>NW_028318271.1:4013333-4717500 GCF_062004578.1 Staurois parvus | reverse complement strand
CTGCCAAACTGCTGCTGCTCCTGGCCGTTTTGGCAGTGTTTTTTTTTTCTGCCTCTAAACATTCAAAACGTTCAGTGCATGAGGCCTAAAGCACATTCCGTGATGCAGCAACAACTGTGCTGCCAAAAATGCAGCCTGCGCTTTTTTCTTCATGTCTTGAGGAGCGTTGCAGCTAATTAATTTTGCAAGGGCAAAAGCATTGTATTGCCTCTGGCTTTCTGCTTCACCTTTTCTGAAAATAAATGAAAAGGTGAACTCACACCCTACATCCTTCCCACCCTCCAGGTCCCTGCTATACCTACCTGTGTGGTTGATGAGCTGTCAGTTCCCACGCAGCAAATATAATGATCTGGGGATTTCAAATCCCCACTCATCTCCCTCTTCTTTGTGCTTGGTTACCGCGACGGATCAGAGCGATTATCTATGTGTGCTAGTGCTGTTCAATCAGAATCGCTCTGATCCATCTGAGTACCCGACAGAAAAGAAGAGGGACAAGACCAGGGATTTCAAATCCTTGGATGGCTACATCAGCTGCCTGGGCACCCATGGACGTACGCACAGTGGGGACCGGTGGTTGGGGAGGGTGTAGGGCAGCCTTTCTCAAACTTTTCAACTTAGAGGGACTCTTGAAATAACTTCCTAATATCAGGGAGCCCTTTATAATAATTACTATATCTACAACTCGTCGGTGTGATGGCCGTTGGGGAGAATTCTCCTTACAGATAGGTAAAAAGGTCCGTGGGAACTTATCTGAGAGGCACAAATTGATCATTGCTCTAGGAACCCCTTAGAAACCTCTGGTGGAACGCTGGAGTTCATGGAATCCTGGTGTAGAGTAGCCGGAAGGCTTCACTGCTAGTTTCCCTTACCGAAGATGCCGACACCTGCACCCAAAACTGATTGAAGAATCTACTCCGATGAGGACATCGATGGATCTCTGGACAGGTAAGTATCCTTATATTAAAAGTCAACAGCTACAGTGCACCCAAAACTGATTGAAGAATCTACTCTGATGAGGACATCGATGGATCCCTGGACAGGTAAGTGTCCTTATATTAAAAGTCAACAGCTACAGTGCACCCAAAACTGATTGAAGAATCTACTCTGATGAGGACATCGATGGATCCCTGGACAGGTAAGTGTCCTTATATTAAAAGTCAACAGCTACAGTGCACCCAAAACTGATTGAAGAATCTACTCTGATGAGGACATCGATGGATCCCTGGACAGGTAAGTGTCCTTATATTAAAAGTCAACAGCTACAGTGCACCCAAAACTGATTGAAGAATCTACTCTGATGAGGACATCGATGGATCCCTGGACAGGTAAGTGTCCTTATATTAAAAGTCAACAGCTACAGTGCACCCAAAACGATTGAAGAATCTACTCCAGTGAGGACATCGATGGATCCCTGGACAGGTAAGTGTCCTTATATTAAAAGTCAACAGCTACAGTGCACCCAAAACTGATTGAAGAATCTACTCTGATGAGGACATCGATGGATCCCTGGACAGGTAAGTGTCCTTATATTAAAAGTCAACAGCTACAGTGCACCCAAAACGATTGAAGAATCTACTCCAGTGAGGACATCGATGGATCCCTGGACAGGTAAGTGTCCTTATATTAAAAGTCAACAGCTACAGTATTTGTAGCTGCTGTCTTTTAATTGGGGGGAGACTGGAGCTCCTTCTTAATTTATACAAACATAACTGTGCTGTGCAAAGCATATGCCTTGTGCCATCTGACTGTCTTTGCCCTGTGGAAGCCCCTAGACGCATGGCCCGACTTTCTAGGAATTCCAGTTCACCAGAAAGAAATAATTTTCCTGCACTGACAGTCGGGACACTCTAGGGGTAGCTCCTTCTACACCATTACAGCTGTTTCTTCTGTATTTCAGTGATTGGAGAGAAGGAGAAAACCAGCGAAACCGTAAACATCCGCACACGAGATAACAAGGTGCACGGTGAACGCACGGTCAATGAAACCATCGAAAGGCTCCTCCAGCTGAAAGAATCCAGATGTAAAAACTCAGAAGAGGAATTTTAACCTTCCTTTCTCAACTAGCCCTTTGCAAGGAGAATGACCGCTTTAAAATGAAGTACTAGAAAATGAGCCAAACAAAACAAAGACGCCCTTTAATTTATGTCTTGTGCTCATTAGGGATTTATCTCTCAGGGGACAGTTCTATTTTTATGCTCTGGATTTATGTAACTTTTTCACCTTTTAAATCTTAATCATCTTTTTTTATATGGAATAATGTAAGATTTGTCATCCTATTCTTTGTCTTCTTGATCTGGATACCTGGCCTTTGTGGGTTATTTATGAATGATTGTCCGGGCAAATGCTTTCCAGTAGGATCTGCTTATTGAAGAGATTCTGAAGCTCGGCGAACAAGGATTTGATAATGTTACACCGGTTAGAACAAATTCTCACTGGGAGATGTGTCAAGGCTCAAAATGTACTGCACATTTAATAAACAGGAGAAATGTTTAAGCATTGTGTCCGTCTTGTACTGTACCTGACATCTTGTAAATTGCCTTTCCTCATGTGAACCACCTCTTCAGAAAAATTAGTGTAAGAATGGTATGCATTGCATTGGTTTTATCCTTTTTATTATAACGTTTTAGGATGTTTTGGAAGGGGAGAAAACCCAACAGTCTATAAAGTGATACTCTGCCTCTGTATCTATGTATACCACAACTTTAAGGATGTTGGATTGTAAAAGAGTCTGGTGTTACATTAAGGTTCTGAGATACTGTGAGACAACCAGGGGCGGACTGACCATTTGGAAACTCGGGCACTGCCCGAGGGCCCTGGGTCAGTAGGGGGCCCCATAAGATGCCCCTGGTACCTTTTTCATAGGCTTTTTTGGGTGTGGTTTGAGTGTGGGCAAGGACACAGGGGCCCCATGATCCGCTATTGCCCGGGGGCCCCATGAGTTGTCAGTCCGCCCCTGGTGACAACTATGCCTATACCTAGCAATAGTTGGGTCACGTCATGAATGAGATATGCATGGTTGGAGATTGTGGACCCTCCATGAACAGCTGACCTGGTAAAGGAAAGCACAAAAGATGAGGATCTGGGAAAGCACAAAATACTGGACTCCCAGGTATACTAGAGGTATAGTGCACCACTGGGGTGCTGGTCTTACAGGTAGGCAGGAGAACTAGTAAGAGACAATTACAGCACCAAGGTGTTGGGCTTACAGGGAGACAGGAGTACAGGATTATCTGTATGTATGAGGAACACAGAGGCGCATAGGGGTCTCAGGCAATTCAGGTACACAGGATACCGTTGGGGTGCATGAGGAGCCTAGAACAGAAGGGATACCTATTGGTACTGACAGGGAAGAACCCAGCATGCCTGCGCATAAAATGAATTTGAGTGCCCTTTGAACTCTAATGAAGTCTAAGAAACTGCCTTGTTTTCTCCAGAGCTTGATGGCAAGGGCCCTTGGAAGCCCAAGGGCTCATTTATACTTGCTTTGACTTTCACACATTAAAGTGCCTACCGCTTCAACATGCTTTTTTGAAGCTTTAATAGAGCTTGGCAGATGCCCTGTGCATTGATTTTCTGTTTGTTATAAAGGGGCCCAGTAGAACCCTAGTTCAGTGGTACCCCCACTCAGCAGATACCCAGCTTCTTAGGAACCCTATTCAGCATTGATATCATGTTGCAGCAGATCCCCAGCTCCTTAGTACCCCTGTTCAGCAGATCCCCTGCTCAGTAGTACCCTCAGTTCTGTTGATGTGGGATGCCCAAATCAGTAGTACCCCCAGATTTGCTGATCCCCTGCTCTGTGGTAACCCCCAGCTTTGCTGATCCCCCTGCTCCGTGGTGTAACCCTCAGCTTTGCTGATCCCCTGCTTTGTGGTAACCCCAAGAATCTGGTGCAGCTGTGCATGATAGCCATTCGGTTTCTAACTTCAGCTTGTTCAGTTAAGGTTTACCAATAAAACCTGGAAGTTGATTGGTTGCTGTGCAGAGCTGCATTAGATTTTCCACTCTCCAGTTTTAGTAAATAAACCCGAATTTGTGAACAGGACTGTAAGTTAACCATTTTATTTAGTGCCAAGGGCTTTGATTGGCAGTCAGAGTACTTTAAAAAAAAAAAAAGCATGTCCAATGCCACATTTTGAAGCAAGTGTAATCAAGCCCTAAGGGAGTCGAAGGAACCACCTTGTTTTCTGCAGAGCTTCTGAAGGTGGAGATAGGTTTCATTGCAGACGATTCCCAGGTTGCAGTTCTTTTAACACTCAAGCAAACAGCTACTGGGATCTAAGCATTGACTGCAGTGCTGAGGTGCAGGGATCACAGGTCAGTCAGTAATACTGGCTGGAGTGCATAGAAACACACATGGAGACATTGGGAATGGGTAGTAGTGCACAGAGAAACAGGATATCTAGGAGTGAGCATTATTGCATGGAGACAAATAGGAGTCACTAGGAGCCAGTAGAAATGCATGGGCACACAGAGCAGGAAACAAACTAGAAAAACACAGGGTGACACTGATGCAGAATGCAGACACAGGTACTGACCCCTGGTTCACATATCCATATTCCTGCGGTTTGCGTGGGCACGAGAACCCTGAATGGACTCCCGTGCCCTGGGGAAGAAGTCTCTGCACTTCTGAAAGTGCAGCCCACACGGGAACCTCGGTTCCCAGTGCGGTTGTGATTTCCAGTGCGGGCAGCGTGCCATTAGAATTAATGGCACCCACCCGCGGGTCCTCATTCCTCTGTGCGGATGGTGCGGCTGCATGGATTTTTGTGTGGATTCACAGCTGCACCACACGCACAGATGTGAACCTAGCCTTATAACATAAGATTGGCTGAAACTCACAGAGGTGCAGGAAGGCTGAAAGCTTTGCAGAGGTACACAAGGGAAACCGATACAAAGACATTGGAATGATCAGAGGGTACATTTTTGTTGCAAGGATAAAGGATGTATGCAGAAACAGACAGTCACTACGGACAGGCTGGGGAACACTGAGGGTATGGAGAACACATTGAGAGACACTTGTGAACAGTCACTAGGAACAAGGGAGGTTTGAGTACAGGATCGCTAGGAACCTTGGGGTCACTAGGAGTCTGTCAAAGTAGGACACTAGGAGTTTTGGGGTCACTTGGAGTTTCTCAGAAAGTCATGGACACAAGTTGTCTTCTCGGAAAGCCAAGGACACTAAGAAGCACTGGGGATCACTAGGAAACTTCTCCACTGGAAAGCTCAGAGAAACACTAGGAATCTTCTCCACTAGAAAGCACTACAGAATCTTCTCAGAAATACAAAATCACAGGGGGACCTAATGCTAGGAACATTAACAAATTGTAAGGCAATGTCTGAAATAGAAAAGGTGATGGACTGGGTGTGTAGCTATATGAATCAACAGCAGGTGGATACCTAGTCTTGGACACAAGTGGTACAACTGTAAGAGCAGAACCTTGCAAGTTAGAGTGATATTAAACCCAATTAAGCTTTAGCAATAACACCTGGAAGCTGATTGGTTTCTATGCAGATGTGCGTGAGATTCTGAGTGAACCATCTTTAGTAAATAAACCCCTTGTAGTCTCAGAAAGTCATGGACACAAGCAGGGGCAGACTGACAACTCATGGGGCCCCTGGGCAATAGGGGATCGTGGGGCCCCTGTGTCCTTGCCCAAACTCAAAAAAAGCCTATGAAAAAGGTACCAGGGGTATCTCATGGGGCCCCGTACTGACCCCAGGCCCTCGGGCAGTGTCTGAGTTTCCGAATGGTTAGTCCGCCCCTGGACACAAGTAGTCTCAGAAAGCTAGAGACACTAGGAAGCACTTGGGATCACTAGGAGTCTTCACTAGAAAGCACTGGAGAACACGGAATCAGAAATACAAAATAACTGGGGGACCTGATGCTAGGAACATTAACAAATTCTATATCTAGGTTCACACGTATGAGTTTTCCCTCTGTTCACATCTGTTTTTACTCTGTTTTTTTTGGAAAGGGGCAGGGACTTTTTTAAATGCAAAATGTTGCATTTTTGGTTCATTAGACTTCAATGGAGAAGCTGCAGAAAAGCATATAGTGTGTTTTTGATGCATTTTGTATTTTAATCTGCCCAGCAACAAGTAAAAAAAACAAAACAAAATGCAAAACATCAAAAACGTATGTGCAAAAACGCACTGCAGAAATGGACCAATCGCAAACTGCATAGGTGTGAACCTAGCCTAAGGTAGTGTCTGAAATGGTAAAGGTGATGGTCTGGCTGATCAGCGGCCCCATGGAGCATATGAGGCAGGGTCACCATTGCGATCCCTGATGCTACACCAGTGGTTGGGAATGTGTGGTAAAAACACATCTCACCTATGGGGTTTTACTGCTCCCCCAACTGCAAATGGAAATGAGCCCTTACTATTCTAAGCCCCCTATAAGTCTGTTTTCCCACTGATGTGCTGCGGTTTACCTGCAGCGTAGCGCACCTGCGGCTTCCTGAGGGTTAGTTGCGTTTTGTCATAGACTTCTATTATATCTTGTGGGTGTTGTGCACTTTCTGAGAGCGCTCGACAACTCCTGCATTCAGTTTGAGGTTGTAGGCCACATCAGAGAGCTCCTAGGGCCACAGGTTGAGCACCCCTGCCTTGCATGATACCTACAGTATATTGGAGAAACTGATGACCACTAAGAGAGTCCTTTAAATGCAAGCTCTAATACCTGAGTCCTGAGGGGAATAGACAGTGAGGGCTGTTGCATATGATGGGGACAGGACACTAAGGGGTTAATGCACATGTGATGGGAACATGTTAGAGACTTAAGGCTGATGTACAACATATGCAGTCCAGAGCTGTTTTATTCTGCATTAAAAATGCATAAACAGTGTTTAACATGGTTTCCAATGGTCCCAGTTCACACCATTGCAGGGCATTCCAGTGCAGTCAACAAAAGTAGAACATGTTGCATTTTTTTCTGTATGGAAGGCATCTGGAAAGCGAAAAAACACATAAAAAAATGCACTGGAATGCACATCCTCAATTGAGATGAAGAACAAAAACACACCGAAACACATCAAAAAGGCGCATGCACAAAAGCATCTGAAATTGTGGTTTGAACTGACTCTCAATGCTTCTAAGTTGTGGGCAGGTCATTGATGTGGTAATGCACACACAGCTAATATTTGTCAGGGTCCTTTCACACGCGAGTTCCCTATGTCAGTGTTTACAGATGGACACTCATGTATTTCTATGGACTAGTGGATGCAAACAGATGATCATCTGTTTACATCCGTTAATGTCCGCATCTGCTAACATCCGTTTTTTTGAACAGAAAAAAACTATTTTTCTTCTGTAAAAAAAAAAAAAATGGAACGGACAAAAAACGGATTTTAACAGACATATGGTCTGTTTTTGCATTGATAAAGGATGTAAAAACTGACGAGAAAATGATGAGAAACTAATGAAAAAATGGATGAAAAATGTATGTAAATGAATCAAAACCAGATGAAAAATGTATGTAAATGGATCAAAACCAGATGAAAAACGGATGTAAATGGATCAAAACCAGATGAAAAACGGATGTAAATGGATGTAAAAAGTGAAGTCCTGATTCGTTTAGCTCCGATTTTGAAAAAGAAAACGCCCTTGTGAAAGGACCCTTACTGAAGGATTTATGCACATACTGTTGAAGCAGATAAAATATACTGCAGGTCAATGGGGTGGTTAATGTCTTTATGCTGGGAGTAGATGATTGAGGGGCTAGCACTTATTCTGCAGTGGTTGCTGCTCACTGATGAATTAATGCACATATATTACATACTGGTCACAAATGGATTAATGCACACACTTTACTGGTGTAAAACTGCCTAGAAAGCATGGTGAAAAATTTTAATTTTATTTGGTTTACATTCGTTAGGTTGATTATTTTGTTTATTCGTTTACGTTGTGTCAATCCAGTTTGTTTTTGGGATTCGTTTTGCTTCTTCAGGATTCTGGTATGGATTTTAAGGTGAACCCCATGCCAAAATGTAACTTAAAATGGCATGGGGCCCCCCCACAAAATTCATCCCAGATTCTATCTGAATATACATCCTAGCAGGCAGCTGGCTTGCCCCCTCCCCCAAACCATACTAGGCCACATGCCCTCAACATAGGGGGGTACTTTGGCAGAAGAGGGCTCCCCCCCCAAAACACCTTGTCTCCATGTTATTTCAGGGCAAGGGCCTCTTCCCCACAACCCTGTCCGGTGGTTGTGCTTGTCTGCAGATGGGGGGGCTTATCGGAATCTGCGTTCCCTCATTTAAATGAGTATGGGTCACATAATACCCCTACTCATTCACCCAAAAAAAATTTCAAAAGTGAGTAAAAACATAAACACAGTTTTTGAAAAGTCATTTTGTTAAAAAAAACCCCAAAAAATAAATGTCCCCCAAAGCAGATCCAACGCCAATCACGATGAACACCGACCCGCATGAAAAAAAAAAACCGCTTGCCGAACACGACGTGTCCTGGTCAGGGACTCATATCTAATGACAGATAGACACTGAAGCTTACCCCGCCCCTGATATTTACCTGTCATTCAATGAGTGACATGCTCTATAGGGAAACACTTGCCCAATGAAAGGTAGAACAAGTTTACCTGTCATTCGGTGTATGTCCCAAACGCCATGTTTTGCGGGTCAGCATCATGATTGATGTTGGATGTACTTTGGGGGACATGTATTTTTTAGGGGGGTTTTGAATACGGGACTGTCTCTGTGTTTTTATTTACTTTGCACGTTACTTCGCTCATCCTCCCCTTTCTTGGGCTGCCGGACTACATGCTGATATGGAATTTCGGGGGACCTCCACGCCATTTTTTTAAAACATTTTGGAATGGAGTACCCCTTAAAATCGATACCAGACCTAATAATCTGGTGTAGATTTTGGGGGCAAACTATCTTTTTTTTAATTTTGGCATGGGCTTCCCCCGTGCTGTTTTTTTTCATTTCAACTGGCACTTATTTTTTTTACATTCTGCTGACAGCAGCCGCCTGTTCCTTAACAACCACAGCTATTCACATTGAATTTGATTAATTGTTGAACGAATTTGAAAATCACCTCATCCAAATGAACAAATGCATTCATTATTTTTTTCGTTTTGACTTAATTGTTCCTTAACAGCCACAGTTATTCACATTGAATTCGGATCATTGTTGAACAAATTTGAAATGGCTTTATCCAACTGAACGAATGCATTATTTTTTTGTTTTAATTTTTTCAGATTCATTGCTATTCGTTTGTGTCCATCCTGAAATTTGCAGTCATCCAAATCTCCGAAAATTGTATTTTTGACAGAAAAACGAATCTGAACAAACTGAACTGCATATATCTACTAGAGAGTTCTGTGTAGTGGAGGGGCATCTTAGTACTGGTCTGAGATACTGAGGAATGACGTGTGTGTGCTGGGCTCAGGACATGGAAAAGACAAATGTTTGTACTAACACACACAAACACAGTCCTGGACTATACACACATTCTTTGGGTACTATGCAGCAATAAGAAACTTCACTCTGTGCTCAACTAAAGTCTGCTTGTCATGGTCTATGGGGCAGACATGGAGAGTGTTCAGTATGTAATTTTTGTAGCGGGAATGTGTGACTGCAGACTATCTCTGGAGGAAAAACTGGTCAGTGCGTGCTGGAAGAGGGAGAGAGAGGAAAGACCAAGTTGTGTCAGAGGTGAGATCCCACTGGGAAAGATCAATGTGTGTGTGTTGGAGGTAAGATCTCACTGGAGAAAGAGCAATGTGTGTGTGCCAGAAGTTGGATCTCACAGGGAAAGACCAATGTGTGTGTGTTGGAGGTAAGATCTCACTGGGAAAGACCAATGTGTGCGGGACAGAAGTTGGATCTCACAGGGAAAGACCAATGTGTGTGTGCCAGAAGTTGGATCTCACAGGGAAAGGCCAATGTGTGTGTGACAGAAGTTGGATCTCACAGGGAAAGATCAATGTGTGTGTGTTGGAGGTAAGATCTCACTGGAGAAAGAGCAATGTGTGTGTGCCAGAAGTTGGATCTCACAGGTAAAGACCAATGTGTGTGTGACAGAAGTTGGATCTCACAGGGAAAGACCAATGTGTGTGTGTTGGAGGTAAGATCTCACTGGAGAAAGAGCAATGTGTGTGTGTTGGAGGTAAGATCTCACTGGAGAAAGAGCAATGTGTGTGTGTTGGAGGTAAGATCTCACTGGAGAAAGAGCAATGTGTGTGTGTTGGAGGTAAGATCTCACTGGGAAAGACCAATGTGTGTGTTGCAGAAGTTGGATCTCACTGGGAAAGACCAATGTGTGTGTGCTGGAGGTAAGATCTCACTGGAGAAAGAGCAATGTGTGTGTGCCAGAAGTTGGATCTCACAGGGAAAGACCAATGTGTGTGTGCCAGAAGTTGGATATCACAGGGAAAGACCAATGTGTGTGTGACAGAAGTTGGATCTCACTGGGAAAGATCAATGTGTGTGTGACAGAAGTTGGATCTCACAGGAAAAGACCAATGTGTGTGTGACAGAAGTTGGATCTCACAGGGAAAGACCAATGTGTGTGTGCTGGAGGTAAGATCTCACTGGAGAAAGACCAATGTGTGTGTGCCAGAAGTTGGGTCTCACAGGGAAAGACCAATGTGTGTGTGACAGAAGTTGGATCTCACTGGGAAAGACCAATGTGTGTGTGACAGAAGTTGGATCTCACAGGGAAAGACCAATGTGTGTGTGACAGAAGTTGGATCTCACAGGGAAAGACCAATGTGTGTGTGACAGAAGTTGGATCTCACTGGGAAAGACCAATGTGTGTGTGACAGAAGTTGGATCTCACTGGGAAAGACCAATGTGTGTGTGCTGGAAGTGGGATCTGGCTGGGGAAAGATCAGTGTGTGTGCATGTGACAGAGGTGGGACCCACTGGGGGAGACCAATGTGTGTGTGCCAAAAGTTGGATCTCACTGGGGAAAAACTCAGTGAGGTTTATTTAGTAAAGCAGAAGTGAGCATTATTTTGCACTCTTCAGTTTTAGTAAATAAGTGTGTGTGTGTCAGTCAGTCAAAGGTGGGATCCCACTGGGGAAAGACCAATATGCATGTGCTGAAGTTGGGATGCCACTGGGAAAAGACCAATCTGTGTGTGTCAGTGGTGGGATCTTACTGGGGAAAAACCAAAGTATGTGTGCCACAGGTGGGTTCCCACTGGGGAAAGACTAATGTGCATGTGCTGGAGGTGGGATGGCACTGGGGAAAGATTAATATATGTGCGCCAGAGGTGGGATCCCACTGGGGAAAGACCAATGTGTTTGTAACGGTGATGGCATCTCACAGGGAAAATTCTTTATGCTGGAGGTGTGCTGTCACCGGGGAGGAACCAGGAAGCGATATGCATCTGGTATATAATCCTGACTTGATCATTATATTGTTAGGGAGGAAAACTTTTTCCACCATGGTAATTGCAGACAATAAGGAGACATAGAAAACATTCCCAAAGTACACCTAAAACCTTCATCTTGGAGAGAAATGAGAAATGTACTTTACCTTCCCTCCTTTAGAACACGCTTGAATCAAGTTACACAGTGTATAGTGTCTTGTATTTACAATATGTACAGTATAATAGGTGTTACAAGTGGGTCTTTTGAGTTTATAGTAGGCTGGTGGCTTTTGTGGTTCTTTTTCTGACCAACATTGTGTGCAAAAACAAAATGCAGGCATGGGTATGACTCCTGCTTGAACAGGCAATTCAAAGTTTTCACAACTATGCTTCTTATACAGGATGGCCACCGCCCAAGTCTATAACTGGCTTAAATAGTAAGGACACATAAACAGGCATCAAATAGCGAATGAAGGGGAGAGAACAATGTTCTTGGACAACTTGCCAGCCAGCTTGCCAACAACCAAATTAACCTGTCTAACAGTATGCGTTTATAACAGGGGTTTAGTTAGCACACATTTGCAAATACATGCGTAAGCCACAGAGCCACGTCACGGCACAGATTATCAGGGTGCCGTGACGTGGCTCTGTGGCTTACGTATGTATTTTCAAGTGTCTGTTATTAAAGTAGTAATGGCTCTGAAGTCAGCTGAAAGAAGTTTCTATGGTCTAATGAGAGCAGCATTATGTTTTTTGTGGCCATCAGACTAAACACTGTGTTTGTCATTCTCATACATACACATATATTCAATACTGAAGATAATCATAAACACACCATCCCCACCATGAAGCATGGTGGTGGCAGCAATGACACTGTGGGTTGCTTCTCTGCAGCAGGTCCTGGAATCCTTGAGAGGGTAGAATGAATTCAACATACAGGGAAATCCTGTACAAAAACTTTATGCAGTTTACAAGAAACCTCAGCTTGAGGGAAAAGATCTGTCTTCCAACAAAACAAGCACACCAAGCATAAAGCCAAAACTGGCTAAAAATGTTGATGTTCTAGAATGGCAATACTTGTATTTACTGTAGATCCACAAGGGAACTTGTGGCGGCTGCACTTGAAAAAGGCTTTTCACAACATGACAGCACCTTAGCAGTTTTGCAAAAGGAAATTGGGAAAATGTGTATGTTGACAGAGACCTATCCAGACAGACTTACTATTTTCACTGCTGTCTAACATGTAGGTAATACACAATGACCCAAAGGGGTGTATATGTATGCAATCAGTTCTTTTGTGCTTTTCACAATTGAGTTGAATCGCTTGCTGAGATCCATTTTCTCATGAAAAACCCTGTTTCTGTTGATGAACGTCAAAAAGGCAAATTCAAATTCACTGATTCAAAATATATATATATATATATATATATATATATATATATATATATATATATATATATACACACATACACACACACACATGCACTGCTCAAATAAAGGAACACTTTTCAATCAGAGTATAGCATCAAGTCAATGAAACTCCTGGGATATTGATCTGGTCAGTTAAGTAGCAGAGGGGGTTGTTAATCAGTTTCAGCTGCTTTGGTGTTAATAAAATTAACAACAGGTGCACTAGATGGGCAACAATGAGACAACCCCCAAACAGGAATGGTTTTACAGCTGAAGGCCACTGACATTTTTATCCCTATTCATCTTTTCTGACTGTTTTTTACTAGTTTTGCATTTGGCTAAGGTCAGTGTCACTACTGGTAGCATGAGGTGATACCTGAAACCTACAGAGGGCGCACAGGCAGTCCAACTCCTCCAGGATGGCACATCAAACCGTGCCATTGCCAGCTCAGTCTCAAGAGCATGGAGGAGATTCCAGGAGACAGGCAGTTACTTTAGGAGAGCTGGACAGGGCCGGTGAAAGTTCCTTAACCCATCAGCTGGATTGGTATGTGCTCCTTTGTGCATGGAAGAACAGGATGAGCACTGCAAGAGCCCTACAAAATGACCTCCAACAGGCCACTGGTGTGAATGTCTCTGACCAAACAATCAGAAACAGACTTCATGAGGGTGGCCTGAGGGCCCCACCTCCTCTAGTGGGCCCTGTGCTCACTGCCCAGCACCATAGAGCTTGATTGGCATTTGCCAATGAACACCAGAATTGGCAGGTCCTGAAATTGCGTCCTATGCTTTTCACAGATAGGAGCAGGTTTACCCTGAGCACATGTGACAGACATGAAAGTGTCTGGAGAAGCCATGGAGAACATTATGCTGCCTTTAGTAACGTTCAGCATGATCGTTTTGGTGGTGGGTCTGTGATGGTCTGGGAGGGATTCACATACCTCTACAGGCTAGACAATGGCACCCTGACTGCCATTAGATATCGGGATGAAATCCATGGACCCATTGTCAGACCCTACGCTGGTGCAGTGGGTCCTGGGTTCCTCCTGGTGCACAACAATGCCCGGCCTCATGTGGCGAGAGTATGCAGGCAGTTCCTGGAGGATGAAGGATTTTATACCATTGAATGGTCCCCACACTCGACTGACCTAAATCCAATAGAACACCTCTGGGATATCATGTTTCGGTCCATCCAACAATGCCAGGTTGCACCTCAGCCTGTCCAGGAGCTCAATCATGCCCTGGTGCAGATCGGAGAGGAAATACCCCAGGGCACCATCCATTGTCTCATTAGGAGCATGCCCTGATGTTGTCAGGCATGCATACAAGCACATGGGGGTGATACAAACCACTGAGTACCATTTTGAAAATTACATTTCAGCAGAATGGACCAGTCTGTGGCATAATTTTTTCACTTACATTTTTGGGGGTGTCTTTGAATTCAGTCCTCTGTAGGTTGATAATTTTAATTTCCATCAAACGATAGGGCATCCTTACATTCCTAACACATTACCCAGTCCATATCAGTATAGATATCCAGCATGATATTTTCCCCATTGAGATCTGATGTGTTTTCAAAGTGTTCCTTTAACTTTTTTGAGCAGTGTGTGTGTGTATATATATATATATATATATCCATTCAGTCGTATCCGACCCTTGGCGATTGCATGGACCGTCACTCATAAATGACTTTTTCCATGAATTCTCTTAAGAATTATTTTACAGGGTAGGTTGCCAGGTCTTTCCCAACCCCTACCATGCAGGATCCCGCATGGCCAGGGATGAAACTAGGACAATTTAGACAGGAGACAATTAACCTACCAGCATGTCTTTGGAGTGTAGGAGGAAACCGGAGTACCCGTAGGAAACCCACGCGAACACAGGGAGAATACACACACACACACACACACACACACACACACACACACACACACACACACACACACACACACACACACACACACACACACACACACACACACACACACACACACACACACACACACACACACACACACACACACACACACACACACACACACACACACACACACACACACACTATATTGCCAAAAGTATTGGGGCACCTGCCTTTACACGCACATGAACTTTAATGGCATCCCAGTTTTAGTCCGTAGGGATCAACACTGAGTTGGCCCGCCCTTTTCTGCTATAACAGCTTCAACTCTTCTGGGAAGACTGTCCACAAGGTTTAGGAGTGTGTCTATGGGAATGTTTGACCATTCTTCCAGAAGCGCATTTGTGAGGTCAGGCAATGATGTCGGATGAGAAGGCCTCTCTATCTCCACTCTAATTCATCCCAAAGGTGTTCTATCGGGTTGAGGCCAGGCCAATTCATCTACCCCAAACTCACTCATCCATGTCTTCATGGACCTCACTGGAGCGCAATCATGTTGGAACAGGAAGAGGCCATCCTCAAACTGTATCCACAAAGTTGGGAACATGAAGTTCCCTTCACTGGAACTAAGAGGCCAAGCCCAACCCCTGAAAAACAACCCAACACCATAATCCCCCCTCCACCAAATTGGCAACCACCAAACTCAGACAGGTCCATTGGATTGCCAGACAGAGAAGCGTGATTCGTTACTTCAGAGAACATGTCTCCACTGCTCTAGAGTAGTGGTGTGCTTTACACCACTACATCCAACGCTTTGCATTGCACTTGGTGATGTAAGGCTTGGATGTAGCTGCTCGGCCATGGAAAACCATTCCATGAAGCTCTCTATGCACTCTTGTTGTGCTAATTGAAGGCCACACGAAGTATGGAAGTATTTAGCTGTTGACTCTGCAGACAGTTGGAGACTTCTGCGCACTGTGTGCTTCAACATGCGCTGACCCCGCTCTGTCATTTTTCGTGGCTGAGTTGCTGTTGTTCCCACTTGCTTCCACTTTGTTATAATACCACTAACAGTTGACCGTGGAATATTTAGTAGCCAGGAAATGTCATGGATGGACTTATTACACAGGTGACAACCTATCATGGTACCACTCTTGAATTCACTGAGCTCCTGAGAGTGACCCATTCTTTCACAAATGTTTGTAGAAGCAGTCTGAACGCTTAGGTGCTTGATTTTTTACACCTGTGGCTATGGAGGTGATTGGAACATCTGAATCCAATGAGGGGTGTCCCAATACTTTTGGCAATGTGTTGCATATACTGTATATTCAAATATATACAGTTATGTCCAAAAATAATGGCACCCCTGCATGTCTGTCAGATAATGCACCACTTCGCCCAGAAAATTGTTGCAATTACAAATGTTTAGGCATTCTCATGTTTATTTCTTTTGTTTGTATTGGTATGACACAAAAAAATAGAGCAACAAAAAGCCAAACTTGACACATTCCACGCAAAATCACAACCATGGACTGTACACAATTATTGACACCTTCTCAAAATTGTAAGAAATAATTGCATTCTAAGATTGTGATGTTCCTGTAATTTGTAATTAAACTTGCCTGCATAAAAAAAACAGGCGCTGACAATATAGAAATCACACCCGCAACCAGTAAAATGGTGAAAAATTTACTCAACCTTTCTGTTGTGTGTCTCTGTGTGCCACATGGAGCATGGAGAAGTGAAAGAGCAGCAAATAATTGTCTAAGGGTTTGAATACAAAAATTGTGGAAAAGCATGGACAATCTCAAGGTTACAAGTCCATCTCCAAAGATCTTAATATTCTTGTGTCCACTGTGCGCAACATTGTCAAGAAGTTTACAACCCATGGCACTGTAGCTAATCTCCCTGGACGTGAACTAAAAGAGAAAAATTGGTCAAAGACTGCAACAAAGGATTGTTTGAATGGTGCATAAAGAGCCTCGATCAACTTCCAGACAAATTCAAGTTGAACTTCAGGCACAGGGTACAGCTGTGCCAGCTTGCACTATAAGTCACCATCTGAATGAAAAGGGACGCTATGATAGGAGACTCCGGAGGATCTCACTGTTGTCACAGAAGGGACAATGTACTGTGGAGAGACAAACAAAATTACAGCTTTTTGGTAAAGCCCATCATTCTACTGTTTGCAGAAAGAGAAATGAGGCCTTTAACCGCCTCCCACCCGCCATATAAGGCAATGACGGGTGCAAGGCGGTTCTCTCGTTCTGGGAGGACATCATATGATGTCCTCCCATTCTAACCGCGCATGCGCGGCTCTGGGAGTGAGCAGTGCGGCGATCGGTGGTGCGCTGTGTCCCTCGGGCACAGTGGATCACTGATCAATGGAAAGAGCCGAAGATGTCGGCTCGTTCATGTGATCAGCTGTGTCCAATCACAGCTGATCACATGTAAATAGGGAAATGCCGGTTATCAGCATTTCTCTCCTCACGAGCTGTCACGCTGACAGCTGGAGAGGAGAGGAGAGCCGGTAATCGGTATTCCTCGGAGGGGACATGTACACTGATCATCAGAGCACTGATGATCAATGTGCCCTGATGATCAGTGTAGCCCCAGCAGTGCCACCTGTCAGTGTCCATCAATGCCAGCTGTCTGTACTCATCAATGCCACCTGCCAGCGCCCATCAGTGCCTCATCAATGCCACATATCAGTGCCTACCAGTGCACATCAATGCCACATATCAGTGCCCATCTGAGCTGCCTTTCAGTATCACCTATCAGTGCCAGTCAGTGCCACCTATCAATGCCATTCAGTGCCACCTATCAGTGCCAGTCAGTGCCACCTATCAGTACCAGTCAGTGCCGCCTATCAGTGCCAGTCAGTGCTGCCTATCAGTGTGCATCAGTGCCACCTAACAGTGCCAGTCAGTGCCACCTAACAGTGCCGCCTATCAGTGCCATATATGAGTGCTGCCTTTCAGTGCCCATCAGTGATGCCTGTCAATGCCCATCAGTGCCACCTATCAGTGCCCATCAGTGCAGACTATCAGTGCCCATCACTGCAGCCTCATTAGCGCACATCAATGATGGAGAAAAATCACTTATTTACAAAATGTTATAACAAAAACTAAGAAAAAAATGTGTTTTTTTCAAAATGTTCAGTTGTTTTTGGTTTGTTTAGCAAAAAAAAAACCTAGAGGTGATTAAATACCACCAAAAGAAAGCTCTATCTGTCTAAAAAAAAATTATAAAAATTTCATACGGGTACAATGTTGCATGACTGAGCAATTGTCATTCAAAGTGTGACAGCGCTGAAAGATGAAAACTGGCCTGGGCAGGAAGGGGGTATAAGTGCCCTGTAGGCTAGTGGTTAAAGAAAATAATACAGTCCCTACAGTCAAAAATGGTGGAGGCTCACTAATATTTTGGTGTTTCTTTGCTGATTCAAGTACTGGATGTCTTGTCTGTGTGCATGGGATTATGAAATCTGAATACTACCAAAGAATTCTGGAATGCAATGTAGGGCCCAATGTGAGAAAGTTGGGTTTCCGTCAGAGGTCATGGGTCTTACAGCAGGACAATTACCCAAAGCACATGTCAAAAAGCCCCCAGAAATGGCTTCAGACAAAGCACTGGATAGGACTGAACTGGCCAGCAATAAGTCCAGATCTCAATTCCATAGATCACCTGTGGAGAGATCTCAAAACAGCAGTTAGGAAAAGAAACCCTTCCAAGCTGAGAGACTTGGAGTAGTTGGCGAAAGAAGAGCAGTCCAAAATTCCAGTAGAGGTTGAAGAAACCCATTGATGGTTACAGGAAGCCATTAATTTCAGGTATTATTTCCAAGGGGTGTGTTACTAAATATTAAATTGAGGGTGCCAGTAATTTTGTCCAGTCCATTTTTTGAGTTTTGCATGGAATGTGTCAGATTTGGCTATTTGTTTCTCCACCTTTTTGTGTCATGCCAATACAAACAAAAGAAATAAACACAAGAATGCCTAAATATTTGTAACTGCAACAATTTTATGGGCAAAGTGATGAATTATCTGACAGAAATGCAGTGGTGCCATCATTTGTAGCCAGGACTGTATGTATATGGGCACAAAAAACTTTGCTTTCAGATTTTCATGGATTTTTTTTTTATTTGAGGATCTGAGGTGTGTGATAGCCAATGTGTCCATGAATAGCACCATTTAGCTCCATAATTTTGAACAGCATTAAAAATGCTTTCACATATTTGGGGCCTACACACTTCTAAATGCTTTTACAAGCATACAAGCATAAAGAAGCATCTAGAAGTTGAAGAATTAAACACTTCTAGATGCTGTACAGACATATGTGCATTTGAACAGTCATAAACCCAAGTAGTTTGTGCACCATTATGTGCATTTTTTTCATGGGCTGTTTTCTGCAAGTTATTGGTAGCAAGATCCAACATAGTAATAAATATTTTAATTATGCCCATGTGCATGAAGCCTACATGTGTGGCATGTGATATACTGGACAAACGTTGTTGGAGTCATGCAGAAAACTGTGCAGGACTTATTATAAAGTGTACCATTTCTCAGTGTAGGAGAAGAAAAAAATGTTGGTGAATAGTTATTAGAAATAAGAAGGTTTTTGTGCTGGAGCCCCAACCTCTGCCACTGTTATAAGGTTCTTTTCTATGAAAGTGTGAAGAATATACATAAAGGTATGTGGCATACAGTTGCAAGAAAAAGTATGTGAACCCCTTGGGATTACGTGGAGTTTTGCATGAATGTTTACATGTTATGTGCAATTAAACCATGGCAACATCTAATGTTTGTGTAGTATTATGTTCAGCAGACTGTGTTCTTCTATTGTTGTGACTTAGATGACGTTTAGAGTACATTTTATGCCCAATTCATGCAAAACTTCACGTAATCCCAAGGGGTTCACATACTTTTTCTTGCAACTGTAGATACACCAAATGCTGTCATTATAGGTTATTAATCACATATAATTGGAATACAATATTGTTCATGACAGTGGTCCTTTATGTTAACATTTCAATATAAAATAATGCTAAGTGTATTAAATGATGATGGTAATGTATTGAATTACCTGGCCTTTGTGTGTGGGAGAGTCTCACTGGTGGAACATTGAATGAAGTGTCCATGCCTTGTCTGGGTTTAAATATGCTATAATATGCTCCAGTGCTCTTAAGTACAGGGGCGGACTGACCAATCAAGCACTGCCCAGGGCCCGGGGTCAGTAGGGGCCCCATGAAATGCCCCTGGTACCTTTTTTATAGGCTTTTTTGAGTGTGGGCAAGGACACAGGGGCCCCATGAGTTGTCAGTCCGGCCCTGCTTAAGTGATTTCAGTTCGTGACTCCTCTGAATTCTTTGCACTTGCTATTTTTTATTTTTTAGGTAAAGTGGAATTTTCAGGCAAAATGTTAAATATACATTCAAATACATATAATGTTTACTATTTTACCTGCCAAGATATTCGACAAGCCAATGCGTTTAGTTAGCTACCTAGTCATTGTACTTCATAGGATGAGCTTGTCTTTACATCAGGGATCCAAATTAATTTTGCATCTAGCCTCTCTGTCACTATGTACCTGTATGAGAAGCCCAAGATGATGTAGGTGGCCTCTTGGACAATTCCTGTCCGAACACCCTTGGAGTTTGAGACAAAGACTGCTACGGCAATGGAAGGGCACAGGTGTCAGGAAGCTGAAACAGCAGATTTGAATTTAGGGGGCGCTACTGTCAGGTAAGCAGAACCACATCAATGAAGGCACTCCAATTTCACTCGGACCAGTAGAGAGCAGAGCCAAGTCACAAGCCACTTTCGGTAATGGTTGGGCAGGAAGTCACCAAATTACGAGCAGGATTGAGGTTATAGGCAAGCAGAGGTTGGCAATGTGTAGGCAAGGAGGTACAGAATCAATACGCAAAATCTTGGCTAAGAGTCCACTCTGAGGTAGGTAACACAAGTAGGCAGCAGACAGGCAAGGGGTAGTCAATGCAAAGGTAATTCAGAGGCAGGTCAAATGAAAGCTTGGTCAGTAACAGGGTCAGGCATGATTCAGGATCATGGATAGCAGATAATGAGATCTGGGGTCCTCAAACTGAGTAGGGAAAGGGTTGTCATACTCAAAATTCATATTTATAAGTAAAGTCCTAAGACTGAACAGCTTAGATTTAGATGCAAGAAGGTTATAATAAATTCCATTAAACTTTCCTAGCAGAAGATTCTAAATACCTAGTATTATCCTAAATAAGAAGGGCAAAGGTATATCTAAATGTGGTTTGGCAGGTCTGCACAACCAGGTAACACATAAAATATGTGTTAAAGCTTTCCAGTTTAAAGTGTCTCTGACACGACCCAGGCCCAAGTAATTAAAAACATTAGGAAAACATCTCAAAAGCCAACAGCCCAGGGGCGGACTGACCATTTGGAAACTCGGGCACTGCCGGAGGGCCCAGGGTCAGTAGGGGGCCCCATGAGATGCCCTTGGTACCTTTTTCATAGGCTTTTTTGAGTTTGGGCAAGGACACAGGGGCCCATGATCCCCTATTGCCCAGGGGCCCCATGAGTTGTCAGTCCGCCCCTGCAACAGCCTATTAATAGCATCATGAAACTCCATTAGAAGAGGCTTTATGGCAAATCATAAACATTTTAGCCACATTTCTGTCTGTTTCCCACTGCATATTTCATAAATCCTGATATGATAAAGTTATATTAAACTGGAACTATACTCACCTACACTCCAGCCCACAAGCTCATGCTGGCAGCTGATATCTTCAATCGGTCTTTCAAATTCTTATGTTCAGCCCTTTTGATTGGCCGACTGATCATTAATCTTTGCAGATGCCTAAACCGTATAGCATGCATGCACAGCTCAGAGTACATTGCAATCAGGCAGGTAAGAATACTTTAATGCAGATGAGACAAAGGGGTTGATTTATTACAACTGGAGAGTGCACAATCTGGTGTAGCTCTGTATAGAAACCAATAAACTTCCAAGTTTTTTTTTTTATCAAAGCTTAATTGCACAAGCTGGTTAGAAGTTGATTGGCTACCATGAACAGCTGCACCAGATTGTGCACTCTCCAGTTTTAGTAAATCAACCCCATAGTATAATATATAAATGTTTCAGCACTCCTATGCTCTAACCTTCAGTACCTGTGTCATTTCGGTAAATGCCCTCCTCAGGAACTAGAAAAAATGGCTGCATCTGCAGTTCAACAGCTCTTGATTCTGCAGAAAAGTACACATCCATGCTCAGGGTCACGCCGAGGGCCAGTGACTCTGTCAGAACCGGAGTTACGTTTTTTAAAATATGCTGTGAACGTTATGTGTTCCCACATAAAACATAGAAGGACCACATATATTGTTCAATATATTCAATGCTTGAGAGGACTGTCAAAAACTGCAGCTCTAATAGAGGAAATAAAGTTCAGAGAGTGTGGGCATGCTACATTTATGGTTGGGGATATGTTGCAGAAGACAATATAAAACTGGGAACATATTACATAATGCTTGTAGAGATCAATATTATTACCCTAATTAAAGTTCCCACTATGGACTGGTATGAGGGCCACACATCACATACCAAAGGGCTGCAGGTTGGGCACCAGGGGACCTGAAACTTGCATTCTTCCCAGCAGCCTGCACTGTCCAATCTCCTACTGTAAATTGTAGCTACTCTAATGCAGCAGTCCTTTCCTCTGATGCATCCTAGGCTGGATGTAGAGGATTTGGGACCGGAGGGGAGCTCTCTAATGGAAGGAGGGTGGGGGTGAGCTCCATACTGGAATCTGGGGGAGAACTTTGTACTGGATGGGGACTTGGGGGTACACAGTGCACCCCTCAACCTTGCACTCTGTACACAGAGCACCCCTAAACTCTGCACTCTGTACACAGTGCACCCCTCAACACTGCACTTCATATGTAGCGCACCCCACAACTCTGCACTCTGTAAGCAGCGCACCCCTCAAGTCTGCACTCTGTAAGCAGCACACCCCTCAACTCTGCACTCTGTACACAGCGCACCCCTCAACTCTGCACTCCATATGTAGCGCACCCCTCAACTCTGCACTCTGTAAGCAGCACACCCCTAAACTGTGCACTCTGTAAGCAGCGCACCCCTCAACTCTGCACTCTGTAAGCAGCGCACCCCTCAACTCTGCACTCTGTAAGCAGCGCACCCCTCAACACTGTACTCTGTACACAGCTCATCCCTCAACACTGCACTCTGTACACAGCGCACCCCTCAACGCTGCACTCTGTACACAGCGCATCCCTCAACTCTGCACTCTGTACACAGCGCACCCCTCAACGCTGCACTCGATATGTAGCGCACCCCTCAACTCTGCACTCTGTAAGCAGCACACCCCTAAACTGTGCACTGTACACAGCGCATCCCTCAACACTGCACTCTGCACACAGCGCACCCATCAACACTGCACTCTATATGTAGTGCACCCCTCAACTCTGCACACTGTGCACAGCGCACCCTTCAACACTGCAGAATGTACACAGCACAACTCTTAACCCTACACTCTGCACACAGCGCACCCCTCAACTCTGCACTCTGTACACAGTGCACCCCTCAACACTGCACAGTGTACACAGCGCACCCCTCAACTCTGCACTCTGTACACAGTGCACCCCTCAACACTGCACAGTGTACACAGCACAACTCTCAACTCTGCACTCTGTACACAGCGTACCCCTCAGCTCTGCACTCTGTACACAGCGTACCTCTCAACTCTGCACTCTGTACACAGCGTACCCCTCAACTCTGCACTCTGTACACAACGTACCCCTCAACACTGCACAGTGTACACAGCACAACTCTCAACTCTGCACTCTGTACACAGCGTACCCCTCAACTCTGCACTCTGTACACAGCGTACCCCTCAACTCTGCACTCTGTACACAGCGTACCCCTCAACTCTGCACTCTGTACACAGCGTACCCCTCAACTCTGCACTCTGTACACAGCGTACCCCTCAGCTCTGCACTCTGTATGTAGTGCACTCCTGAACACATGGTATGTAACAATACCCTACTGTTAGTACAATTTGGCCACACCCACCATTTGATGCAGATGGTCGTCTGTGATCAGCCTGCCCTCCCCCGCAGAGTGGAGGGAGGTGGAGTTACTGCACCTTTTATCTGAGAAACAAAACCCTGCTTCCCACTAACCATCAATGTCAGGTGCATTTTTGCCATTGGCCCGATGTGAATTTGTTTTAGTAAGGGTCCCCAAGACCTGAAAATTATTTTAGGGGGTAAAAAGATTGAGAAAGCCTTATCTATATCATATCTATGAACTATATGTGATTGTATTTTACGTGTGATATGCTTTTGTCTAGACTGGTGCCAATCATAGTTATGTAACGTTTCTTACTATTTATAAGCTGCTAATTTATTCACTTCCACCTCTCGTGACAGACAAGAGATTGCTTTTGTGTTCACTTTTAGCAGTTTAAGGCATCTCATGACTTTATGGAGCTGAGAATTTTACACAATGTACAATATTATACTTCTCGTACTTTTACAATATTTTAATAAGTCATTTAAATGATATGTAGAAGTCATCAGTGACAAGTGACATTGCATCTGATTATAATGCTAATTTCATATCAAGAAAATGTATTCTGTAGGTTTGTTCAAGTTTTTTTTCATCAGTTTAACAAAATTCATAATACAATAATGAGATTGATTGCTGTATATCATTACAAGAACACATTGTGGGAGCGATTAATTATTGATGGTAACTTGAAGAAAATGATACTTTTGTGTTACAGATGTTTAGTTTGATGGATTTAACTTGGAAGGCAGTAAAAAGTTTAAACACCTAAGCTTTGATGATAACACGGAACAGGAAACAAATCACAGGGCAGGAAAATGTTAAGGGTACGTCAAGGCAAAATCATATTGTATGCAGTACATCTCTGCAATACATGCACACTTCCCCATAATTTTCCAATTAAGAAGTACAGAAAAATACCCATTGAGCTGTCAGGAATGCCTTAACGTGGACTGAAAACACACAGCATTTGTGTGGACTGAGTGGTGTCAGCCCTGCCCAGTGTGTTTTGCTAAACTACTCAACCACTTCTACTGTCAGATCCCTACAACATAAATAATCTGTACTTCAAGATAAAAACTGGAACTAAATAGCTTCTTTAGGCCTCATGTACACAGGACACTTCAGAATGATGGAAACTGACTGCTGGAAAACTTAGGTTAAAAAACGTCTGTTTAGCCACGTTTGCATAACGCATTTATGCGCATTGATGTGCATTTGCGTTTAGAAGCGTTTTTTAAAGATAAGCACAGGAGAACCTCCCAAATTCCCAGAATGCACTGAAAAGTGGTAAATTATTAACTATTTCAGACTGTTTCAGAGAAATACAGAGAGTAGAAGCAGAGACAGCAGTATGTGTTGAGACTGGCTTAGGTGTGAGTTGCTCATTAACATTTCTTTTGTTTCCAAGGGTGGGAAAGGTGTCTGGTGGAGTGAGTCATTAAGGCCAGGGGGTCTGGCAGGGGGTCTTCATGAGGAATTTGAAGTGTGAATGGTCATTAACATATCTTTTGTTTCCATGGTTGGGAGAGGTCTGAGGTTTGAATTGGTCATTACCATGTGTGACCAGCTTGGTAGGAACATCCTGTGTTCAGTGTTTTGTCCATCTGAGTACCTTGAAAATGCTTTGCATGCAGCATTGGGAACTGGAAGAGTTAAAAAAAAATTTCAAGCACAAACGCTTATAAACACAATTTTCCGTGTTTAGCCGTGTTTAGCCGTGTTTTGCATTTGAAACTCTGATAAAATCGACTGTTGAACGCAAGTTTTCTGCATTCAAAAAAACGACTGTAAACTCAAATGCCTATAAACGAAGATGTGTACATGGACGCATAGGAAAACATTAGGGTGAGTTCAGGGGCTGCTGAAAAAGAACAGCTCCTAAGCATGAGTTTATCAGCTGCAGTGTACATGAGCCCTTAGAAGTGTGGAGAAGATACAGGACAGCTCTGAATTTCTGAGAAGATCAACAGATTTTTTTTGCAGAACCAAACAGAATCCATCCAATGGTATGTTTAACAAATCGAACTGAACAAAAAAAAGATGATAAATTGCACAAGAATCTGAACATTATATGGCCTCAAAACACCAAAACTTTTTGTTTCATTTTGAAAAGGGTGGAGAAGAACTAAAACCTCTTTCAGATATTTATTGCCTTGCTGGGGTCATTTCTTGAAGTCTAGACACCAGGAAAAGGAAGAATAGACTAAATCCATAGACTCTATTCCTTGGTAACAAAAGGGTGGAATAGAAGAGAAAGGTGGTTATGTTTTGGTTGAACATGCTTAAATCTACATATTAGATCAGTTGTGGTCAACTTTCTTGATATGGGGGGCCTCAGATGTGGCCCTCAACATGCTAACTACATTCACACAGGAGGAGGAGAGTAATATCCTGGATGGTGACCAGGGGCGGACTGACCATTTAGAAACTCGGGCACTGCCCGAGGGCCCAGGGTCAGTAGGGGGCCCCATGAGATGCCCCTGGTACCTTTTTCATAGGTTTTGTTGAGTTTGGACAAGGACACAGGGGCCCCATGATCCCCTATTGCCCGGGGGCCCCATGAGTTGTCAGTCCGCCCCTGATGGTGACGGCTGTGGATGAGAGTTGTCATTTTGACCTGTTTATTTCTTAAGGGGTCAAGGTTTTCTGGTGAGTGGGCACTTTTCACATTTGAGTCACCTGTGGTGTCACGGAGAGACAGGAGTTTGGTTCTGGCACTTCAGTGGTGATAGGATCAATTTCATGACAAATGAAAAGACACTTAGTCACAAACTGCACTTATTGTGACCACACTGTCCAGACAGACTGGAGTTTATTTACTAAAGCTGGAGAGTGCAAAATCAGGCTCACTTCTGCATAGACACCAATCAGCTTCCAGGTTGTATTTGCCAAAGCTTAATTGAATAAGCTGAGGGTAGAAGCTGATTGGCTTCTGTGCAGAACTGAACCTGATTTTGCACTCTCCAGCTTTAGTAAACAAACCCCACTGGGTCTAGGGAGGTATGTCAATGCATAAAGTGGCATTTGAAAAGGAATACCCAGCATCCAGGCCCAGACTGGGACAGAAAATAGGCCTGGGCATTTTAGACTGAGTTGCTTTAAAACCAAACTACAAATAATGACAATTATCGGTTTCTCAATATCTTTAGTTATATTTCGCCTGCTTCAGTCACTGTTGGGTCAAGTAGCGGCAGACAGAGACCCGCGGGTAAGAGCCATGCAATGTATAAAAACCCGGCAGGGGTTCTAATCCTTCTCCATTTTGTCCAAAACGTAAAAAAAAAAGGTTTCCCTTTAGTTACACTTTAACAGTCAGAGAGGTACACGGGTTCCAAACATACCAGAAAATGTAGGAAATTCCCTATGGCACCATTTACATAAAATATAGCACTGTGCACTGGATACATGTTAGTGTAAATTTCTCTGGAGTTCCCCTTTAAGTAGAGCCCTCCATGCCCACCAGCCAAAGGGGCTGAAAAAATAGATGGGGTGAGAGAGAGGTGG
The DNA here is from genome assembly GCF_062004578.1 of Staurois parvus. Classification (NCBI taxonomy): domain Eukaryota; kingdom Metazoa; phylum Chordata; class Amphibia; order Anura; family Ranidae; genus Staurois; species Staurois parvus. The sequence continues at coordinate 4,690,303 of NW_028318271.1, read as the reverse complement.
GTGAGAAAAAATAGAGGGGGTGAAAGGGGGTGGGGGGAAAGAGTGGGAATGAGAGACGGGGAGAGAGAGAGAGGTGTGAGGGAGAGGGATAGAGGGGGGTGAGCGGGTGAGAGAGAGAGGGGGGAGAGAGAGAAGGGGGTGAGAGGGGGGAGACAGAGGGGGGGCGATCTCACAATTATGGCCCTGTCCCCCCATAATATGAAGTAGAGTGCTTCTCCCCACACACACAGGTGCCCCCCCCCAATATAATGAGCATACAACCCCCTCTTAGAACACATGGAGGGTCCCCCATTATGGTATAATGTTCCCCAGAACACACACATGGCCCCCTACTACATAAAGTGAATACAGAGCCCCCCTTACACACAAACACACACCTCCCCAGGCTCTCACACTCTGGTTCTTGGCTCTCCGATCACACACACAGCTCTCCCCCCTTCCTCCCACAGTTACACCCTGAGTTCTCACTGGTCTGGGAAGTGTTCTCTTCCTCGTTCTTTCTCAGTCTCTGGCAGTCACTCTCTCTCCTCTAAAGACCAGACCTGGAGCCCGCTTACTCCATCCATCCCGCTGAATTATTCCAGAAGCCTGTCATGAGCCCCCCCCCCCATTGATCCCAAGCCTTCGGGCAGTGCCTGAGCGTCCAGTCCATCCCTGGCGCCGGCACCCCACTCCATATCCATCAGTGCCATGTGTGTAGGGCGGGGGAGGGGAGAAAGACATGGTGGGCAAAAGCCTGGTGTGCCCTATTGCCAGTCCAGGCCTGCCAGCATCATTCAACCCAGAAGATTGAGGACATACTGTGAGTACAGAACACTATGAACTGACACTTTGTGGGGTGCTGATGTCATTGCTGCTCATTGATCCCTTGTGGATCATCCACCGCCAAGAAAAGATCTGAAGAGGATAAGTACCCTGCGCATCACATGAAGACTTTAGAAAAAAGGAAAGTTAAAACAAGAAAAAAATACAGAGCATGATTAGTACTAGGGGTTGTCAGAGGTGAGACTAATGCGGATTTATTCATGTCTTTATGTCTTGTTGGACTTCAGCTGTAACTGTGGTTTAATGCTTTGTGATATAGGGTTCAGGATCACCACCAGCCTCTTCTAAAAATGATAGTCTATTGAATTTCCAAGCAGTACAAAAAGAAACAGTTTTCTTCAGCAAACGAGTACGAAGCTCTAAAAGTGATCCTAGTGGCTAATTAGCCTCTAATTGCTTTTACAGGTGTGGGAGGGATCATCCCCCTCTCCTGCCGCCCTCCGATCCTCTCTGGGCTCTCCTGTCCTACCAGGGAGCCTATGACTGAAGCTGGCGGTACATCCCTCATCATTTCCATGGTCTAAGACAGCGGTCGCCAACCACTGGTGGTCCGTGAGAAAATTTTGGTGGTCCGCAAAAAAATCTGGACATTTGCATTTTTTATGTTTTACTAATAATAAAACAAAAATAATATTGTAAGAAATTCTTATATTTCTGAATGACAATTTTTGCACAAAATTCACGAACTGTACTAGAGAGGGGGAAACAAGAGAGGTGCAGCGTGACATCAGAGTAGTCTTAAGTTGTATGAGACAACCGATGCCGAGCTGTACGCTTCAGTATTGTCGGTATCGGTCTCGGCTTGAAATAAAAATGGCTCTCCGTCTTGCAGTAACATCATTGGAGCCAAAAATCCATAAACTTATTTCAAATGAGCAGGAACAAATATCACACTAAAAATGTGTAATACTTAACCACATCCCGCTCAGCCACTGTATAAATATGGCAGCAGGGCGGCACGGCTGGGCAAAAGCATGTTTTAAAACGTTTGCTTTGTAAACAGGTAGGGGGCGCACGCGAGGCGCGCCACCGCCCTACCTGTCCCGCCGATCACAGCCGCGGATGTCAGTCGCCGGGTCACAGCCAGTCGTTACCGGCTATGTCCCAGCGATCGGCGGCAATCGCTGACAGAGAGCACAGCTGCAGTAGCTCTGCTTTCTGTCAGTTCCCTGACAGCTCCAGGACACGCTGATCGGGACAGAAGAGTTTCTCTCTCCCGATCAGCAGTGTTCCCTGCAGTACACACCACCGCCACCTAGTAAAACACTCCCCTCACACAGTTAACCCTTTCCCTGAATAATAAACTTAACCCCTTCCTCTCCAGTGCCATTAGTACAATGTTTTTTTTATTTGCACTGATCACTGTATTGTGTCACTGGGGATGTCAGTGACCCCATGTCAGTACCCCCCAATGTCAGAATGTCCGCCACAGTCTCACAGTCCCGCCATAAGTCGCTGATCGCCACCATAAGTCACTGATCGCCTCCATAAGTCACTGATCGCCTCCATAAGTTGCTGATCGCCGCCATTATTAGTATAAAAAACCCCTAAAAATCCCAGTATCTTTCCTGCCATTTGTAAACGCTATAACTTTCACGTAAACCAATTAATTTACACGTATTGTTTTTTTTTTTTTAGCAAAGACATGTCGCAGAATGCATTTTCGCAGAAATTTATGACTAAATTAGATTTTTACATTTTTTTTTACTGGACATGTTTTATAGCAAAAAGTCCAAAATATAGTTTTTTTTCCTCAAAATTGTCAGCCTTTTTTTTTATAGCGCAAAAAATAAAAACCGCATAGGCGATCAAATACCACCAAAAGCAAGCTAAATTTGTGGGAAAAAAATGATGTAAATTTCATTTATGTACCGTATTGCATGACCGCGCAATTGTCCGTTAAACAAGCGCAGCGCTGTATAGCAAAAAATGGCGTAAATTGCAGTATCTATACCATAGTTTGTAGACGCTATAACTTTTACACAAAGCAATCAATATACACTTATTGGGATTTTTTTTACCAAAAACATGGAGCAGAATACATTTTGGCCTAAATTTATAACCAACTTTGAGTTTACTATATATTTTTTATAGCTGAAAGTAAAAAATATTGTTTTTCTTCAAAATTTTTGTCCTTTTTTTGTTTATAGCGTGAAAAATAAAAAGCGCACAGGTGATCAAATACCACCAAAAGAAAGCTCTATTTGTGTGAAAAAAAGGACATAAATTTCATTTGGGTGCAACATTGCATGACCGCGCAATTATCAGTTGAATTAGTGCAGCGCCAAGTAGCAAAAAGAGGCCTGGTCATTAAGGGGGGTAAATCCTCAGGAGATCAAGTGGTTAAATAACCTTCAATTATTTTGTAATAATTAAACTAACTTTAATAATTTTGTTACAATTAAACAACCATTAAAGATTTTGTTATAGAGGATGTACAGTATATAGGGCGCATCAATGCAGGAGGCTGTGGGCCGAGAGATGTCAGCCAACGATGGAGGAGGTACTGGAACACAGGCACTGGGCAGCACTTCTAGGAGTTGAAGCAGACTCTGTATGAAGAGGATAAAACAGGAAGGCGCTTCTAAGTGCAGTATATCCAGAATAACTTTTAGGCCCCATGTACACGGGACACTTCTGAACAATGGAAACTGACTGCTGGAAAACGTAGGTTAAAAAACATCTGTTTAGTCATGTTTGCATAACGTGTTTATGAGCGTTTGTGTTTAGAAGTGTTTTTTAAAGATAACCTCAGGAGACCTTCCAAAATGCCCAGAATGCACTGAAAAACAGTAAAACAGTAACTATCAGACATTTTGAGAGAAATAGAGAGAGCAGAAGCAGAGAGAAAAGTATTTGTTGAGATTAGCTGTCTTTTTTTTTTTGTGGTGTTTGGATGTGTTCCAGCTCATTTCTGTGCAGAAATTATTGCAGCAGTGTCTAACATATTTTCTTTCATGGAAAACCTCAAAGTATGGTGTACCGGGTCCAATTGTGTACCGGGAAAATGCTTTGCATGCATTTTTTCATGATGAAAAAAGGCTCTGGACAGCATCTGGAAATGGAAGAGTTAAAAAAATGTAAAACGCAACTGCTTATAAATGCGGTTAGCCACGTCTAGCCTCGTTTACACGCGTTTAGAAGCGTTCGGTGTTTGAAACGCTGATAAAATCTGCTCCTGAATGCAAGTTTTCTGCGTTCAAAAAAACGACTGTAAACTCAGCTGCCTGTAAACGACTGTAAATGTCTATGTGTACATGGACACATAGGAAAACATTAGGGAGAGTTCAGGGGCTGCTGAAGAGAACGCAGAACAGCTCCTGAACGTCAGTTTATCAGCTGCAGTGTACATGAGCCCTAATGATGACAGTTAGAAACACTTACAAACTTGCAGTAAAAACAGGCTGAGTAAATTTGTCAGGATGCGGGGTCTCTACCCACCTTGCGAGAACCCCGCTGTGCCGGCCAGCAGCTGCAAGGGGAGCTGAGGATAGGATGTCCAAGATGGCAGCCGCAAGTTTGGGGGTCGCTGGAACGCACGCCAAAGCTCACGCTGTCTTCAAGTGGTTAATACCAAGCTTGGTTCACTCTGCTGTCAGGAAGCCAGTACTTGTGCAGCTAATGCTTGTGTGCATGTGCCAGTACACAGACGGACTCATGATGTGTGTGAATTGGCACAAGCCCGCACATGTTGAGTTTCTGCCAAGCTGCCTATTTAAAGGATGTTCTGACATGTGCTGATCGCTGGATGTTCTTCGGTTCTCTGTGATCCTTGTTGCTGTGCTTCCTGGTTACCTTGCTGCCTGACTACCCATTGCTGACTCAGCATGTTCCTGGATATCTGTCTTACTCTCTTGTGATCGTGATCCCGGCTTGCTGATTGACCTCGCTCTTGCTTGATCTCCTGTCCTTGACCCGGCTTGTCTCCAGATTCTGTTCCTTCTACCTCTGCCCATCGTTGTATGAGCATGGCCTGGCTCATGACTACGTCTTCTCCATTCATCTGACCATGTATGACCCTAGCTCCAGTTTCCAAACAATATCTTTCTGCCTGGCCTGCTCCCTCATAACCTGATTACCAGATCTGCCTTTTTAGGCCGTCTGCCATTCCCACATAATTAGTGCATGGATTGTCTACCACTGCTGATCGTGAGATGTTCCCCTATCTGCATCAACCACTATCCCTGAAGACCATCTCTCCTGATCAACGCCTGCTGTACAGGTTCCAGCACCCATAATACCCTGAGCCTGACACAGCTTTTCTCACATTCAGGTGTGCTTGGACTAGAGCGGCAAGAGAAGCTATCACCACTTTGGCCTCCACCAAGGTATATGACATCTGCTCTCCTAGTTGTGTCCTGCTCTCTCACTGCCAGGTGCCGACTGATTCCTCTTCCTTTTCTGGACATACACACACACATATAGGTAACCACTGCCGGACCAAAGTCCCTATCGTTAGCGTTTGATGGTTCTTCTCACCTAAAACTCTTTGAACCTTCAAAATTCCAGGTCCCTAATAAGGATTTAGAAATCCAAAGAGTACTCTAAATCAGTCCTCTCTTTACCAACCAGTAATTATTATTATTATACAGTAATAATAATAAGTAGTAATTCTGGAACTCCTCATCCAGGCCCCTAATAATGACTTATCAATACCCGAAATTCCATGTCCCTAATAAGAACTTAGCAATCCAGAGAGGACTGAAAATCAGTCCTCTCCTCATCAACCAGTAGTCCTGGAACCCCTCACTCTGCATGGGTGAGAATCCCCAAGTACTCAACAATGATTCCAAACTTTCCCCCCATAAAGGGACCACAACCCAAATAGTGGGTAAATATACTTGCCATCCAGGACCCAACCCTGGCATCCTGTCCAGCTTACTATTCACCAAAATCTAAAGGCATTATACTTTCATGTCATTAGAAAGATGTACTCCTTGTAGAAGTCCCCCTTCTGGTAACCTCGCACTAGACAAAAAAAGCTATGATTTGTCTCTGTCTCCAATACATCTATATGATGTGTATCCTCTACATCACTGCTGGCAGGATAAATAATAGGCTTACTATGGCCTTTTATGCTGTAGACACAGACTTAAATGTAATCATGAAACAAAGATGTTTTTCTGCCATAGATACTCCAGCTGAGTGCTAAATGAGCGATATTAAATGCATTGCAAGGTGCCCCAGTTGTTTTGTCTCTGCTGTTTTATCTCTAGCATAGAGCAGGGACCATATCATTGTTTATATCATTTTCCGAGTTATTTGTTCTGCAGTGCTGAGTGGGATAAAAGTGAATGGGAATACGCAGAATAATCAAAATACTTCTCTCTACAAAGGAATGAAGCTCTTCTTGTCTTTTTTGCAGCTTATAGATGGCCACATTTTGAACAGCACCCAGATTCACCCTTCATGCCAAATATACACTCACCAGCCACTTTATTAGGTACACCTTGCTAGTGCCAAGAAAATATCCCCCCACACCATTACACCACCACCACCAGTCTGAACCATTGATACAAGGCAGGATGAATCCACGCTTTCCTGTTGTTTACGCCAAATATTGATCCTACCATCTGAATGTCGCAGCTGTAATCAAATGCTCCTCCTCCTCTGACATCAACAAGGCATTTTCATCCACACAATTATTGCTCACTGGATATTTCCTGAGTTTTAGTGTATACAAGCACAATATAATACCATTTTTTTTGTAAAATATAAAAAGTGATGTTGCCTTAAGTAAATAGATACCAAACATGTCAAAATTTAAAGTTGTGCACGTCTGTGAAATGATGACAAACTACGGTACCTACAATTGTGCAGGGGACAGGGGATCGAGGGAATGAATGTTCCTCCATATCCATAAACACTTCGCAGTTAAGCACTTTTCCCATGTCACTGTACATTGCTGTTCACACGTGCAGCAATTCCGAGGGGACACCACAGAGCATGTGTCCCACTTACCAGCACAGTCATAATTGTCATTGTCACTTCCAGTGACAATGTGAGTTCCCACCATTCTCTCAGCGCAGACCTCTGTTGCTCACAAGCTTTACTCTTGGCTTGGATCCACTTCATTACTGAATGTTGCTTATATACCTCCAGGTTAGGTCTCTGGGTCTCCTTGGCTGTGATATAGGTCCCGTGTATGGGGTACCAATCACCAGGGAGGAGATCCAGCTCACCTACCCCCTCTTCTACCGGGGTGACTATCTCCCATGCAGGGGCGGACTGACCATTTGGAAACTCGGGCACTGTCTGAGGGCCCGGGGTCAGTAGGGGGCCCCATGAGATGCCCCTGGTACCTTTTTCATAGGCTTTTTTGAGTTTGGGCAAGGACACAGGGGCCCCATGATCCCCTATTGCCCGGGGGCCCCATGAGTTGTCAGTCCACCCCTGCTCTCATGCCATGTACCATCCATCCCACTGACTGGCTGCTCTCGCATTCACACCACTTCACTGGTTACCTAAAGAAACAATAATATAGCCTGATTTCCCCTCAATTCCTTTCCATGTTTAACCCTTCAATGGTGGCCCTCTTGTATCTTCTCTTCATCTCCTTGTTATACAAGCTCTGCATGCACCGCTTTGTGGAAGAACTTCAGACCAGGCACTTAAAGCGATACCAAAAGCTTTCTTTTAATTCTTTTTTTTAAATAACAAACATCCCTTAGTTACCTGCTCTGTCTCTCTTCTTGGATCCCCCGCCGCCACTTCTGGATCCTCCCTCCTGAGCAGTGTCCCCATAGCAAGCCGCTTGCTAGGGGGGCATTAGTACGTGATCGCTCCTGAGCCCTGCTTTCTGCGTCCATAAGACACAGCAGAGCACAACTCGACCCCGTCCTCTTGCTCCCTCCTCACAGGCTGTGATTTTCAGCCAATGGCTCCCACTGCTGTGTCTTAGCCAATGAGAGGGGAAAGACCCGGGAAAGCTGAGTGTCCTGTGCACATTGCTGAATCAAGATCAGGCTCAAGTATTAGTGGGGGGCACTGCACGCTGAAAGTTTTTTTACCTTCATGCATACAATGCATAAAGGTAAAAAAACTCAAAATTTTAGAACCACTTGACAACCGGGCTATAGCCGAATGACAGCTACAGCATGGTTGTCCAGTTCTTGGAGGGCGTCATATGATGTCCTCCCACAACGTGCCCTCCACGCGCCCCCAGTGGCGTGTGCCCGTTGCTGTCTGTGATCGCTGCGGCCTTTTACCACGTGATCAGCTGTGTCCAATGACACAGCTGATCACAAAGTAAATACAGTTGCCGGTTATCTCCAGCACTGGAAAGTACTGCTAATAACCGCCAAGTGTCACAGAGGACACCTGCACTGATAATAAGGGCACTGATTATCCGTACAGCCCAAAATGTGGCCAGAAGTGGCGCCCATCAGTGCAGCCCAGCAGTGCCACCCATCAGTGCAGCCCAGCAGTGCCACCCATCAGTGCAGCCCAGCAGTGCCGCACAGCAGTGCAGCCAGTCAGTGCTGCCAGTCAGTGCCCTCAGTGCTGCATATCAGTGCAGCTTCATCAGTGCCTTCTCATCCATTCCCACCAGTGCCGCCTATTGGTGCTGCCTATCAGTGCCCATCAGTGCTACCTATCAGTGCAGTCTCATCAACACACATCAGTGAAGGAGAAAAGTTACCTATTATACACTTACCTAGTGGTTAAACTGTCAATGGATCCTTAGTGAACAATTGCGTGCAGTCAATTCAAACAGTCTCTCACAGATAACTTGCAACATAACCCTTTCCTTCCTACCCCAGGCTGTCAACTCATATCTCTTCAAGTGGTAAAGTCCTTTTGCTCACAAAGTCTTTGTAAACTCCGACGGGACCTCGACTGGGTACCCACAAAGGGGTAGCTCTCCTGAGAGGTGGTAGTTACATCAGTCCATAGTCCAGCTTGCTCTCTCTCCAATGTGCTCCAAAGACCCAGAGAGGTAACCTCTCCTTTTATTTATTTGTGAAAGAATGTGTCTCTCTCAGGAGCTCAGTGAATGGAGCTCAAGTGTGGTACCGTGATAGGTTGCCACCTGTGCAAAAAGTCCATCCGTGAAATTTCCTTGCTACTAAATATTCCACAGTCAACTGTTAGTGGTATTATAACAAAGTGGAAGCAACAGCACGATCCCAGCACACATGTCACGGAAAGGTCCCGATCTCCTCTTTCGATCGGGACCTTTCCCGATCATGTGACTGCCGTGACATCGCATCACGGCGGTCACATGACTCTAAACCCCACCCCGCCTCCCGGCGTCTGAAACTCTTAAAGACCAGGAGGAGGGGACATGAAGGGGTTAAGGAGTATTTGACTTTTTTTTTTCCCCTGCATTTTAACTTGGCAGCGATAGAAGAGCTAGAGGAGTCAGAGGGGTACATTGTCTACTAACACAGACATACAAAGCCATTCATAATGCTGCCCCAAACTACCTCACCAACCTGATACCCAAATACCACCCTACCCGTAATCTTCACTCCTCACAAGACCTCATACTTTCTAGCTCCCTGGTCTCCTCCTCCCACGCCCAACTGCAGGACTTCTCCAGGACTTCCCCCATCCTCTGGAACTCACTACCCCAATCCATCAGACTGTCACCTACCCTCCTCACCTTTAGGCGCACCCTGAAAACCCATCTCTTCAGGGAAGCCTACCCCACCCTCACCTAACAGCCGATCTCCTCCATTCCTCCCACCACTCCATCCCCCACAGCCACTTCCTCCTGTACCACTATCCCCTCCTTCCTAGATCGTAAGCTCGAAAGAGCAGGGCCCTCGAACCCCTCGTGTATTGTTTTGTTACTGTATTGTCTCATGTACTGTCCCCCACTATAATGTACAGCGCTGAGCAAACCTTTTATATAATATATAAATACTGTATAATAATAATAATAATAATTGTCATGATGAAGACGGTACAGAGTCTTATGTGTCGGGGCTGCTGTAGCTGTTGATGGGAAGCTCCTGTGTCAGCTTCGTGTCTCCCTGGAAGAATGGAAAGAGAGCACAAATGTGTCCTGTGAGGAAATGAAACACCTCCAGCCTGTAAAAAATATGGCCATGGGATGGAGGATAAGAGGACAGTGTACAGAGCAGATGTAGTGATGACTGAAAGTAAAGGAGGACCAGAGGACCAAGCTTTTGTAGAGGAGGTTAGTTGTCAGTGGGACATTACACCAGCCTGGCAAGTCGCCACACAGTCTCTGTGTAAGGGAGGAATTACTGATGTAAGGGGCGAATTAATACACTGATGTAAAAGTTCCCCCTTATATCAATAACCCCTCTTACCGTTGTGTATTCACCCTGCAGAAGGTGGTCTCTGCCTCTGGTCACCAGAGTCCCGACTGACTCCTCAGATTTCTCTTTTATATCAGAGTTTGCAGATTTTCCACTTACTGAGCAAGGGGGAACTCTGTGGACCCTGATGTAAAGGGGCACTATGATGTAAAGGAGAACTTTCGGACTGTGATGTAAAGGGGAACACTGTGGACTCTGACGTAAGGGAGAACTTTGTGAACTGTGGTGTAAAGGGAAACTGTAGAGTCTATAATAAGGGGGAATTCTGTGGACAGTGATGAAAAGGGCAGCTCTATGGACTCTTCTGTAAGGAGGGGTTCTAGTGACCGAGACCCTCTTACATCAGAGTTTCCCTTTACACCAGAGTCTGCAGCATTTCCCCTTACATCAGACTCCACATATTTCTCCATTACATCAAAATCCACAGTGTTCCCTTTTACATCAGGGTCTGCAGAGTTCCCCCTTGCACTGTAATGGGGGACCTTGCAGACTCTGATGTAAGGCACCTACCTGTATTACAAAATAATGGAAAATATTCACAGGTTCTTTCTGATGGTGCGACAGGCACCCACATTCGGTAGTTACATTTCACCTAACTATTTTTCATCATCTTCAAGTACAGCCACCAATTTATATTAAGGGTAACTTAAGCATGGTGATGGGAAATGCCTCTGTTGTTGACCTGTTATGAAGGGCAACAGTTTTCTTTCTACTGTAAATGAAAGAGAGTTTAAAGTGGTTCATTCAATGCTGTGCACAGCCATCCAGAGCAGTGTGCTTGAGCTGACAGGGAGGAGGACTGTAAATAAAACAGTCCTCCTCTCCGTCGGAGATCCTCAGAAATCATTGGGCACCGGCGAGTAATTGACAGCCATGGCTGCAAATGATTGGCCGTGGCCAGTGATTGACAGCTGTGGCTGCGAATGGCCGCGCGGGTAGGGCTTTTACACGCCCCTACCCAGAAATGCAAAATCACGTATGTGTCCGTGATTTTGAGCACCGCTACTGCCCTGTAGCAGTATTTCTGCTATAGGGTGGATGGCAAGTGGTTTCACCCATGTCAGTGGTAAATAGATTGTCTCATCCTTTTAAACTGATACATTCTGCTGGAGAGCTTGTGCTTCAGAAAAACAACAGACCTGCTGGCTCAATCACCAGATGAAAACAGAACGCCTAAAAAGGAAACTAATACAGCCATCACATCTAAGAATTGTTAAGCTGCAATATAATGAATGTTTGGTTTTGGGTTTAATACTACTTTTAAGTTTTGGTATATTTACAGGCAGTGTCTGTGGGTAGCAGTGTGCTTTATATATGCATCGAATGTTTTTTTTTTTTGAATGTTTGTCCAATAATGTACCATTATGTGGCACTCTCTCATTATTTATTTGTATTTTGAGAGGAGTGTTTTGCTGCCTTGTGTTGCTTGAATCTTTGTTTCTATTTGTGTTTCTAATTCTTTTTTCTATATTTGTTTCCATTTATCCTAATTGGATCTCCACTGGAATGTAATCCTTTTATTCCTATTTTTCGATATACACTAAAGGAGCTGAACTGTACTTTGTTGATTAGTTCGTACTACAATGCACATACTGTATTTATGAGATGACAAACAAAGGCAAATGTACAATTTTCAAAGTTATGTATGGTTATGACATGCTTTTTGGTTTGTAGGAAGGAGGGGAACAGGACCGAACTGGTCCAATTTACCTTCGTAAAGTGAAAATGTTTAATAAAAAAAGTACCAAATTTTAAATTTTTTTTAAATTTATCAGCTTCTAAAATGAAAACAACTGAGAATGATTCTGTAGGTGCTATTGTGTGACAGCAGCACAATACAACTGCCCTTATTTCTAAATATCCGCATACATTCATGATTTTCCATTGATCTCTATGAGTACAATCCTGTCATTGTGTGCGTCATTATGCTGCTAAATTGTTGAGAAGAAGTCAAGCCATTATTTTTATTGTGTGCAGTCTGGTATTAGAATTGTCATGTACATTAATACAGTCTGTACAATATTTAATAACAATTGCCCTGGGGGAAATGTATGGGAGTACAGATATGTCAGTATGAAATGGAAATGTTTTGTTTCCTCTTCTAGTGCTTTCAGTGTTATAACCTTTCTGAGTGATAGCAAAATATTACTCATTACACAGGAATGTATTGAGCAAAATTAGATGCACATTTATAGTATAGGAAAGCAGGTGTATTTGCAACCCTTGGGCCTGCATCTTGTGTAGGCAACTGGGATAGTTTTGCATAGGTTGGCGACAGAAGTTACCACTATGGATGAAATGAAATGGATTTTCACTCAAGTACACACCATTAAAACAAGGTTTTATAGTGTTACTGGTCAGTGGGAAGAAGAACGTTGTGAGGTTCCAGTGCTCAGCATGGGTCTGTAGTCCTCTATGTGGTCACTCCTCATTTGTGGTGTTGCCAGTTATGCCTTTTTAATTTTAGAGACATTTTTTGTAAGTAAAACATATCCCTTATGATATTAAACCCTCAATTTTAGGCACTTTTAGCAGCTGATTTACTATGCAACTCCTGAGAGAGCAAATATATATATATATATATATATATATATATATATATATATATATGATACAGTAAATTGCCAAAAGTGTTGGGACGCCTGCTTTTACACGCACATGAACTTTAATGGCATCCCAGTCTTAGTCCATAGGGTTTAATATTGAGTTGGCCCGCCCTTTGCAGCTATAACAGCTTCAACTCTTCTGGGAAGGCCATCCACAAGGTTTAGGAGGGTGTCTATGGGAATGTTTGACCATTCTTCCAGAAGTGCATTTGTGAGGTCAGGTACTGATATCAAACGAGAAGGCCTGGATCGCAGTCTCCACTCTAATTCATCCCAAACCTGTTCTATCAGGTTGAGTTCAGGACTCAAACTTGAATGTGCAGGCCAGTCACGTTCCTCCACCCCAAACTTGCTCATCCATGTCTTCATGGACCTTGCTTTGTTCACTGGTGCGCAGTTATGTTGGAACAGGAAGGGGCCATCCCCACACTGTTCCCACAAAGTTGGGAGCAAGACATTGTCCAAAATGTCTTGGCATGCTGATGCCTTAAGAGTTCCCTTCACTGGAACTAAGGGGCCAAGCCCAACCCCTGGAAAACAACCCCACACCATAATCCCCCCTCCACCAAACTTTACACTTGGCATAATGCAGTCAGGCAAGTACCGTTCTCCTGACAAACGCCAAACCTAGACACGTCCATTGGATTGCCAGACAGAGAAGCGTGATTCGTCACTCCAGAGAATATGTCTCCACTACTCTAGAGTCCAGTGGCGGCATGCTTTGCACCACTGCATCCACTTTGCATTGCACTTGGTGATGTAAGGCTCAGATGCAGCTGCTCAGCCATGGAAACCCATTCCATGAAGCTCTCTATGCACTGTTGTGCTAATCTTGTGCTAATCGGAAGGCTCGCACGTAGTTTGGAGGTCTTTAGCTATTGACTTTGCAAACAGTTGGTGACTTCTGCGCACTGTGCGTTTCAGCATGCGCTGAACCTGCTGTCATTTTATGTGGCCTACTACTTCGTGGCTGAGTTGCTATTGTTCCCAGTTCCTTACACTTCGTTATAATACCACTTACAGTTGCACATGGAATATTTAGTAGCAAGGAAATTTCACTGATGGGCTGATTGCACAGGTAGCCACCACACTTGAATTCACTGAGCACCTGAGAGTGACCCATTCTTTCACAAATGTTTGTAGGAGCAGTCTGCATGCCTAGGTGCTTGATTTTTTTTTCATGTGTGGCCATGGAGGTGATTGAAACACCAGAATCCAATGATTTGGAGGGGTGTCCCAATACTTTTGGCAATATAGTGTATGTATATATATATATATATATAAAAAAAAAAATATATATATATATATATATATATATATATATATAAGTACACTTGCTAATCCTCTCTTCTTTTAGGCTTTGCTTGACCTAATAAATTATTTTAAATACCTCAAGGTGTGTCGGTAAGTGCTGGTTGAGTTAGGTGTGTGCAGAGAAATCACAAATGTTCTTATTTTGTTCACAATTCAAATAAGGGGACGTGGGCACTAAAACAACATGAATTTGTATGCCATATATTATAAACCATGTAGTCAGGAAGGTAACTCTAATGTGTGTACAATTACTTCTGTGGTGTCCATCAGTGGATCCATCCTTGAGAATTCTCATCTCTTTCTGATGTCCATCCATTGCCTGCACCTGGTCCCAGCACTAAGCTCTGCATCTTAAAGGCATAGTTCACCTTTTCATAAAAACTTAAAAAGGTGAACTAACTCACAATGCCTTCCCCAATTTATCTAGACTCTAGAGAGATAAAGTGTAGAAAGAGAGAGAGAGATAGTTATGTGGAAGGACATATGACTTGGCAGATGAAGATAGACGCACAGGCAGATAAATAGACATGTAGCACTGCCCCTTGGGACAAGCTGGAATATATTATGGGTCCTGCGCTCAATAGATCCAACCCTAAGCAAACCCAATCCCTCTGGCACAACTGGTAATGAATAGCAAATACCCCGCCAAGAAATTTGCTGACACAGGGTTAAATAAAACAAGAACAATTTTATGGAGAATGAAATGCAGTGTAGAGGGGTGGGGTTCCCCTTTCAACTTCAAAACTTACTTTTCTTCTCTTATGCAATGCAGTAAATTTGGTCTGCCACTAGAGGGCTTCACAGCCAAGAGTCTCCGGATGGCAGAGTTGCACTTTAAGCAGAATACAACTGATATCAAACAAATAAACTTACTTATACTCTATCAATGAAATGTATTACCCACACCGGTGTATGATTCTGCTTCTGAGGGGCGTTAGCCAAAAATCACCTCAGAGTCAGAACAGAATGCAATAAAGAGGTACCTCTAATAAGGCTACTAAGCCAGATTCCCCCACTCTAGTCCTTGTAACGGTGGAGCTCTAGTTGGTGCACGTTTAGTCCTTACAATGAAGTAAATAGCAGCTGAAGGCTTCTTTGGAGTTTCAGCTGATGTGGGTTACATCAGATTTCACTAGGTTTCTGGGCTGAGAGGGTCCAACCTCAGTGTCTAAACGCAAAACAAAGCACCCCAAGACCAGGGGCAGTCGCAGGATGCAATCTCCCAGTATGTGTCAGTCCCCAGGGCAGACAGTCTCAATTACACTGGTGGTGAGGGGCAAAGCAGACAGAGGGATCTGTGGCTTGCACAGGGCCCCGGATGGGTGAGATCCCAGCAGTGGGGTGCGGATGTCCCAGTCTATATGCAAAGTGTAAATGGTGTGTCTTACTCTCTCCATTGGGACAGCTCACCAGACTCTGAACACACAGCAGGGTCCCTCTATCCGTGCTGGGTGCTGTAGTGCTTCCTCCTCTCCTTGGACGGGCTCCACATGTCCCTGTCTTTTCTCCAGCCTCGTGTCTCTCTGTTCTCCCCTTCACTTCCTGCTTCCTCCCCCTCCCAGCGTTCTTTGCTGTGTAGTGGATGAGTCATGAACTTGGCAGAATGCCCAGGTTTTACAAATAGGAGAGAGAGAGAAAGGACTGACTGCTGAACGTGTGATTCCATCTGAATCCTCTTGTACAAGGAGCCTGCTACAGACAGGTAGGTCGGAAAACATAAGATAGATAGCTAGAGTCTATCTAATCTATCCCCTGAGCATGAAGAAGATGGGAGGTGTCCCTGGCTAGCATGGCAGGAGCTGGTGGCAAATCAGGGCTGCTAACGTATGGGTATGTAAGCAAAGATTGGATAAATAAACTTTAGATAGACTCCAGATGGAGAGATAGTTATGTAGATAGCTTGTTTAGAATGGCAGAGGGACGGTTAGATGGAAACAAATGCACAGGGAGAGAGATGGAAACAAATGCACAGGGAGAGAGATGGACATGTAAGCAATGGCTACTACGCTTTTTAGTGAGGTCCCTCCCCTGGGTTGATATGGTTGATGGAGCTGTGCATTTCTATGTATTCTGGAGCAGGAGGAGTCTGAGCAGAATAGTGATGGGAATAGGCTACTCTTGGTATACAACATGTAAACCTGTAGCCCGAGTAAGAGAACCCTCCTGGGAAGGCCCATGTGTACTAAACAGAAGAAATCACTTATGAGGGACCTGAATTGAGGTTTGCTGCAGAGATGGCTTGATATTCTTTGTTTATCATGCATTTACACTGTGGTGAAGTATTGATGCTGGACCTGAAGCTATGGAAATGTAAGTTGTAATGTACAGAAATGTTGTGGTTTCTGCCACAATACATTAAACCTCACTTTCCTTTAATATAGGTGGACCTCAGACCATAAGAATGTGAGTAACTAAGATGGATGAGGTTTTCACTTACATGAGTGTGCGTACCCCATCTCATCCCTGAGCATGAAGTAGATGGGATATGTCTCTGGCCAGCTTGGCTGGAGATGGTGGTTAATCAGGGCTGCTAACTTACGGGTGGGTAGGCAAAGATCAGATAGATAGATAGAAAGACTCTAGATAGATAGATAGATAGATAGATAGATTAATAAACATATTGGGTAGGTGCAGCATAGTGTGGCGAACTTGCAATAATACAACAGTCTGGTGAGGAAGCCCACCCGACCAGGAACTTCCAGTCAATGAAGCGGAGAGTCAGGGGAAAGTAGGCTGAAACTGAAGACAGTGCCAGTCCAGAAGGGTGGAATGCGGCCCGGCTGGGCCAACCCATAGGGAAGCTCTCTGGTGATGCAGACGTAGGGCCTGTAACCTCTACCTGCCATTAGTGTTGTCCCTGACAGACGGGTATGCTCTTCCTACACTAGCCACTTTGCCAAAGCACACCAAAACCTGGGGGCAAGTACTTAAGAGCACTCTGTGTGACCTAAGATGGCCTCCAGGGTCACCTGGATACAGTGTAGCCAACCAGAATACTACTTCAGGGAACCAAGGGAATCATAGAAAAACCCAGTTTTTTGTGACTTCCCCTCAAAATGCACTGCTACTCCGGACAAGCACCACCTACAGTGGAGACACTAAACTGCACCTGCTGATAGATAGATAGATAGATAGATAGATAGATAGATAGATAGATAGATAGATAGATAGATAGATAAACTCATATCTAGGTTAATATAGGATAAAGGAAGTAAGAATTTACATTTGAAATCCAGTTGTTGTTCAAAGCATCTGAAAGCAGAAAATATCTAATTGTTGCATCCATTTGGCTGGTTTGTGTAAGCGCACATAAGAATGTCTCATTTTAACACAATCAAACTCGACTCTATCAAAAGTAACCATTTTTTTGTTCACCCTCAACACTAAGCTTTTGCGAATGTGGCAATTATGTAATCATCTTTTGGTCTTTTTAGATAATAAACTTGTGCTGTAACAAGGTGGGTGGTTTGCAGCAAGTCATCAGAGCTATCTCATTATCTCATTATCTACAGCAGAGCATCTCCAAAGTTGTGGCACACTTTTTGTGTCCTAACAGGACCATTATATGGAGGAATTGTGAATGAAAATAAATTCCCCAGTGAAATACCGGATGTGGAGGCCTGCTACCCATCACGACTGTCAACCAATGAAGATCACACATTCTCACGTCATGCTGCTACGAAGGCAACAGGTAAGAAGCAGTACAATACATACAGAATTATAAATTAGTAGTTGGGTATGTTGTTAACTAACAAAATAGCTAAATAGAGCAATTTTTTTCATTGCGGAGAATTACATAGGACTTCAGAGGTTCTGGTGACATGTGGGGCACAGAGAGAATGGGAATACAGGTACGGTCAGGGAAAAATTGAAAAAGGGGGCTCTAAGGAGGACATTACAAAAAATCAAATGCATGTGAATTATATATACACTGCTCAAAAAAATTAAAGGAAGACTTTGAAAAAACATCAGATCTCAATGGGAAAAATATCATATTGGATATCTATACTGATATGGACTGGACAATGTTTTAGGAATGTAAGGATGCCCCATCATTTGATGGAAATGAAAATGATCAAGCTACAAATGATTTAATTTAAAGACACCAAGAAAATCAAAGGGAAAAAATAATGCAGCAGGCTAGTTAAATTTTCTGAAATTTCATTGCAGCAACTCAAGATGGTACTCAGTAGTTTGTATGGCCCCCACGTGCTTTTGCCAGAAGGAACCCAGGACCCACTGCACCAGTGTAGGGTCTGACAATGGGTCCAATGATTTCATCCCCATACCTAATTGCAGTCAGGGTGCCATTTTCTAGCCTGTAGAGGTCTGTGCGTCCCTCCATGGATATGCTGCCCCAGACCATCACTGACCACCACCAAAATGATCTTCCTGAAGGATGTTACAGGCAGCATAACATTCTCCACGGTTTCTCCAGACCCTTTCACGTCTTTCCCATGTGCTCGGGGTGAACCCGCTCTCATCTGTGAAAAGCACAGGGAGTCACTGGCGGACCTGCCAGTTCTGGTGTTCAATGGCAGATGCCAATGGTGCCGGGCTGTGAGCACAGGGCCCACTAGAGGACCTCAGGCCACCCTAATGGAGTCTGTTTCTGATTGTTTGGTTAGAGACATTCACACCAGTGGCCTGCTGGAGCTCATTTTGTATGGCTCTGGCAGTGCTCATCCTTTTCCTCCTTGCACAAAAGAGCAAATACCAGTCCTGCTGATGGGTTAAGGAACTTCTACGGCCCTGTCCAGCTCTCTTAGAGTAAGTTCATGTCTCCTGGAATCTCCTCCATGCTCTTGAGACTGTGCTGGGAGACACAGAAAACCTGGCAATGGCACATATTGATGTGCCATCCTGGAGGAGTTGGACTGCCTGTGCAACCTCTGTAGGGTCCAGGTATCGCCTGATGCTACCAGTAGTGACACTGACCCTAGCCAAATGCAAACCTAGTGAAAAACAGTCAGAAAAGATGAGTAGTGAAAAAAATGTCAGTGGCCTCCACCTGTAAAACCGTTCCTGTTTTGGGGGTCGTCTCATTGTTGCCCATCTAGTGCACCTGTTGTTAACCACTGGCCTACCAGGCATGTATACCCCCTTCCTGCCCAGGCCAGTTTTCAGGTTTCAGTGCTCTCACACTTTGAATGACAATTGCACGATCATGCAACATTTTACCCACATGAAATTTGTATAATTTTTTTTCCCACAAATAGAGCATTCTTTTGGTGGTATGTACTCTCTGCTGGGTGTTTTATTTTTTGGCGCTATAAACAAAAAAAGAGCAAAAATATAAAAAAAATAAAAAGTTTTCTTTGTTTCTATTATAAAATTTTGCAAACAGGTAATTGTTCTCCTTCACTGATGTGCGTTGATGAGGCTGCACTGATGGGCGGCAGTGATGGTTAGCACTGATGGGCAGCACTGATGAGCTGGCACTGATATGCATGAGCACTGATGGGTAGCACTGCTGGGCAGCACTGATGGGTGGCACTGCTGGGCACTGCTGGGCAGAGGCAGGTGGCACTGCTGGGCACTGGTGGGTGGCACTGCTGGGCACTGCTGGGCAGAGGCGGGTGGCACTGCTGGGCAGAGGTGGCTGGCACTGCTGGGCACTGATCATCAAGGCATTTATCATCAGGGCACTGATCATTAGTGCCCTGATAATCGGTGCTGATCAGTCCTCTGACAATTGCCGGTTATCTGCAGTACTTTCCTCAAACTGTGACAGCGTTTTGACACGCTGTGATTGCATTTACTGGTGATCCGCTGTGTCATTAGACACAGCTGATCACGTGGTAAAAATCCGCTGTGATTGGCCTTTTACCTGTGTCTGTAGGACACAGCAATCATGGAGATCGCCGGGTATGCACCCCCTGAGGTCATGCGGGAGGGCGAGTTCTGGGAGGACGTCATATAATGCCCTCCCAGAACTGGCCGGCCGCAGTGAAGCCGTCATTCAGCTATCTGCGGTTGGCAACTGGTTAATTTCATTAACACCAAAGCAGCTGAAACTGATTAACAACCCCCTCTGCTACTTACCTGACCAAATCAATATCCCAGAAGTTTAATTGACTTGATGCTATACAAATTTGGTTTAGCAGTGTAGTATTATTATATTTGTTTTTCCAGCTTAAAATCTGGTTTGTTCCATTGGATAAAAAGTGAGCAGATCTCTTAAGGCAATTGGGTAGGCCTACCTGCCCTCTGTTTTTTGCCTCCTTCTTAGATTGTAAACTCTAATGACCCGGGCCCTCTGTTTCCTCTGGTACCAAATTGTATTGTAACTGTAATGTCTACCTTCATTTTGTAAAGTGCTGTGTAAACTGTTGGCGCTATATAAATCCTGTATAATAATAATAATATATGATAAAGAGGATGCCTATCACACATTGTGGAGGAGCAGACTACACAGAATCCATTACTTTCTATAATATGGTTCCTCAGATTATAATATTAGTGGGGCACTTGGCAGAAAAGCAAGGTACAGAGTCCAAAATGAGTCTAGAGATGGGTAACAAAAATGGTGAAAGGTCTGAGGAATAAAACATATAAGAAGAGTACAGTATGGAGGAAAGAAGGGAAAGGGGAGACATGACTGAAACCTTTAAATATATCGGGGGGGGGTAAATAGGGTTCAGGAGGGCAGTATTTTCAATATGAAGCCAAGATCAAGAACACAGGGACATGACCTCAAACTAACAGGAGGAAAGTTCAGAACTTACCGTGGTAAGTATTATTTTCTGAAACAGTAGTTGATGCTTGGAATAGAATTCTAGCAGAGGTAGTGAGTCAGTCAACATTAAGTGGATTGAACATCCAAATCATGTAGACTTCACCTCCGCAACATCTACAAGATATGGCCGTTTTTAACCTCGGAAACGACTAAGCAACTCACTGGTTATCTCTCGCCTTGACTATTGTAACTCCATCCTCACTGGCCTACCTCATCACAGGCTATCCCTCTTCAATCTATTGTGAATGCTGTTGCCAGACTCATCCACCTTACTAACTGTTCTGTATCTGCCACCCCTCTCTGCCAATCCCTCCACTGGCTTCCCATTGCCCAATTAATAAAATTCAAAACATTAACAATAACATATAAAGCCATTTATAACTCTGCCCCAAATTAAATCTCCAATCTTGTTTCCAAATATCACCCAAACTGTACTCTCTTCTCCTCGCACAACCTCCAGCTCTCTAGCTCCCTTGTCTCCTCCCATGCTCGTCTCCAGGACTTCTCCAGAGCTTCCCCCATCCTCTGGAACTCTCAACGCCAATTTATCACCTACTCTGACTATCTTCTACACTTCCAACCAGTCCATCCCCCACAGTTACAACCTTTTGTACCACTAGCCCCTCCCTCCTAGATTGTAAGCTCCAAGGAGCAGCGCCCTCCTAACCCTATTGTATTGAACTTATTGTTGCTGTATTGTCTCCCATTATATTATAAAGCACTGAGCAAACTGTTGGTGCTACATAAATCCTGTATAATAGTAATAATAATAATACTTGGGACGAACATAGATCAATACTCAGACAATGAATTGGTCTTTTTCTGCTGTCACTCATCTATATTTCTACCTGCTCTCAGGACAAAGAGATCACCCAACTGTCATACCAGAATCCACAGGTTTGCTTTATTTTCCAATTCTGACTGCATTGCACCTTTACAATAATATTCAAAAAAATAACATTTAATTATGTCAAACCCCTCTTATCTGTCAAGCATAGATTATTTAAGCTAGGATTGTTCCTAGGCTTATCACTTTAACATTGTATTAGCATAACTTCATTGAAGCTGTAAACTCAGATCAATCTAAGCATACTAAAACGTGGTCATAGAACATTCAGCATTTGGAGGAAAGATATCAGACAGAATGCAAGCTTGTAAGATAGACTACCATCTACACACGGCTGTCATGGGATCGTTATCATCCATTGGCAGAGTATGCAGCTTGTGTTGTTTCATAGTGATATGTGATAAAATAATAAGAGAAAGAAAGAGAAAAAAAAAACTTTCTTCCTTTCTTCATAAATTCCTAAAGGGGAACCATCAGAGCTCGTATATGAAAACTGTTCTAAAGAAAAAATGGTTTGTTGCCTGTGTGTGTATAACGTGGTTGCTGCACTTAAAAACGTATTAAAAAGAAGATACAAAAATTCAAGAATAAATAAAAAGTATTCAATTTCTTCAACAGTTTAAGGCTAATATGTTGACTCAGGTAGGAACACATCTAAATATTATCACACATAAGCATATTTAGGCTACTTTCACACTGCTCCATTGAAAAAACACATCAAAACACAAATGTATTTTAGTTGCGTTTTTGACTCATTTTTACTGCGTTTTTCTCCATTGGACAAATCACTTCCCACAGTTGCTTTGCGTTTTGGATGTATTTTTGTTGTGTTTTTTTTTTAACTGAACAAACATGCACCAAAAAAAAGCAGCAAGCAGGATTTCTTTAACTGCAACTGAAGCGCAATAGACCAGTGTGAAGAGTTCCATACAATTTGAAGTTTTCTGCCGCTTTTCTTCTCTTTTTTAACTGAAGAACACACCAAAAGTGGATCAGTGTGAAAGCAGCCTTAAATACACTGCAACCAGTGTGAAATCAATTAGATAATCACTGATCAATCAAAGTCATATGACCGCAATATATTCTATATCCAAATAGCAAGGAAATGGTTAACATGGATTAATTCCCCAACATCTCTTGTTGGCATCATGGTAATACCCTATTATTAAAAAGATATAATCCGAATAACATGATAATAAAAAGACAACAACTAGTGGAATTAGGAATCAAAAGTTATTTAAATTGGCAACTATACAAACATCCCCTACATTAAAAATGAAAACATCATCTTGTACCAGGTCTGAAATTTAACATCAATATGGGGAGATTTACTAAAACTGGAGCACCCAGAACCTGGTGCAGCTGTTCATGGTAGCCAATCAGCTTCTAACTTGAGCTTACACAACTAAGCTTTGACAATAAAACTTGGAAGCTGTTTGGTTTCTATGCAGAGCTGCACCACATTTTGCACGTAGTTTTTGTAAATAAGCCCCTATGAGTCAGACAGAAATTTAGTTTTTGGATATCCTGTTGATAATTCAGGACAGTTATATTGTTAGCAATCTGTTTGTTACACCTACAGACCGTGATCAATTGTTACATTTTAAAGGTTTTTATCTGTCAGGAGTTTTTTATATCAATTCCCAAAAGTCTGTTGTCCCGTGTAGCAAAGATAGAGAGTAATTCTTTGGACCGAGAAAAACATTTAAAGGAAATGGAAGGTAAACTCTTACAGAGGGGTTATCCCTCAGATTTAATAGAGAAAGAACAAAATAGTTTGTCTAATTTTAGAAAACAATATGTTAGATACCTTTGGATGGAGGATACCTTTTGTTTCCCAATTTCATCCATTTTCTCCGTTCCCGAATTCCATGTTCCTCCCCTCCCTTCATATAGATGGGGGTAGGACATTGCATGATAGACTTGTTAGAACTGACCAGTACAGTCCTCCGACTCCTATTGTTACCTTCTTAGGACCTCATAACACCAGGTCATATGCCTGTTTGAATTGTATTCAATGTAATTCCATGATTAAGGGAAAATGTCCCACACATTATAGGTCAATATAGAGGGGTACTTTACTTGTCAATCTTGTTTATTGTATACATTATTAAATGTCCATGTGGACTACTTTATGTGGGTGAGACCACACAGAAAATAAAGGATCCCATTGCCGCCATAATTGTTTATAGCGTATAGGAGCCGCTGAATATCAGTCAGTAACCAGTCTTTGAGCTTGTTTTTGTTTTTTTTGGGGATAAACAACTTGGATAGGGTTTGAGAGTATATGGGATGCCCAACTTGACTTGCAGTAATAATTCTGAGGACAAACTTCCTAATTCTGTACAAAAAGGTAGATCCTGGACTTTAAACTCCAGCCGGAATGGCACAGTCTCTTGATGAATCAATAGCACAGTCTTTGTTAGGAGGACCTAGTCCCCTCTAAGTGAAATCTCTTCAGACTCCAGCTCATGCCCATCCAGCTGGCTGTCCATGAAGTGTATCCTGGAGCAAGAGATTCCAAGACAGGCATTCAGCAGTGTTCCAGGGAGAACTGGTTAACTTTTGCACCTAGCAGCCCTCTCTCCTGTAAGCCCTAAGGGTGTAGAAGTTCTCACATTGTCCTTGTATCATGTAGCCTTGGGGAAGCTGCATTCAGGCCTCACACTGGGCCAGCTTCTGTCCCCACTTGCAGGCTGTCCTTCCCTGGTGGACTGTAATCCTGCTTTCCTTTCCTCCAGCTTTCAGTCTGGAGGGAGAACCCCCTTCTCCAGGGTCCCCTCACAGCAGCACCTTGAGTAATCCATCTTCCACCCGAATCGCCTTGCTGGATGGCTCTTTCTTATTTATGGGCTGGTCTTCCCACACTGCCAGAACCTCTGGCCTGGGATTGGTCAGACTTCCATGAATATGCAGATCCAGGTCGCCACCCCTCCACCCACTAGTACCCCTCTGCCCACTAGTTTCTGGAATATTCAATGGACCTCCAGAACCAGGCAGAGGTGATAGAGGACCAACCTGCTGAGCCATTTAGCCTAACCTGGACTTGACCCCTACTCAGATATTCTCACTTCAATAATGAGTGAGACATTACATTTTCCAAACTCTCTAGCAAAACTAGAGGGTGCTACATATTCTATCAGGGACAAATTGGTGCAATTATCTCTTGCTAACCATTTTTTTTTACCTTCATGCATTTTATGCATGAAGGTAAAAAACCTTTATTGTGCAGCTCCCCCCTCAGCTCCCCATATACTCACCTAGTCCATCTAATAATGTCAATAAAGTGCTGATCTTCAATACAAACCCTCAGGTAAACTGGATTATACACTGCTCAAACAAAATTAAAGGAACACTTTGAAAACAAATCAGATCTCAATAGGGAAACATACCATGCTGAATATCTATACTGATATGGACTGGGTAATGTGTTAGGAACATAAGGATGCCCCATTGTTTGATGGAAATGAAAATTATCAACCTACAGAGCACTGAATTTTAAGATACCCTGAAAATCAAAGGGAAAAAATAATGCAGCAGGCTAGTCCATTTTGTTGAAATTTCATTGCAGCAACTCAAAATGCTACTAAGTAGTTTGTATGGCCCCCACGTGCTTGTATTCATGCCTGAAAATGTCCTGTGCCCTGATGATCAGTGCCCAGCAGTGCTACCCACCAGTGCTGCCCACAAGTGCCCAGCAGTGCCACCCACCTCTGCTCATCAGTGACACCCACCTCTGCCCATCAGTGCCCAGCAGTGCCATCTACCTGTGCCCAGCAGTGCCACCAGTCAGTGCTTAGCAGTGCTGCCAGTCAGTGCCACCCATCAGTGCCGCCTTTCAGTGCTCATTAGTGCCGCCTATCAGTGCCCATCATTGTTGCATATCAGTGCCAGCTCATCATTGCCGCCTAACAGTGCTGCCTATCAGTGCCCATCAGTGCCGCCTATCAGTACCCATCATTGTTGCATATCAGTGCCAGCTCATCAGTGCTGTCTATCAGTGCCACCTCATCAGTGCTGTCTATCAGTGCCACCTCATCAGTGCTGTCTATCAGTGCCACCTCATCAGTGCTGTCTATCAGTGCCACCTCATCAGTGCTGTCTATCAGTGCCACCTCATCAGTGCTGCCTATCAGTGCCCATCAGTGCTGCTTATCAGTGCAACTTCATCAATGCACATCAGTGAAGGAGAAAAATGACCTGTTTGCAAAATTTATAACAGAAACAAAGAAAAAAATTTTTTTTCAAAATTTTTGCTATTTTTTTGTTTATATATCGCAAAAAATAAAACACCCAGCTGCAAGTACATACCATCAAAAGAAAGCTCTATTTGTGTGAAAAAATTATAAAAATTTCATATGGGTACAATGTTGCATGACCGTGTAATTTTCACTCAAAGTGCAACAGCGCTGAAAGCTGAAAATTTTCCTGGGCAGGAAGGGGGTATAAGTGCCTAGTAGGCAAGTGGTTAATTGGGCAACTATGTGTAACTATAAATGTAAGGTTCTGCACTTGGGGGCTAAGCATGTGCATGCAACATACATACTGGGGGGGGGGGGGTACAACTGTGGGAATCAATGGTGGAGAAGGACCTGGGGGTTCTGGTAGATCACAAAATTAATAAAGGCATGCAATGCCAAGCTGCGGTTTCTAAAGCGAGCAAAATCCTCTCTTGTATTAAAAGAGGTATAGACTCCAGAGAGAGAGAGATATCATTTTACCCCGGTACAAATCATTAGTAAGACCTCATCTGGAATATGCAGTTCAGTTTTGGGCACCAATTCACAAAAAGAACATTGGGGAACTGGAGAAAGTACAGAGAAGGGCAACCAAACTGATACGAGGCATGGAAGAGATCAGCTTTGAGGAAAGATTAGAGGAACTGAATTTATTCTCTCTTGAGAAGAGGAGATTAAGGGGGGGTCTGATCTCCATGTATAATACATAAGGGGGATATGATCAACATGTATAATACATAAGGGGGGATATGATCTCCATGTAGAATACATAAGGGGGGATATGATCTCCATGTATAATACATAAGGGGGGATATGATCTCCATGTATAATACATAAGGGGGGATATGATCAACATGTATAATACATAAGGGGGGATACGATCTCCATGTATAATACATAAGGGGGGATATGATCTCCATGTATAATACATAAGGGGGGATATGATCTCCATGTATAATACATAAGAGGGATATGATCACCATGTATAATACATAAGGGGGGATATGATCTCCATGTATAATACATAAGGGGGGATATGATCACCATGTATAATACATAAGGGGGATATGATCTCCATGTATAATACATAAGGGGGGATATGATCTCCATGTATAATACATAAGGGGGGATATGATCTCCATGTATAATACATAAGGGGAGATATGATCTCCATGTATAATACATAAGGGGGGATATGATCAACATGTATATTACATAAGGGGGATACGATCTCCATGTATAATACATAAGGGGGGATACGATCTCCATGTATAATACATAAGGGGGGATATGATCTCCATGTATAATACATAAGAGGGATATGATCACCATGTATAATACATAAGGGGGGATATGATCTCCATGTATAATACATAAGGGGGGATATGATCACCATGTATAATACATAAGGGGGATATGATCTCCATGTATAATACATAAGGGGGGATATGATCTCCATGTATAATACATAAGGGGGGATATGATCTCCATGTATAATACATAAGGGGAGATATGATCTCCATGTATAATACATAAGGGGGGATATGATCAACATGTATATTACATAAGGGGGGATATGATCTCCATGTATAATACATAAGGGGGGATATGATCACCATGTATAATACATAAGGGGGGATATGATCTCCATGTATAATACATAAGGGGGGATATGATCTCCATGTATAATACATAAGGGGGGATATGATCTCCATGTATAATACATAAGGGGGGGATATGATCTCCATGTTTAATACATATGGGGGGATATGATCTCCACAGGGGCAGACTGACAACTCATGGGGCCCCCAGGCAATAGGGGATCATGGGGCCCCTGTGTCCTTGCCTAAACTCAAAAAAGCCTGGGGCCACCTACTGACCCCGGACCCTCGGGCAGTGCCCAAGTTTCCAAATGGTCAGTCCGCCCCTGGATCTCCATGTATAATATATAAGGGGGGATATGATATCCATGTATAATACATAAGGGGGATATGATCTCCATGTGTAAATATATCAGTGGTTCATATAGTGAACTCAGTGTAGAGTTATTCACCCTGAGGTCATCACAGAAGACAAGGGGGCACTTTACGTCTGGAGGAAAAGAGATTTAATCTCCAAACACGGAAAGGTTTCTTCACAGTGAGAGCTGTAAAAATGTGGAATAGACTCCCTCAAGAGTTGGTTCTGGCCAGCTCAGTGGATTGCTTTAAGAGAGTCCTGGATTATTTCTTAGATACACAGAATATAACTGGATACTAACATTTATAGGTAATGTTGATCCAGGGAATATCCAATTGCCTCTTGGGGGATCAGGAAGGAATTGGGGCTTTGCTGGGGGTTTTTTTTTGCCTTCCTCTGGATCAACTGTGGCTAGAGGAATATAAAATGTATTTATTTATTTATGGTTGAACTAGATGGACTTTTGTCTTTTTTCAGCCAGACTAACTATGTAACTATGTAACAAATGGGGGAACAACATATGACATCAATTAATGATGTATTCCAAAGTAGGCATCCACATCAAATGGGCTCCACTCAGTGCCTGAAACTATTGCTTACTTACAAGACTGTGCTTGCTATATTGTTGCTCTATTGAAGGATGAAAAAAGGATTTTTAATTGAAGCTATTGAGGTATTTCATCCCATCAATTTGCATATATATTCAGTATATACAGTATACAAGGTGGTATTAAAAGGTTTTGAGACTAGTTTTGAAACACACCAACAGATGGCAGCACAAGGCTGCATGCACAGTCACAGGGAGAACCGACCTTCATAAGTTAATGTGCCAAAGTACATCTTCCTGTGTACATCAGGAGCCGTGCAATTGGTGCTATTGCTATTCTGACCAAGTGCATTACCACATCTACTATTTCATCATGGACAGCAAGTTGGAACAAAGAGCAAACGTGAAATTCTGTGTGAAATGGGCAAATCTGCCACAGAGACGTTTGACATGATTCGACAAGTTTACAGCGATGCTGCAATGAGTTGTTCGAGGTGTTTTGAGTGGCACATGCGCTTCAAGACCTTCAAAGAGCTCAACCCCTGAAAATGTTGAAATGTCAAACCATTCTGCAACTTGTGCATGATGATCATTAGAGAACAATCCACAACATTGCTGCCATGGACGGTGTGTCGTACGGAACAGTCCACGCAATCCTCATGTGTGATTTAAACATGCGCCGTGTTGCTGCAAAGTTCATTCCCAGACTGCAATCATCCCACCCTACTCACCAGATATTGGTCCTGCGTACTTCGCCCTCTTCCCGAATATGAAGATCCAGCTCAAAGGTTGCCATTGAAGACTTCCAGGACACATTCCAGAAGTGGCAAGAAAACTGGGGGTGCTGTATTGCTGTACAAGGGGACTATTTTGAAGACGATAGTGTGTAAATGTAGATAAAGTACTTTCTTGTAAACAGAGCTAGTCTCGAAACATTTTCACACCACCTCGTATATCTAAGAGCACAAATTTACACATCACATTAAGGCTCAATGCTTACTGGCTTAAAAGACGTTGCTCCTAGAGGAGTTTAGCATTTTGCCAGTACAAGCAGCTAATGTTATCCTATGTGTCCAGGCACATTAGGTCATTTTGAGGCATATTTTTAGCGTTTAGAGGCAAAATAACCCCCCTTCTGTTTTGAGTGTTTTTGTGGCAGAAAAAAATACTAAATGCTCCTAAACGCTAGTAAAAAAATGGTAAAAAAAAATTTCTGCCAAGAACAATGCTGTTTTCTAAGTCAGTGTGCATGGACCATAAAGCACTGCAACTGGGTTTGGAGCTCACGCCACATGCAGTACTTCCGACATATGCTGCTTCAGCATATTGGACAGCATGTGGATCCTGGTTCTTCTTCATCCCCGTGGTGCTTCCTGTGAACATATAAAGGGTGATATTATGCTCCAGTACCAGGCTCGATGTTCTTCACTTAACAAGTGGATGATGTTTTTTTGCCAGTAAAGAGTATTTGATACTGACATAATTCTGCGCTCTCTGTTTCTGTTTCTTTTTTTTGGACTGAGGCTGATCTATGATGGTTGGATGATCCTGGCTTCCAGCCCTTTCCACATGTCCTAACCTTGGAGACAAGAAAGAGGAGAAACCCAGCGGCACCACTCTAAGTGTTGATGTGCATACAAACAAATATTTAATGAAACTTAACAACTCACAGTGGTAGAATGTATCGCATGTGTATAGTAGATACCTTCCTGCAGTACAGGTCATGGAATGTGTGCCGTGCGGTCCTCCTCGTCCGGCCGGCAATTACCTGCAAACACAATGCACAGCGATAGGGGCAAATTTAAGGGCAAATGCTAACTTGACTATGGGTCTGTGGGAGCCCCAGTCCATCTGGAATAATAATCCTTATTCAAAAAATATTGTCTATTTTGCTCGCTATATAGACGACATCGTTGTCATCAGGGATGGCACACAAGCTGAAGTAGATTCATTTGTAGCATATTGTAACTCTAACAACTTAGGTCTGTCCTTTGCATCTGTCTGCAATTTAGACAATTTGGCCTTTTTGGACTTAGAATTATGCCATACAGAAACATCCTAGGTGGACATCAAATATCCCAAAAAGACAATTTTGCAGGCTCAGGCACAACTGCACACGAGACGAAGACTATGCCACACAATGTCTGTAACGGAACCGGAACCCAGACCGCACTTGGGTATATTCCGTTATAGCACAACTTCCCCTGTCCGAACACCATCCACGGACCCCACCCTCGAAATCCCTCAGGAAAATAGACAATACCCAGCTCTTACTAAAACAGGAAGCCAACTACTCTTTATTTTACACAAAACACAGAATATATACAGAGGGCGGGGAAACACATCCAGGAACAGGACATACATCATCAGCCCACCCTCTCAGTGGGAAGGGCTACAGTATAGGCAGGAAACACCTCATCACCCCTCCCCATCCAACCAGACACAGAACAATGGGATGCAACCATGTGGCAAAGGACATTGACCAACTCCCACACCAATACACAAACAGGACATCCCATAATAGTTGGCTGGGCCAGAAGACACAGCACAATGGGGGGTAGCACATGGTAATAGACAAAGGAACACACACTATACACAATACTGGGACATTCACATACACACCCTGTAACCCTTAACAGGCACAAGGTGGGTTAAACATAATGATTTGGGGAGATGATACAGAGGTCCCCCCACCCCCAAAAGTCACTCCCGTCACATATCTCCCCTTTCGGCAGGAGAGTAACGCAGGAGTAGATCCCAGACGGATGTACTCTGAAGTTACTCTGCACCTCCAGTCTCTCAATGCCAGCACCCACACAGTACCCCATGCAAATTGTCCCACACCAAGCATTACTCACCCAGCCAACCTCTGCCTCTCCCGTAGAACATACCCGCCGCTGGGGAGAAGTACGGACTGGTCCTTCTCCCGGAAATGCTCTCAGCCGCTGGAGAGAAGACAGGGTGGCTGGGCCTCCTTCATCCTTCTGTGGGGGATCTGGGCCGACTGCCCAGCATCCCTGGGGTATCCAGGTGGTGGCTGTAGTTGCTAGGCAGAGGCCAGCGGCGCTCTGCCCTGGTGCCAGCACTTCTGCTGGGGACCCCACATCTGCTCCGGCTAACTGTAGAGAAGGGAGACCGACTTCCTCCACTCCCAGACTGTGGATCTGCTGCTGGGATGGCATTCCTCTGTCACTGTCCCTCTGGTGCACAGATCCTGGCTTGGGAGGGAAAAGAGTTTCCTCCACTCTGGCTGACTGTGGGGGAGAGAGGACAACAACCTCCTCTCCCTTCTCACCCTGGGCCTCTGAAACTACCACAGGCATAGGGCAGAGGTCCTGGACCCTCTGTCCAGTTGTCAGCGCTTCAGCTGGTGGCTCCCCGGCTGGTTCCTCCTCAGAAAAAAAATCAATCAAATCCCCAGCCTCTGGAACTGGGGTTTGGGGATCAGGGCTCTCCATCTCCTGTCCGTGGAACTCAGGAGACATTACCAGTGCTGGGCAGAGTTCAGTACTGTTTGGCCCTGTTGCCAGGTCTACTGCTGGTTCCTCCTCAGCTGAGAGGTCTATCAGATCCCTAGTCTCTGGAATTTCCACTGCTGATTCTTGGGCATGCTGCCGAACATGTCCTAGCAGCTGCCTGTATGCTCTTTCCAGATCCAGTTCTTTCTTCAGCAGGTATTCCAGATCTGGTTTAAGTTCGGAGACCCCTGTGAGACCAAACATAACCTCTCTGCCTTCTCGGAACTCCTTCAGAGTAGGTTCTCCTCTATCGCCAAACACAAAAAGGTCTGTAAGGCTCTCCCACAGCAATCCAGGCCCACCAAAGTCAAGTCCCTCAGGAGAGCACTCTGTGGACACCCCTAAATATTCCTGCTCTGCGTACCACTGCAGAGCCCGATATCTATTGTCCAGTTCTATCTCCTGCTGGACCAGTCTGTCCAACTCAGCCAACAAATGCTCCTGAGGTTGCTCTCCCTGAAATGGCATCCTTAACTTCCAATGGTCCCTGACCCATTCCCCTGGGGTTGGATAGCACTTGCCTTTGTCCATACCAGCAGCCTGGACCGCTCCTCTCCAAAGCACCTCCCAAATCCGCTGCCTGAGCTCCAGGTACTGATCCGTAGACACAGTCCTGGGGTATGTTGCAAGGATGATCTGCAGCAGCCCTGGGAACTCTGATGCCAGGTCCATAGCTCCACTGGGGTGACTGACGTCTTTTCCTGATCTTGAATCCCGGTGGTGGTTTGGATGTGTTTACAGCTGGAAGCACAATCCCACCGCTTGCCACCAATGTAACGGAACCGGAACCCAGACCGCACTTGGGTATATTCCGTTATAGCACAACTTCCCCTGTCCGAACACCATCCACGGACCCCACCCTCGAAATCCCTCAGGAAAATAGACAATACCCAGCTCTTACTAAAACAGGAAGCCAACTACTCTTTATTTTACACAAAACACAGAATATATACAGAGGGCGGGGAAACACATCCAGGAACAGGACATACATCATCAGCCCACCCTCTCAGTGGGAAGGGCTACAGTATAGGCAGGAAACACCTCATCACCCCTCCCCATCCAACCAGACACAGAACAATGGGATGCAACCATGTGGCAAAGGACATTGACCAACCCCCACACCAATACACAAACAGGACATCCCATAATAGTTGGCTGGGCCAGAAGACACAGCACAATGGGGGGTAGCACATGGTAATAGACAAAGGAACACACACTATACACAATACTGGGACATTCACATACACACCCTGTAACCCTTAACAGGCACAGGGTGGGTTAAACATAATGATTTGGGGAGATGATACAGAGGTCCCCCCACCCCCAAAAGTCACTCCCGTCACAATGTCAATTACTAATACAAAAATTTCAGGAGAAAGGCTACCCTACACCCCCAGCCCAAGATGCTTTTACTGCCTACTTATACTTAGCTCCCTAAAAATACCTCACTTAAGATACGCTTGAGGTGATTGTAGCCGTATTAGTGTACTTGCGACCAGGGGCGGACTGACCATTTGGAAACTCTGGCACTGCCTGAGGGCCCGGGGTCAGTAGGGGGCCCCATGAGATGCCCCGGTACCTTTTTCATAGGCTTTTTTGAGTTTGGGCAAGGACACAGGGGCCCCATGATCCCCTATTGCCCGGGGGCCCCATGAGTTGTCAGTCCGCCCCTGCTTGCGACAGAAACAATTGAGTACTGACGTGATACTTTTTTTATTTGCACTAACATACAATTTTGAGGACAAGCTTTCGGGGTATGTCCCCTTCTTCAAGGTCCAGGCAGTACTGACTGGACCTTGAAGAAGGGGACATACCCCAAAAGCTTGTCCTCAAAATTGTATGTTAGTGCAAATAAAAAAAGTATCACGTCAGTACTCAATTGTTTCTGTCACTTAAGATACAAAATAAATCTTACCCCCAGCCACTACGATTTACCAAGCAATCATACACACCACCGTAAAATGGAGCAGATTCTGCATAAACATTGGGGAATATTACTAGAGGACCCACATCTGAAACAATCCATAACAAACACACCTAAGGTGTCATATAGGAGAGCAAAGAATGTCAAAAATAATATCTCCTAGCAAATTAAAATACCAGAGGACCTTAATACACCCCTCACCTACTTTTGTGGCCTTCAAAGGCATGTTCCTGTGCCAAAAACCAAAGTACCTTATGTGTAAGCATGTCCAGCACAGACAAAAGCAATCTACCACCAAGGGTAACACTTACACTCTGGATGAATTCTGTAATTGTTCATTGGAGTTTGTCATTTACTGTTTGTCTTGTCCGTGCGGACTTCTTTACATAGGACAAACTATCAGAACTTTACGCAAAAGATTTGGAGAACACAGAAGCTCAGTAGATGATGGTAAAGATAAGCTCAGTGCTACCAAACAATTCCATGCCAAATCTCTATTCCCTTCGAGTGTAGGTCATTGAATCCATTACTAAAGATCTCCCTCAAGCAGAACGTTATAAACGTCTCTGCAAGCGTGAAACCTTTTGGAATTATAGCTTAGATACTTTGGCCCCAGGAGGCCTTAATGAAGATATAGAAGTCAACATCATTTTGTAATATCTAACATAACCCAGGGTTTACTTTTGTTCATCATATTATATTAGATCTGAATGACGTTATTCATAACAGACATCCACCTTCTTATAATTAAATTATTATCTATTAAATGTCTATATCCTCTCAGAAGGTACCTGTAGCCATTTTCATTCATATATTCCAAAATATATCCCTGCTATAAAATTCCCAGATACCAGCCTCTTTATCCATCCACTTTTTAAAATTATTTATTGATCTATTAATTCATTTATTTAATGTATTATTTTTTAAAGTTTATGTACGCTCTTATTTTCATATAGCTTAGGTTATATATTTGCTATTGAATTTTAATGTGATTTTTTTAATTTTTCACAGGCCCCTATGGTCTTTTAAAAATGAAAAGTCATGATTTTTTTTTTGTAAGTACACAATAGAATTAAGTTATAGCAGTTGATAATGAGTATACAGTACAGTAGGCCGTTTTGGGTGTCCAAATCGCTATTGGTTTGATGTGATGACTGTGTTGGTATTCAGGGCTCTTTAGTCCACCTGGCTGGCCGGCTGGACACCCATTTAAACCACACTCAAGATGTCCGTTGTATGCCCTGAGGAAGGAGCCTGCTTGTTCTGAACATGCACTGCTGCCACTCTTCCGGTTTCTGGTGACATCACAACTGCCAGCCACCTTGTGACTCTCTACTACCCCTGGAGCTCTGGAATCCACCAGTGCAGCCCGGACAAGGAGGACCACATGGCACACAGTTCCATGATCTACACCGCCAGAAAGTATTTACTATCCACATGTGGTTTTACATTTTACCATTGTGAATTGTTAAGCTTTATTAAATGTTAAATCTTTTTATGCACATCTACAGTTAGGGATTTATTTACTAAAGCTGGTTCACTCAGAATATCATGCACTTCTGCATAGAAACCAATCAGCTTCCAGGTTTTATTGCTGAAGCTTAATTGAACAAGTTGAGGTTAGAAGCTGATTGGCTACAATACATAGCTGCACCAGATTCTGAGTGCACCAGCTTTAGTAAATAAACCTCTTAGTGTGGCGCCGCTGTGTTTCTGTGCACTAGAGTCGCTTCTTGCTCTGACAACTGGGTGCCATCCTACGACTACACTCCAGAATTATTACATAGTTACATAGTTAGTCTGGTTGAAAAAAGACAAAAGTCCATCCAGTTCAACCATTAAAAAAAAAAAAAAAGTTATAATTAGAGATGAGCGAATTTCTCAAGAATTCGATTCGGCTGATTCGGCGAATTCCAGTGTGAAATTCGATTCGATGCGAATTTCTTCGCTACGAAGATGACTTATAAAAAGGGTTTCTAGGCTTCAGAGAGCCTTTAAATTAGTGCAGAACACTGTACCTTTAATTTAAATGCCCTTGGAGATGAGGAAAGAGAAGGAGAAGGAGAAGGATGAGAAGAAGGAGAAGGATGAGAAGAAGGAGAAGGAGAAGGATGAGAAGAAGGAGAAGGAGAAGGATGAGAAGAAGGAGAAGGAGAAGGATGAGAAGAAGGAGAAGGAGAAGGATGAGAAGAAGGAGAAGGATGAGGAGAAGAAGGATGAGAAGAAGGAGAAGGAGAAGGATGAGAAGAAGGAGAAGGATGAGAAGAAAGAGAAGGATGAGAAGGAGAAGGATGAGAAGAAGGAGAAGGAGAAGGATGAGAAGAAGGAGAAGGAGAAGGATGAGAAGAAGGAGAAGGATGAGAAGAAGGATTAGAAGAAGGAGAAGGATGAGAAGAAGGAGAAGGATGAGAAGAAGGAGAAGGATGAGAAGAAGGATGAGAAGAAGGAGAAGGATGAGAAGAAGGAGAAGGAGAAGGATGAGAAGAAGGAGAAGGATGAGAAGAAGGAGAAGGATGAGAAGAAGGAGAAGGATGAGAAGAAGGAGAAGGAGAAGGATGAGAAGAAGGAGAAGGATGAGAAGAAGGAGAAGGATGAGAAGAAGGAGAAGGAGAAGGATGAGAAGAAGGAGAAGGATGAGAAGAAGGAGAAGGATGAGAAGAAGGATGAGAAGAAGGAGAAGGATGAGAAGAAGGAGAAGGATGAGAAGGAGAAGGATGAGAAGACGAAGGAGAAGCAGAAGGAGAAGGATGAGAAGAAGGAAAAGGAGAAGGATGAGAAGATGGAGAAGGAGAAGGATGAGAAGAAGGAGAAGGATGAGAAGAAGGAGAAGGAGAAGGATGAGAAGAAGGAGAAGGAGAAGGATGAGAAGAAGGAGAAGGATGAGAAGAAGGATGAGAAGAAGGAGAAGGATGAGAAGAAGGAGAAGGATGAGAAGAAGAAGGAGAAGGATGAGAAGAAGGAGAAGGATGAGAAGAAGGAGAAGGATGAGAAGAAGGAGAAGGATGAGAAGAAGGAGAAGGATGAGAAGAAGGAGAAGGAGAAGGATGAGAAGAAGGAGAAGGAGAAGGATGAGAAGAAGGAGAAGGAGAAGGATGAGAAGAAGAAGGAGAAGGAGAAGGATGAGAAGAAGGAGAAGGATGAGAAGAAGGAGAAGGAGAAGGATGAGAAGAAGGAGAAGGAGAAGGATGAGGAGAAGGAGAAGGATGAGAAGAAGGAGAAGGATGAGAAGAAGGAGAAGGAGAAGGATGAGAAGAAGGAGAAGGATGAGAAGAAGGAGAAGGAGAAGGATGAGAAGATGGAGAAGGAGAAGGATGAGAAGAAGGAGAAGGAGAAGGATGAGAAGAAGGAGAAGGAGAAGGATGAGAAGAAGGAGAAGGATGAGGAGAAGGAGAAGGATGAGAAGAAGGAGAAGGATGAGAAGAAGGAGAAGGATGAGAAGAAGGAGAAGGATGAGAAGAAGGAGAAGGAGAAGGATGAGAAGAAGGAGAAGGATGAGAAGGAGAAGGATGAGAAGAAGGAGAAGGAGAAGCAGAAGGAGAAGGATGAGAAGAAGGAAAAGGAGAAGGATGAGAAGATGGAGAAGGAGAAGGATGAGAAGAAGGAGAAGGAGAAGGATGAGGAGAAGGAGAAGGATGAGAAGAAGGAGAAGGATGAGAAGAAGGAGAAGGAGAAGGATGAGAAGAAGGAGAAGGATGAGAAGAAGGAGAAGGAGAAGGATGAGAAGATGGAGAAGGAGAAGGATGAGAAGAAGGAGAAGGAGAAGGATGAGAAGAAGGAGAAGGAGAAGGATGAGAAGAAGGAGAAGGATGAGGAGAAGGAGAAGGATGAGAAGAAGGAGAAGGATGAGAAGAAGGAGAAGGATGAGAAGAAGGAGAAGGAGAAGGATGAGAAGAAGGAGAAGGATGAGAAGGAGAAGGATGAGAAGAAGGAGAAGGAGAAGCAGAAGGAGAAGGATGAGAAGAAGGAAAAGGAGAAGGATGAGAAGATGGAGAAGGAGAAGGATGAGAAGAAGGAGAAGGAGAAGGATGAGAAGAAGGAGAAGGAGAAGGATGAGAAGAAGGAGAAGGAGAAGGATGAGAAGAAGGAGAAGGAGAAGGATGAGAAGAAGGAGAAGGATGAGAAGGAGAAGGAGAAGGATGAGAAGAAGGAGAAGGAGAAGGATGAGAAGAAGGAGAAGGAGAAGGATGAGAAGAAGGAGAAGGATGAGAAGAAGGAGAAGGATGAGAAGAAGGAGAAGGATGAGAAGAAGGATGAGAAGAAGGATGAGAAGAAGGATGAGAAGAAGGAGAAGGATGAGAAGAAGGACAGTTCTGTGACAGTTTCTGTCTATTTCTGACAGTTCTGGGACATTCACTCCATACAGCTGTTTCAACCGCTGTATGGAGGGAATGTCATGGAACTGTCAGAAATAGACTATTAATGACAGTTCTGGGACTGTCCTTCCATGCAGCGGTTGAAACATTGTATGTATTTGTTTCCATAAATGGATCCATTTATGGAAACAAATACATACAATGTTTCAACCGCTGTATGGAAGGACAGTCCCAGAACTGTCATTAATAGTCTATTTCTGACAGTTCTATGACATTCCCTCCATACAGCAGTTGAAACAGCTGTATGGAGTGAATGTCCCAGAACTGTCAGAAATAGACTATTTCTGACAGTTCTGGGACTGTCCTTCCATACAGCGGTTGAAACATTGTATGTATTTGTTTCCATAAATGGATCCATTTATGGAAACAAATACATACAATGTTTCAACCGCTGTATGGAAGGACAGTCCCAGAACTGTCATTAATAGTCTATTTCTGACAGTTCCATGACATTCCCACCATACAGCGGTTGAAACAGCTGTATGGAGTGATTGTCCCAGAACTGTCAGAAATAGTCTATTTCTGACAGTTCTGGGACATTCACTCCATACAGCTGTTTCAACCGCTGTATGGAGGGAATGTCATGGAACTGTCAGAGTCCCAGAACTGTCATTAATAGTCTATTTCTGACAGTTCCATGACATTCCCTCCATACAGCGGTTGAAACAGCTGTATGGAGTGAATGTCCCAGAACTGTCAGAAATAGACTATTTATGACAGTTCTGGGACATTCACTCCATACAGCGGTTTCCGGCAAAAAGTGTATGTGCAGAGTTCCTCTATTCTGCAGATACACTTAGAGGAGCTCTGCAGATACACTTAGAGGAGCTCTGCACATACACTTTTTGCCGGCTTGGAATTATTCTTATTTTCATCCTACTTCTTCTTCTTCTTCTTCTTCTTCTTCATCCTCATCCTCATCCTCTTCTTCTTCTTCTGAGGATGAGGATGAAGAAGAAGAAGAAGAAGAAGAAGTAGGATGAAAATAAGATTAATTCCAAGCCGGCAAAAAGTGTATGTGCAGAGCTCCTCTAAGTGTATCTGCAGAGCTCCTCTAAGTGTATCTGCAGAATAGAGGAACTCTGCACATACACTTTTTGCCGGCTTGGAATTATTCTTCTTTTCATCCTACTTCTTCTTCTTCTTCTTCTTCTTCTTCATCCTCTTCTTCTTCTTCTGAGGATGAGGATAAAGAAGAAGAAGAAGAAGAAGAAGTAGGATGAAAATAAGATTAATTCCAAACAGGCAAAAAGTGTATGTGCAGAGCTCCTCTAAGTGTATCTGCAGAATAGAGGAACTCTGCACATACACTTTTTGCCGGCTTGGAATTATTCTTATTTTCATCCTACTGCTTCTTCTTCTTCTTCATCCTCATCCTCATCCTCAGAAGAAGAGGATGAGGATGAAGAAGAAGAAGAAGAAGAAGTAGGATGAAAAGAAGAATAATTCCAAGCCGGCAAAAAGTGTATGTGCAGAGTTCCTCTATTTCTGACAGTTCTCTCACAGCTTCTTCACATGTACAGTGGTTGAAACATCTGTATCCTAAATGGAAACTAATAGATACAAATTGTATCTATTAGTTTCCATTTAGGATACAGATGTTTCAACCGCTGTACATGTGAAGAAGCTGTGAGAGAACTGTCAGAAATAGAGGAACTCTGCACATACACTTTTTGCCGGCTTGGAATTATTCTTCTTTTCATCCTACTTCTTCTTCTTCTTCTTCATCCTCATCCTCATCCTCTTCTTCTGAGGATGAAGATGAAGAAGAAGAAGAAGTAGGATGAAAAGAAGAATAATTCCAAGCCGGCAAAAAGTGTATGTGCAGAGTTCCTCTATTTCTGACAGTTCTCTCACAGCTTCTTCACATGAACAGTGGTTGAAACATCTGTATCCTAAATGTAAACTAATAGATACAATGTTTCAACCGCTAAACATGTGTTCCTTCTGTCAGAGAACTGTCAGAAATAGCGGAGCTCACTGCAGGGACACTTTTGCCGGCTGATCGGGAAATGTTCGATTCGCGCACCCGAAGTAGGCAAAATTTCGGTTTCGCCGCGAATCGAATATTTCCTGAAATTCGACTCGAATTCCGGTTCGCCTGGTTCGATTCGCTCATCTCTAGTAATAATCCTATACACACAGTTGATCCAGGGGAAGGCAAAATACCCAACAAAGCATGATCCAATTTGCTCCTGCTGGGGAAAAAATTCCTTCCTGATCCCCTGAGAGACAATCGGATATTCCCTGGATCAACTTTACCTATAAATGTTAGTATCCAGTTATATTCTGTGTATCTAAGAAACAATCCAGGCCTTTTTTAAAGCAAACCACTGAGCTGGCCAGAGCCAACTCTTGAGGGAGTCTATTCCACATTTTTACAGCTGTTACTGTGGAGAAACCTTTCCATATTTGGAGATTAAATCTCTTTTCCTCCAGACGTAAAGAGTGCCCCCTTGTCCTCTGTGATGACATCAAGGTGAATAACTCTACACCGAGTTCACTATATGAACCACTGATGTATTTATACACGTTGATCATATCCCCCTTATGTATTATACATGAAGATCATATCCCCCCTTATGTATTATACATGGTGATCATATCCCCCCTTATGTATTATACCTGGAGATCATATCCCCCCTTATGTATTATACATGGAGATCATATCCCCCTTATGTATTATACATGGAGATCATATCCCCCCTTATGTATTATACATGGAGATCATATCCCCCCTTATGTATTATACATGGTGATCATATCCCCCCTTATGTATTATACATGGAGATCATATCCCCCTTATGTATTATACATGGAGATCATATCCCCCCTTATGTATTATACATGGTGATCATATCCCCCCTTATGTATTATACATGGAGATCATATCCCCCTTAATCTCCTCTTCTCAAGAGAGAATAAATTCAGTTCCTCTAATCCTTCTTTCTTCATAGCTAAGCTTCTTCATGCCTCTTATCAGTTTGATTTCCCTTCTCTGTACTTTCTCCAGTTCCCCAGTGTTCTTTTTGTGAACTGGTGCCCAAAACTGAATTGCATATTCCAGATGAGGTTTTACTAATGATTTGTACCGGGGTAATATGATATCTCTCTCTCTGGAGTCTATACCTCATTTAATACAAGAGAGGATTTTGCTCTCTTTAGAAATTGCAGCTTGGCATTGCATGCCATTATTAAGCTTGTGATCTACCAGAACTCCCAGATCCTTCTCCACCATTGATTCCCCCAGTTGTACCCCCCCTAGTATGTATGATGCATGCATATTCTTAGCCCCCAAGTGCATAAGGACGTTATTCCACTGCACAGCTTGGTGTCATCTGCAAAGACTGAAATGGGATTTATAATCCCAGACCCTATATTGTTTATAAGTATATTAAAAAGTAAGGGTCCCAACACTGAACCTTGGGGTACACCACTGACAACCCTAGACCATTCAGAGTATGAATCATTAACCACTCTGAATACGATCTTTTAGCCAGTTTTCCATCCATTTACATATGTATTTTTCAAAGCCTGTAGACTTTACCTTACACATTAGCCATGTGTGGGGAACTGTATCAAACGCTTTTGCAAAATCCAAGTATACCACGTCCACCGCCACCCCTCTGCCCAAGGTTTTGCTCACCCCCTCATAAAAAGAAATCAGATTTGTTTGACAACTTCTGTCTTTCATGAATCCATGCTGTCTGTTGCTTAAAATATTTTTTTTACATTCAGAACTCATCTATGTGATCTTTTATTAAACTCTCCAGTATCTTCCCAACTATAGAGGTTAAACTAACAGGTCTATGATTACTTGGTAAAGATTTTGACCCCTTTTTAAATATTAGCACCACATTGGCCTTACACCAATCCAGTGGTACTATGCCAGTCATTAAAGCGTCCCTAAAAATTAGAAACAATGGCTTTGAAATGACAGAGCTCAATTCTTTATGTATGCCATCTGGTCCAGCTGCTTTATTCACCTTTATTCTGTCTAAATATTTTTGGATCATATCAGTTGTGAGCCAATGTGGATCATCTGGAGCTGTGTCAATACCATGCCCATTATGGACAAGAGCTCCCCCATACTCCTTTGTATGCACAGAGCTGAAGAAGTTATTTAATAAAGTTGCCTTCTCTTTGTTCCCAGTCACCCACTCTAGATTATTTTGTAAAGGGCCTACATACTCGGACCGGACCTTTTTACTATTAATATATTTGAAGAATTTTGGGGGTTGGTCCTCCTGATATCTTTTGCAATCTGTCGTTTGTTTTCACTTTTTGCGGTCTTTATTTCCTTTTTGCATATTCTTGTATATACTTTCTAATATTTAAAAGATGATAGTGCTCCTTCATTGTTATATTTAATAAAAGCTCTTTTCTTATTATCTATAGCTCTTTTAACTTTGGCCGTAAGCCACATAGGTTTGATTTTTAGCCTTTTAAACTTGTTGCCCATGGGAATATATTTTAGTGTGTTCACATAGTCTTTTTGAAAAACTCCCATTTCTGTGTTCTGTTCATCAATGCCAATATTCCCTCCATGTATAAGTCTTGGAGAGTAGCTCTCAGTCTTGGAAAATTATCTCTCTTAAACTTGATCATTTTCATTTTTCCCATGTGTGCTTGTTGTTTACAGCTAACAATAAATGAAATCATGGTATGGTCACTGCTACCCAGATGTTCTTTTATATGGACATTCGTAATAAGCTCTGCATGGTTTGAGATTACCAGGTCAAGCAAAGCATTACATTCTAGGATTTCCACCAATCTGTGGACCTCCACATATAAGGACTCCTTTTATACTTAAGGACTTTCCATTCACAAGGACTGCTGGTCATCTTATTTATTTATATATTACAGCCTGCCCAAAGTGCATATCTGAATTTACTTCTAGCGCTCCTCACCTCCTCTCCTTGTGTTTTACCTTGGAGACAAGAATTCCAT
Source organism: Staurois parvus (assembly GCF_062004578.1). Taxonomy (NCBI): domain Eukaryota; kingdom Metazoa; phylum Chordata; class Amphibia; order Anura; family Ranidae; genus Staurois; species Staurois parvus. The sequence goes on along the minus strand of NW_028318271.1, from coordinate 4,647,170 downwards.
TATTCTTGAACTTTGTATGGTATTTCTACCTATTTATTAACTCTTACTTCAGCTCATTATCTCCCAAACTTTTTTTTCCCAATAATTCATCAGTACACAGACTAGTGCTACAGTTTTATTGTTTTTCTTTTTTTTGCATAATTTCTTCAGCTACACAGTTTTTCATTGCCTGAAGTTCTAACTGTCTACAATATAATATTTTTATATGTGTTCTAGACAACAGGGATGACTGCTGGGGAATGACTAGTGCCAGTGCTGTGACCTCCCAGGATAGATGGATACGGTGGTAACTTTACAGCTTTACGTTTTAACAACAAACTACAGTAAATGGCTATAAATAGCAGATGCCCTCTATTTGGAGACAACAGACAGGTCAGTGATGCGAAATAGCAGTGAGAAAAATGTACAGATTACATTGTGTGTAACAGTGTGTAACTGTCATAGTTTATGTCTGACATACCGTTAAATACAGAACTGCCCTGTTGAAGGGAACATACAGTGTTTTATATATATGTTCTCTTTTATATTCAGGATTAAAAAAATAACATTTTTCAAAAAAACATTTTTAGCCGAATAATTATAAAAGAATATTGCATATGAATAATTCATACTTACATTTATAGGCACACAGAGCTCAAAGATCATTTTTGTTTGTTTACTAAGCAAGCCTATTTATAGAGCTCAGTAGCTCAAGTTGAAATTTAGATACACAAATTAGAAGAGTGACTCATGTCTTGTACTGACATAAAATACAGTGCACAGTGAGGGACCAGGAAATGTAGAAAACACTCTGAAGTGTCAAATTCTGCAGGATTTTCAGGCACCAGGCGTGTAGACAAGGGGGCCAAATCCCCTCCGACTGTTCACAGTTCAGGCAGGTTGCCACTTGGGGGGTTGGAGCCACACAGCCAGAGCATCATTGCAGCAGATTATCCCTCAAGACCCCGGCCATGGATGAAACCTTACTGGCCATACATTTAGCCCAGCCAATGGATACAACATGGGTTTCATGATACAGAGAGCCAGAGAAAAGAAAGAAAGCTGCAGAGGGACACAGGTGTAAAGCAAGAGAAGCAGGGGGAGACACAAAGTGAGCTGTGAAGGGAGGAGAGAATCTTCAAGGGGGTAGAGAAAGGGACAGCACTGCAGAGTGATTGTAAGTATTGTAAGGTGGGTTGTTTGTAACATGCTCCTGACCAGGGCACTCTGCATGCAGGGCTGTATATGACATACTCCTGACCACTGAACTTTGTATGCTGGGATATATATCACGTATTCTTAATTTCTGCTGTCAGGGATCCAGGTATGACCAGAGATGTGTGGACTGACACAGGGAACAGCAGGCTTCGGAAATGATGAAATAATAATAAAATTTATTAAGAGCTGCACAAATATACAAACGCAGTGCAAACAAAAACCAAACCTTAAACTAATATTAATATGTACAAGTGTAGTCAGGGCTGGAGAGGTGGAGTGGTCAGACAGGCCGGGTCAGGAACAAGCAGATAAGGTACAACAGGAGCAAGCAGGAAAATGGTCAGGAATAGCTGGGTCGGTGCAGGCGGAGTTCTAGCAGAGTCAGAGTCAAGCAGGAGAGTCAAGCAGGCAGAAGACAGGATACGGGAAACAGGATCAGGACAACAGGGCACATGGGAAAACACCAAGGCACTGATTGCAGGCCTGGTACTGCTTAAATACACCTCCTACAATCGGCCTCAGGTGATGGCTTGATTGCAGGAGTGAGATCCTGGCTGCTGAAAGCACCCTCTGGCAAGCACCGGTACTGCAGCCCACACAGCAGGTGAGCCCCAGCACCACCAGCGGTGAGTCCTTTCCTGACATCTGCACTCTATAAACTGGGCTGTATATGATATACTCCTGACCACTGCACTCTGTACATTGGACTGTATATCACATGCTTCTAACCACTGCACTCTGTATGCTGGGCTGTATATGCATTCTTCTGACCACTTCACTATTTATGCTAGGCTGTATATGACATGTTTCTGACGACTGCATTCAACATGCTAGGCTTTATATGATAAACTTCTGACCACTGCACTTGTTTATGCTGGCTTGTAAATTAAATACTTCTGAACATTGCGCTCTATATGCTGGACTGTATATGAAATGCTCCTGACCACTGCACTCTGTACACTGGGCTGTATATGACATATTCCTTACAACTGCTATCTTTATGGTGGACTGTATATGACATGCTTCTGACCATTGTACTCTGTACGCTGGGTTGTGTATGACATGCTTCTGACCACTGATCACTGCAAGCGTGGCTGTATATACCATGCTCTTGACCACTACATCTCTGTACACTGGGCAGTATATGACTTACTCCTGACCACTGCACTCTTTATACGCTATTGTACAACGGTTGCTGGTTGTTCAGTAGTCACTGCATTAACTTCTTGGCGCCGGCGGTATGGAAATATGTGGGTTCTCGGTGGCTGGGCCTTGATGAGAGTGAGTGTTTGGAAAGGTCCTGATTGCTACTTGCTTCCCAATCATGTGACCGCTGTGACAGCCAATCACGGTGGTCACATGATGTTAAACTCCACCCTTCCTCCCAGCATCACAATTTCCTTAAAGGGCCAGCAGGCGCCAACACAAGGGGGTTTATGAAGTTCTCCCTGAAGTTCTCCCTGAAGTGCATGCAGAAAAGCATATGTAATGGAAGAGTTTCATTTTTTACAAATGATTGTGCTGAGGTTTGTATGTTTCTTTTAGACTTTTGCTTGTGTTGTGACACAGTAATTAAAGCATATTTTGTGGGTAAATGGACTATAGCATATGGTCCGTGTACATAGTGAGTAGGTTCAAGTTTTAGGACCCTCCTATTGTTAACATAATTTTGCCACACCCATAATTCACTTAATTATTCCCCCTTGGATGTCCAAGGTTGAACCCATCGGAGAAGGAAAAATTATCCATCACTCTGTCAAGCACCAGTACTGTATCTCTTACAGTGATATTAAACAAACACTGTTTAATTTGCATTAGCCCTTCTCTTTATGTATGTTGATGGTGGCACTGTATTTTCATTTTTAAAAAATTTTCATAATCAATATACAGCTGTTATGTCTCCCAGCTCTTTCCCAACTCATTTGCAGGGAAACATTTGCAGGAGAAGCTTCTAGTCTTCTGCTCCTGGTCACATGTTAAAAAAAGACAGCCTTCGGAATCCAAAGGAAAAATATACTGTATAATTAATATCAAATAAATGTTCTAAAATACTAATACAAGTATGTATTTAAATGCAAATTGTTAATATTTTTGTGCCTTGCCTGTGTCTATTGTTGGTATGTGCATAGAAATAGAAGAGGGTAAAGCCTTCATCAATCAACATGTTATGTCCTGCAAACCTGCCCCTTGTGTGGAGCTGTTTAGTGGGCATTGTGACGATTGTGCGCAATAGAGGCATGGATGCTGTACATGACAGCCATCTTGTTAGGTCTCATCTATGTTCTCTCCTTTCCTCCCTCCTCCCTTTTGAAAGGAATGTGAGGCTATAAGTGAAAGGAGGTCAAAAGGGCCTCTTATCCTAAATAAAACACAGCTAGATGAGCTTCAGGGCTGTAAACCTCTAATTAGTCTGGTTCAAGGGGTCTTCTTTGAAAAACCACTTTCCTCTGCCTGATCATAAAACAATAACTCAGTCAGTCATGACCTGTTAGACCATTAGGGCTGTAGCGTGCCAGAAAACTTACATTCCACATGAGTCATTTTTCATACAAATTCATAAACTTCAGCAGGAACTGGGTACATTGATAAGAAGTATATATTTGGATAAATAATTTTAATATGAGTCACACAAGACCTTACATGACTATATTAGTACCTACAAGAGAGAAGAAAGCAGTCCTTTTATCCGGAGTGACAAGGATGTGCTATGTTTGGTATCTTTGCATTTGGAATATAATTCTAAATATTAATCTGCCAGTTGCTAGGATGCATCCTGTACCTATTGAAGCTTATTGATCTTATTATGAAATTGTAAGGGATTTGGTCATAACCTTGATTACCGCCTAACACCCATGCCCAAACTGGACAATTGGTCATTTGTTCTCAGGAAACACCCCTTTGAGTTGATAGAAAAAGACTAACAGCCTGGAGAAAGAAAGCTCTCCTTTAACATCGATCAGGAACCATCTAAGAGACTTGAGAGCCAAGGCAACCTTTTGTTTGGATAATTGGACTCTGCTCAAACCAAGGACTTTTGCAAGTATTCTGCATTCTCCTTCTGAACTCCTTTCTTTTATTTCTCTGTTGTTTTATTGCTCTCTTTATATCTTTGTTACATCTTTTTCTGTAAATATTTTAATTGCACTATTTTGACCTTTTTAGTAATAAATCCTATTTTCTTAAAAGTGTTGAATTGTCTCTAAAGCTTTTAATGCAAACTAAAAAACCCCTGTCTCTTGAAGAGTGCTACTGTATGTAATAACCCTCTGAATATCCCTGTCTGTGGTGACAGGGTGTATTACAGATGCTTATACTAATATCATAGTGTTACTGCTAAGATTTGTGAATTTCCTCCTTCTCTGTAATAAGGTTGTGGTGGCAGTGTGAAGGGTTAATTGCGTAATTAACCTGACCCAGTAACAATCGCTCTCAGGCTGCTGTCACATAGATTGTAGTCCTGCGAGCTGGAAAATCTTTGTGCAGGGCGCAGCTGAGTGTGGCATTGTTACGCAAGTGACAGCGTGGTGCGAGATCAGCTGGTCCCCGGTCATGAGTTGGTGAGAAGAGCTGGGGTTGGACGCCACGTTCCGTCACAGGCATGAAGGAGGGAGGGAGTGGACTGTTATTTATCCGGAGGGTATATGCCCACATATGAGACTCTATAGTCATGTGGGCATCATAGATAAGGGAAAAGGAGGAAATGAACATCTAAAAAGGAACTGAAATTGGAGCATGCTAAGTAGATGTGGCAATGGCTGGTTTACACAATCTCAGGCTGCTGTGGGGGCACAGACAAGGAGGAAAGGACAGTGAACAGCAAAATCAACTAGGTGTTAAGCTGAGATACAGCATGGAATTAAGTTATTAACATGTAAAAAGGTGAGTCAGAAGGAAGCTATCTCCGAGTGAATTAAATGTGAACTACAAGTGAACTATGTCTTACATCTTGTTGTGTTCTTTCTTCTTCTTTCAGTTTTGTCTAGACAATGTAGGAAAAAAGGATGTTGAGGATGTCTATAAATTTTAAGCTCATGATTGTAACCATTGTCCCAGATCTGTGGAATGGTTGTTAGAAGCACTTGGATAGGAAAAGGTACCTTGTACCTTTGTATATGATTTTTCTTTTATGTTATTTTTAATGGCTTTTTGGCTGATAAATTAAAGTTTAATTAACGCGTAAACATAATTTATCATGATTTATCATTTTATGTGACACAATGTTGTCCCACTGGATTTGTGCCCAAGATGTAGAATACTGTAATGTATCAGATATCATATAAAAACCGTGTGTTTATTCTTGGAACTTGTCACTCTGCTTTTTATGCTTTGTTATCCAGTATACACTGCAATTGCTCAGCAAATCATATACAGATGAGCAGATTCTTTGTTGATGTTTTTTATTCAAAAGCTCTACTTATCAGAGGTTTATTGTAGAATCCAGAAAACGAATCCCATAGTGACTGAGTATTTACAGCATGCAATACAGCATGTACTGACAGTTTGTAATGACGTGGTAATGACTTTAACTACTACAGTGATCAGCAATGCGTGCAGCAGGAGAGGCGTGTATTCTATTTGTTCTTCTGCAGGTAGGACTTTATTGTAGGGCTTCATTTTAGTGGCACAAGTAAAGCACTACCCCTTTAAGAGCTGCTGAATATTTTGGGTACTCTGTTCATCATAAAGCCCTGGGCAGAGCACCACCTCTGCTCACACCACCAAAGTACCCTGGCCAGGTAATTCCCTGGTTGTCACACAAAAGAAAAGTAAGCACACACTGGTAAAATAAATGACTAGTTTGTATTAAAGTGGTTGTAAAGCCTCAATGTTTTTCACCTTCATGCATTATATGCTATGGATGTGCAGCATCCCCACCAGCCCCCTCTCGTTTCAGTGATACACACTGGAGTCTCCGCTATTCCAGGACTCCCTCTCCTCATTGGCTGAGACAGCAACGGGAGCCATGGGAATCCTCTGTTGTCAATCACAGCCAGTAAGCCAATGAGAAGAGAGAGGGGGCGGGTCCGGCTCCGTGTGTGAATGAACACATGGAGCAGAGGGTGGAGAGTGCGCATGCTTGGGTGCCCCCATAGCAAGCTGCTTGCTGTGGGGGCAACCGACAGGAGGGATAGGCCTGTAGTGCCGGATGGGTCCCGAGAAGAGGAGGATCTGGGCTGTTTTGTGCAAAACCACAGCACAGAGCAGGTAAGTATGACATGTTTGTTATTTTAAAAAAAAATGTAAGCCTTCAGAATTACTTTATGATCAATGAATAGTTCAGGGTCTGGACTTGAACCCAGAATGTCTGCTGTGTTTGGCAGTAACTCTTCTCACTGAGCTACTGGGAATGATGGACAATTCTCTGCCTGATCCATTGGACAATTCTGCCTTGTGCCTTGTTTTCTGCTGAACCTTGAACTCTTTGCTCCTCCCATGAACTTCCTGATTTTAGCCATGTCTTTGCATTTCCTGTTTGCCAGATGATGGTGCTCTCTCCAGCCAATTTGTTGGTCATATCCCTCCTGCTGCCATTCATACTTTTGCTACCACTTGTTACCAAACTTTGGCTTGTTCTTCGACCATGCTTCTGCCTGATCCAGGGGCGGACTGACAACTCATGGGGCCCCCGGGCAATAGGGGATCAGTACCTACCGGGCACTTTCTCCCCCTTCCTGCACAGGCCAATTTTCAGCTTTCAGCACTGTCATACTATGAATGACAATTGCGCGGTCATGCAAAATTGTACCCGTATGAAATTTTTATCATTTTTTTGAGACAGATAGAGCTTTCTTTTGGTGGTCTTTTATTTTTTGATAAACCAAAAACAACTGAAAATTTTGGGGAAAAAACGTTTTTTTCTTAGTTTCTGTTATAAAATTTTGTAAATGAGTAATTTTTCTCTTTCACTGATATGCACTAATGAGGCTACAGTGATGGGCACTGATGGGCTGCACTGATGGGTACTAATTAGAAGGCACTGGTAGGTGGCACTGATGGGCATTGACAGGCATCACTGGGTGGCATTCACAGACATCACTGATGGGCACTGAAAGGCAGTGCTCATATATGGTACTGATAGGTGGCACTGTTAGGCAGCACTGACTGGCACTGTTAGGCGGCACTGACTGGCACTGATAGGTGACACTGAAAGGCAGCTCAGATGGGCACTGATATGTGGCATTGATGTGCACTGGTAGGTACTGATATGTGGCATTGATGTGCACTGATGGGTTGCATTGATGGGGCAGGTTGCATTGATGACAGCTACATTGGTTGGGGCAGGTTGCATTGATAGGGCTACACTGATCATCAGGGCAGTGATAATCAGTGTAGATTTCCCCTCTGAGGATTGCCAATTACCGGCTCTCCTCTCCTCTGTCAGCGTGACAGCTCGTGAGGAGAGGAATGCCGATAACCGGCATTTCCTTATATACATGCGATCACCTGTGATTGGACACAGCTGATCACATGACAGAGCCGAAGTCATCTGCTCTTTCCGCTGATTGGTCATCCGCTGTGTCCCAGGGACACAGCGCACCACCGATCGCCACGCTACACGCCCCCGGGGGTGCGCACTTGCGGTTAGAGTGGGAGGCCGTCATATGACGTCCTCCCAAAATGACAGAACCACCTTGCGCCCATCGTTACCTTTTATGGCAGGCAGGAGGCGGTTAAGCTTCAGAAAGTTAATCAAAGCTACCACCTACAACTAAATAATGTATTGGGTTCTTCTGCGGGCTTAGTTGGGGCCCTTAAGTTGACATGCAGTGAAGTGTGCAGTCCCTTTAGGATGTTATGGAAACAGATAAATTCCTTTTTAGTGGTAATTTGCAGAGTTCTCCTTAATAGGGAAAGGTCACTTGAACACTGTAGGTATGTAGGCAAGCCTCACTTGCTGGTAGTGGTCACTTTACAAAAAGGGGGGGGGGGTGTTAAGGAAAGTGAGATTGTAGGATGTATGTCCTACCTACAAATGTAGAAGTTGGACTTCCTTCCTTAGGTGACTTGAACTTGGGCAAAAGTGAACTCAAAGTTCTACCTAGCAGGGGATAGTGTGGTTAACTCAGTTGGCTTGCAGGTGGCATTGGTAGAAGCGTTTAAGAATGGTAGACTGCAGCAATGAATGAACTCTGGAATTATTTTAGTAGATATACAGTCAGGTCCATAAATATTGGGACATCGACACAATTCTAACATTTTTGGCTCTATATACCACCACAATGGATTTGAAATGAAACAAATCTGAATCTGACTGAGCATGCATTTCACTTGCTGAAGACAAAACTGAAGGGAAAATGCCCCAAGAACAAGCAGGAACTGAAGACAGTTGCAGTAGAGGCCTGGCAGAGCATCACCAGGGATGAAACCCAGCGTCTGGTGATGTCTATGTGTTCCAGACTTCAGGCTGTAATTGACTGCAAAGGATTTGCAACCAAGTATTAAAAAGTGAAAGTTTGCTTTATGATTATTATTCTGTCCCATTACTTTTGAGCCCTTAACAAGTGGGAGGCACATATGCAAACTGTTGTAATTCCTACACCGTTCACCTGATTTGGATGTAAATACCCTCAAATTAAAGCTGACAATCTGCAGTTAAAGCACATCTTATTCGTTTCATTTCAAATCCATTGTGGTGGTGTATAGAGCCAAAAAAGTTAGAATTGTGTTGATGTCCCAATATTTATGGACCTGACTGTATACTGCTAAATACCTTTTCTCATCAGCAGTTAGAGGAATCTTGAGACTTCTAGCAGTGTTCAGCAGAGCACTGGTTAAAGCTTGTAGGGTGAGTTTTCATTCTCCTCTGATTGTCTTTTGAGGCTGCATGACCCCTGATCCTCTGTTTGGACAGCGCTGATTGGCCCTGTGCTCACATGCTCTCTCCCAGGAAAAAAAACCCTCAAGCAATACACACCAAACTGAGTATGTGCAGCATGCCCCCAAGGCTCTGTCCTATCAGCAGATGGATTGGAGACAGTAGAAGAAGGAAAGTATCAGAGGAGACAGGATCAAACAACCTTTTTACACAATGCAGAGGATTAACCCCTTAGGTTCCACAGTGAGTATAACAAGCATGCTTTACTGCATATACAGACTGATTTTACTGTTGTGGGTTTAGTAACACTTTAAGGTTGTGATGAACAGTAATGCCATATTGTGGTTAGATCTTAATCTGTATGCACAGTAGTGATGGGCCAAACACCAAACATTCGAACCTAACCTAACTTGAACCTGTGAATTCAAAAGTGCCAATTTTAAAGGCTTATATGCAAGTTTTGGGCCATAAAAGGGGCATGAGGACTGAGGTACTGTCCTGAGGGACATGAATCAGTAAAATATTTTTTTTCAAAATGTACTGTTTTTAAAGGGGCAGTCATTTTTAATTGCTTAGAAAAAAAAACAAAAAACAGTGTGGGGTCTCCCCCCCCCCCCAATCCATACTAGGCCCTTTAGGTCTGGTAGGAAGGTAGGAGAAATCCCACAGTAACATTGTTTTTTTTAAAGTGTGTCTGGTTCCCCCTAAAAGCCATACCAGAGCTTTTAGGCTGGGTAGGACTTTTAAGGGGAACCCCACCTCCCAAAAATGGGGGGGGGGAGCATGTACATTCTTACCAGACCCTTGAGCACAGGCCTGGCTGGCCAGGAAAGGGGGGGGAGGTGACCAAGCACGCCCCCCCCGTGTCTTATAAGGCCACGTGCCCTCGGCATGGGGACAGTGTGAAAGAGATAGCAAAAAGGCAGTTTTTCAAGTGGACTTGATAAGAAGGTTCAGTCATCCTTCTCAACCGGTGTGTGTAAATGGACTTGTGTCTTGGACCTCTGGACCTCTGGTTCAATTTGGTCTGCTAACAAAAAACACCAGGGGATCTGTGTCCTTCTGTCTAGGCGGATTGAATCAGAGGACAGTCAGGTGTAAACATACAGCGGAGTACGTGTATCTCTGGACGAACATAGAGCAGAGAAGGCTCTGTCTGTGCTTGCTCTGCATAAACACTTCCACTCCGTGGACACGGATGGCTCATCCACTCTCTCTGCTGTGATCATCAGGGGATACAGTCAGGTCCATAAATATTGGGACAGACACAATTCTAACATTTTTGTTAGAATTGTAATTCCTACACTGTTCACCTGATTTGGATGTAAATACCCTCAAATTAAAGCTGACAGTCTGCAGGTAAAGCACATCTTGTTCGTTTCATTTCAAATCCATTGTGATGGTGTATAGAGCCAAAAATGTTAGAATTGTGTCTGTCCCAATATTTATGGACCTGATTGTATATCCAAGAATCTCTGTTGAGCAGGGAGCAGCAACATGCAAGGAAAAAGGTGTCAAGATTACATTTCTCAAACAGTGCAGCACTTGAAATTAAACCCAGCTATTACCTTGCCAAACTCAAGATATACCTATTGAGCCAAAAAGTGAAAATATCCACTAATGTGTTATTGAACCCAAATACTATTGCTAATACTACCTCATCAGGATAAATGCATCATACGTATGGAACTATAAGTTGATTGAAAAATTGTGTCAATAAATATTATAAAACTAGAGTAGAAAATAGGAATTCGCTCACAGATCACATTTCCTGTGCCCCCTGATTGTCTTTTAGAAGGGAGATCAATGTGGATTGTTTTTGACAAGCACTCTCCTAGGTAGATATAGTGCTGTTGCACTTAGGAATAGATATTCATGCAACTTTGATAAGTATACGCTGCAGTCCTAATTTGTGAACCAATAACACAACAAACAAACAAAATACCATGTGGACTGCGCATAACTTAAGTGCATTGAATTTGACAATACATGAGTAATATTGCTTCACATATAGTGAATAATTGTAACATTAGTCCCAATAGGGAAAAATAAAGTGCCCAGGTGTTGAATACTAATTGGTGAATTTCGTGCAAAAAATGACAGGTGCTCCTCTGTGCTCAATCAGTGATCCACATGGATGCGCACTTACTGTTAGCCGCGGACCACCTATCTCTAGGTTGGTCTTAAGCGCCTGGTTAGGGACTAGCCCAATACGTGATGGTAAGAAAGGCACCAATTATCATTCCTGGGAATCATGCGATCTGGCTGATAGTAACCAATAGGATGATGACCAGCGTAGACATAAATGACACTGTAGTTTCAAAAGAGCCTTTTTAAACCTTTTCCTCTCCTGCCAGGCAGTAAACCAAGTTTCAGCATGTAAACAGAAACAAAAGCAAACATCCCATAGTGTAAAACCATAAAAAACTTTAATGATGGGGAGAAATTATGAGAATAAAACTCACAAGCAGAGTGCCCATAACCTGGCACTCAGTGTCCTGGGGTATTTCCTCTCAGATCTGGACCAGGGCATCACTGAGCTCCTGGACAGTCTGAGGAGCAACCTGGCTGCGTCGGATGGACCGAAACATGATATCCCAGAGCATGGGGGCCATTCAATGGTATCAGTTCCTTCATCCTCCAGGAACTGCCTGGATACTCTTGCCACATGAGGCCGGGTATTGTCGTACACCAAGAGGAACCCAGGATCCACTGAACCAGGGTAGGGTCTGACAATGGGTCCAAGGGTTACATATCGATAACTAATGGCAGTCAGGGTGTCATTGTCTATCCTGTAGAGGTCTGTGCGTCCCTCCATGGATATACTTCCCCAGACCATCACTGACCCACCACCAAAATAGTCATGCTGAATGATGTTACAGGCAGCATAACGTTCTCCACGGCTTCTCCAGACCCTTTCACGTCTGTCACATGTGCTCAGGGTGAACCTGCTCTCATCTGTGAAAAGCACAGGGTGCCAGTGGCGGACCTACCAATTCTGGTGTTCAATGGCAAATGCCAATAGAGCTCTATGGTGCCGGGTAGTGAGCATAGGGCCCACTAGAGGACGTTGGGCCCTCAGGCCACCCCCATGAAGTCTGTTTCTGATTGTTTGGTCAGAAGTATTCACACCAGTGGCCTGCTGGAGGTCATTTTGTAGGGCTCTGGCAGTGCTCATCCTGTTCTTCCCTGCACAAAGGAGCCGATACCGGTCCTGCTGATGGGTTAAGGACCATCTACCTCCCTGTCCAGCTCTCCTAGAGGAACTGCATGCCTCTCTGAATCTCCTCCATGCTCTTGAGACTGTGCTGGGAGACACAGCAAACCTTCTGGCAATGGCATATATTGATGTGCCATCCTGGAGGAGTTGGACTGCCTGTGCAACCTCTGTATAGTCCAGGTAACCCCACATGCTACCAGTAGTGACATTGACCCTAGCCAAATGCAAAACTAGTGAAAAACAGTCAGAAAGGATGAGTAGTGAAAAAAATGTCAGTGGCCTCCACCTGTAAAACTATTCCTGTTTTGGGGGTTGTCTCATTGTTGCCCATCTAGTGCACCTGTTGTTAATTTCATTAACACCAAAGCAGCTGAAACTGATTAACAACCCCCTCTGCTACTTAACTGACCAGATCAATATCCCAGGAGTTTCATTGACTTGATTCTATACTTAAAAAGTGTTCCTTTAATTTTTTTGAGCAGTGTACATATAATTGGATCAGACCAATAGCTTCTTCCCCTGCTCAACATTGCTGGTCTTTTTCAGGTTTAGTGACAGAAAGGGCCATTCAACCCTCTTCTTGTGAGCCCAGGGAACCATGCACATGGCTTCAGGACTGAATGCTGCTCATATGTCAAGTGGTATTCAGTTTAGTGTGGAGGACTGAGCACTTCTGCTGCTAATGAAAGAGATAAAAGTCATTTTATGTATATTTGAGCATTAAAAGATGGTCATGGTCTCTATATTGACCAATGAGGTGTAGGATACAAGGCGGTTTAAAAGGGATACTCTTGTACCATGATATTTTAACTATATTTAGTAGCTGAAACTGATTAACAACCCCCTCTCCTGCTTAACTGACCAGATCACTATCCCAGGAGTTTAACTGACTTGATGCTATACTCTGATTAAAAAGTGTTCCTTTAATTTATGTGAGCAGTGTATACTGTAGGCAGTTAAAGTCAAATAAAAATCTCCTCTTGCCCCACTTCTGTGAGTAGTCAAGATACCATTCTACTTATGACCAGGGTGCTAAAAAACATAAGGAAAAAACTCAATGTAGAAGCTAGATGATGTGTGCTAGTGTGCTCTGTGCATTGTGTATTCAGTACTTGCTTCCAGATCCATGGCATCTGGAAAAGAAGGATGGACATGTTTGGAGAGATGAAGGAGATCACTCAACCAGTATGTGCTGATGCAGCTAGAGTACAGTGGTGTGAATGGACAATGTAAGAAACAAAATATGAGTGTAGGGAACTGTTATTTTATACACTAGTTGTGGTTTGTTTACATTCCTATACAGCCACTACCATAGAGGTCCCATTACAGACAAGTCCCTAGGTGTGCTTCCTGCCCCTACAAGGAGGTCAAGAAACCCCAGGATGTTATATAGTTGTTTTTCCAGGAAGTATCAGGCAGAGGGTTCCAGCCTGCCATGTGCTATGTATCTGGGGAGAACTGTATGGGGATTCTGTGAGTAATGATCCAGATTAACAAGGCTGCTATCTATCTAGTTGTTACTGAAGCAGATTAGGTCTGCCTCTGTTATATTTCAACTTCTGTATTGGAACCCTAATATCTCTAAGAGAGAGAGATTTGTGGTTCATTATCATTATTCTATTTACACTGCAGAATTCTTATAGTTGTCTATATATATATATATATATATATATATCAGTGTTTTCACCTGCATAAGACTGTCAGGTGAACTTTCTGTTAATTGCAGTGTATCTTTGCAGCCTCTTTGCTTAAAGCCATAGCACCCTTATTGGTCTGGATCTCCCTTTAGCTAGGATTAGCATAGGGAGCGTTGGATAGATTAGGCTAGAGGTAGGTTAGGCATCCGACGGCCACTTAGACAGATAGAGGCCCGGTTGCGGTGACAGCCCAGTTTAGGGATAGGGATTAAGAGCAAGGAGAGATAGGGCATTTTATCCTTTTAGGTGATGCATCGCTGATCGTCAGACAAGCAGTGCAATCATCCACATAGAACGTGTTACTTGGACGCCATCGCAGCAGCTGAAGTGGAAGCGTGCATCTTATTGACTCTCACCTCTCCAGGGGCCCCTGCAACCGGACTGCGCTATAACCCATGGTTGGAGGTATTCTGTATACCACATGCACATATACCCGGGTATAATTGCAACTTCCCAATTTATGGTAAATTGTAATTCCTGAATGTTTTTCTTATGCAACCTGTTTTATGTGGCTGCTTTATATAAACTTTGCATTAATCTCATACAGGTGTGGTGACATGTTTTCATGTTAGAAATATAAGCTGGGTGCATTAATACTGCTATGTATAGTTACTTTAAGTTGTCCACCTGTTACATTCCTAGAAAGGGGTGAGTCTCCTCAATTGCAGGATCCTTATTCTAGGTGGAGGCACTGCCATTTGTATTATCACAACCCGCTCTTCCATATAGCGAAGGCTCAGGATTGCCTACTCATATACAGGTTAGCGCCATAGCCTGTTTGGTGTGGGCCATTTCACATAACCCCCCCAAAACAGGGCTACATGAGCAAACAGAATAGAACAGAAAAAGAAAAAAAACAGCGCAAAGCAGAATAGTCATTAACTTGACTCTGGTCCCCCAGATCATTATGGGTTGTCTGAAAGGAAAGCATGGCACAAGCTGTTTACCTGCAACATCTTTCTAAATTAAATCCCATATGACCCTGTATTATTGGGGGCCTAGTAGGGTATTTTTTATAGTTTTTTTTGCAATATGGAATAATAGAAACATCGTTTCACAGTGCATAAAATGGTTACGGTACACGGTGCTGGGAGAAGCAAAGCTTACAAAGACTCGGAGATCGATCCATATCAACAGAAGATAGAACAGAGACAATGATTCAGAGATCAAGATTGTTCTAATTATGGCCTGTACAATTTTAGCGGTAATGTCGCTCACACATGGACATAGAAATTACAACGATATTTCCCTACGGTTATTATCTCTTATCAATAAACAATTTTCAGCAGTATTTCATTTTACAAACACATGTATCCGAAGCTAAGTTGTATATTAGGAAAAACTCTGTATGAAGTATGTACTGTGAAAGTGTCACTTATTAAATGAGAAATAGCATAGAAAGAAACTGATTGAATATGGGCAGTACATTGGCTAATTGGTTAGCACTTCTGCCTCGCAGCACTAGGGTCATTGGTTTAAATTTCAAGCACAGAGTTTGTATGTTCTCCCTGTGCCTGTGTGGGTATTCTTCCTCACATCAAAGATATGCTGATAGGCTGATTAACGCCTGTCTAAATTGGACCTAGTGTATGAATGAATGTGATTTCGGAACCTTAGATTGTAAGCTCCTTGAGGGCAGGGACTGATGTGAATGTGCTCTGAAAAAGTATTTGCCCCCTTCCTCATGTTTTTTTTTTTTTTTTTTGCGTATTTGTCACACTTAAATGATTCAGATCACGAAATAAATTTTAATATAATACATAGATAACCCAAGTAAATACAAAATGTCATTTCTAAATGATAATTTAATGTATTAAGGGAAAAAAGCTGTCCAAACCTGCCTGGACCTATGTAAAAAAGGAATTGCCCACTAAACCTAATAACCGGTTGTGGTCTGATATTCTTTTTATGAAATGCTGTTGTAGTTTTATGCCAGCTGTAACAGGATCCACACCTTCCAAAAAGTCCAACTTTAGTTTCATCAGTCCACAGAATATTTACCCAAATGTCTTGGGGATAATCAAGATGTTTTTTGGCAAACGTGAGATGAGCCTTTTTGTTCTTTTTTGGTCAGCAGTGGCTCTCGCCTTGGAACTCTCCCATAGATGCCATTTTTGCCCAGTCTTTCTTGGTGTTGAATGAACACTGACCTTTTATTGGGGCAAGTGTAGCCTGCAGTTCTTTAGATGTTCTGGGTTCTTTTATGACCTCCTGGATGAGTCATCTTTGTGCTCTAGGAGTAATTTTGGTAGAAAAGTTCACTACTGTTCCATATTTTCTCCATTTGTGGATAATGGCTCTCACCATGGTTCACTGGAGTCCCAAAGTCTTAGAAATGGCTTTGTAACCCTTTTGTTTTTCATCTGTTCTTGAATTTCTTTAGATCACAGCATGATGTGTTGCTTTTTGAGATCTTTTAGCGTGCTTCACTTTGGCAGACATCTTTACGTAAGTGATTTCTTGATTCAACATATCTGACAGTAGTCATGCCTGGGTGTGGAAAGTGAAATTTAACTCGGCTTTCCAAAAAATGTGGTAATCACAGTTCATTCATGATTTAGCAAGGGGGGTGCAATTATTATTTCACACAGGACCAGGCAGGTTTGGACAGCTTTTTCCCTTAATACATGAAATCGTTTAAAAATGCATTTTGTATTTACTTGGGTTATCTTTGTGTAATATTAAAATTTGTTTGATGATCTGAATCATTTAAGTGTGACAAATATGCAAAAAAAAAATCAGGAAGGGGCAAATACTTTTTCACGGCACTGTATAATGTAAAACACTGTGTAAATTGACAGCGCTATATAAGTATCTGAAGTAAATGACCAGAAAAGGGGATAGAGTAAGAGAAAGCAAAATTTACTAGTCTGACCGTATTCCAACACTGGACGTGCAGCCCAAGCTTCCCAGCAAGAGAGCCAAGCACTTCTAAATCCAAAAGGGTTTTTTAAAGTAGTTGTAAACCTCAGACATGAAATATGAACAAAGTGTAGCACTACCCCCTTAGGAGTCGATGAGTTTGGGGTCCCCCTATAGTCCTGCACAGCCAGGCAACATACATTTTATTCACACTTGTACACTGGAGACAGTAAACAGTCCTTGAGCTTGTTTTTTTTGTTTTATTAGGGGTATTGAACTTGGATGGGGTTGAGGGATGTATGGGATGCCCAAGGGAACAGCAACAGAGGACAGCTTCTTAGCAACTATGTACAAGCCTCCATACAGCAAAAAGGGGTTTCTTCCTTGAGAGCTCTCCACCCCAGATGAATCCTCTCCTCATCCCTCTGTACTGGGGGAATACCTGGGCAAGGGGACCCAGAATCTGCCTCTTTAAATCAAACAGTCCTAGTTGGGGCTAGTCAGGTTTCCCACCTGAATGCCCTTTGTCCTTTTCCGGCCCAGAGGGGTTTAGGACTACTCACTTTACATGAGCTTCTTGGGTTGGTAGCTGCCTTCAGGCTTTCAGCTGGACGGGCTCCTTCCCTGCTGCACAAATGGTCCTCTCTCAGGGGACTGCTGAGGTTGAGAGATACTCCTTTCAGCTTCTGCCTGGAGGTAGGCCTCTTCCCACTGGACCCTCTCCCAGGCTCCTGCATCCCAGGCTCTCACTTCATCTTCCACCTGAACTCTCCTGCTGCTGAGCAGGTTCAGTCATACTTATGGGCTGTCCTGACCCCATGCTAAACCTCCTGTCTAGGGATTGGTCAGGGTCTCTTAAGTATGCAGATAAGCCCCTCCTCACCCCTGCCCACTGCCTTCCAGAAATTCCTCAAGTCTCTGGAGCAGGGGAAGGCATCGGGGAACTGATCTGCAGAGCCCTCAGCCCTGACCTAAAATGACCTGGCTGACTCATGTCCAGGCTGCCATCCAGCCTTTCTTTAAAAAAAATAAAAATAACTAGCTCCCCCTGGCTATCAAGAGGGACACTACAAAAGCATATCCATCTATTGTGTGTGCTTGTTTTAATCCAGAACACTAAGTGTCATGTCTGTCTGCTGCTTCGTTCCTCTGCTATAAGCATGCGTCACATCTGACACCAAGAGAAAAATGGTGACAGGGAAGGGACCTCCAGCAGATTGAAAAAGTAATGGGCCAGCAGCAAGTGGAGGGGGGGGGGGACCAGCTATCTCAGTAATGGCTGTCCTGTGGCTTGCTTTGATCTGGATGATTGCATGCTCCTGGTCTGCTAGTAGACAAACTATGCTTGCTGATTTCCACTTTCTGGAAAATGTCTTTTGGGAACTTGCTGTTCTTCAAGCTGTTTACCTGTTTAAAATGCTGAACCACTGTCCCTGCGTTCAGGTAAACTCTGTCCTTTGCTTGTGTTCCACCTTCTGGGCTGTCACTCCATGCAATATATTCATAAGGGACCCATTACTGTATGTTGCTTAATATTTTCCTGCCTTAATGTAAAAGCTGTGTGCTTTAGATTTAATGCAGTGCACGTGTTCCTATTCATTTGAGAACTCTTCTAGAAATCATTAATTGAAGTCATAATAGTGGTACTTGGCAGATCCTCACTTCACCCAACTCCAGCACTTCAAGTGCAATTATGTCTCCACAACAGCATTTAAAAAAACAGAAATCCAATTTCTGTGGCAGTCACTAAGCATCTGTAGCCTTAAATAATTTAGAGAGGGAAGGGGGGGGGGGCTGCGGGCATAAAGCAGTACGTTTCAAATATCAGGTATTACTGGGATTCACAGTGCAATTGTCAGAACAGCAAATCAATATGCATTGCTTAAAAGAGAAGTATGAGGTTTGTTTTTCTCCTCCACTTATACATACCTAGGTGGATGCTGCCTCTGTCCCCTCGCCAGCTCTAAGTGTGAGAACTCAGCGATGACATGACCGCTGATTGCTGAGTTCTCACAGGTGCTCTGAGCAGAGAGCGGTGACTGTCAGTCACCGCTCTCTGCTCTGCCCCTACTGAGCACTGGACTGTGGAGGGGGAGGGAGCGGCTGGCTCAGGCTCTCAGTGCTTCGCTGAAAGGCTGAGCCAGGTGCCGCTTCAGACTCTGGGTTAGATCCTGACTTTGAAGTTGGGATCTTTTCCCAACATGGATTGGCTGGGTGACGTCAGCCATCAGTGGATTTCAGTCCGCTGTCAGTTGAAAATGGGTCACAGGAGTGCAGAATGCACTGTACTCCTGTTATCCACAAGAAAAGTACAAAGGGGATTTGGCTGTACTTCTCCTTAACTACTGTACTAGCCTAATGTCCTCCTCCAACACCAACACTAAATACATAGGATGAGGTCAGTGATGGATTAAAACATCACTGGTCATCAAATAGCCTTGTTATTATTATATTATAATAATCGGAATAATAAAGAACATGATAGCAGTAATAATAAGTTTGTATTATGTTCATAGAGAGGGTTTGAACCTTTTCCAGTTTATTATTTTTTTTGCAGGGGAAATTTCCTCTAATTTTCTGTTCTTGACTACTGTCATTGGACTCAAGAAACCAAGACTAATGAAGGAGGTGTGATTTGGCCTCCAAAACACACTCTGATTGGTCACAGCACCCTGGACGTTTGAGAGCTCCTTGGACAGCTCTCCAACAGTTCAGCTCTCCAGCTGGTGCTCCCCAGGCGGCCTGCTTGGATCCCTGCTTTGGCTTCACAGCTCTCCTGACAATGGCACTGACTTGGACTGGACTCTGGACCAGTGGCGGACTGACAACTCATGGGGCCCCCGGGCAATAGGGGATCATGGGGCTCCTGTGTCCTCGCCCACACTTAAACCACACCCAAAAAAGCCTATGAAAGGTACCAGGGGCATCTCATGGGGCCTCCTACTGACCCCGGGCCCTCGGGCAGTGCCTGAGTTCCCAAATGGTCAGTCTGCCCCTGCTCTGGACTGACTTCTCCAATTGGAGCTTCATCCAATGCTCATTACCAGTGATGTCTTTGAGTACATAATTATTGCATTTTATACCCTTTTTTATTCAATAAAATTTGCTACACTGTTGGCAGCTTGGCACCTCTCTCCCCATCCCTTTCGCTCTTGGGTTCACAGCCCACTCAGAAGGCAGCCTTCCTCAGCCAGCAGTATTAGCAACAATCTAATCAATTACAACCTTACCTCCGGGATTATCTTGTGTGTATGTATATACAGTTGTGTTCAAAATAATAGCAGTGTGTTGAAAAAAGTGAATAAAGCTCAAAATCCTTCTAATAGCTTTTATTTCCATACACACAAATGCATTGGGAACACTACACATTCTATTCCAAATCAACACATGAAGAAAAATATATCAGATTTGTGTTGTTCCCCTAAAAAAATTGAAGAAAGGTGAATATTAGACTGTTCAAAAATATAGCAGTGTTTGTATTCTTCTTTACAAACTCAAACATTCACTATATAAACTGAAAAATGTTTGAAGATTTTGCTTTCCTTTGAATCACTTAACCATTAGCCGCCCGTCCTATAGCCGTTTGGCGGCGGCAAAAATGCTTCACCATTCCGGGTGCATGCCATTTGGCGTGCTCCCGCACATGCGCAGTTTGCGCGGTTGCAGAGCCGCGCAGCTGCGCGATCTGTCACCGGCCGTGTACCTCGGACACGGCCGATGACAGATCTGAGTACCGGCCCCCGTTGCCGGTGCCATGTGACCTGCTGTGACCAATCACAGCAGGTCACATGACAGTTGTATACAATGAATGGCTTCATTCATGCCATCCATTGTATACTAGTGCCTAGCTGTATATGGTCACAGCAGGTCACATGCACATGTCATATGATTAGCTGTGGCCAAATCACAGCTAAGCACAAAAAAAAAACCAAAAAAAAAACCAAACCAGAATGAATCGATTTCATTCCGGTAAATGCTTGCTCATAGCAAAGTAATTCTTTGCTATAAGCAAATTGTGTAAAAAAAAAAAAAATACTGATCACTTCCCCAAAGTAGTACAATGTTACTATGGTAACATTGTACTACTTTGGTCATAGTAAAATATGAAAACAAAATCTTAAAAAAAGAAAAAAAAAATGTAATAAATAATTAAAAATAAAAAAAAAAATATTTTTTTTTTCATACTGTCACCAGTCAGTGTCCCTGTTCACCGCCATCCCAGTTATATGATGACGCTGTACTGCACTGGTGACAGTATGTAAAAAAAAAAAATAGTGAAAATAATTTTTTTAATTTTCCGAAAAATTATGACAAAAAAAATACAACTTCAAAAAACACACCATTCCTCTTATGAAATACGTCCGACTGTCTACTCTGCAAAAAAGGGTCATTTGGGGGATATCTGTACTGTTCTGACATTCTTGGACCTCAAGAAATTAGATTGGCTGTCAGTACTTCAGGATTGATCAATTTTCAGATCTTTACCATAGTTTGTGAACTCTATAACTTTCCTACAAACTAAATAATACATCCTAATTTGGGTTATTTTCACCAAAGACATGTAGCAGAATACATCTTGGCCGAAATTTATGAAGAACAATAATTTATTTGCAAACTTTTATAACAGAAACAAAGAAAAACGTGTTTTTTTCAAAATTTTCGGTATTTTTTTGTTAATTTAGCAAAAAATAAAAACCCCAGTGGTGATTAAATACCACCAAAAGAAAGTTCTAGTTGTGTGAAGAAAATGATAAAATTTTAGTTTGGGTACAACGCGCAATTGTCATTCAAAGTGTGAGAGCGCTGAAACGTGAAAAATGGCCTGGGCAGGAAGGTGTAAAATTGGCCAGTATGAAAATGGTTAATGAATATTTGGTTGTAGTCGCACTGTTTCTGAGAACTGCTGTACATCTGTGCTGCATGGAGTCACCCAACTTCTGGCCCCTGTGAACAGGTATTCCAGCCCAGGATGATGGGACTACATTCCACAGTTCTTCTCTATTTCTTGGTTTTGCCTCAGAAACTGCATTTTTGATGTCACCCCACAAGTTTTCTATTGGATTAAGATCCGGGGATTGGGCTGGCCACTCCATAACGTCCATCTTGTTGGTCTGGAACCAAGATGTTGCACGTTTACTGGTGTGTTTGGGGTTGTTGTCTTGTTGGAACACCCATTTCAAGGGCATTTCCTCTTCAGCATAAGGCAGCATGTCCTCTTCAAGTATTCTGATGTATTCAAACTGATCCATGATCCCTGGTATGCGATAAATAGGCCCAACACCGTAGTATGAGAAACATCCCCATATCATGATGCTTGCACCACCATGCTTCACTGTCTTCACAGTGTACTGTGGCTTGAATTCAGTGTTTGGGGTCGTCTGACAAACTGTCTCCGGCCACTAGACCCAAAAAGAACAATCTTACTTTCATCAGTCCACAAAATATTGCGCCATTTCTCTTTAGGCCAGTCAATGTGCTCTTTGGCAAATTGTAACCTCTTCAGCACGTCTTTTTTTCAACAGTGGGACTTTGCGGGGGCTTCTTGCAGATAGCTTGGCTTCACATAGGCCCTTGAGATTTAATTCAAAGAGACACTGACATTTTCTGTTTAGGGCAAGAGATAGTGTCTGCACATGCCTCCAGGCATTCATACGCACCTAGAAACATTACAGTGTCTCTTCCCTGCTCAGCATCCCTCACGTCTAGGCTCTGGTATCAACTGGTGCCAGAACTTAGCGGGAATGACATGGAATGGCATCCCCAACATGAAAGTGTTCAGGCTTGGTGAATGGCTGCTTAAACCTCTTTAGACCCAGTCTGTCCCAACAGTAAGGTTGCCCGCTGACTTGGCACCATCCACAGGCAGCTTAACTCATCAATAAGACACAACAGTTGAATCTAACGATAATTGCAGTACAGAGGATGCTTTTCCAGTCTTTTGAACTGTAGACAATTACTTTCCTAAGGCCTGTTTCTTCAAATAACTAACACTGACTAAGGGCACATGGAGGAAACTGGGAGGATCTAGCTAGGATTGAACTGACTGGTTCTAAACCGGAGGAGGGCGGCACAGTGGCTTAGTGGTTAGCACTTCTGCCTGGCAGCACTAGGGTCGTTGGTTCAAATCCCAGCCACGGCACCACCTGCCTGGAGTTTTCATGTTCTCCCTGTGCCTGCGTGGGTTTCCTCCGGGTACTCCAGTTTCCTCCCACACTCCAAAGACATGCAGGTAGGTTAATTGGATCCTGTCTAAATTGTCCCTAGTATGTGTATGTGTGAATGTAAGTTAGGGACCTTAGATTGTACTCCCTTGAGGGTTAGGGACTGATGTGAATGTACAATATATATGTAAAGCGCTGCGTAAATTGACAGCGATATATAAGTACCTGAAATAAATAAGGGAGACAGTACAATTACAATACATTTCAGTACAGAAGGAATAGGAGGGCCTTGCTCGTGGAGCTTACAATCTAAAGAAAAAATGAAAAAAATAACAAGACTAAAAAAAATCATAAATGTGTTTTGCCTGTAAGTTACCTCTGTATTGCCATAATTGCATATGCAGTTGTAACAATGCGCAAGCAATACATACTGTATGCAATTCTTGTGTATTGACCACAATTTACATATGTATTGCTTGTATACCATATTTTTCATGTATTGCCCCTTTATATTATTGTAATGTGTTATGTGCAGGTCAAAGATTTTAAGTCCAAAGAGCGTATTACTGCAGCACCTCATATATTTAATGAAACAAAGCTTGACTATAGTACAATACAACAGTTTCGAGTCACCACAACCCTTTATCAGGTATAGCAAACTCAATTACAAAGACATAACCTAGTAACCATATACTGAAGAAAACCAGGCGAATCAATAAACCTCTATAGCTTTTCCTTCATAGAGCCGAATTAAAATAACAATACTTCTGTAGTGACCCAAAAACAATACACATGAATAGAAAGAAACATAATAACTTTACCAACTAGAGTGACACTAACAAATGTATATTAGTCAGTGTTTAAAGCAGTAGTAAACTTTGTAAGAAAAAAAAAGTTCCTCCTGCAAGGTAATATAATTTGCTAGTATGCATTGTAGATTAGCACATTATGAAGGAGTTACCTTGAAACAAGCCCTCCAGTGGAGCACTGTCACTGCTGACAAGGCTTCCATCTTCACCTAGTCTTCTTTCTGAGTTTTCAGGCTCCTGCTTCTTGAATGGCTGAGCCACGATGACGTCACTCATGGGAGTCATGACCATGGCACAGAGCTCTGGAGGAACAGTATGAGTATGACGTCACCGGCTGCCGAACAAGCAAATATCTCTTAAACCAGTGGTCTCCAATCTACAGCCCTTTACTTGCTTTTATCTGGCCCTTGGGGCACTATTTCATTTGCCAACACCAATAATGGGGCACAGTTCCTCCTAATAACACCAGCAATGGAGCCCAATGGCAGTAATGATGGGGCACAAACAGAAAATTGATGTTGCACTAATCACAATAATGCCACAGACATTCCAAAACAAATAATGAGATGAGAAGACAATAGATAATACACCATAACATAATCCAGTAAATGGAAGGAATATGGGAGTGAAGGGAAAGGTGAAATTATAAAGGTCCAAAATGAGGACCAAAAGGTGTAACAGACAGTAAACCGTGATCGTGGGCAAAACGCACGGAAATGATCAGGGAAAAATAAAATATTAACTAAATCACAGTAATAGTGGAACATATGAGTCCGTCATAGCCAGGGGCGGACTGACCATTTGGAAACTCGGGCACTGCCCGAGGGCCCAGGGTCAGTAGGGGGCCCCATGAAATGCCCCTGGTACCTTTTTCATAGGCTCTTTTGAGTGTGGGCAAGGACACAGGGGCCCCATGATCCCCTATTGCCTGGGGGGCCCCATGAGTTGTCAGTCCGCCCCTGGTCATAGCATAAATGAAATAACATGGTGGAAAAGAAAACTAGACGCAATTTTATATTAACCCTGAAACTCTTCTACGAACACGGCAATAAATGCGGCAGGTTTCTGGCAGAGGCCTTGCAAGCTAAAAAAGCGTCGCATACCATTCATCGACTTAACTCGAAACATGGTCATCCACTTAAAACATCTACAGATATCACAGCTGAATTTGAGCGATATTACACCGAGCTTTACAACCTCCCCTTATCACCTAAACCGACAGGGGATGATAGTCCACGCAAGGACATCATCCAGACCTTTCTGGCCCAATACCTTCCTAAAGCCATTTCTCAGTCACAAGCTAAAGAACTAGACGGGGCTTTGACTTTGACTGAACTACAACAGGCCATTGCCCAATTAAGGCCGGGCAAACGTCCGGGACCAGATGGTCTTATAACCACATACTACAAATCCTTCATAGATGTCCTAGCACACCCATTTCTAAAGGCCTTCAATTCACTAGATACACCAGGTCAATCCATGCTCTCTCTCTCTGAAGCCCATATTACATTGATACCAAAAGAAAATTAAAGACTAGACATCGCCGGCAAACTACCGCCCGATTTCCCTACTGAATGTCGACCTTAAGATTTTTGCAAAGATTCTGGCCAATCGTCTACTGAGCATTATTGACACGATTATTTCCACTGATCAAGTGGGATTCGTCCCTGGCAGAGAGGCTAGAGACAACACAATCAGGGCTATAAACATACACCATTGGCTGATACAGAAGAGACAATCTGGCTTCTTCCTCTCTCTAGATGCGGAGAAGGCCTTTGATAGACTGGCATGGGACTATACGGAGGCTGTTTTATCTGGCCTCGGGCTTCCTCCCCGCTTTTTGAACTTCATCATGTCCCTATACACGACACCAACGGCTAAAGTGAGGGTAAACGGTCTCCTCTCAAATGCCTTTTCAATACGCAATGGAACAAGACAAGGATGCCCATTATCCCCCCTCATATTTATCATCACACTTGAACCATTTCTGCAATGCATTAAACAAATTGATAGCATTAAAGGGATTGCAATTAATGGGAAAATGCACAAAATCGCGGCCTTTGCTGACGACATCTTACTTTTCTTAACAGACCCTCATATTACATTGCCTAACCTACTACATGACTTCAAGCTGTTTCAGTATCTAGCCAATTTTAAAATCAACTTCAATAAATCTCAAGCCCTAAATATTTCCCTACCACAAGATACGCTTCGTCAGGCAAAACTTAATTTTCCCTTTACCTGGCAGTCCGAAGCCATCAGGTATCTAGGAATCCAACTACCGGCCTATCTTGCAGATCTTTATACCCAGAACTTCTTACCCATCCTCCGAAACATCACTAAAGACCTGCAGACCTGGGATAAACCGTTCTTCTCTTGGTTCAGCAGAGCAGCGATCATTAAGATGAATGTGCTTCCTAGAATTTTATACCTATTGCAAACAATTCCAATTAAACTGCCTAATTCCTTTTTTAAGTCTTATAAAACCTTATGCACCTCGTTTTTATGGTGTAACAAATGCCCAAGAATCAGTTTTGACCAACTCACTATGCCCAAAAACAGTGGAGGTATTGGGCTACCGGACATTCCCCGCTACTACAGAGCATGCCAAATGGCTATAATAGTAGATTGGTCTACGAATCATAGTCGAAAAGCGTGGGTTAACTTGGAGGCTGCTTTTTCAAAGACCCCACTTGCCTCGTCTCCTTGGCTGAAAACTACACACCTTCCCATTGAATTCACGGGACACCCTCTTATAGGCCCCACTCTAGCCTGTTACCATCAGATAATTAAGACATCGGACTTTTCTTCTACCCACTCTCGTCCATTACTATGAACCCGGACTTCCCCCTGGGTTTGCCACATGCATTTCTTGCAGGATCCAGCCACCCAAATACCCTGAGTATACACCTACTCTTTAAAGATGGAACATTTCTATCTAGAGACATCAGTCTAAACAAGTGGCCACTCCTGACCTTGATGCCATGGATGTATAGACAACTACACCATTTTGTTCATAGTTCCTCATACATAAACTAATATACTAAACGTCTTACCCCATTCGAAAAACTCTGTTCTACAGACTCTCCCAAGAGACATGTTATATCCCAGCTTTACTCTTGCCTTGAAAACACCATTTAGGTTCAGTCTAGGAAAGCCTGTATAGCTTGGACCTCTGAACTCCAACTAATGCTGGAAGATTGGGATCACATCTACACACTTATTCACAAAGGCTCCATATGTGTTTCCACACAGGAAAGCAACTTCAAACTATACTCGAGATGGTACAGAGTTCCATCCCTGCTTCACCAGTTCGATCCCAATGTCCCGAACTCTTGTTGGAGATGTCACCAGACTAAGGGTACACTTGTGCACATTTGGTGGGACTGCCCTATGCTGCAGCCTTTTTGGGGGAGAGTTCAATCCACAATTGCACAAGTAACCACGTATAGCCTAGATCTTACCCCTGCACAATTTCTACTGCACCACTCCTCACTCCCATTCCGGACATATCGTAAATCACTCGCCATGCATATGGTTAACGGCTTCTGTGTTTACAAGTGACGGCTTGACTCCCAACGATTCCCACAGATCTCATCGTCTGAGCGGCTCCTACTGATTGCAGGATGGGCACAAGGGAGATTCAGGTACCCGGGGTGCAGCGCAGATGCCGACACTGCCACTGGATGATCTCTCTCTGCAAATGAGAGAGGTGGAGCCACCTACAGTGTGTGGGGAGGTACTGGAGCCAGCTGGGTACTTCAGCTTAATACGGCAACAAAAGAAAGACGTGGAAGATGGTTGAGCTTTTAAGGGGGGGGGGGGTGAGATGGAGTAAATGGGTGTGGTGGGGGGGTTGCATGCAGAGGTCAGAGCTGAAAAGGGGTGAAAGTGAGATGTGGATGGGGGGTGCAGAGATAAGCAGCTGTGGAAGAAGGCTGAACACTACATTCTGTGTGTAGCACACCCCTGAACTCTGTACTCTGCACTCTGTATGCAGCACACCCCTGAACTCTGACTCTGTAGGCAGCGCACCCGTGAACTCTTCACTCTGTAGGCAGCGCACCCGTGAACTCTTCACTCTGTAGGCAGCGCACCCGTAATCTCTGGACTCTGTAGGCAGCGCACCCGTGAACTCTGCACTCTGTATGCAGCACACCCATGAACTCTGAACTCTGTTGGCAGCGTACCCCTGAACTCTGCACTCTGTAGGCAGCGCACCCCTGAACTCTGCACTCTGTAGGCAGCGCACCCCTGAACTCTGCACTCTGTAGGCAGCGAACCCCTGAACTCTGCACTCTGTATGCAGCGCACCCCTGAACTCTGCACTCTGTAGGCAGCGCACCCCTGAACTCTGCACTCTGTAGGCAGCGCACCCCTGAACTCTGCACTATGTACGTACTTCTGAACTTTGCACTCTGCGTGTAACCCAGTGGTTACACTGCGTGTAACCCATAATGAAAATTCTGGTGCCGAAATCTATACCGAAAATTCAGAATGCATGTGGCTGAAAACTGTTTCTTTTTAGCTCAGGGAAAGAAACTAACTTTTCTGGGGGAAAAGAGGCAGCTCATTCTGTGAGCTACAGTGAAGGAAAAAAAGCCAGTAATTATCTGAACATTTAAAAACCAGCATTGACAGTCACAGCCAGTCACTGTATACACTGCTCCTCTCCTGCCTTTCTCTGCCGCTCTCCCCCCCTCACATCTGCAGTACACACTGCCTGTATCGGCACCTGTATCAGCTAAATTTTTCCGATAGGGCTATTTTCAGCCGATACGTCCGTGAGGACGTCGATGACGAAAAGCTTAGGGCGGTGCCTTTGGATGTGAGGTTCAGAATACTCCTGGTTTGTCTGCATGTAGCATGTGCATGTTTGGCTGGGTCTGGGTCTCCTGTATTCATTATACATGCTGTATATACTGGTGTCAGTCTGGATACCTTGCTTGTAAGTGCATTTCTTCATTAAAGTTTGATGCTTTTTAAAACATACTGCACCATGATTGTTCGCTTTTTTCTTTTGAGTGACGGTCTGATCATCTCTCAGTTTGGATACTAAATCACCTTTGGAATGGATTTTCAACTTTGCAGCACATCATCTGTTGGAGTTCATCCCTCATTTTTTCAGTGTTGTTGTCACCATATTATTCATTTCTCCCAGAATAACAAGTACTATATGCTGGTTTTTCAACAATCAGTATATTACTCTAGTGAGTTCTATTTAACCATGTTTGGTGGTGGATTTACTTGGTAATGAATTATTTTGGACATTATTGATTATTTGAACGTTTGGACTTTTTCGTTTTTGCTGGATCTTAGTTTGATTTAAAATATTGTTTCTTATTGTTTTGTTATTTATTTTTTTGTTACACTTTTGTATGTATTTAAGCGCAACTTATTTTTTTGAAGTCCTGGTATTTAATGCCTCATTAAGATCCTCCCGCTGTTAGTATAATTGACCACACCCACTACGTGATGCAGTTTGGAGGGTGTGTCTGTGGGAGAGGGAGGAGGGTTTTATGGTTGAGTTCCTACACCTCTTTTATGAGAATAAAAGCCCTGAACAGTCCTATAATAAAGGAACCAGTTGGCCATCAATGAAAGGCTTTTGTGGATGAAAGAGATAATATAAATGTATCCTGGCATATCATTTTGATATTTTAAGTATTTAATATTCTGTGGGGTTTATTTACTAAACCTGGTTCACTCAGAATCTCGTGCACCAAAGGGTTCTTTCACACGGGCATTCCGTATGTTCGTTTTTCATCCGTCTGTTTATGGATGAAAAACGAACACCCATGTATTTCTATGGATTAGCAGATGTAAGCGGATGATCATCTGTTAACATCCGTTAATGTCCGCATCTGTGAACATCCATAAAAAAAACGGAGCGGACCAAAAACGGATGTCAGTGGACAACATCTGCTTACATCCAATCCACTAACATCCATTTTTCTGAAACTTAGCATTTTTTTATTTTCAATAAAACTATAATAAAAAAAAATTATTTTAATAATAATCAAAAATTAACAACAAAACAATAATACATTTAAAACAAAAAATGCAAAATCACAGGAAAGACACAGGAAGATCACTGTGATGTACACTGAGTCATTCACTAGGACCACAAAGCAGCATGGGAAGCACAATGCATGCTGGGTTAGAGCAAAGTGTCTTGGGAAATTTCCATAACTCAGGAAAAAAACGGATGTAAACGGAACGCAATCGGCTCAAAAACAGATGTAATCAGATACAAACGGATGTAAATAGATTAAAAAAATGCAAACGGATCGCAAACGGATGTAAACAGATCGACAATTGATGTAAATGGATATGAAAATGGAGATAAAACTGAAGCCTTGATCCGTTTAGCTCCGATTTTGAAAAAAAAATGTGCCTAAACTGATGATAAAAATGAAACGAAAGGACCCTTAAAGTTTTTTTTTAAAGCTTACTTGAACAAGCTGAAGTTAGAAGCTGATTGGCTTCCATGCAGAGGTGCACTAAATTCTGAGTGAACCAGCTTTAGTAAATAAATCCCTTAGTGACTCTGAATTCATTTTTCTTCATGCCATGTGTTGCATAAGAGATGTCTTTACTGAAGTGTGAAAAGCTACATGTTGTGACAGAAGAAGAAAAAGTAAAAATTTCAGGTAAGGTGGAGGTACCAATTGGTGCTTAGTGGACCACGCCTGTGGATGTTAGGCCATTTCTATCTTTTCTGTCATCAAATTGTAACATTTTATGTGTTAAACATTCTTTAAATTCTTTTTTTGTAATTCTGTTTTGTGTGAGAGGGATGTTATCATAAGCGGTGTTTCTAGGATTACGAAAAAACTGGGACATCCTTGGGCACCAAGATTAGAGCAATGATATGTTATGGTCAAGGCAATTGGTGGGTGTGGCCTAATTGATCAATGGGGGGGGGCTTATGGGGTATGGTTACTTTAAACCTGAGCTTACTCACTGTATACATGGCACTCATTTCTTGCACCCACATATAGCACTACCCCCTTAGGAGTCGCTGATGTTTTGGGTCCCCCTATAGAACAGCATGACCAGGCAACATGCATTATTGCACACTTGCACACTGGAGTAAGTAAACAGTCCCTGAGCTTGGTTTTTTTTTTAGTTTTATTAGGGGTATTGAATTTGGATGGGGTAAGGGGTGTATGGGATGCCCAATGGAACTGCAAACTGAGGGAAACATCCTGGCAACTATGCACAAGTCTCTATACAGCAAAACTTCTAGGAGAGCTCACCAGCCTCTCCTGGTGTACCATCCGAGACCCCAGATAAATCCTCTTCTTTACCCAGCTGTCTGGAGGAATCCCTGGGCAAGGGGATCCAGTGCTTGCCAGTTTAAAATTAACATTCCTGGGTAAGAAGCTAATCAGTTTTCTCAAGAGTGCTCTTTTCCCCTTTGCTGGCTTAGGGGATGTAAGATTACTCACTCAGTCTCTTTTCTGTGAGCTGGTTTAGGTAGGTGGCTGTCTTCAGGTCTTCTGCTGGTCTGGCTCCTTTCCTGGCTCCACAGGTAGTCCTCCCTCTGGGGACTGGTGGGCTGGGTGAGCCTCCTGTCCAGGTCCCAGCCCGTAGGTAGGCCCCTTCCCACTGGGCCCCCTCACAGGCTCTTGCATCTCTTCCTCTCACTCCATCTTCCACCCAAACTCTCCTGCTGCTGAGTAGGCTCAGTCATACTTAAGGGCTGTCCTGACCTCATGCCAAGCCTTTTGCCTGGGAATTGGTTAGTATGCAGACCAGCTCCTTCTCACCCTCACCCACTGAGTTCTAGAGACCTCTCCAAGTCTCTATATCAGGGGGAAGTATCAGCAAGCTGATCTGCAGAGCCTCTCAGCCCTGACCTAAATTTTGCTCTCTGATTCAGCCCAAGCTGCTGCTCAGTCTTTCTATCTTAAAATTAGCAACTAACCCCCCTGACTTTCTAGAGGCGCGCTACACACAAAGTGTGTGCAAGAAAGGCCATGCCAATAGACGTGATTGCTCCTCTGGATGGACATCTGTGCTCAGGCTAATACATGTTCCCTCTCATGCTCGCAGGAAGTGGCACATGCTAATGTGCATGCGCATACCTGTGCATGCCGGTGCTCACCTGCACTTGTGAAAGATGTTGGCGCCAAACAGGCTATTTAAATTGGGCCAGTGCTCAGGATCAGTGGTGCTTTGTGCTCAGCCTTCTGTGTATCCTGTATCCTAAATCCAGTTGCTGACCCGGCTTGTCTTGACTACTCTCTGAACTCTACCTGCACTGACCTCAGCTTCTCCCCTGACTTCTGCTTCAGTCAGCTCCATTAGTTCCTGCTTCACTGATCGATTCCAGACCTGGCTTGTTTCCTGACCATGCTCCTGCCTGTTTCCTGTACCTGATCTGTCCTGTCTGTGTATGGTCTGGCCCGCCTAACTCTGCTGCCCTGCCTGACATTACCAGTACCTACCTACCATCCTGCTGTTCTGGCTAACCTACAGTCTTCTACCAACACCCGTCTCAGCTGCCAGTACCAGCCTGCCTCTGTCTGCTGCCTACCAGCTGCCTGCCTGCTTACTGGAACCTTCTGATGACTTCACCTGCCCAGCATTGACACCTGCTCTGCTGCTAGCAAGACTTAAAGACACTTGTCCCACTCTGTACCCCTCTTGTCTACACTACCAGGGGCCCCGAGTCAGGGATGTAAGAGAGGCTTTCCTCATCATATCAATCTCTGCTACCAGATACTTAATAGTGTACTTAAAATAGTAAGCCACAAGTGGAGTCATGTGAACACATATAAAGCTTAGTACAATAATTGAGAGTAAATGTAATATTTACATCAATAGAAGCTAAAATCCCAGTAGTTGTATCATATAAAATGCAATAAATGTATTCTCAAAGCAATATTGGTATATAATAAGTGGGGAAGCATTTCACAGCACTACTGAGCTACAAAGACATAAAAGCTTGCATTCAGACACATTTGCAGCACACTTTTCCCCCTAATGTTTTTCCACTTACTGTGATAACACATTTCCCAGAGAGCACTTGACATCACATTGTTCCCTACCATCAAACATATTTTGCCCTTTAAGCACAATAGGGAAAAAGTATTGCTTTTTGCTAAATACTTTCTCAGTAAGAATGATGGAATATGATAGGCATCACTAAAGAAGAAAAAAGCTTGCTAAAGTATTAAGATATTTATAATGCATTAGATCAACTTTGGAATGTTACATTATTTTAAGTTCTATGTAAGTATTGGGCAGCAGAATACATTACAGCTGGCAGAAAATGAACATCCTACAGCTCAGTTCAGATATTGTAACCACCATGGAGTCACGGGCTTATCCCCCAGTAGTAAGAAGAGAAAGGACAAGGGGCGCCTCTAAGTGCAGCATTTAAAACACTTTTTATTAAAAACATCAGTATTGCACTCACCTATGTAAATGAATAGTGCACTTGTAAAATGAAACAGGTCTGAATAACAGATTCACGAGTCCATCGGTGATAGTGTGGAAGATAGGAGCCGGGTCAGGGTGGCAGCAGACCGTGGTAAACCACCGCTGTAGGACATCCTAACAAACGCGGGACTGGAAGTGACACTGGAACCACCGCGGAACGCACGACTGGGCGTGACTTCAGGAGGAGAATCCAAGGCCTGGGTTGCCAAGGTGATGTGTTTTGGAGCACCAATCAACTCCTTTCTCAAACCTGATTGGCAGGGGGGGCTGTGTTCTAATATATCGGAAAAGGGCTGGTATGGTCATGGCCATGGGAAGTTCCCGGTTGACATTCACAATCCGGATGCGAAACCTTTCCCAGACCCAGCACATATAGAAGCAATATACATGGAAACCATCCGCACCTGAGCAGATGAGAACGGCCCATACATTAATATAATAAAATATAAATACACAATATTTGTTTTACATAGCAATAATCATATAAAGCCCTAATAATTATGAGAATTGTAAAAATTATAACAAATGTAACAAAAAAAAGCACAAGAAAGGTATCTGTTCGTAGTAACTAAAGAGTACTATTCCTAAAAAGTTAGTTACCAAAGAAATGTTCCAAGAAATACAACACTTCTATTATACCATATTCCCTCGGAAGAAGTCATTGGACGAAACGTGTCAGGGTGTTGCCTTCCTGTGACGTCACTACTCATGCTGATGCACGTGTCCGGATCACGTGATCGCGCTATTACCATCTTGAATGCGGGCTGGCTGGTGAGACACAGGATGCAGAGACTGGAGCTCTGATATAACAAAACGCCTTGTTTTTATTTGCTCATTGTGAGTGTGATTTTAAGGGGGGTTTGTTTGGCAATAAATTTGTTGGATGATACTGCACTATGGCGAGTATTTTCTTTACCCACATTTGCTAATCTGGATATGAGAGGATCTTCTCTGGAGTTTGTTTGGTGATATGCTGGATACATAGTAGTATGCTGAGTAATTACCAACACATGAGGATCGTCCTTTGAAACCTGTTTGGTGAATGCTGGATGTATACTAACATGCTGGTTAATTACTAGCACATGGTGAGTGTGCATTTTGATGGGGTGTTTTTGAGCACTGAATATCACATTGCTTATGAAGGAGGATCTCATTATTTCATTTACTGAGGATCATGTTTATATGGACTTTTCTGAATGGACTATATTGAGATTCCCTATTTATTGATTTTTTGTTTGCACTATTAATATGCACTTATTTGGTGGTGGTTATATTTAGTTGTGTGATTTGGTTTGCGCTATTATTTGTGATTTGTATATTTTTCACATTTTTATTATAAAGAGTACTATTGATGGCAGATAATGAAGAAAAGAAGGCATATATAAAATATATATAAAATATAATCCTGATATCCGTTATCCATGGGAGATGCCTTCATTTATATGATGTCACTGATTTCCATAGAAGATATTATTGTTTATATTATGATACTAATGTCTATCTCCTCATTAAGGCCCCTGGGGGCCAATGCATCCAAAATATAAATCCAATAGGTTTCCTCTTCACACAATTTTTTAAGCTTATGAAGCAAAAGTTCCTCGACAAAGGCTATCCAGGACAGAAAGTCGAGGAGGCTTGCCAATAATACCTTGATCAGAATATAACAAACAAATGTTCTTCCGACTCCTCTCCAGCAGTTCGTTTTGTCACACAATATCATTGTCAGCATAAGAAGATAGAACAAATCTTCAAAAGACATCGGTCTATCTTGCTTGACGATCCACACCTTTCCTCTGTTATTACTCAAGCACCAAAAATGGCATACAGGAAGGCCCCGAATATAAAAAAACAAAATTGCACCCAGTAAATTGAAAAGAATAGGACCTTTGTCCCAATCACTTTCTATGTTCTCTTCTCTCAAACGGATATATCAGTGTAAAAATTCCCTCTGCCTAACGCGTCATTTTGTGACATGTGGCCTAAGACCATTTACAATTTAAAGGGAAAACGCATGACATCTAGTCATTTTACAACTGTTCATCTGAGTTTGTCTGTGTAGTCTATTTTACGTTGGTAGAACCACACTGACCCCAAGGAAATGTTTTGGTGAATATCGCCGATTCGTGAAGGAGGGAGTTGAGAAACACAGTGTCCCAAGGCACTTCAAAGAGCTTTGCGATAATAGTACTGAGGGTCTGAAAGTATGGGTTATGGAGGGAATCCCTAATCCCCATCCCCCCTGCTGAGAGGTTGAAAAGATTGTGTGAACAGGAAACTTATTTATATTTTGGATACATTGGCCCCCAGGGTTCCTTAATGAGGAGATAGACATCAGTATCATAATATAAACAATATTATCTTCTATGGAAATCAGTGACATCATATAAATGAAGGCATCTCCCATGGATAACCAATATCAGGATTATATATTACATATATTTTTATATATACCTTCTTTTCTTCTGTCACTGTCTGCCATCAATAGTACTCTTTAGTTACTATGGACAACAGATACCTTTCTTGTGCAGTTTTTTTTTTCCCCTATAATTTTTATAATTTTTACAATTCTCATTATTATTAAGGCTTTATGTGACTATTGCTATGTAAAGCAAATATTGTGTATTTATGTTTTATTATATTAATGCATGGGCCGTTACTCAGGTGTGGATGATTTCCATGTATATTGCTTCTATATGTGCTGAGTCTGGGAAAGGTATCGCATTCGGATTGTGAATGTGCTTTCTCTTGTTAATACAGAAGGGATCCATTCCAGTCTTCTTGGTGGAGCTGCTTACATGGTGTACTATAATTTTATGTACTGTTTTAGAAGTTTGGACTTTGTGGACTCATATATTTGTTACTAATTTGGTTCCTATGACCCATGTGGACCAGGGTTATGTCACAGATTTTTATTAATTATCCCCCAGTAGTACTGGAATGTTGCTTTGTTTTGGAAGATGTGTCAGATTTGCAAAGATATGGCCTTCTATTAAGTCTGCATGTGCCATTATAAGGAAAACTTCCCATTGATTGTCCTCTTAGGCTTCAGAAGACTGAAGCAGTGTAATGATGAGGGGTCACAGGTCCAGTCCCCTACGCTGGATCCTCAATTTTGACTCCTGAAAGGAAGCCCTCCATAGAGTCACTTAACTTTGCTAGAAGGTGCTAGAATTTTTAGTTTAGATTTGGGAATGAGTGGAATGGGCATAGTTCTAGTATCACTATAGCAAACGTATTGTATTCTGGTATATGCATATCGTTAACCCCTGTAATGATAATAATCACTATGTGATTCTTTTCCAAATTCCTGTGTCTTTATTTATATCGTACTCCACATTTACATGCAGGCCATGCTGTCCAGCAAAAGTGACAGTTACAAGGGGTTGGGAGATATTATATAACACCGCTTACAATGGTCATCTTTTACTGATAAAGTTCTACATTTTTTTTAGAATAGACAAAATCCTGTTACTGTAATTGCTTTAAAATTGTTAAATAGAGGTAGGCTTTAATTTGGTTGTCTCTTACTTAAAGTCCATTTAGAAGTTCACATCCATCCAAGACAGGGGTCTCCAAACATTTCAGTACAAAAATTACACATTGTATAGTTTACAAATAAAAAAATAAGTTTTATGAATGAATGATCACCACCTTATATCAGGGTCCCCATGAGAGTTACTCATTTACATCACAGTCCTCATCTACCTTAGGGTGACTATCAGAGTCCCCACTTACCTTAGGGTCCCCATCAGAGTGCCCCCCAATATTAAGGTCCCCATTAGAGTCCCTGTTACTATTGTAAGACTTACAGCATGCCTATAGCAGCAGCATGGGAGCTGCGAGACAGATGAGTCCCACCTTACAACAGGTTCCCTATCAGCATTCTCCATTTACATTAGGGTCCTCATCGGAGTCCCCCTTACCTTAAGGTCATCATCAGAGTTCCCCCTTACCTTAGGATCCCCACAAGAGTGCCCCCTAACATTAGGGTCCTCATTAGAATCTCCATTACTACTGTAAGGCTTACAGTGTGCCTGTAGCAGCAGGACGGGAGCTAGGAGGCAGAGCAGGCTGGATGGAAGAACTTTCTAGTGGTTCTAGCAACCAACGATGGGAATATTGACAATGCAACAGGGTGGAACCTGTGCTGGAGACTGCGGTGGTGAAAGGGGTAGTTTGGAGTGGACACCATATCCAGCCTCTGTTGACCTGAAACCACAATCTGTGCACATTGAGGATACGGCATTGATCCTAGCTGTGGGCCAGATAAAATATTGTAGCAGGCCAGATTTGGCCCAAGGGCCATAGTTTGGAGACGCCTACTCTATACCAGCCTTTTCCCCCAGGGTTTCTCTAGAGGTTGACAGGGGTTCCTTAAGCAATGAACAATTTTGCCGCTCCGATATGTAACCAATTAAACCAACTGTCTTTTTTAGCAATCTGAAGAGGCATTCTTTCCACTGACTACCCGTACAAGAAGCATTCTTTCCACTGACCACCATGCTAATGTTCTTTGAACTGTAGATGCAGTAATTATTGGCAGGGGTTTCTTGAGACCTGAAAGTTATTTCAGTTTCATCTGTGTTTAAAAAGGTTGAGAAAGACTGATCTATACTGGGGATAATAACTTTCTTGATCTCAGGAGTCATGAGAAATCATGTAATAGTGGATCACACACAAGGTGACCTAGCTGACTGCCTAGAGCCCAGCATATGTCCAGGGGGCTTGTCTTGTCCTCATAACTTCGGAGTGCCACTTTGCTTAATCTCCCACTGAATATCAGAGCTGGTAGACCACTGCACCTAACAGACAATGCAGGTCTAGAGGAATTGGTTGAAGCCATTGATGATGCCTCTTCCAACAGATTCCTATCTTGCGTAGTATTTCTCAGCAGGAAACACTCTGCACATGCAGACAAAACGTTTCTGCCTGTCTTCTGGTAAGAGATTAAGTGGGGCAGCTTGCTTGATGACCATCAAAAAGGATCAGGGACCTTAAAGACTGGACCAGGAGTCAATGGACAATCTGACCACCTACAGCATGCACACAGAGACAACTTGATATGTGGTAATGGGTCAGGATCCCAGAAATGTTGCTGTCACGTACCTGATTGGAGACTGAAATGACGAGGTCGGCCTCACTTGTGTCACTAGCCCTGACCCCACTAGAAGTGGGACAGAGGGTGTCTAGGAACCAGGGGGACAAGAGCGCCAGCAGATGTTGTTTGCAGCTTTTGCAGTTGGAGACTTTGGAAGACTGATGAACCTCCGATTCAGGCACAGTAGTAATATGCAGAGCTGGTATGGTAGATCGCCAGGTGTGCACTAGAGCAAGGCAGGGATGGGAGACAGGAGCAATGTCATAGGAATAGCCATTGTCATCAACGGGCAGACAGCGAGGTACCAAATCATAAGCAAGCCAAAGTCAGGAGCAGAGCCGAAGTCAGGAACAAGTATCAAGCAGGAGAGTAATCAGAGTCAGGTCAGGAACAAGCCGGGTCAGCAACAAGGAAATCACACAGGAACGAGCAGGAAACGGGGAACAGCTGAAGACCAGTCAGCACTCAGCACAGGCAGAGGCAGCTTTTAAATAGTCCGTCTGGTGCCAATCTTCACCGTGCGTGATCGTGCATTTCTGTGCACATGCGCACGTCTATTCACCAGCCGTCTCACGGGAATTCCCTTACATTGATCCCCCTTAGGGGATGCCTACTAAAGCTTGTTTTTCGGGATGAAGATGAAGGTAAGCCTGCACTAATCGTGGAGCATGGACATTAGCGGATGGTTCCCAGGAATTATCCTCTGGAACTTAGCCTTTCCATTTGATGAGGAACTGGGTCTGACCACCCCTCTTTCTACAGTCCAGGATGGCTTCTACTTTATATTCCTCATTACCTTCGACAAGCAGTGGAGCAGGAGATTCTGGACCTCGATCCAGAAATAGACTTGGAACTGTTGGTTTTAATAAAGAGACATGGAATACCGGATGGATCTTCTTCATTTTCTTTGGTAACATTAATTCAAAAGCTACAGGATTAATCTTTCTTTTGATTGTAAATGGTCCCAGGTACCTCGGACCAAGCTTCTTTGACGGGCAGCTCAATTTCAAGTTTGTTGTAGATAGCCAGACCTTATCTCCTGGTTTCATATTCAAATTCCCCCTTCTTTGTCTGTCAAAAAATCTCTTGCTATTTGCCTGAGCCTCCAAAATAGTTTCTCGTAACATTTGACCATTCCTATTGAGGAAATCCTGCCATTTTCCATTATGTTTCTTTGTCCCACCAGGTGGGTCAGGACAGAAGGCAGACATCATACAAAGTGCAGGGAAATTTCCCACTTTCTCCAGGACTTTTGGCAACTCTGTGGAAGTCATATCTATCTCTGCTGATATATAGAATAGTTGCATTAGTTGCGTTTAGAACAACCTTTCCTTACTGTCTGCTGAAGAAAACAGGAAATCACAAAAGTTGTAAAAATTATACAGCACTTATTATTTGCCGAGTCAGGAACAAGATTAACAATACCATTCCTATTACATCCAGATGTTCTTCATTATAATACATTGCATTATTCTGCAAACTACAAAGATAGAGCTGAATATGTTTTCATCAGAAAATAGCTCTGACTCCATTGTGGACATCCATGTCCACTGGAACATCCTTTACAAATACGTACAATGGCTGCTCAATTATAATGGCAGCAGATAATGACTGATTAAACAGTAGGTTGAAGAAGAGAAGATTCCATTCTCTGCCTTGAGCAGTAAAATGAATGCTGTTTATCATTGTGTAATAGCAGCATAGGTAAAGGAGGCAGAAGGAATTTGTCAGCAATTCACAACAATTGAACAATAAACCTGCGCTTTGCAAGGTCTGGCATTTTTCTATATGTATAGTCTATTAAACAGTCAAGTGTACAGCAAATTCCCAAATTTACATTTAGTAAAGGGGAACTCCAGAAAAAAATGAAATAGGTCTGCTCCACTCATAATGCATTTCATATTGCTCTTTTTAAGGAGACAGTTTTAAAGTGGTAGTAAACTTGTCTGACATTTTCCCTACAGGTAGTCATACCTGTAAGCTTACTTGTATGAAGCCTACCTTACCTGTATAAAGCCTACCTTATCTGTAGTTAAAGCCTACCTTGCCTGTATAAATCCTACCTTGCCTGTATAAAGCCTACCTTACCTGTATAAATCCTACCTTACCTGTATAAAGCCTACCTTACCTGTAGTTAAAGCCTACCTTACCTGTATAAAGCCTACCTTATCTGTAGTTAAAGCCTACCTTACCTGTATAAAGCCTACCTTACCTGTAGTTAAAGCCTACCTTACCTGTAGTTAAAGCCTACCTTATCTGTAGTTAAAGCCTACCTTACCTGTATAAAGCCTACCTTACCTGTAGTTAAAGCCTACCTTACCTGTATAAAGCCTACCTTACCTGTAGTTAAAGCCTACCTTACCTGTATAAAGCCTACCTTACCTGTAGTTAAAGCCTACCTTACCT
This sequence comes from Staurois parvus, assembly GCF_062004578.1. NCBI lineage: Eukaryota > Metazoa > Chordata > Amphibia > Anura > Ranidae > Staurois > Staurois parvus. The sequence goes on along the minus strand of NW_028318271.1, from coordinate 4,606,451 downwards.
GTATAAAGCCTACCTTACCTGTATAAAGCCTACCTTACCTGTAGTTAAAGCCTACCTTACCTGTATAAAGCCTACCTGTTATGATCCGCCAGGTGGTGCCTCCGGCTGCCCACTTGACAGACCTACCCAGAGCGTGGAGTCTAAGTCCCGGTCTGTGCTTTCACCAGGGCCCCTGATGGTGGGGATGGACTTGTAACAGACCAGGGCCAGGTCACAACCTCTGAGCAGGCCCACCAGTGGCAGAGGAAACCTCCGGGGATGTATGTAGGTACCGGGAGAGCCAGATGTGAGGAGGACGGTGGAACCTAGCAGGACGGGTCACGAGCAGTGGTCCTGTGGGGTAAGCGGAGTACAGAATCGGCAGGCGAAGAGTAGTCAGGTCACACACAGGGTCAGCAGGATAAGTCAGTCCGCAGATTGGTCAAACAAGCTGGGGGTCAGGAGAGGAGAAGGCAGAGTAGTCAGGGCAATCCGGGTCAATATGCAGGTACAGGAACTCAGGATCACAGATAGACCTTGCGGTGATTTGCGACAGTGCAGGGCATCTTTAAATATTGCGCCCTGCACTGTCATTGGCCATCCAGGACGCGCCCCCGGGCTGTCATTGGCCGCCCGAGGTGCGTCCGCGGCTCCTACTGCGCATGCGCGGCGTCCTGTCAGCTGCGGCCCGCCGGGACATGGTGCCTGTGTCCCGGCGTGAGCCACCGCTAGTGCGCGTGTGCCGGGAGAGGCGCCGCACTGAACCCTGACATTGCCTCCCCCTATGGGCACCCTCCGGGAGCCCCACTGATCTCCACCGCGGGTGGCTACGAAAGAATTCCCGGATGAGCCTGGGGGCGTGAACATTCTGGATGGGTTCCCATGAGTTCTCCTCAGGGCCATAACCCTTCCATTTTATCAGGAACTGCGTCTGGCCCCCCCTCTTTTGGCAACTGAGGATAGTTTCTACTTCATACTCTTCCTGGTCACCTATGGTGACTGCCTCGGGAGGTCTGGCTTTGTGATCCAGGAAGGGATCCGGTCTGGATGGTTTCAGGAGAGACACATGAAACACAGGGTGTATCTTGAAGGTTTCCGGAAGCTCGAGTTCGTAGGCCACCTCATTGATTACCCGTTTAATTGGAAACGGGCCAATGTACTTCGGTCCTAGCTTCCTTGAAGGACACAGCATCTTCAAGTTGGTCGTAGCCAGCCAAACCTGATTCCCCGGTTGGAGCAGTAACTCTCCTCTTCTTTTCCTGTCGAACTCCTTTTTACTGTCTTCTTGGGCTTTTGCGATTGCCTCCTGAATCGTCTTGTTATTGACAGAAAAGAAATTCAAGACATCTTGAGATGCAGGTACCGGATTTTCGGGCATCAGATCAGGGAGAAATGTAGGATGATATCCGTAATTGGTAAAGAACGGGGATTGTCCCGTCGCCAAGTGGTTCGAGTTATTGTAGGCAAATTCCGCAGAAGGCAACAGTGTTAGCCAGTCATCCTGAAGGTAGGATGTGTAGCATCTTAGGTACTGTTCCAACGTTTGGTTGGTCCTTTCCATTTGCCCGTTGGTCTGTGGATGGTAAGCGGATGAAAGCGACAGCTTGATTCCCAACGCTTCACAGAAGGCTTTCCAGAACCTTGATGTGAACTGGACTCCCCGATCCGACACTATATCTTTGGGAACCCCATGTAGCCTCACTACTTCTTTAATGAAGATCCGTGCAGTCTCCGTCACCGATGGTGTTCTTTCCAGCAGCACAAAATGAGGCATCTTCGAAAAGCGATCTCGATCACCATTATTGCAGTGTAGCCTTAAGATGGTGGGAGTTCGACCACGAAATCCATGGCTATCATTTGCCAGGCCCGTTTGGGTATTGGCAACAGACGCAACAATCCCCAGGCCCTGCTTCTGGAGGGCTTGTTCCTTTGGCAGGTGGGACAGGTCTGGACGTAGCGCTCGCAGTCCTTGATCATGTTTGGCCACCAGAACGAGCGTTGCAGTAGTTCCTGAGTTTTCGGAACCCCGAAATGACCCGCCATCGGATGGTTGTGGCAGTGCCCCAGGACCAAAGTCCTTCTGGTACTCCTTCTGGTACCACGATCCGATCTTCCTTCCAAAGCAGACCCTCGCGGTTCTGGAGAGGCGACCCAGGCGGGACTGGCAGTCCTACGGAAGCGTCGATAAGTCTGGACGGCCTGGGTCAGAGTTGCCAGGTGCTGGCATATATCCTCTAGGGACACCGGTCCTCTTCCTGGCTCTGTCATGGCCGCAAGGTACTGTTATGATCCGCCAGGTGGTGCCTCCGGCTGCCCACTTGACAGACCTACCCAGAGCGTGGAGTCTAAGTCCCGGTCTTTGCTTTCACCAGGGCCCCTGATGGTGGGGATGGACTTGTAACAGACCAGGGCCAGGTCACGACCCCTGAGCAGGCCCACCAGTGGCAGAGGGAACCTCCGGGGATGTATGTAGGTACCAGGAGAGCCAGATGTGAGGAGGACGGCGGAACCTAGCAGGACGGGTCACGAGCAGTGGTCCCGTGGGGTACAGAATCGGCAGGCGAAGAGTAGTCAGGTCACACGCAGGGTCAGCAGGATAAGTCAGTCCGCAGATTGGTCAAACAAGCCGGGGGTCAGGAGAGGAGAAGGCAGAGTAGTCAGGGCAATCCGGGTCAATATGCAGGTACAGGAACTCAGGATCACAGATAGACCTTGCGGCGATTTGTGACAGTGCAGGGCATCTTTAAATATTGCGCCCTGCACTGTCATTGGCCATCCAGGACGCGCCCCCGGGCTGTCATTGGCCACCCGAGGCGCGCCCGCCGCTCCTACTGCGCATGCGCGGCGTCCTGTCAGCTGCGGCCCGCCAGGACCTGGTGCCTGTGTCCCGGCGTGAGCCGCCGCTAGTGCGCGTGCGCCGGGAGAGGCTTTGCACCGAACCCTGACACTACCTTACCTGTAGTTAAAGCCTACCTTACCTGTATAAAGCCTACCTTACCTGTAGTTAAAGCCTACCTTACCTGTAGTTAAAGCCTACCTTACCTGTATAAAGCCTACCTTATCTGTAGTTAAAGCCTACCTTATCTGTAGTTAAAGCCTACCTTACCTGTATAAAGCCTACCTTACCTGTCGTTAAAGCCTACCTTGCCTGTATAAATCCTACCTTACCTGTAGTTAAAGCCTACCTTATCTGTAGTTAAAGCCTACCTTGCCTGTGGTTAAAGCCTACGTTACCTCTATAAAGCCTACCTTACCTGTAGTTAAAGCCTACCTTACCTGTAGTTAAAGCCTACCTTACCTGTAGTTAAAGCCTACCTTACCTGTAGTTATAGCCTACCTTACTTGTATAAAGCCTACCTTACCTGTAGCTTACCTGTATATATCTTCCCTGTAGGTAAAATGAATATCTCCTAAATGTGCACCGTTTAGGAGATATTCCAGTGAGCAGCAGCCAGTGACATCAGCGGTGCATATGATCTGAAGGAACCGCATACCTGTGCTGTTCCTTCAGAGCTCTGTGGCGTAAACCATAACTCCCGTGTGCATCCCGTGGAATTGAATCATAATGACCCGGCCAGTCAGACCGCTGGAGGTTGTGAACTCGGAAAGAAGATTGGGTGAATATGGAAGCCCTGTCAGCGGTGACAGCTCGCCACTGGAGGACTTCATTTTAAGGTAGGGATGCATTCTAGCACATTATAACATTGTCTTACAGGGGGAAATTTTTTTTTTTTTTCTTTTTTACTAACTTTATTACCACTTTAAAGTTTTTTGGAACTGAAAGAACTATGGAATGGAGGAAACACGCAGGCTACAAATGCTGACCTGTCCTGAAGATTCCAATTTTCTTCTCCTGACAGATATTTACAGCAAAGTTTGTGCACAGTGGCAGCAGTTTAAGAGCTTGTAATCAGGCAAGTTAAAGTTGAGTTCCAGGCCCCCCCCAAAAAAAAATTAAAAGTAAAAAGCTACAAATACTGTAGCTGTTGACTTCAAATATTATAATTCTTCTTTTGAATTTTGGGTGCAGGTGCCGGTATCTTCAGTAAGGGGAACTGGCAGTGAAGCCTTGCAGCTTCACAGCCGGTTTTCTACTGCATATGCACAAACCACACTGCGCTTTGTGAATGGGTCACAGTCAGGGGCGGACTGACCATTTGGAAACTCGGGCACTGCCCGAGGGCCCGGGGTCAGTAGGGGGCCCCATGAGATGCCCCTGGTACCTTTTTTCATAGGCTTTTTTGAGTTTGGGCAAGGACACGGGCCCAATGATCCCCTATTTCCCAGGGGCCCCATGAGTTGTCAGTCCGCCCCTGGTCACAGTCTTCTGGGACCTATGAAGTGTGGGGATTGGGGGTGGGGGGGCTGAACGTCCGGCTCAGATCGCTGAGGTGAAAATGTAGCAGTGGAGAGGGGATGAGGTAAACAAGTGGAGCTTCCCCTTTTGGGTGGAGTTCCACTTTAAAGTAGCCTTTTAAATAGGTCCTAGGTTAGGTAAATTTAGTTCTTGGTTCACTGTAGTCAGTGTAGCTGTGTGAGATTATTCTGGTCTATTCTGTGTTTCACTGGCTGCAGAATTGACTGTTTCTCCCTGTCTGTCTGGAAATGATCTGGAAGATTGAGGGCTGGGAGAGTAAAATCAGCAGTTATTTATGCAGCTCTGGCCAATCCCTGGGGAGAGTGTGCCTAGATGGTGGCTGGGGGTGTGTATAAATACTCTAAAACCAGGAACAGATGTGTCTTGTCCTAGGAGGAAGCAATCACAGCCTGGAGGGCTCTTTTCCATCTGGGCAAGTCTCCCATGTGTCTGCTGTTCATCGAGGTCCCAGCTAGGCTAGCTTGGGGGCCTATTGATGGAGCTGACTGAGGGACTTTTCCTTTGGTGATCTAGTCTGGAAAAGTGTCTGGAATATATTGGAAGGAGGTAGCCAAGTGAGTACAGACTGATGTAAGAGATCCTTGAGACTGTGTGCTGCTTCCATCCCTCTTGTGCTAGAGTCCACCTTGGTCAAAGGGGATGTTGTGTCTGGTGTCCTGAAAAGCTTTCCATTAATTATCTGTGCAGGGACTCTGCTCACATCTTTGAAAGGAAGTTTACCATCCTCACATTGCTGTTACAAAGCTCAGTCCACTATTTGCTTGTACAAGGACTCTGCTCAGATCTTAAAGGATAAGTTCACCTTTGGGAGCGTGTTACATGTTGTGACAAACCTAGCCTGCAGTCCCCCCCAAATGCCCCTGTCCTTTTTTAGGGTGGAACATATAACATGCTCCCACTGCTGCAGCCACTGCCCGATCTCCTCTCACCCTGTGACAGCAGGACAGGGAGAAGTTCCCCATACTAGATGTCACTTTGAAAACAATGCAGCTGTGCGGGGCTCTGCCCACACAGCCACGTCATTCATTCACAGATTTCTGTGAATAAATTAACTACAAGTACTGACATCTTTGGTGAATGCTGGCATGTAGTTCTCAATTAAGTTTTCCTGTCAGTGTTAAACTGTCTGCTTGTATGAGGCATGAGCACATGGATTAAACTAACAGTCGGTAGCAGACCTGCATGGCACCAGCGACCTGATGATTTCCAGGCTCCAAAAAAGAAAAAACAAATCACTTTTTTTGCAAAAAAAGTGCATTTATTATTTTTTTGTTTTAACAGTGAACTTTAAGAGGAAGATTAGTTTCCTCAAGTTGCTGCTAAAAGTTACTGAAGTATTATTATTATTATTATTATTATACAGTATTTATAAAGCGCCAATGGTTCGCTCAGCACTGTACATTACAAAGGGGGACAGAACATGTGACAGAACAACAACAATACAATGCAAAACATGAGGGGATCGAGGGCCCTGCTCTTTCGAGCTTACAATCTAGGAGGGAGGGGATGGTGGCACAGGAGGAGATAGCTGTGGGGGATGGAGTGGTAGGAAGAGTGGAGGAGGTCAGCAAGTTAGCAGGGGGTGGGGTAGGCTTCCCTGAAGAGATGGGTTTTCAGGGTGCGCCTAAAGGAGAGGAGAGTAGGTGATAATCTGATGGGTTGTGGCAGGGAGTTCCAGAGGATGGGTGACACCCTGGAGAAGTCCTGGAGGCGGGCATGGGAGGAGGAGACCAGGGAACTAGAGAGAAGTATCCCACAGTTACCCGGAACCTAGTTGTGCAATAAAACATCAGAAAAGCATACCCTTAGACTGTTCATTGAGCCAAAGGAGTGACTGTGACTATGCGCCTGGCTGTGGGGCAACTATGGGAAAAGACCCTAGGGACCTTCAATCTGCGGACTACATTTACTACTGATGATGCATGGCTAGGGATCACTTTGCAGTGACAGGGGCTTATTTTATGCCAATGAAAATATAAGAGAAAATTGCTGCCCATGTTACACGTAAAGTATGTGTAGTGGCAAGGAGGGTGAACTTTAGTGACCACACTCCACACATATGTGAGGGCCAAGGTTTCTGTGCTGAGAGTGCACTCAAGGCGCACTCCCAAGGATGCAAAATGGTGCAAAAACATATATATGTGTGAACCAAACCTAAAGGTAAGAAGACCAAACATTCTGAAAAAAACTGTTTCCCTTTTTCTGTCATACATTAGAGCAAATGAAAAGGCTAGCAGACTAGGACAGCACAAACACCCTAAAATAACTATTTTTGGAAAGTAGACACACTAAGGTGATCTAATTGTTTCTCACAATTTTTTGGAAATTAAGAAACCTGGCAGTAGTGAGGGGCTTAAATCATGCATCTTGGTAATGGTGCACTACAGTAGATACATTAAAGCAATATTAAAAGTTCATTTTTTTTTGTTAAAATAACAAATATGTCTATACTTACCTGCTGTGTGCAGTGGTTTCCACAGAGCAGTCTGGATCCTCCTCTTCCCGGGTCCCCCACAGGCTCTCCTGGCTCCTCTTTTGCATCGGGTACCTCCATAGCAAGCAACTTGCTATGGGAGCACCCGCTGCTCTGTGTGTCCATTCACACATGGAGCGGCAGCTTGGCCCTGCCCCCTCTTTCCTCATTGGCTGACTGGCTGTGATTGACAGCAGCGGGAGCCAATGGGGAGGCAGAGACCCGTGACAGCCGAGGCTGTTGTGTAGCTGGCCAGCTAAGACCAGTCCTAGGTTGTTAATATGGTTCACATATATGTGTATACCAAACCTGCCAATAACATCAGTATAGTATATATGTGCATATGTTAAAGCCAAAAGCAGAATCATTGCTGTAATTTATGTCTTTGATTGTTATATGACATTTATATATTCATTGTGTTAGCAGAAGCAGAAAAGGAAAATATGCCTTTAAGAGTTAGTTAAAGATGAGCCAATCACAGACAGCCTCACACTGTACAGAGCCTTAACCAATCCCAGCCAGTTTCACATTTATGCCTGTGTAAAACTCCCTGCTAGGATTTTCTAGAGACACATGCTCACCAGACAGAAGAGGAAACAGACAGTTCCAATCAGAAAAGCTTTATGGAAGCAGAGCAGGCCAAATAGGTATTTAATGCACTTGTGTGTTCCTCTATTGTTTAACAGTGCAGGTAGATCTGTGTCTAAAAATGTTGTATGTGTTTACTTTAGTTCCACCGAACTTACGAACTTATGGAACTTACGAACTTATGGAATTTACGAATTAAACGAATCAAGTCACTGTAGAGTAATCATAATCTAATGAATTTATCAATCTATTGAATCAACCCATTGTAATATGAAACAAAACAAGCCATTGTAAGCAGTGTTATATGAAGAAGATTGAAGTTATTAAAGAAGTTAACTAAAGTATTCGGTGTGCTCTTTAAACCTACTGCATCCATAGAGCGGCATTGGAGGAATTACAGAGTAAAGTCAGTCTAATCAAACAAAGAAAACAATTTCATAATTTTTCTAATGCCACAGCGCACTAGGCACCAAAGGGTGCTGTGCCTGCCACAGTGGAACTATTACCCTCAGAGGTCAAGCAACAGCGCTCCTCAACTTGCACAGTAAAGAGTACACTAGAGAAATAGAGCGCCAGCATATACCGCCACGCGGAGACACCTCAGCGGAACAACAGTACAGGCCATAGCACGTGCGCATTAGTCAGACTGCAGACGACTCTTAAAGCGGCATAACGGCAAAGGCAAGACAGTCAGAGAAAGAGCGCCAAACCTCCTGCACCCCTAGAGAGAGAAAGAGATGCATGGGGGGAGGGCCAGAGTCCAGAGCTAGAGTGCCCGCACCGCTATCCATCAAGAGACCACGTGTTGTATCCAGAGAGTTCACGATACTAGTCGCAAGTCACCGCAGAGCATCACAAAGTCACCTCAGAGCATCGCAAAGTCACCGCAGAGCATCGCAAGTTACCGCAGAGCATCACAAAGTCACCGCAGAGCATCACAAAGTCACAGCAGAGCATCGCAAGTCACCGCAGAGCATCGCAAGTCACCGCAGAGCATCGCAAAGTCACAGCAGAGCATCGCAAGTCACCGCATCAAGAAAAGAAAGGTCTCCTTTAAGCCTGATGTTTGTTTCTGCAACCTTCAGATCACGATATCCTGCTCTTCAATTAAGGTCAGAGCTTTCCTTTATTACTCACTTATGCACATAGGTTTCTGCAAGAGACATTTTTGTGCTCAAGAGAATACAGACTTTTAATAAAAGAGAGACAGTTATAGTATATGATTCTGATGTATTTAAAGTGAAAGTCATTTATTGCCTGTGTTTTGGTGCTATTACATGTAAAGTGAAAGTCATTTATTCTTGCATTTGTTAGTATTGCATTTAAAGTGACAGGTCCTTATTTTTCATATTAATTTTTATAGCATTCAGAAATGGCTGAGCCTAGCATTGCCACCCCACTGTTTGCGAATGCAATGATAGATATGGTAGAAGGTGAAGAGCAAGAGAACCTGTCTGAATCTGAAAGGTGCAATGAAACGGTAGTCTCGCCCCAAACAAATATAGCTGAAACAGGTGAACTAAGACGTTCATCACGGGACAGAAAACCAACCCAAAAGGTGCTAGAAAATTTGGAGCAAGAGGCAGCACTGAAAGAAAAAAAGTTTGCCCGAATGTATGAGAGGTGGAAAGCATACATCAAAGACATTCGCAGAAAGCTAAAACAAGAAAGCATAAAGGAGAATTTGAGTGAAATGATAGAGACAGTAGAAGATTCTGAGTCAGAGCTTATGACAGCATATGGCAACTTGCGGTCGTCCTTGACACCCTCCCAGGATACTGTAAGAAACATGGATACATGTACCGCAGTCACTAGGGATTTTGTGAAGCTTATGAGAGAACTATCATCTGCAGCAAATTATGATGAAATCAAGGCACGAAAGGGAATGAATGAGCTCTTCATGAAAGACTATGCTAGGTCTTTAGGAGGAACCACAATTTCAAGTGTGACTTCCATCACTAGCAGAAGTGCCAGCCACATAACAGAGTTCTCAAGTACGTCAGCCAAAAGAAAGGAATTAGCTGAACAACTCGCTGCCAAAAGAGCAGAAGTTGAGATGGAATCTGCCATTGAGGCTCAGCGTCTACGGATGGCTGAAATGGAGGCTCAGCGCCATAAAATGGAAGCCGAAATGGAAGCTCAGAGCCATAAAATGGAAGCCGAAATGGAAGCTCAGCGACATAAAATGGAAGCTCAGAGCCATAAAATGGAAGCCGAACTGGAAGCTCAGCACCATAAAATGGAAAGTCTGGAAAGGCAGAAGGAAGTTAAGATTATAGAAGCCAGACTCAGAGTGCATGAAGAGGATACGAATCAGGGTAGTCATAGATCCAAATCAGTGCTAAGTGGAGAAGCTGACTCCTACGTTCTTCCTTACGTCCAGGAAAATGGAAGGAAATCTCCAGCATGTAGTGAAGAAATAAGTCATAGTCCTTTCATCCCTGCTCAGAGAGAAAAGAAGAGATACTCACCTGATTCAGAACAAAGTGGAAAAAGAGAACCAGATAATTCAACTCCCATATGTTATGGCAGTGGTCACGAGGATGTTACAACTGTTGACCCGGCGAAACCTCAGAGAATATTTCTCACTAGACTTCCTGTTCCAGAACCTACTATATTCTCTGGAGACGTACTGAAGTTTATAGAATGGAAGGCAAGTTTTGAAATGATCATTGAACATAATTGCTCCCGTCCAGTGGACAAGTTATTCTACCTCCAGCGGTATACTGGCGGAGAAGCAAAAAAGGTTCTTGAAGGTAACTTCTATAGGAAAGATGAAGAAGTCTACAAGCAAGCTTGGGAAAAATTAAATGCAAGATATGGTCATCCCTTCTTAGTACAAAGAGCTTTCAGAGAGAAGTTGATAAACTGACCTAAAATAGGTCCTAAAGAACACTTCAAGCTCCAAGAGTATGGCGACTTCCTGCAAGCATGCAGCAATGCTATCCCACATGTTCAAGGACTAGAAGTATTGAACGACTATCTAGAAAACCACAGGATGCTAGCCAAGCTACCAGAACAAGTGGCTTCTGGATGGAATCGCTATGTGACTAAACAGTTAGATCAAGGCAAAAACTTCCCAAGTTTCAAAGAGTTCTCTGAATTTGTCAATGAGGAAGCACGAATAGCGTGTAATCCAATAACAGCATCTTATGTCTTAAAACCCTTAGAAGAAAGGCCTACAAGAGAGATAAGACGCGCAAGAGCAACTAGCTTTGCAACCAACACAGCTACTAAAGGTCCAGATGCCCATGAGAGCAAGTTCAACGTCATTACTGGGATCAGTAAAGAGTTTGTACCGACAAGTCTTCAGACTACCTTCAAGTGTATGTTCTGTGAAGAGAATCACTCCATACATAAGTGCCAACGATTGAAGGAAAGGTCTCCAGACGAAAAGAAGAAGTTTGTGTTTGATAATCAGCTGTGTTTTGGATGTTTAAGAAAAGGCCATATTACTAAAGAATGCAAGAAAAAGGCCACTTGCAGTGTTTGTAAAGGACGTCATCCTACACCACTACATGAAGAACGTCCAAAGAAAGAGAAATCCTTAATGCCTAAGGACACTGAGGAAGAAAATAAAGCAACAGTATTCTCTTGCAGAGTGAGAGAAAGAGAAATCAATGGCACGTCAATGGTTGTACCAGTGTGTATTTCAAATCCTAAAAGGAAGAACAAGAAGGTCTACGCCTATGCGCTACTGGATGCCCAGAGTGACGTCACATTCATTGATCAAGAAATCTGCAAGAAATTACAAGTGGCCACAGAACCAGTGAAACTCAAACTCACTACAATGACAGGAAGATAAACATTGGTGAACAGTCAAAGAGTCAAAGGACTGAGAGTTAGAGGACTCCACTCAAACTGCATATTAGATCTACCTCCAGCTTATACAAAAGACGACATACCTCTAGATCGAGATTGCATACCTACCTGTGAAACAGCCAACAAATGGGAACACCTATCTGTCATATCTCATGAAATGTCCCCGCTGAAGGAATTTGGTGTTGGACTGTTGATAGGCTATGACTGTCCCGAGGCGTTGGTGCCACGAAAGATAATCGCAGGAGGAAAGGGTGAACCCTACGCAGTCCAAACTGATCTAGGATGGGGTGATGTTGGAGGAAAACGACAGATTGCAGATTCAGGACAGGTGACAGGATTGTGTCATAGAATATCTGTCCAAGAGTTACCAACTGTAAGTCCAGCGAAAGTACTCAAAATCCTAGAATCCGACTTTGCAGATGTAAGTTCTAATGAAAAGAGTGTATCCCAAGAGGACATAAAGTTTGTCAAAGTTCTAGAAGATAATATTCAGCAAAATCAACACGGTTATCTTGAAATGCCCCTACCTTTTAGAGAACGACCTCATCTGGCAAATAACAGAGATCTTGCCCTGGCAAGATTGAAAAGCTTAAAGAAAAGGATGGGAAGAGATCCCAAACTCAAAGACGATTATTTGAAATTCATGAAAGAAATCCTCAAAGAAGGGCATGCAGAGAAAGTTGATGGTCAGCCTAAAAATGGAGAAGTGTGGTACATCCCACATCAAGGTGTCTATCACCCAAAGAAACCAGATAAGATCAGAGTAGTTTTTGATTGCTCAGCAAGGTACAATGATGTTGCATTGAACGATCATCTACTAAAGGGACCAGATCTTACAAACACTGTACCTGGAGTACTCTGTAGATTCAGAAAGTATCCCATAGCAGTCATGTGCGACATTGAAAAGATGTTCCACCAATTTCATGTGAAGGAAGAAGATAGAAACTTCCTGAGGTTCCTATGGTGGGAAGACGGAGATACAGATACAGAGCCAGCGGAATACAGGATGAAAGTACACTTGTTTGGAGCAGCATCATCCCCAGGTTGTGCTAATTATGGTATGAAGTATCTGGCCAATCAGAATGAAAAGGATTGTCCATGAGCAGCAAATTTTTTGAAGAAAAACTTTTATGTAGATGATGATCTTATAAGCCTAGAATCCTCAAAATCGGCAATTCAATTGGTGAGAGAGAGCCAAGAGTTATGCGCAAAAGGAAACCTGCATCTTCACAAATTCATCTCAAACGACAGAGAGGTACTAGAATCCATCAGTGACTCAGAACGTGCATCAACAATGAAGAATGTGGATCTTAACTATGATCCTCTTCCAGTTCAGAATGTACTCGGATTGGGATGGAATGTAGAAAATGAAAATTTTTTCTCTGAAATATCCATGGAAGAGAAAGTTCCAACTATACGTATCATTCTTTCCACAGTAGCCTCAATATATGATCCGTTGGGATTCTTGGCACCAGTAATCCTCAGAGCAAAAGAAATACTGCAAGAATTATGCAGACAGAAGTTGGGATGGGACGAACCCATACCTGCAGGCTTGAGGCCAAGGTGGGAGAGTTGGATAAGAGACTTGCAAAATTTGAAACAAATTCGGATACCCAGATGTTTTGTACCTCCTGATTTCGGAAAGTACAAGAAAATAGAAAATAGAAAATAGAGGAGAAGAAAAGATACACTGTGCCCTAGTTATGGGAAAGGCCAGAGTCGCACCTTACAATATTCAGACAATACCAAGACTCGAACTAACGGCAGCCGTCGTTTCAGCATCAGTAAGTCAGTTTCTGAGAGAAGAATTGGAATTGAAAATAGATGAAGAGCATTTTTGGACAGACTCACAAGTTGTCCTAGGTTACATAAACAATGAAGCTCGAAGATTCCACACTTTTGTCGCTAACAGAGTTCAAAAAATTCGGAAAACAACAAATCCAGAACATTGGCACTATGTTGACACAAAGCAAAACCCGGCAGATCATGCTTCAAGAGGCCTAAATGTAACAGAATTGAAGAATTCAAACTGGTTCACCGGTCCAGAGTTCCTTTGGGAAAGGAAAATCATACCCAGTGAAAGTTATACAGAACTGTCTATGGGTGATCCAGAAGTAAAGGTAGTTCAAACATTGAGCACTGCCGCCAAGTGTCAAGATGACATACTTGAACGACTAGCCAGATGTTCAAAGTGGAATACAGTCATAAACATAGTAGCTCGAATTCAACGCTTAGCAAAAGGAATCAGAAAGAAAGAATCGTTGAATGTAGAGGAAAGAGTGAAAGCTGAAGAAACGGTTATAAGACTCATTCATCAAAGATTCTACAGTGAAGAATTGAAGAGACTTAGTCAAGAACCTAAGAGACTTCCAAACAACCACCCATTGTACAAGCTTAATCTTATTCTGCAGGATGGTATACTGAAGGTGGGAGGGAGGCTGGAAAATGCATCGCTACCTAACAGAGTTAAGCATCCAGCAATTCTACCCAAAAATTCTACCTTCACAAGATTGATTATCAATCACTACCACAACAAATCCTTGCATCAAGGAAGAAGCTTTACTCAAAGCTGTTTGAGAGAAGGTGGTTACTGGATAGAGAAAGGAAGCAAAGTTATAGCAAAGTACTCCCCTTTTGTAGCAAAAACTGGACAAAAGGGGAAAACGTCTCACAACTCCACTCAAGTTGGAATGTCTAATACAAAAGTTAGTTGTTCTGCTTGAGAGTAACAAAGACACTTGAGAGTTGAGAAACTGATGGAAAATTCCTCAAATTCATGTTCGAATCCTATTACTGAGAACATAGAATTATAGGTAATTTTGGTGGGAGTGTAGCTGGCCAGCTAAGACCAGTCCTAGGTTGTTAATATGGTTCACATATATGTGTATACCAAACCTGCCAATAACCTCAGTACAGTGTATATGTTAAAGCCAAAAGCAAAATCATTGCTGTAATTTATGTCTTTGATTGTTATATGACATTTATATATTCATTGTGTTAGCAGAAGCAGAAAAGGAAAATATGCCTTTAAGAGTTAGTTAAAGATGAGCCAATCACAGACAGCCTCACACTGTACAGAGCCTTAACCAATTCCAGCCAGTTTCACATCTATGCTTGTGTAAAACTCCCTGCTAGGATTTTCTAGAGACACATGCTCACCAGACAGAAGAGGAAACAGACAGTTCCAATCAGAAAAGCTTTATGGAAGCAGAGCAGGCCAAATAGGTATTTAATGCACTTGTGTGTTCCTCTATTGTTTAACAGTGCAGGTAGATCTGTGTCTAAAAATGTTGTATGTGTTTACTTTAGTTCCACCGAACTTACGAACTTATGGAACTTACGAACTTATGGAATTTACGAATTAAACGAATCAAGTCACTGTAGAGTAATCATAATCTAACGAATTTATCAATCTATCGAATCAACCCAATGTAATATGAAACAAAACAAGCCATTGTAAGCAGTGTTATATGAAGAAGATTGAAGTTATTAAAGAAGTTAACTAAAGTATTCGGTGTGCTCTTTAAACCTACTGCATCCATAGAGCGGCATTGGAGGAATTACAGAGTAAAGTCAGTCTAATCAAACAAAGAAACAGCAATTGCATAATTTTTCTAATGCCACAAGGCACCAAAGGGTGCTGCGCCTGCCACATGTTGTGCACCTCGATGGATTGCGGTGAGGCTCAGGTAAGTATTAACGGAGCTGAGGGCACTGCTGCACACAGCACTTAAAAGTGGTTGTAAAGGCAGAAGGTTTTTTTTACTTTCATGCATTCTGTGAATGAAGGTAAAAAACCTTCTGTGTGCTGCTCCCCTCACAGCGCCCCTACTACTTACATAAGCCCAAACTCAATCCAGCAATGTGAGTCTCGGCTGTCCCGGGACTCCCTCTGCTCATTGGCTGAGACAGCAGCGAGAGCAATTGGCACCCACTGCTTTCAATTACAGCCAGTGACCGAATGAAGAGAGAGAGGGGCTGAATCGTGGCTCAATGTGTCTTATGGACACATAGAGCCGGGTTGGAAAGCAAGCACACACCAGTGCCCCCATAGCAAGCAGATTCATATTGGGGGCACTGGTCAAGGGACAGAAGCCAGGAGTGCCAGCAGGGAATCTGAGAAAAGAATATCACGGCTGCTCTGTGCAAAATCATTGCACACAGCAGGTAAGTATGACATGTTTATTATTATTATTTAAAGCAGAACTTTTAATAATACTTTAAAAGAGAAGTATGGTCAAAACTTTTTGTCCCTTCGTCTCTTCTGGGTCACAGCTGACAGAGGGCTTTAGTGTTGCAGGCTCTGGAAGAACCCTGACCATATTGTTGGGATCCATCCAGCTGTTAGATTGACAACTGGTTCCACCTCTTAGCACACAGCTGAGACCTGGAGCCAGCTGCACCCCCACCCTTTCTTTAGCCTGGCATTCCACTGAGTGTTGAAGGGCAGAACGGAGAATAACAGTCACTGTGTGAGATAGGTGCAGCGTGGTGAGAGGCAACAAACATACTGAAGCCTGGAATGCGGGAATAAATGTATTGAGGACCTTACAAAATACTACAACAGCCTGGAGGAGAAGCCACTCAAATGGGAACTCACAGTCTATGCAGTGGAGAGTCAGCAGTAGTAGGCCTGAGCTGAAGACAGTGCTTGCCAAGGGAGGTGAAGTGCGGCGTAGCCACTCCAACCCAAGAGGGAGCTTGAAGAAGTGTAGATGTAAGCCCTGCTTTTTCCCTACTTCTCTGAACCTCTCCCTACCTCTAGTTCTTTCCCTGACAGGCCGGTATGCTCTCCCTACACTAGCCACTTTGCAAATACATGCCAAAACCTGAGGGATTTAAAAAGACTCTGCTTGACCCAAGATGGCTGCCAGGGTCACCTGGATGAAGTGTAGCCACTGGCTTCCACTAACCCAACGTATAAAATTCAAAATACTAACCACAGCTTACAAAGCCATCCACAACACTGCCCCTAGCTAGATCGCCAACCTAATCCACAGATACCGCCCAAATCGCCCACTCTGCTCCTCCCATGATATCCTCCTCTCTGGCTCCCTCATCACCTCCTCCCACACTCGCCTCCAGGACTTCTCCAGAGACTCTCCCATCCTCTGGAACTCCCTACCACAGCATGTCCGGTCAGCCCCCACCCTGTCTGCGTTTAGGCGATCTTTGAAAACTCACTTTGTCAGGGAAGCCTACCCCACCTCCACCTAAGAACTGTACTTGAATCACCTCCACCAGATCATCCCCCGCAGCTATCACCTTTTGTATCACCTCCCCCTTCCTTTAGATTGTAAGCTCCACGAGCCGGGCCCTCCTATTCCTTCTGTACTGACATGTATTGTAGTTGTACTGTCTCCCTTATATTGTGATGTGCTGCGCAAACTGTTGGCGCTATATAAATCCTGTATAATAATAATAATAGCCAACCTGAATGCTTCTCTTGACTTCCTAATGCTGCAGCATGGAGGTGAGTATGAAGGTTTGTTTTTTTTCATCCCAGTCTTCTTTAAATGTACAGGGTCACTTACCATGAATCCAGGCCATCTTGCCACCCCCCTCCTCCCAACAACCTCTGTAGTGCATCATCAAGCTGACCTGGACTGACAATACTCCTGCATAACACAGGACTCACATATGGACACCATGTTATCCAGGAGTAGGGACTGCCTCCCCAGCAGCCCCAAATAATAATAGGATAGACCTCTGATTTTACCGGAGGGGAAATAAAATCTGTAGAAATAAGATATTTATTAATCTCTTTATCAAATATTGTCCAAAAACAAGACTTGAATCTTGGTGAGCTCTGTGTATTTCTGTCAAATCTGTGCAGTAATCGAAGTGAAACTTTACTTCTGTGCAGGAGCTTCCTGTAATAAAGACCGATCACTTCTGCTTTCTCTTCTTGTGCAGGGTGACTGGTCTTGTCTCCACCCCCTCCTGTAGTTTTCTGCAAGCAGCCTGCAGTGGGTGGAGTCTGCTGGGTCCCTCCCACAGCTCTGCTCTTTATACAGGTTATGCACAGCACAGTGATGATGTCACTGCTACTTCTACAAGGCAAAATCTGGGTTTGCAAAGGCATTTGGTGCACACAAAGTGGGTTGTTGTGCATCGCTCAATAAATTAACATGAAGGTTTTTTGTGCCTGGAGTACAGCTTTAAACGGTGGTGGTGGGGTCTTCAGGAATAAGGAGGCATAGGGGGCGGGCAGAGGACGAGGGAAGAGTGGAGTTGTGCTTTAAAGTCTGAGCTATGGATTCAAATACAAAGAGTATGAAGCAGGTTAAACTGCGAGGAAAATGTTAGAATCTATTGAAGTGTTGTGAACTAAATGAACGCAGCGACATTGGCTGTTCATATATGGTAAATATATGTACTTACCTTGTAGACTACATTGTTCCCATAATAACAACCATTGTGTATATATATATATATATATATATAAAATATATTTCATGAGAAAAAAAAAGCATTTGGGGCTGAAAGACAGACACAATTTCTCATAAAATGTAACAATTATTTTTATTTCACAGTTATAATTTTATCAGTACAATAGGTTGTCTTTTTTTATTCAAGGGCATAATTTATATGTACTATACACTGGAGTTCACCACTGAGAATCACATGTTAATTACACCCTGACACATAATGTTTCTGACTAAGCACCACATGAACAGAAAAAAAATACTCCTATAATAATTTGCTTTTTATATTTAATGTAATGGGTCAGTCCACCCAACACAGACCTATTATTTTGTGGTATTGAATCACCCACCAGACTCTGGCTTGGGAGACCATTACATGTGTTCCCAACTCCTCCCCTCATGTCACGACTATGACAAAAGGACCTCACTGTCTTTGCTGGATTTTTGAAAGTTCTCTTCTTGCATAGCACATCCAGTCCAGGCGTAAAAAGAAATTCATATTAAAAGAGCATTCTTTTTCCTTAAAGATGCATATATTCTCTCTATATAATTTGTTTCTGTGCATATTGCCAGATTTGCTCATTATATTGTATATACAGTACATGCTGTGCTTCCTGAGGACTCAAATACACACATTTGGACCATTTAGCAGTCCTTAATTAATTTTAAAATTGGGTTCTAAAGTTTTTTCAGGGAGGGTGGCAAACTTCATTTCCACTTTAAAATAGAACTCTGCCCAAAAATAAAAAGATGGTCAGAGTCAATCGATCCAATTCCTTTGAGCCCAGGTCATCCCGGACTTACCCCCAGCCTGTGACTGGGCAGTGAAAGGAGAAGTAGCACAGTGATGCGTTTATCTCTTTGTCTTTCTGTTTTCTCCTCTTATCAGCATACATTTTTGAACTGATTGGCTCCTTGTGCTGCTTCTTTCTTTCAGACCCCAGCTCTGCTGTACAGAGACTGCAGGAGGCTGATACTAACCATGGCTGCCACTATAGATATAGTGGAGATGTGAGCATAGCCACCCAGGGACAGCAATTTTGTTATTTACAGGATCGCAAGGTGAAATAAAGGAAAAAACAAATGCAGCCAATACATCGCAGGACTGGTAAACTGCAATATATTTACATTTTTATGGGTTTAATTTTTGCCAAAAAATACTTTTTGCACATTAGTCCAAATGTAATTCTAAAAAAAAAAAAAAAAAAAAATTCTAATATATTTTTATTATATACTGCACCTTCTGTGTCAGTAGGTAATAATATACTGTATACCCACAGTAGGTATATATTACAAAATCATAGCACAGCAATATATTACATGTCCTGTAAACTGAGTATATTCTTTGGTTTTCTAACTTTCTTTACAAACATTGAATCTGATTGGCCGCACAGGTAACACCGTAAATTTTCTGTTCCATTATGATCATGATTTTGTATTTAGCACCATTTAAAAAATATTTACTCACAAGTAGAGATGAGGGAACCGGTGCACCCAACCTGGGACCAGGCTGGTAACAAGTTGATTCATGGATATTCATTGATCCGAATGTCACGGATTAACTCTCTTTTACAATTAGTATTCACTTTTCTAAAGGCGCATTATTCATGCATCTTTATAATGTATGTGGCACCCCGTTATAAATTTTGAAGGTTGATACTAACATAACAATGAACTGGTGCTTCGGATGTCCTCCTTCCCCCAAATAAGTGGGACTCCTTCCATATGATTGGTGTCAAAAAAGGTGATGGAGGTATAAAGGCTTTTGTTGTGCCAGTGAGGACCCAATGTTTCAGCTCCCTCCCCTCCCCTTCCAGGGTCAACTGGAAGACACTGTCATATATTATCATAGTATTTGCAATCACTAGCTATAGGAATTAAGCAACAACAGCCTAGAAATAGGAGTACATCGTACGAGATGTGACAATTTAATTCCTGGAATGGACCGTAAAAAGCAAAACAATTTTTGCTTACACTAGTGGCTGTTGTCACCGTCATAGTTGTCCCCTTGTGAAGTGACACACTTTTCTAGATGACTGTGCCACTGCCGGAAACATTCCTGGAACAAATTTTCCAAAACGCTGCACGGTATCTTTGTGCAGTCCACTGGATATCTGGAATGTCATAATTTTTCAATGCTGGAAACAGCCAAAAGTTGCAGGGCCCTAAGTAAAGTGGGGGGGGTCAAGTTTTGAAATGGATTGCTGGGCCAGAAACACTTAAGGCATAGTGTGCAGGAGCATTGTCATGGTGGAGAATCCTCTTGTCAGGCCAGAGTTCCGGTCTTCTACTCTGAACAGATTCCCATAACCTATTCATTTTCCACATTTGCATCCATCCTTTGCGTTTTTCACTGCCTACTTCTTGTGTCATTGTGGACATCTTCCGGCCCCTCCCTAAATCACCTATGCCATTCAAAAACATTTGATTTTGTCATGGAATGTTCACCATAAGCCTGTTGTAACAAAGCAAATGTTTCACTCGCACTTTCATTTTCACGCAAAATTTGGTGTTAATTCACTGTTCCAGATTCCTGTCACTCATTTTCCACCAACCATGCAACTCACACACATTATTTCTTTTACTGCTCTGTAAAGACAACTGGTCTGTGACCCAAGTGAGTGCAAGTTAGAACTTGTCAGAACACACTCAAGTTTGAATTGCTGTGTGACTCACCACCATAGTGCTATGCCGCGGGAATTTTGGGAATTAAATTGTCACACCTCGTAGTTTTGCTTTTTATTCAGTTTGTGTCTCATGGGGGGGATTTCCCCTAATCATTTGTCTTAGAGGCACAACAGGTGTCAAAAGTATGGGGAGATCTCTACACCATATCCTTTCACCTAGGACAACTGTAAAATGCTAGATTTCCCTTTCACTTTCTGTACCAGGACAATCAGAGAGGGTAATTCTCTCCAGTGGGGGCACAGACAGCAATAAAAACTTTAGCACTTACTAATTCTATCCAGAATATTAAAAAATGTAGTATGTTTTTTGGCTTTGCATACATTTTAACATAAGATCGGGTGAATAGAAAAAGAATCCCATTCATCCCCTTACCAGTTTATCAGGACAGTTGTAGGAATAGTAGCACAAAACTCCTCACTGTGACTCCCATAACCTTTTTGGGGCAATGCTGGTGTAAAATACCTCCCCTACCCTCCCTGAAGCATCCATTCAAAGCAGAAGGCTATTTGGGTTGGTATGAGTATTGTGGGGAGCTCATAAGCTCATGCCCCCCATGCTTCAGGGATATCAGACTGAATGCCTGATGCATGGAGCTGGTATTGGTGGGAGAAGGCACACCCTTTAAAACATTTAACCAAATACACTAAGAAAAATTAAAAAATTTGCTTCGAATTGGGTTCTAAAATGTCACTCATCTCTACTTACAAGTTAATGTGTTTCAATATGTAGACAGTCATAGGTGATGTCACAGTGATATTGATTATACAATAAGTAGCACCATTACAGAGTAGCACCTCCTACGTACAAAAGCACAATGTATGAAAACAGCTTACACAAATGGTATTCTATAAATACAAAAAATAAATGTATATGAGGAATTGGTGGTTTTATGAAAGTAAATGTTGGGAATAGCATGTCTCTATATCTTCCAAGGACGCCTGTAATATTTCAACAAACACACTGCAAGAAAAAGGGTACAGAAGATAGGCAGTGGGTTTCTATCTACTCATTTATAAAGGTTTACATGCATCTTTGGTTGGTAATGCAGAGTCATAGTTACATAGTTAGTCTGACTGAAAAAAGTCCATCCAGTTCAACCATCAAAAAATAAAAAAAAGTTATAATCCTACACCCACAGAGTCTCGCTACTTGTACTAATTATGGCACCTCATTTTCATGTTTCCATAGTGATATTGGTGCAGTGTATTACATCTAGATTTTTTCAAGAGATAAGTCAGGACCGCTAAGCATCAATTCTATGTGTGCTCCAGACTTAAAATTGCTAACCCCTCCCACTAACATGGCCACCCCATTATCCCCTATGCCTATAACTCCCAAACTCCATAATTCTCCTCTGCAACTAAGGTGTCCATTTATGGACCAGCGGTAATAGATCGCTGCTCAGTTCTCCGGCATTCTCGGAGAACACAGTTGTCCTGTGAATGCAGTTTATGAAGCAGTTCTCCGAACGAAGGGAGAACGGTCTCCAAACGCTGGAGAACGGTCTACAAACTCTGGAAAACGGCTGATTTTACTATAATCTCGCGAGATTACAGTAAAAGATCAGTTTACTAAACAGAGGTAAATTATCTCTGCTTAGTTTGCGGTCCCTCCGATTCTCCAGCTCTGGGCTGGAGAATCTGGAGGGAGAACATAGATCTCCAGTGAAGGGCTGACATGATCTCCTGAGTGTTATAAACTGTGAATGACCAGAGAATAGCTGAGATCCGTTGAATCGCAGCTATTCTCTGTGTCATAAACGGACACCTAAACCCTTCAACCTCAAATAGTATGTTTCCTCTCTTTTAGAAGAAGTGTTTTAGTTGTACACTTGCTTAAAGTGATGGAGAGGGTGCTTGGATATGGGCTATGTATGGCTAAGTATAGCCTTGACTTCTACTTGAGAGCCAGTTACAACTTCAGCCACTGTTTTCCCTTTGCAAATACCATTGCATGGTAACTCTAAGGTCTCCTTTACACTAACAAAAACCCTTGCAACCCCTCTTAAAAGTGATCCACAGTTGATCACTTTTCACAACGTGGTTGTCAGGTTGTCGGGAGACAAAATCTGTCTCCTCACTGCCTGATTTAACCTTGAAAAGCCTGCACCACTGCAACACTTGCACCTGGTTGCAGGACGGCAGTGGCAGAGCCCCATTTACTTTAATAGATCGTGTTCAGCAGCGGTATTGACTGCCAAATGCAACAAGAGGTAACAATTTTTGCCCAACCCGCATAGCGAAACATCACAGCCATGACGTGTACCATCCCCTCTGGTGCCTATGTTGGGTTAAGGATGGTGGGTGGTAGGACTGTAACCAGGGGTGGACTGACAACTCATGGGGCCCCCGGGCAATAGGGGATCATGGGGCCCCTGTGTCCTTGCCCAAACTCAAAAAAGCATATGAAAAAGGTACCAGGGGCATCTCATGGGGCCCCCTACTGACCCCGGGCCCTCGGGCAGTGCCCGAGTTTCCAAATGGTCAGTCCGCCCCTGACCGTAACTCAACTGCCTATTTGTACTGCCCCCTCACCACCACCACAAGTGTAAACAAGCACTAAGGATGTTATTATGTGGATAAATCTTTGCAAGCAGAACTCTAGGCATGTGAAACTTCAGGAAGTATTAACTTTTTGCATAATTACCCATGGTTTGGTGTATCAGTGATGCATTGAGATACTAAATGCCAGTTAAGCCCAGCTTTCTCAGCCTAATCTCTTAGAGGTGCGTGCCATGGTGACTGTAAAATTAGAATGAGGCACACAGAACTAGATCAGGCCTTTAGGAATGACACTTCTACAGTTCACTAAACCTTCCCATTACAGTACCTACCTCTTGTATTCCCTGCTATCACAGCATTATGTCTACTAAAACATCACATTACAGGTCTATTTGAAGGCACCTGCAATGTGAATGGTGACCGGAAAATTGGAATGAGGCACACAGAACTAGAGTAGGCCTTTTGGAATGATGCTTCCAAAATTCATTGAACCTTTCTATTACAGTACCTACCTCTACTATTTCTTGCTATTACAGCATTATGTCTACTAAAATAGCACATCACGTCTATGTGTATGCTTACAGGTTTATTTGAAGGCAGAAAGAAAGAAAATATTCCTGCGCCAATACAAAACTAATAATGATCTAAATTGCTGCTGTGCAATGTGAAAACACAAACAGTGATAAATATAAATAAAACAGCGCAAAAATAGACCTCTAAACAAATATTCAGACTCACCAATATATGATGCTCATAAGTAAATCACAAATCATAAATGTCCACTCAAAATTAGTGAATAACCCATATAATAATTAATTTATCCTTCTCCAGAACCAAAATAATAAACACCAAAGGACCGTGTGTGATGAAGACTGAGGATTCCAAACAATCTTTAGATCAAAAAAGCTTCCACCTTTCACCCGTTCACACCAACATCAATTGCACTCACCAGATAATGGTGAATGAGAAGCCTTTCATCAGCTCTATAGTATCCTTGCACCGCCAGGTTATGATCTGAGTGGTGCATTCAAGCGGCCATTTTTTGGGTTCTGTGCTGGTTTCTTTGCTGATCTTCTGTTCCATCCTGTGGCATTTGATGTGAGAATCCTGGATTATGGGGCTGTGAGCTGGTTGTTATCATCTGGCTGGTATTGGTTCAATAAATGTGCCTTTTACAAGTTGGTAAAATGTGAGTGGCCTGGATTTTGTTTTTTTAACTATACCATTGATCTGGCAATATTACACTATATAAGATTTTTTTCCTGGTGACATGGTGGAGAGGATTCATAGGGCTGTGGTGGGGACCTGAAAGAAGATCATAACCTGGCAGTGCAAGGATACTATAGAGCTGATGAAAAGAGGGTTTAGGATCCCTAAAAATCCCTAAAGGCTTCTCATTCACCATTATCTGGTGAGTGCAATTGATGTCGGTGTGCACGGGTGAAAGGTGGAAGCTTTTTTCATCTAAAGATTGTTTGGAATCTTCAGTCTTCATCACACATGGTCCTTTGGTGTTTATTATTTTGGTTCTGGAGAAGGATAAATTAATTATTATATGGGTTATTCACTAATTTTGAGTGGACATTTATGATTTGTGATTTACTTAATTGAAGGCACCTCCAATTTGAATGGTGACCGGAAAATTGTAATGAGTCACACAGAACTAGAGTGGGCCTTTAGGAATGATACTTCTAAAATTCACTAAACCTTCCCATTACAGTGCCTGCTTCTCATAATCCTTGCTATTGCAGCATTATGTCTACTAAAACATCACAATAAAGGTTTACTTGAAGACACCTCCATTTTGAATGAACAAAGGAATAGGAAGATCTGGAGAATGTGAGTGGACCTTGTACTTGACTTCACTTCCATTTAGAACAATCTCCTAATACTGTAGCAGCAAGTCTACCCCCAGGGCTGTATGTCCCCAGTACTAAGTGCTGGCCTCCTGAGGGTAAGCAAAAGCTAGTCACAAGTCCTAGAAGTGGATAACATTGGAATGTACAAACAGTAGATAATGGTAATGAGAAGGAGCATGGTAGGCATGTCTAGTTTACATGTGCTAGTCAACTCCCTTCCTTCCCCTTCAATTCTATTAGTGCGAATAAAAGTGGAGTTGCTGTCAATGGTAGTATCCAACGGCATCTGATGTTAGTGAAGAACCTGAGAATTCAGAAACCTGAGATGCAGACACGTGTTTTGCCTCGTCTATGTGTATGCTTCCACCAAGCCATTGGTGCAAGTCAAGTCTGGCAGATGCCCTTGCTTGCTCCCTTGATAAATGGGAAACTGTTGCTTTATTGTTTTAAATCAAGACATCCGCTACACAACTGATCAAAGGGTAAACCAAAAACCTTTGTTTCTCTTAACATATTCCTATTATTTTCACAGGTGTGTTTCTATTATTTAACAAACAAAGCACTTCCAACTTGCATGGGTAAACCACACAATGCAATGTGAATATACAACGCTCAAGGCTAGACTTTCCACAATATAAAGGGGCTATATGATTTACCTATCAATACATCCAATATCCTTTTGTAACAGTTAAAGTGTATGAAAACAACATATTTTTAGGTATGGATAGGTAGGGATGCTTTAGACCTCTATGGTGAGATTTCATTTCCTGTTCCAGAGGCACATCTGGAAGTAAAAGGGAAAGAGTCCCACAAGATTTTTTTAACCTTTCAATAACTAATTGCTTTTGTATTGTTGACTGTAAAACACACACTTCTGAGTATAGATCATTTCTTAAACTCTTGAGCTCCCAGATTACTTTTTTGCATTTGGTAGTTTTCATACAATTTACCTGAATGAAGATGTGAAGCAAAAACAAATAAGAAAAGTGTTAAAGTCCAAAATGAACTCCTGTTCTATAAGGACCATTAAACACTTACTTCTAAGTATAGGTAATGTTTTACACTCTAGAGCTCACAAACTGAATTACTTTTTTGCATTTGGTAGTTATACGATTTACCTGAGTGAAGATGTGAGGCAAGAAAAAAAAAAGAAAAGTGGTAATGTTCACCATATTTTTTTTCTACTCCTGTTCTGTGAGGACTGCTCATGGACTTAAGCAGCTCTGAATATACTAAATACTGTATACTAGGAAGGTTGTGAGTTTGCAGAGAGGAGTCACAGGTTTCTCTGTTTCTCAGATTTTGTCAACCACCTCCTTTTTCCTCACACTGGGTATTATCTAGAAATGGACATTGTGATATCACTATAGTGCTGAAACCCATAGGCGTGAAATGTTACCACCAGGGGCGGACTGACAACTCATGGGGCCCCCCGGCAATAGGGGATCACAATAGGGGATCATGGAGCCCCTGTGTCCTTGCCCACACTCAGAAAAGCCTATAAAAAAGGTACCAGGGGCATTTCATGGGGCCTCCTACTAACCCGGGCCCTCAGGCAGTGCCCGAATGCTCAAATGGTCAGTCCACCCCTGGTTACTACTCACTAGTAAGAGATACAAAAACGGTTTTTGACCTTTTGTGAGGCTTTTCACAACTCTGTTGGATTTTCACATAAGAAAGCATATTCTGTAGTTGCTGCCTACATTTGGCAATGGAGACATTCGCACACCAGCATTCAGATGTGGATCCTGGGTTTCTTTAAGCTGCAGTTTGGCTGTGTTTTACATAGGCTAGAGTAGCCTTTCGCACCCAGGGTTCCGTGCCCCCCTTTGGTTATCTGAGTGGCAGAAATTGCTCATTGCTGAAGGAACCCCTAGCAACCTAGGGGTTCCTTCAGCAATGAGCAATTTCTGCCACTCAGATAAGTAACTATTGATAACATTGATCTCTTTAACTTTTTGAAAGAGGGGGATTCTTCCCACTGACCACACATCTTAGGAGCATTCTTCCTATTGTCCATTACCCTAAAGCTGTAGATTTAGAAATTATTAACTAGGGTTCCCTGAGATTGGAAATATTTTCTAGGGTTCCTCCATGTGTAAAATGTTTAAGAAAGGCTGGGCTAGAGTAATAGGTGTCTTCCTAGGATAACTTACAACTACACCTAAAATCAACTTTAAAAACGGTACCCTCATTTTTTTCTGAGTAAAACTAATGACCAATTTTGACGATGGCATGAATACGTTTTTTTCAAGAATGCTAGAAGTATTAAAAGTATGTATTCATATTTATTTGTGACCTGTATGGTCCTCCATAATATAAAATATTATTATATTACTGTGTTGCAAGGACTTTTTGTATAAGGATTTTTCTTTTTATATTTTCAATGCTTAACTGCTTTTGCATTTTTGACCTATGAACAAACACTGCTGAAAATGGATAAAATGCAAAGCTGAGACATTTTCCTCAAGACTGGCGCAGCACTGAACTATTAGTATTACTGGTCATTGGTGCAGTTGCAATACTTAGGAGCGCCTGTGCTTTATGTTGATTCATAGGCACCACTGTGCTTGTCAGGAGCCCTATTGGTTTTTATTCACCAAATTGCCCAATATTGGTAGATTTTGGGAATAAAGCCTTGGGTTATGGTCCAGCTTGTTCACAACTAATGAGTTCAGGTCCTGTGCTGAGAAATGGGTAACTTGGTTCTCTTTTCAGCAGGGCATTCACTGTTTTTGTTGTAGAATGTGATACTCTCAGTTCATTTATTGCAGTAGATGGAGCATGAATCAGCCGATGAAGCAGATGGATGACTCAGCCTCCTTGTAGAGACTCTTCTTGCCTGGTACAGGTGAAGCAGCACTGAGACTGAATGGCTTTCAGCGAACACTTCCCAATAGACTTCACAGTATTGCAGAAGTTAATTGACAGCTTGTCTCTCTTACAAGATGGAACATCTGCAAGGAGAGAAAAAACAAACAAATTTGTCATACAGGTATTTTGGAAGACTTTTGCTGAATAAAGTTTGGAAATTACATTTTGGAGGACATGATGCTAGTTATTAATTTCTTCCGCTGCAAAATGCAAAGATGAATTTTTAATGGTTATACCAGCATCAAGCTTAAATGTGGCTCGTGTGTTCTAGTTAGTGAAAGCCAAAGCAAAACTAGAAATACAAAACTACATTGGTTTTAACACCCAATCAGATATCCTTGGCACCTTTCCATGCTTTTCTGTTTCTGTGCTATCAATTGCCATATAAACCAGTCAAACTGTGCAGCAGAAATATAGTCCCAATGGCCTGCAAGGTCATCTAGAAGATTCCAGGTGACCTCAGGCAGCAGACAACACTAAACGTAACGGAGCCAGAGTTTACTTTGGTATACAGTGACATAATGGCCACACAACAGATACCAGGTTCAGGGACTATATAGGCATGGCTAGAGTGGGACAGAAGCAGATCACTTACCGCAGTGCTTCACAGCCCAGAATTTGGCCCGTGCTGTGCCTCTCTTTCCTCAATTATGTTAAGGAGGTAAGCACCCATCACCCTGGCCTTGTATTATTATTATTATTATACAGTATTTATAAAGCGCCGATAGTTCGCTCAGCGCTGTACATTACAAAGGGGGACAGAACATGTGACAGAACAACAACAATACAATGCAACACATGAGGGGAACGAGGGCCCTGCTCTTTCGAGCTTACAATCTAGAAGGGAGGGGATGGTGGCACAGGAGGAGATAGCTGTGGGGGATGGAGTGGTAGGAAGAGTGGAGGAGGTCGGCAAATTAGCAGGGGGTCGGGTAGGCTTCCCAGAAGAGATGGGTTTTCAGGGTGTGCCTAAAGGAGAGGAGAGTAGGTGATAATCTGATGGGTTGGGGCAGGGAGTTCCAGAGGATGGGTAACACCCTGGAGAAGTCCTGGAAGCGGGCATGGGAGGAGGAGACCAGGGAACTAGAGAGAAGGAGGTCTTGTGAGGAGCGGAGTGTGCGTGTTGGGTGGTACTTGGATATTAGGTCGGTGATGTAGTTCGGGGCAGTATGGTGGACAGCTTTGTACGTCAGTGTTAGGATTTTGAATTTGATCCGTTGTGCAATCGGAAGCCAGTGGAGGGATTGGCAGAGGGGGGTGGCAGAAATGGAGCGGTTGGAAAGGTGAATGAGTCTGGCAGCCGTATTCAGGATCGACTGAAGCGTGGATAGCCAGCGGCGAGGCAGGCCAGTGAGGAGGGAGTTGCAGTAGTCCAGTCGTGATATGATGAGGGAGTGGATGAGCTGTTTAGTGGTTTCTGGGGTTAGGAACGTGCGGATTTTGGCGATGTTGCGGAGGTGGAGTCTGCACGAGCTTGTTAAAGATGGGACTTGGGGCTGGAAGGATAGGTTGGAGTCCAGAATGACACCAAGTACTCTGGCCTGCGGGGCGGGTTTGATGGTGGCATTGTTGGATGTGATGGAGAAGTCAATGGGGGGTGGTGTCCGGGCTGGGGGGAAGACAAGAAAGCCCTGTAGGCTTTGTTAATAGCCTCTAACTCCTTTCTTGCACCCAGGCGTGGAACATGGTATTTATGTACATATGCCACATGGGCCTCCAAAAAGAAAAGGGTTATGGAGTAATTTCCTTAAGATGCCTGGTGAAATTATTTTGTTGATTACCATTTTAAAGCAGTATTATTACTAGTTAAGAAGAAATGGGACATTGACTTGAACTACTTAGCACCAACACACAGCTAATCAGAAGCCGATCACACACTGCCGTAGGATCATTCAGTCACTGTGCACGTCTGAGGTCAACAGTACAGAAGATTAGTGTTCTGGTGCTGGTGCCCTGCACATGTACCTAAAGGGTTATAGCTGCATGAGTTCCAATTACATGTGCACATTGCCAGAAAAAATATTTTTGCCTCCTTAAAGCAGTATTAAACACAAAATCAAACATTTATTATATTGCATCTTACCAATTCTTAGATGTGATGGCTGCATTTGTTTTCTTTTTTTAGGATTTCTTTTCCCAATTTTCATCTGGTGATCTGGCCAGTAAGTCTGTTGTTTTTCAACAGAACAAGCTCTCTTCCAGAAGTATCAGTTTACACTGATGAGACAAACCATCAACCACTGGCAGGGGTGCTTACAATGATCAGGTTTTATTTATTTATATATTACCCAAAGGTAAAAAAAAAACTGTTTACTATAACTGATTATAAAGTGTGAGCTGGAGTTTGGCTTCCGTTTCTTAGTGTATTTGAATCTGCTAGTACATCCTAAACTCCTCTCAGACTGACAATGCTGCTGTCCAAAGGTGCCCCCTGTGCTCCTTTATCCAGAGTGGGGGCACTCTAATACAGGAGGTATGTTGCTGACCAGATCACCAGCTGAAGAGAGAGAGAAAACAGTCTAAAAAAGAAAACTAATGCAGCCACCATGTCTAAGGATTGGTAAGCTGCAATTTATTACATTTTTGTTTTTGGCTTTTATACCACTTTAAGTTGAATAACTTAATCCTTCTTCTCTGTTGTGTTCCAATGGGCTGAATGGAATTTCAATCAGAGAGCCTTAAGCTATTGCTCTCTTATAGAAGCCACATAGGGATTGATTTACTAAAACTGGAGAAGCCGTGCATAGAAACCAATCAGCTTCCATTTTTTTTTGTCAAAGCTTAATTGAACAAGCTGAAGTTAGAAGCTGATTGGTTACCATGCACAGCTGCACTAGATTGTCACTCTCCAGTTTTAATAAATAAACCGTAAAGTACTCAATACAAATGATGTAATGGGTGCACCACATATTCAATTCTTAATTGTAAAGCAAAAATATTTATAAATAAAAACAGATACGCTATAAAACAACTACAAATCTTCTAGACGTAAAAAATATTTTGACCCTATGCCTTTATAATTCCACTTTAAAAAGACTGTAGTCCCCCCGCTACTCATTAAGAATGGAGTAACTTGACAGTATTTTAAACTGTGTGACACTAGGATCAAACAAATGGAACCAGAATTCCGAACATGTTCATCTGCAAAACAGTAAAAAGGAGAAAAAGTAACGATAATTTAGCTCACTATAAAACTGAGACACCAGCTGCTCAGTCACATTAACAGACATCAGAGATCCCTGAAACCATGAATGGAACTGACTGTGAAATGTCCAATGGTATTTTTGTCCTACAAGCAAAAGAAACTTCAAACACAAGAGGCAAAGTTTCAAAGATGTAATTAAAGATAAATCACAATTTGCAATATTGATCTTTTATATCACAGGAATTCGTATTGATCAATGCCTAACACAAGCAGCACATCCGTCAGGCAATTCAAAGAATTTTTCTAAGTCAGTAGAAGACTGAAGCCCCTGGGAGATGTACGGAACAGCCAAGCATGGTTAGGAGGAAAGTTTCCTCCTTGTGTTTCAAGGTTTTTAACTATCAAGAGTCTTTTCTGGAAGGCTGATCATGCTTTGATTTCTGTACCCTTTATTTTCAAATAGCTAAATCATGTTCCAATAAATAACCCTCCTCCAAATAAAAAACCTGAATGACTAACACTACAAGAGGATATAGAGGAAGCAGAGTACTGTAGCAGGGTATAGGGTTATAGATCAAGTACTGGAAAAACATTTATTTATTATCTCTTAGGCTATGTTCACACTAGCGTTGTGTGCAGGCGGCAGAGAGGCATTTGGGAAGCGTTTTTACTGCTTCCCAAACGCCTCTGCCAATTCTGCACATTACAGCACATGGTGCTGTTCTAACAGGAGCGTTTGCGTCGTGTCGCAGCAAAATGGACGCCTCTGGTCGAGTCAGGAGGGGTTGAAGCCTCCTATTCTCGTCTATGGTGCCGCTCCGCAAACGCCCGGCCGGCGTTTGCGGTGCGGTTGCGACGCGGTTGCAGGGCGTTTGCGGAGCAGTAACACCACTCAAACTACATTATAGGCGTTTGTGGGGCATTATTAACGCTCGGAAAACGCCTAGCAACCGCCGCTAAACCGCGCATGCGGCGTTTGCGGAGCATTAAAAACCGCTCCGCAAATGCCGGACCAACGCTTGCCAAACGCTATAGGGGCGTTTGGTAAGCGTTGGTAAAACAGCCAAGTGTGAACGACCCCTTAAGAAGAGGAGATTAAGGGGGATATGATCTCCATGTATAATACATAAGGGGGGATATGATCACCATGTATAATACATAAGGGGGGATATGATCTCCATGTATAAATACATAAGGGGGGATATGATCTCGATGTATAATACATAAGGGGAGATATGATCACCATGTATAATACATAAGGGGGGATATGATCTCCATGTATAATACATAAGGGGGATATGATCTCCATGTATAATACATAAGGGGGGATATGATCTCCATGTATAATACATAAGGGGGGATATGATCTCCATGTATGATACATAAGGGGGGATATGATCACCATGTATAATACATAAGGGGGGATATGATCTCCATGTATAATACATAAGGGGGGATATGATCTCCATGTATAATACATAGGGGGGGATATGATCTCCATGTATAATACATAAGGGGGGATATGATCTCCATGTATAATACATAAGGAGGGATATGATCTCCATGTATAATACATAAGGGGGATATGATCAACATGTATAATACATAAGGGGGGATATGATCACCATGTATAATACATAAGGAGGGATATGATCTCCGTGTATAATACATAAGGGGGGAGATGATCTCCATGTATAATACATAAGGGGGGGATATGATCTCCATGTATAATACATAAGGGGGGATATGATCTCCGTGTATAATACATAAGGGGGGATATGATCTCCGTGTATAATACATAAGCAGGGATATGCTCTCCATGTATAATACATAAGGGGGGATATGATCACCATGTATAATACATAAGGGGGGATATGATCTCCATGTATAATACATAAGGGGGGATATGATCACCATGTATAATACATAAGGGGGGATATGATCTCCATGTATAATACATAAGGGGGGATATGATCTCCATGTATAATACATAAGGGGGGATATGATCTCCATGTATAATACATAAGGGGGATATGATCTCCATGTATAATACATAAGGGGGGATATGATCACCATGTATAATACATAAGGGGGGATATGATCACCATGTATAATACATAAGGGGGGATATGATCTCCATGTATAATACATAAGGGGGGATATGATCTCCATATATAATACATAAGGGGGGTATGATCTCCATGTATAATAAATAAGGGGGGATCTTATCAACATGTATAATACATAAGGGGGATATGATCTCCGTGTATAATACATAAGGGGGATATGATCTCCATGTATAATACATAAGGGGGATATGATCTCCATGTATAATACATAAGGGGGGGGTATGATCACCATGTATAATACATAAGGGGGGATATGATCTCCATGTATAATACATAAGGGGGGATATGATCTCCATCTATAATACATAAGGGGGATATGATCTCCATGTATAATACATAAGGGGGGATATGATCTCCATGTATAATACATAAGGGGGGATATGATCTCCATGTATAATACATAAGGGGGGATATGATCTCCATGTATAATACATAAGGGGGGATATGATCACCATGTATAATACATAAGGGGGATATGATCTCCATGTATAAATACATAAGGGGGATATGATCTCCATGTATAATACATAAGGGGGGATATGATCTCCATGTATAATACATAAGGGGGATATGATCTCCATGTATAAATACATCAGTGGTTCATATAGTGAACTCAGTGTAGAGTTATTCACCCTGAGGTCATCACAGAGGACAGGGGGGCGCTCTTTACATCTGGAGGAAAAGAAATTTAATCTCCAAACATGGAAAGGTTTCTTCACAGTGAGAGCTGTGAAAATGTGGAATAGTCTCCCTCAAGAGTTGGTTCTGGCCAGCTCAGTGGATTGCTTTAAAAAAGTCCTGGATTCTTTCCTAGATACACAGAATATAACTGGATACTAAAATTTATAGGTAAAGTTGATCCAGGGAATATCCGATTGCCTCTCTGGGGATCAGGAAGGAATTTTGTTTCCCTGCAAGAGCAAATTGGATCGTGCTTTGCTGGTTTTTTTTGCCTTCCTTTGGATCAACCGTGGGTATAGGATTATAACTTTTTTTTTTTTATGGTTGAACTGGATGGACTTTTGTCTTTTTTCAGCCAGACTAACTATGCAATTATGTAACATATAGAAAATGGCTGTTTCAAGACTCTGCAACTTGGAGGACTTGCCCTATGTCTTCTACTGAATTCTCCAGTTTCCCTAGCAGTAGTTGTTGCTGTCCTACCCAGAATGACCCCCAAAGACTTGTACTTTGGAGATTTTTCGTATCTTAAACATCTTATTGTCACACCTCCACTAGTAACTGCATTTCCTCTTCACAATTCCTTAGAATTATTTTGGGTAGATTATTTAAATTAAATGATATGACTGTCTGTGTCTCATGGAGAAGGTTTCTCTTCACTCTCTGTCCTGGAGATGTTACAGGTTTGAGAGGCCCATGTAGAGATGGGAAAGCCTAGAAAAAAAAGCTGAAAAATTGGGAAAATTTTTTTTTCCCCCCATTTTTTCAAAGCCGTTTTTGTAAAAATTGGAAAATAAAGAAAGAAGTGTGGAATATGTAATTTTACAATGATAAATAATATATAATGTATAGGACATATTATTCAAACTATATAACATAAAGACCTTAATGTAAGATTGCTGAGACTTTATGTAAAGCCCTAAACTACTGCAAATTCTTACAGCTGAAGACAAGCAAATCCTGGAATACAGTTAAAGTAACACTGTTGTAAGGGAATCCCGGTGAGACGATTGGCAAATAGAAGTGTGCATGCACAGAGAAAAGCGCGATTGCGCACATGCACGCGCACACGCACGGAAAAGATTGGCGCCAGATGGACTATTTAAAAGGTGCCTCTACCTGTGCTGAGTGCTGACTGGTGGTCTTCAGCTGTTCGCCGTTTCCTGCTCGTTCCTATGTGATTTCCTTGTTGCTGACCCGGCTTGTTCCTGACCTGACTCTTGATTACTCTCCTGCTTGACACTCGTTCCTGACTTCGGCTCTGCTCTTGACTTTGGCTGCTTATGATTTGGTACCTCGCTGTCCGCCCATTGATGACCCTGGCTATTCCTATAACATTGCTCCTGTCTCCCATCCCAGCTTCCTGCCTTGCTCTGGTGCACACCTGGCGACCTACCATCATACCAGCTCTGCATATCACTACTGCTCTTGAATCGGAGGTTCATCAGTCTTCCAAAGTCTCCAGCTGCAAGAGCTGCAAACAACATCTGCTGGCCCTCTTGTCCCCCTGGTCCCTAGACACCCTCTGTTCCACTTCCAGTGGGGTCAGGGCTAGTGACACAAGTGAGGCCGACCTCGTTATTTCAGTCTCCAATCAGGCACATGACAACTGTAATTCCCAATGCAGTTCTGAAACAAAAGAAATATGCATATCTGCCACTAGGGGGCACTGCAGGGGAAAGTGTCCCATTTCATTTGCTTGTGTGCTCCATCTTGCACCTCCTATATTTGGGTGATTGGTGGGATACAGTAGATGATAGTTTCTGTCCTCTCAGGCCTTCATTGACAGGTAAGAGGGTGAATTTGTCTGAAAAATTAGATTATCTTTATAACTAGAGATGAGCGAATCGAACCAGGCGAAGTGGAATTCGTTTCGAATTTCAGGAAAAATTCGATTTGCGTCGAATCCGAATATTTGCATAATTCGGGTGCGCGAATCGGATTTTTCCCGATCAGCCGGCAAAAGTGTCCCTGCAGAGAGCTCCGCTATTTCTGAGAGTTCTCTGACAGTTCCTTCACATTTACAGCGGTTGAAACATTGTATCTATTTGTTTCCATTTAGGATACAGATGTTTTTATTCGGAAATAAATAGATACAATGTTTCAACCGCTGTACATGTGAAGGAACTGTCAGAGAACTGTCAGAAATAGCGGAGCTCTCTGCAGATACACTTTTTGCTGTACTGGAATACTTCTTCTTTTCATTCTTCTTTTCATTCTTCTCATTCTTCTTTTCATTCTTCTTTTCATTCTTCTTCTCATTCTTCTTTTCATTCTTTTTCTTCTTTTCATTCTTCTTTTCATTCTTCTCATTCTTCATGAGAAGAAGAATGAGAAGAAGAATGAAAAGAAGAATGAAAAGAAGAATGAGAAGAATGAAAAGAAGAATGAAAAGAAGAAGAAGAATGAAAAGAAGAATGAGAAGAAGAATGAAAAGAAGAATGAGAAGAAGAATGAGAAGAATGAAAAGAAGAGTGAGAAGAATGAAAAGAAGAATGAAAAGAAGAAGAAGAAGAATGATAGGAAGAAGAAGAATGAAAAGAAGAATGAAAAGAAGAAGAAGAAGAATCTTTTCATTCTTCTCATTCTTTTTTTCATTCTTCTTTTCATTCTTCTTCTTTTCATTCTTCTATTTCTTTTCATTCTTCTTTTCATTCTTCTTCTTCTTCTTTTCATTCTTCTTTTCATTCTTCTTCTTCTTTTTTCATTCTTCTCATTCTTCTTTTCATTCTTCTTCTTCTTCTTTTCATTCTTCTTCTTCTTTTCATTCTTCTTCTTCTTCTTTTCATTCTTCTTCTTCTTCTTTTCATTCTTCTTCTTCTTTTCATTCTTCTTCTTCTTCTTTTCATTCTTCTTCTTCTTTTCATTCTTCTTCTCATTCTTCTTCTTCTTTTCATTCTTCTTCTTTTCATTCTTCTTTTCATTCTTCTCATTCTTCTTTTCATTCTTCTTTTCATTCTTCTTTTCATTCTTCTCATTCTTCTTTTCTTCTTCATGAAAAGAAGAATGAGAAGAAGAATGAAAAGAAGAATGAAAAGAAGAATGAAAAGAAGAAGAATGAAAAGAAGAATGAGAAGAAGAATGAAAAGAAGAATGAGAAGAATGAAAAGAAGAATGAAAAGAAGAAGAAGAATGAAAAGAAGAATGAGAAGAAGAATGAAAAGAAGAATGAGAAGAAGAATGAGAAGAATGAAAAGAAGAATGAAAAGAAGAAGAAGAAGAATGAAAAGAAGAAGAAGAAGAATGAAAAGAAGAATGAAAAGAAGAAGAAGAAGAATCTTTTCATTCTTCTCATTCTTCTTTTCATTCTTCTTTTCATTCTTCTTCTTCTTCTTTTCATTCTTCTTTTCATTCTTCTTCTTCTTCTTTTCATTCTTCTTCTTCTTTTCATTCTTCTTTTCATTCTTCTTCTTTTCATTCTTCTTCTTCTTTTCATTCTTCTTTTCATTCTTCTTCTTCTTTTCATTCTTCTCATTCTTCTTTTCATTCTTCTTTTCATTCTTCTTCTCATTCTTCTTTTCATTCTTCTTCTTCTTCTTTTCATTCTTCTCATTCTTCTTTTCTTCTTCATGAAAAGAAGAATGAGAAGAAGAATGAAAAGAAGAAGAAGAATGAGAAGAAGAATGAAAAGAAGAATGAGAAGAATGAAAAGAAGAATGAAAAGAAGAAGAAGAATGAAAAGAAGAATGAGAAGAAGAATGAAAAGAAGAATGAGAAGAATGAAAAGAAGAATGAAAAGAAGAAGAAGAAGAATGAAAAGAAGAAGAAGAATGAATGAAAAGAAGAAGAATGAGAAGAAGAATGAAAAGAAGAATGAGAAGAAGAATGAAAAGAAGAATGAGAAGAATGAAAAGAAGAATGAGAAGAAGAATGAAAAGAAGAATGAGAAGAAGAATGAGAAGAATGAGAAGAAGAATGAAAAGAAGAAGAAGAAGAATGAAAAGAAGAAGAAGAATGAAAAGAAGAATGAAAAGAAGAAGAATCTTTTCATTCTTCTCATTCTTATTTTCATTCTTCTTCTTCTTCTTTTCATTCTTCTTCTTCTTTTCATTCTTCTTTTCATCCTACTTGTTCTTCTTCTTCATCCTCATCCTCTTCTTCTTCTTCTGAGGATGAGGATGAAGAAGAAGAAGAAGAAGTAGGATGAAAATAAGAAGAATTCCAAGCCGGCAAAAAGTGTATCTGCAGAGCTCCTCTATTCTGCAGATACACTTAGAGGAGCTCTGCAGATACACTTTTTGCCGGTTTGGAATTCTTCTTATTTTCATCCTACTTCTTCTTCTTCTTCATCCTCATCCTCAGAAGAAGAAGAAGAGGATGAGGATGAAGAAGAAGAAGAAGAAGTAGGATGAAAATAAGAAGAATTCCAAGCCGGCAAAAAGTGTATCTGCAGAGCTCCGCTAAGTGTATCTGCAGAGCTCCGCTATTTCTGACAGTTCTCTGACATTCACTCCATACAGCGGTTGAAACATTGTATCTATTTGTTTCCATTTCCGGCAAAAAGTGTATCTGCAGAGCTCCGCTAAGTGTATCTGCAGAGCTCCGCTAAGAAATAGCGGAGCTCTGCAGATACACTTTTTGCCGGCTTGGAATTCTCCTTCTTCTCATCCTTCTTCTTCTTCTCATCCTTCTTCTTCTTCTCATCCTTCTTCTTCTTCTCATCCTTCTCCTTCTTCTCATCCTTCTCCTTCTTCTCATCCTTCTTCTTCTTCTCATCCTTCTTCTTCTTCTCATCCTTCTCCTTCTTCTCATCCTTCTCCTTCTTCTCATCCTTCTCCTTCTTCTCATCCTTCTCCTTCTTCTCATCCTTCTCCTTCTTCTCATCCTTCTCCTTCTTCTCATCCTTCTCCTTCTTCTCATCCTTCTTCTTCTTCTCATCCTTCTTCTTCTTCTCATCCTTCTTCTTCTTCTCATCCTTCTCCTTCTT
Source organism: Staurois parvus (assembly GCF_062004578.1). Lineage (NCBI taxonomy): Eukaryota > Metazoa > Chordata > Amphibia > Anura > Ranidae > Staurois > Staurois parvus. The sequence continues at coordinate 4,567,979 of NW_028318271.1, read as the reverse complement.
CTCATCCTTCTTCTTCTTCTCATCCTTCTTCTTCTCATCCTTCTCCTTCTTCTCATCCTTCTTCTCATCCTGCTCCTTCTTCTCATCCTTCTTCTCATCCTTCTCCTTCTTCTCATCCTTCTCCTTCTTCTCATCCTTCTCCTTCTCCTTCTTCTCATCCTTCTCCTTCTTCTCATCCTTCTCCTTCTCCTTCTTCTCATCCTTCTCCTTCTTCTCATCCTTCTCCTTCTCCTTCTTCTCATCCTTCTCCTTCTTCTCATCCTTCTCCTTCTCCTTCTTCTCATCCTTCTCCTTCTTCTCATCCTTCTCCTTCTCCTTCTTCTCATCCTTCTCCTTCTTCTCATCCTTCTCCTTCTCCTTCTTCTCATCCTTCTCCTTCTTCTCATCCTTCTCCTTCTTCTCATCCTTCTCCTTCTTCTCATCCTTCTCATCCTTCTCCTTCTTCTCATCCTTCTCCTTCTCCTGCTCCTTCCTCATCTCCAAGGGCATTTAAATTAAAGGTACAGTGTTCTGCACTAATTTAAAGGCTCTCTGAAGCCTAGAAACCCTTTTTATAAGTTAAATTCGTAGCGAATAAATTCGCATCGAATCGATTTTCTTCCTCAAATTCGGCGAATCAGCCGAATCGAATTTTTGAATAATTCGCTCATCTCTATTTATAACCTTTCATTGATTCCTATTAATGTTCTCCACTATCACAGCATAATGTTTACCTATAGTCCTCTTTTCAGTAAAATGGTGAGATTAACATCTAGAGTTTAGAAACATTTCCACAGCACAATTTCTGCTGCAATACTGCAATGTGCAAATAATGTGAAAATAAATATTCTTTTCCAAATGGTATGAGGATGACAAAACACATCCTGGCATAAAACATACTTTATGGAATGAAATGATGAGGACCAGAATGAACGTGCAAGTAGCTTTTCCCTCTAGAGTTCTCATTCCAGAAAAACTCTTTCTGCTGTTTCTGGACCATAAAAAGTGTTTCTTTACCAGCAACATCTTCAAGTAAGAAAGTGTTACAAATCACAACCTCCCAGAAATACAAAATCCCTTCATTTATAGAGAAAATGACACCTGAAAAATCAGGAGAACATTGATCAAGCTCTTCAATGAGCAATATATGCTTCTGGATCAGCACTGTCAATAACTGAAAATGCATTTTGATAGGAAGATTTTACATTATTATGAGGGAATGTTCTTAACATATACAGTCCTTGTTATTCCAATTGTAATAAAAAATCCAATTTTAAAAAGCAAGTTTAGTTTATTTACTGAATAAGCTGAACTTTTATTTCAAGCATAATACTTTTATATACACTACATTTCACCTTCCCAGTGTAACCAAACAACTTTCAATTTGTAATACTACTCCACACTGATTTTTTTTTTAAATTTTTCCAAAATTCCCATAAAAAGTAGAGAAATTTTTTTTACATCTCTAGACTCATCTAAGTTGTCAGTGGAACTTTTTTTATTGCAATATTTTTGGATTCCCTTGCCCTACCCCATCTGTCTCTGGGACAATGGTCACCAGGACAAGCAGACGTGAATCTCAACAGCACAGACACAGATAGCAATGAAAACCCAAAAGTTTTGTGTTACATATATTTTAACCTCCCTGGCGGTATTCCCGAGTATAGCTCGGGGTAACATTTCAGTACCAAAAGCGGTAACCCCGAGCTACACTCGGGCTTACCATGCGGCGTTGCTCAGGGAGTCCCTGCAGCACTTACCTTGTCCTGCGCTCCCGCGATGTGTCCCCTGCAGCGTCCCCGGCCATCTCCTCCGGCCGATGCCGGCATCCGACTTCCGTGTTCCAGTCCCTGTGACGTCGGAACGTACGGGCGCCGGAACCGGCGGCAAATTTGAAGTTTTTAAAAAATATCATTTTTTAAAAAATGATTATTATATAGTAAAACATTGCTGTTTCAATGCATTTCACATATATTTTGTCCCTACTGCTTTGTCCTGTGCCCTGCCTACATTTTGACTGTTCTTTCTGCCTGGAAACTTAGAAAAGTCCATGGCATCCAAAAAGCGTCCCTTTAGGTCAAAATCGGTTTTGGACCAGCTAGAGAACAGCGATAGTAAATCAGAACCACTTGCAGAATTGAGTGATAATGATTCATGGGGGAAATTCGTCACCAGACACTGAAAACGATTTTGCGACTTTGATCAGTGATGTGCAAACTTGGCGCTATATTTCAAATTTCAGTGTTTTTGGTTTGATTATATTATTGAATTAAATTTATTATTATTATATTATTATTTTTTATGAGTATTTATTAAGTAAGTAATTACTAAGAATTGCAGGCCTACAATACATAACACCAAATTTCCATGCAAAAAAATGGTACCGCTTTTGGTACAAAATTCCTGACATAATCATACCGCCAGGGAGGTTAATTAATTAGTGAGTTTATGTTTACTTTTACTTGCTTTATTGTTTAACCTTTTGCATATTTTTGGACAGAGTGGGGAAAGGTTAGACCCTCTGTAAGTTTTTGTTTACACTAGTGACTATTGTGACCAAGAAAGAAAGGGAGGAAATCTAAAATATTAAGATTGTCCTTAAAACGATAGATGAGAGGAAATCTTTGAATAGGGACACCTGTTCCGGGAACAACTATCCCTTCACTTGGAGGTTTCCTATAACTTCCTGTTGTACATTTGGAACAGACAGTGATAAGAAGTTCCCCCAATGGTAAAAAAGCAAACAAAAAAAAAAAAAGAAAAACTGGCAGAGGCTTCTTTTCTTCCATATTCTATCAAAAACTATAATTAAATAAAAGAATTGTTTTGGATATGCAAGCACTTAATACATAAATACCTATTGATTATCAGTCCCCAACCATTGATGATACCTTTGACTTTTACCTTTAGCAATTGTGCCCTGTAGTAGCACAGGACACAAAGGAAGGAACCAGAAAGTGCAATAGGGGACCAGGCATCTGACAGTCATGGAAAAGAGTCACATGCGTAGGACTTCTTGGACTGTGCAGTTCTTCGAGAGTAAAGATCAGTGGCAACAGTGGGACAGGTAACTCAACAGCCTTCTATCAAAGGCAATTTTATTTTTTTAGGAAGCAAAAAAGTTGCTTCAAGGATACCTAAACCCAAGACCAAAAAAGTAATAAATTCCAGGTACCAGTCCTAAGATGTGGTGGCTGCACTAGTTTTTATTATGAGGATAGGAAATACATCAAGTACAGAAAATACCTGTTGATCTTGTGAAAAATGCAGCAATCCTAATCACTTTCTGTGAGCAGAACAGAAAGTACCAACAAACTTTTCTTTCTTTTGTTACTACTAATCCCTTCAGCTCAAATGTATTGGACATGAACAAAGGCAGACATGTTGGCAGTTGGATTCGCCACCAGCTCCCTTCAAGCTGAGTAACGATACCTCCCCTCTGCTTCTTGGGGTAGGGTAAGTACATGCCTGTAAAGGAAGAAACTGCACCATATTATGACTCACATGCTCCAAACCTGAAGCCCACTTTATCTGTAAAACATTTTCTTGTCCCGAAACCCACCTCCACAAATATAGGAATGTCCCCATGGTGTACTGATTAACAACATGGTCAACAACATGGCACAACAGCTTCTCAACTGCACATTTCCCATTTAACAGTGCAGAACATATCAGTGTAACCAACCTAAACTATTAAAGTCCAGCCATCTTCACATATGCTCTTACATGAGTTCCTCTGCAGTGTGTCCTCACATGGAGTCTCCATCTGGGCCTAGGCCCAGGAGGTCTTCTGCTCTCTAGGCTACATAACCATGACTCCCCCTTCATATAGGTGAGGAGCATAGCCACCCTGGGACAGGCAGCCTGTTATTTGTAGGATTAACCTATGAAAATAAAGGTAAACTACAATATATTAAATTTTTTTTATGGATTTAGATATGCTTTAAAAATATCTAAATTGTGATAGGGCTTGGGTAGATCAGTGGCAGCCTTATTGCGTCTTGTATTACGAAAATCAGTTTACCCAAAATGATAGGTCGATTTGTCGAAGACATACATTTTTTATAACTATTCCTTATAAATCCCAGGGACTCTGTTAGTGAGATCTCTGTGCTAATTCCTGGGTCTGCAAACCTGCTCTAGCTAGTATGAGGAACTCCCATGCTCCCTGCTGCAAGCGTTGGAATATGCAAAATGTTCAGGAACACCCAAAACTCCCAGGTAGACAGAAACAGAGTCAGGAATTAATGCTGAGATATCTCACTGTTGGGATATCCAAAATATAAGCGTGTTGGGTAGGTGCTGCATGATGTGGCATGCAGTAAGCACACAGAGCCCCAATTTACCAAAAATGGGGTATTGCAAAAACAGCAAAACAGTACAAAGAGGCCCACTGGGAAGGCTCAGCCAACCGGGGCACTTACAACACTTCGAAGTAGAGACAGTGGTGTTTAGATTCCAAGCTTCTGACATGATCTGCCATGAGGAGTGGAGTATGGCCTGGCCTGGCCAGTCCAACTTAATGGGGATGCTTCCTGTGAAGGTAGAGCTAGCCCCTACTGTTTCCCTACTCCACCAGATCCTTTCCTTATCGCTAGTGCTGTGCCTGACACCCATTCACATAAAGCGTGCCAAAACCAGGGGTAGGGACCTAAAAAAGATTCTGATTGACCCAAGATGGCTGCCAGGGTCAACTGAATCCAGTGCATCTACTCAGATCACTGTTCCAGATGATTGAAGAAACCATGGAAGAACCCAATTGCTCTCAACTTCTTACCCCAGCTGTACTGTATGGTTGAGCACCACCTGCAGTGGAGAATATAGACTGCACCTGCTAGAAGAGGCTAGAAGCTGACCCAGCATAGCAGGTTCCATTTTTTACAAAAAGTTCACCTCTGTGTGGAATGACCCTTTAATGTGCTCTTTATTGATTTTTTTGGTTGGAAGCTATATAGATGAACAAAAGTGAAGTTATGCTTTCAGTGATTTCTTCCACCTACTCTGATCATTACATTTTCAGGTGTTATTATATGATTGTGCTAATCTGCTGCAAAATTAGAGGCTGTTTTTAAGACTTTATGCAAAACAAGTATTGATTGTGGCTGAAGTGGGTTTTTAGACTGCTAATCTGGTTGAATAGTGTCTGATTGCTGCTCCATTGTGGTAAGAAGGTCTTGTTACAGGCTTGACTTACTTTTTTTTCAAAGTGTCGAGTGATCAGTGTAACAAAGCTCACACGTTATATGTGTAAGTATTTTTATTCTGAATTATGCAGATCTGACGGCTGATTTGAAGACAACCTATGAGCATACAAATACAGAAATCAAATCTATTAGTTTATTTGAAAAAAAAAGACTCCAGGGAAGGGAGGGAGAAACTGCTGCAGATGTCTGCTAGAGGAGGACATGATAGGAAGATTTGGGATGGTGTTCCAGCTATGTGTCTCCTAGTTGCCTTCACTTCATACCTCCAGCAATTTGCTTGCCTTGTCCCCCCTAGTGTCAAGGTACACTCACCACTCAATTTATTAGGTACACCTTGCTAGTACGGGGTTGGACCCCCTTTTGCCTTCAAAACTGCCTTAATTCTTTATGGCATAGATTCAACAAGGTGTTGGAAACATTCCTCAGAGATTTTGCTTCATATTGACATGAGTTACTGTTCTCTTTCTATCATCCTAAACCAGTCTGCCACTTCTCTAACATCAACAAGACATTTTCGACACCACCCTCCAGTAAAACACTCCCTGCACACAGTTAACCCTTTGATCACCTCGCATGTTAACTTCTTCCTGCCCAGTGCCATTAGTACAGTGTCAATGCTTTTTTTTTTTAGCACTGATCATTGTATTGGTGTCACTGGGGATGTCAGTGACGCCAAGTCAGTTCCCCCCAGTGTCAGAATGTCCGCTACAGTCCCGCTATAAGTTGCTGAGTGCAGCCATTACTAGTAAAAAAAAAAAAAAAATCCCAGTATCTATACTGCCATTTGTAAACACTATAACTTTCATGTAAACCAATTCATTTACACGTATTGGGATTTTTTGTAGCAAAGACATAGAGCAGAATACATTTTGGGCAAAATTTATGATGAAATTAGATTTTTTCATTTTTTTTTACTGGACATGTTTAACTACTTGCCAACCGCAGATAGCCGAATGACGGCTACACTGCGGCCGGCCAGTTTTGGGAGGGCGTCATATAACGTCCTCCCAGAACGCGCTCTTTTGCGCACCCTGTGATCTCCGTGATCGCTGTGTCCTACAGACACAGCTGATCACGTGATGTGGTAAAAGGCCAATCACAGCGGCCTTTTACCACGTGATCAGCCAATGACACGCTGATCACCGGGAAATGCAATTGCCGGTTCTCGGCTGCACTTTCCTCACGCTGTCAGAGCATGAGGAAAGTACTGCCAAGAACCTGCAGTTGTCAGAGCAGGGATCGGCACCAATCATCAGGGCACTGATGATCAGTGCCCTGATGATCGGTGCCCAGCAGTGCCACCCACCAGTTCTGCCCAGCAGTGCGCCCACCTGTGCCCAGCAGTGCACCCACCTGTGCCACCCAGCAGTGCCACCCACCTGTGCACAGCAGTGCTACCCACCTGTGCCCACCAGTGCCACCCACCAATGCCACCCACCAGTGCCCATCAGTGCAGCCCAGCAGTGCTGCCAGTCAGTCCCACCAGTCAGTGCCCAGCGGTTCTGCCAGCCAGTGCCCAGCAGTTGCGCCAGTCAATGCCCAGCAGTGATGCCAGTCAGTGCCACCTATCAGTGCTGTCTGTCAGTGACACCTATCAGTGCCGCCTATCCGTGACACCTCATTAGTGCTGCCTATCAGTGCCGCCTATCCGTGCCACCTCATTAGTGCTGCCTAACAGTGCCGTCTATCAGTGCCCTTCAGTGCCACCTATTAGTGCCCATCAGTGCTGCCTCATCAATGCACATCAGTGAAGGAGAAAAATTACCTGTTTGAAATGTTTATAATAGAAACAAAGAAACTTTTTTTTTTCAAATTTTTTGCATTTTTTTTGTTTTTTAGCGCAAAAAGTAAAGCGCTCAGCGGCAATTAAATACCACCAAAAGAAAGCTCTATTTGTGAGAAAAAATGATAAAAATTTCATATGGGTACAATCTTGCATGACCGCGCAATTGTCAATCAAAGTGCGACAGCGCTGAAAGCTGAAAATTGGCCTGGTAAAGAAGGGGGTATAAGTGCCCGGTAGGCAAGTGGTTAATAGCAAAAAGTAAAAAATATTGTTTTTTTTTCTCAAAATTGTCTGTTTTTTTTTTATAGCGTAAAAAATAAAAAATGCACAGGCGATCAAATACAACCGAAAGAAAGCTCTATTCGTGGGAAAAAAAAAAAGGACATAAATTTAATTTGTGTGCAGCGCTGCATGACCGTGCAACTGTCAGTTAAAGTAATGTAGCACCGTAATGCAAAAAAATGACCTAGTCAGGAAGGGGGGTAAATCCTCTGCAGGGCAAGTGGTTAATAATGTTTTTAGTGCATTTTTACCATAAAAATAATTTTGATATTTTCTCTAGCGGTTGGGGGAGGATGGGACTGTCAGGTAGGCTATATGGGGCCCCGTATATATCCATATATATCTAACAGAGCTTCCCCCATCCTCTCTACCCCACTTTATCGCCTACTCTGCTCACTTTTAGGCAATCTCTGAAAACCTATCTCTTCAGGGAAGCCTATCCTGCCCTCAGCTAATAATGGAATCTTCTACTCTTCCTACCAGTCCATCCCCCACAGTTACTACCTTTTGTGCCACTAGCCCCTCCCTCTTAGATTGTAAGCTCCCAGGATCAGGCTCTCCTAACCCTCTTGTATTGAACTTATTGTTGCTGTATTGTCTCCCGTTATATTGTAAAGCGCTGAGCAAACTGTTGGCGCTATATAAATCCTTAACCACTAGAGAACCGCCCACAGTACATTTACTGCGGCAAAGCGGTCCCTGTAGGCTGGATCACGTTTATAAACGTCATCCTGTTTACATGGATGCCAGACAATATGCATGGAAACTCATTATGGTTTCCAAATTTAAATTTTTTTGGACCTAATCCTCAACATGGGCATTACTAAAGAAAATGAATTGCGGTTGTATTTGTCCGCAGACCCAATTTATCATATCCCGTGTTCTCTGCTGCCATGGTATATAATGTGTTTTATGCATTTCAACGACAATACACTCTGTCATCCTCGAGGTGACCCTGAATTTGACCGGCTACACAAAATTCAGCCCCTCACAAATCACCTTAACCAAAATTTTGCAGATGTCTATACTCCCCGGCAAAACATCTGCGTTGATGAGTCCCTCATTAATTTTTTTGGCCGCCTTGCATTCAAACAATTTCTCCCCAGCAAGCGTGCCAGATATGGGGTCAAAATGTAGAAGACCTGTGGGATGACAACAGGCTATACTTATAAGTTTTGGATTTACGAGGGAAAAGGGATTTACCTGGAGCCCCCCAGATGCCCAGACTACATGGGGAGTAGTGGCAAGATAGTTTGGGACCTGCTGTCATCCTTTTTCATATGGGGTACCACTTATACGTGGACAATTTTTATTCAAGCGTGATACTATTTAGACATTTGTACAATCTTGGAACTGGCGCATGTGGCACCATGTGACCTAATGTGTGCCCACCATTAGAAGTGGGTGGATGCAGGGTGGTATATTCTAATGGTGGGTATACCACACACTTTTTCTGGCAGATATTTCTTCTCTTTTTTTCATTCAGTCCACAGGCTGCATAAAAAAAAAAGAACATAGCATACCTCAGTTCACGAATGCCTCTGTTAACGTAATTTTCGGTTTACGAATGAAAATCCATTGAAAATAATACCTTGGTTTACTCATATTTTATTAATTTTTTTCACAATACAAAGTGTATGTCAGTGCTGATTTTTAAATGCAACTGCCGTCTTTATTTTTTTCTGCTCTATAACTCACAACATTAGCTGTCAGTTTCCTTGGAGCTAAGGGATACTTTGTATCTTTTAAGAAACTGAAAGGAAACATTGTTTCTTTTAACTTGGGGAAATAAACTAAAAGAAACTTTCTCTATTTTAGATGGAGGGGGGAAGTGACTGCTGAATTTCTGAACTACTGTATAGTGAAGAAAAAAAAAACGGTAATTACATTTAAAAACCTGACAGCTGAGTAAATTGCCGGCAATTAAAAAAAATGTTTTTAATTGTCAGTAATTCTTTTACATTCAGCTGTCAGTGGGGAACCCCGCTGACAGCTGAAACATTCACACATGGTTGTCACTACTAAAATACGGTATTTTAGTAGCGTTTACTGTTTTTCTGAGCTTCGGAATGGATTAATTGGTTTTCAGTGCATTCCAATGGGCAACAGTGTTTCGGTTTACGAATTGTTCGCTATACGAAATGTCCTTCAGAACGAATTAAATTTGTAAACCGAGGTACTGGTACATCACTGGACTTTGAATGGCTGTACTAGGATGATGCCTACAGCTGCAGGCATCATTCTGGTATCGTTTTTTTCAGCTGGCGATCGGCTTTCATGTAAAAGCAATCCTAGTGGCTAATTAGCTGCATGATTGCTTTTACAAGCAGCGGGAGATGATGCCCCCCCTCCCCCACTGCCTCCCACGGCCTTCTCGGGCAGTCCTGTGCCATCGGGGCAACCTGATGCAGCTGGTGTTTCTGCCAGCTGACCATAGAGCTGATGGGAGACCAGAATGGTACCAATCATCTCTATAGCCTAAGAAATCGGAAGCTACGAACATTTCATCACTTCAGTGTCGCAGGATATAAACCATGCCATTTGTAAATTGGGAAAGCATCTGATCACACCGATCTTAGTTTGATTAGATAATGTAAGGGCAGAGGAGATATCTAGAGTCCGATAGACTCCAGATTTCTCAAAAAAGAATATATGACAATACCCATTGAAGTTATAGGGGTTATTTGCATTCCCTGTGATAGCATTAAAAGTGATTAAAAAAAATGAAGGGGACAGTGTAAAAATAATTTTAAAAAAATCAATATAACTTAAGAAAAAAAAGTACCCTAGCCCCCCTGCGCATGCGCACATTTGCGTTAGTGAGCGTTGACCCTGTGCCAGTATGTAAACAGCGGTTGCACCATGCATGTGAGGTATCGCCACAAACGTCAGATCAAGGGCAGTAATTCTAACACTAGACCTCCTCTGTAAATCTAAAATGGTAGCTTGTAAAGGCTTAAAATATTGTCTATGGATATTAAAAACATATGCAGTTTGTTGCCATTGCACGGGGCATGCGCAGTTTTAAAGCATGTCATGTTTTGTATCTATTTACTCGGCATACCATCATCTTTTATATCTTACCAAATAATTGGCCAATATTTTGTGTTTTTGTGCATTAAAAGTAAAGATTTTTTTTTTTTTAAATTGCGTTTGAAAAATTGTTGCACGAGTACTATGTGACATAAAAAATTGGAGCGCCCACTATTTTATTCACTAGGGTGTTTGATTTAAAAAAATATATAATGTTTGGGGTTTAAATTAATTTTATGTCCAAAAATACAGATTTTTTTCATGTGAACAAAAAGTGTCAGAAAAGGCTTGGTCTTCAGGTTAGAAGAGTGAATGATGTGTGGCATAAACTTCTAATGCTGGGCATAGAATGCCTCCACCTCCCAGAATGACCCCTTTTTGGAAAGACACCCCAAACTATTTGCTGAGAGGCATGTTGAATTAATAGAAGGATTTATTTTTTTACCACAAGTTTTTGGAAAATGACAAACAAAATTTTTTTTTTTTACACAAAATTGTCATTTAAATGATTTATTGCTCACACATTCAATGGGTATATGTGGAATTACTCCCCAAAATACATTCTGCTACTTCTCCCGAGTATGGGGGTACCACATGTGAGAGACATTTTGGCAGTCTAGCCAAGTACAGGACCCCAAAATCCAATAAGCACCTTCAGGCTTTTGAAGGGCTATATTTCCTCATTACACTTCCTGACTACCTATCACAGTTTCAGAGGCCCTAAAATGTCAGGGTAGCACCTAACCCCCCCAAATGACCACTTTTTGGAAAGTAGACACTCCAAGGAATTTGATCAGAAGCGTGTTGAGTATTTTTTGCCACAAGTTTTGGAAACTGAAGAAAAAAACAAAAACATATTTTTTCTTTTCTTTTTCTATATTTCAAAACCTTGTGAGAAAAAATTAGATCTGCAAAATACTCAACATGCCTCTTTTTAAATTCCTTGCGGTGTCTACTTTCCAAAACTTTGTCATTTGGGGGGGGGGTTTGGTGCTATCCTAGCATTTCAGGGCCTCTGAAACTGTGATAGGTAGTGAGGAAGTGAAATGAGGAAGTTACGCACCTTCAGGCTTTCAAAGTGGTCATTGGATTTCAGGCTTCTGTATGTGGCTAGGCTCCCAAAAAGTCTCACACATGTGGTATCCCCATACTCGGTAGAAGTAGCAGAATGTATTTTGGGGTGTAATTCCACATATATCCATGGCTTGTGTGAGAAATATATAATTTAAATGCCAATTTTGTGTAAAAAAAAACAAAACATTTTTGTAATTTTCCAGAAACTTGTGGAAAAAAAATAAATCTTCCATGGACTCAATGGCCCTGATTCACTATTGGGCGTGGGCGCATATTCATGGGCTTAAGCCCAATTTTCATGGGCGTCTGTCTATTTTTTACCCTGCAACCTAATTCACTATCGACCAGCGCCCATAAGCAGATGTCCAATCTAATTCACAAAAAGACACACGCCCGGAATCAGACTCACAAAGCAGACTTGCTAAGAAGCACGTCTAACACCATGACAAATCACTGCAGAGACATGTTCACTTAGAAATTTGCTTTGCCAAATATCAGGACTTCACTTTAAACAATATCTGCTATTTCAAAAAAAATTAAGAATGTGTTAAAAATCGTTTTTTTCAAGGAAATCGACACAGTAAAAATCTAGACGCCCGTGCAGTGTCTTTGGCAGATACAACTGAGCATGTGCAGAACACATTTTAGACTTCTGCCATGGGCGTTTGCTTTTTAGCTACTGCCTAATAGTGAATCTTACTGTGGATTCCTCTGACAGCCGGCACTCGGTCGCGTCTATTGTGTTTAATAAACAGCACTAAGCATATCTTCATGTAATCTAACTAGATTTCCTTAGTTCTAGTGATTCTATTTTTGTTTCTTATCCTTTATAATTATTTCTGTAATGATTTTACTTATTTCAAAGGTCTAGATAATATTTATTTTGACAGCTGAATGTAATAATAAAGGTCTGCAATAAAAAAAAAAAAAAAACAGCGTGGGTCCCCCCTCTCATCCTTACCAAGCCCTTCAGGTCTGGTATGGATATTAAGAGGGAACTCCACACTGAAATTAAAAAAAAAAACAGCGTGGGTCCCCCTCAATATCCATACCAGACCCTTATCCGAGCATGCAGCCCGGCAGGTCAGGAAAGGGGGGGGGGCGAGCGAGCGCCCCCCCCTCCTGAACCATACCAGGCCACATGCCCTCAACATGGGGGGGGTGCTTTGGGGCAGGGGGGCTCCCCCCCAAAGCACCTTGTCCGCATGTTGATGAGGACAAGGGCCTCTTCCCCACAACCCCGGCCGGTGGTTGTGGGGGTCTGCGGGCGGGGGGCTTATCAGAATCTGGAAGCCCCCTTTAACAAGGGGGCCCCCAGATCCCGCCCCCCCCTACGTGAACGAGTCTGCGGTACATGGTCCAGCAGACTTATTCACAAAAAAACTAAGTGTGGTGTAAAAAAAACACAGTACAGGGTCTTTGACAAGTCCTTTATTAAAACAATGTCCCCCGAAGTAGATCCAACGTCAATCACGGCGGCGGCGGCAGGGACCCGAAAAAAGAAAAAAAAAAAAGGTTCCACTCCCGTCCGAGGCTTCCAGCCTTGTGAAGAAGAGGCTAGCTGACATTTCTTATATAGGTATGGGGCGGGGCCAGCCGGGGACATCATCCGAGTGACCCGCCCCATGTCACATGCTTGCTGTTCCCGGCTGGCCCCGCCCCATAGCTATATAAGAAATGTCAGACTGTCTCCTGCATTCAGCTAGTTAGCCTCAGTGGAGAGACAGGGTGACATTTCTCAAATAGGTAAGGGGCGGGGATGATGTGACCGGCTGGCCCCGCCCCATACTTATTTAAGAAATGTCAGCTAGCCTCTTCTTCACAAGGCTGGAAGCCTCCGACGGGAGCGGAACCTTTTTTTTTTTTTTCTTTTTTCGGGTCCCTGCCGCCGCCGCCGCCGTGATTGACGTTGGATCTACTTCGGGGGACATTGTTTTATTAAAGGACTTGTCAAAGACCCTGTACTGTGTTTTTTTTACACCGCACTTAGTTTTTTTGTGAATAAGTCTGCTGGACCATGTACCGCAGGCTCGTTCACGTAGGGGGGGGGGCGGGATCTGGGGGCCCCCTTGTTAAAGGGGGCTTCCAGATTCTGATAAGCCCCCCACCCGCAGACCCCCACAACCACCGGCCGGGGTTGTGGGGAAGAGGCCCTTGTCCTCATCAACATGCGGACAAGGTGCTTTGGGGGGGGAGCCCCCCTGCCCCAAAGCACCCCCCCATGTTGAGGGCATGTGGCCTGGTATGGTTCAGGAGGGGGGGGGCGCTCGCTCGCCCCCCCCCTTTCCTGACCTGCCGGGCTGCATGCTCGGATAAGGGTCTGGTATGGATATTGAGGGGGACCCACGCTGTTTTTTTTAAATTTCGACGTGGAGTTCCCCCTTAATATCCATACCAGATCCGAAGGGCTTAGTACAGATGGGAGGGGGGACCCCACGCTTTTTTTTATCATTTATGTAATAAAGGAAACTATTTTACATTCAGCTGTCAGTGGGGAACCCCGCTGACAGCTGAAACATTAACACATGGCTGTCGCTCCTAAAATCCCGCATGAGTTATGTTATCAACTCATGCGGCGTTTTAGTAGTGAAAACCAATGCAGCGCTCATGTTTCAGCTGTCGGCGGAGTTCCTCACTGACAGTTGAATGTCAAAGTATTGCAGGGAATTATAAACAGTTTTTTAAATAACCGGCGTGGGGTCCCCCCTCCCATCCATACTAAGCCCTTCGGGTCTGGTGTGGATATTAAGGGGGAACTCCACACTGAAATTAAAAATAAAAACAGCGTGGGTCCCCCTCAATATCCATACCAGAGCCTTATCCGAGCATGCAGCCCGGCAGGTCAGGAAAGGGGGGGGGGACGAGTGAGCGCCCCCCCCTCCTGAACCATACCAGGCCACATGCCCTCAACATGGGGGGGTGCTTTGGGGCAGGGGGGGCTCCCCCCCCAAAGCACCTTGTCCCCATGTTGATGAGGACAAGGGCCTCTTCCCCACAACCCTGGCCGGTGGTTGTGGGGGTCTGCGGGCGGGGGGCTTATCAGAATCTGGAAGCCCCCTTTAACAAGGGGGCCCCCAGATCCCGCCCCCCCCCTACGTGAACGAGCCTGCGGTACATGGTCCCGCAGACTTATTCACAAAAAAACTAAGTGTGGTGTAAAAAAAACACAGTACAGGGTCTTTGACAAGTCCTTTATTAAAACAATGTCCCCCGAAGTAGATCCAACGTCAATCACGGCGGCGGCGGCAGGGACCCGAAAAAAGAAAAAAAAAAAAAAGGTTCCGCTCCCATCGGAGGCTTCCAGCTTTGTAAAGAAGAGGCTAGCTGACATTTCTTATATAGGTATGCCGGGGACATCATCCCCGCCCCTTACCTATTTGAGAAATGTCACCCTGTCTCTCCACTGAGGCTAACTAGCTGAATGCAGGAGACAGTCTGACATTTCTTATATAGCTATGGGGCGGGGCCAGCCGGGAACAGCAAGCATGTGACATGGGGCGGGTCACTCGAATGATGTCCCCGGCTGGCCCCGCTCCATACCTATATAAGAAATGTCAGCTAGCCTCTTCTTCACAAGGCTGGAAGCCTCGGACGGGAGCGGAACCTTTTTTTTTTCTTTTTTCGGGTCCCTGCCGCCGCCGCCGCCGCCGTGATTGACGTTGGATCTACTTCGGGGGGACATTGTTTTATTAAAGGACTTGTCAAAGACCCTGTACTGTGTTTTTTTTACACCACACTTAGTTTTTTTGTGAATAAGTCTGCTGGACCATGTACCGCAGACTCGTTCACGTAGGGGGGGCGGGATCTGGGGGCCCCCTTGTTAAAGGGGGCTTCCAGATTCTGATAAGCCCCCCGCCCGCAGACCCCCACAACCACCGGCCAGGGTTGTGGGGAAGAGGCCCTTGTCCTCATCAACATGGGGACAAGGTGCTTTGGGGGGGGAGCCCCCCCTGCCCCAAAGCACCCCCCCATGTTGAGGGCATGTGGCCTGGTATGGTTCAGGAGGGGGGGGCGCTCGCTCATCCCCCCCCTTTCCTGACCTGCAGGGCTGCATGCTCGGATAAGGGTCTGGTATGGATATTGAGGGGGACCCAAGCTGTTTTTTTTTTTAATTTCAGTGTGGAGTTCCCCCTTAATATCCATACCAGACCTGAAGGGCTTTGTAAGGATGAGAGGGGGGTCCAACGCTGTTTTTTTTATTATTTACTTAATTCACGGAAATAATTTAAAATTCAGCTGTCAGTGGGAAACCCCGATGACAGCTGAAACATTCCTTCTGTCCCTGCAGAGAGCTCCGCTATTATATTTGACATTAAAAAGTATAGAGACTGCAACATTGTATCCATTTGTATCCATTCCGGATATAGATGTTTTTATTTGGATACAAATAGATACAATGTTGCAACCTTTATACTTTTTAATGTCAAATATAATAGCGCAGCTCTCTGCAGGGACAGAAGTAATTACTTTGCTATTATATTTGCAGGCCGTAGATGGGGCGAAAATCGAACAATTTTTTTTACCATTGGTGGTAACGTCGGCCCATTGAACAACCGATTTTTTTTTTTTTTAAACGGTCAGTTTTCGCCCCATCTATGGCCTGCATCTTTCTTTTTCTTATTCTTTTTTTTTATTCTTCTTTTTCTTGCAGGTCATGGCTCATGTGCAGATTATTTATCTGTTAAAAGATCAGCCAATTTGCCGATCATTGCAGCTAAAATCGGCCGATCTGCAAAATCGGCCAATTTTTATCCAAATTTACCAATTAAAAAAAAGTTGCAAAATCCCCAAAAATGGCTGACCAATTAACCCACTAACGGGCCGAAAATCAGGTGATTTTTTTTGCGGACGATTTTAGACCCATGTAAAGCAGGCCATAGATGGGTCTAAAATCGGCCGCTTTTTCTGCCGAAAAAAAAATCGAACGATTTTCGGGCCGTTAGTGGGTTAATTGGTCAGCTGTTTTTTGGGATTTTGGCACATTTTTTTTATCAGTAAATTTGGAACAAAAAATTTTCAACTTTACTGGTAAACAAAATATGCTAAAATCCCAAAAAATGGCTGACCAATTATCCCAATAACGGAAGAGGCCCTTGTCCCCATTAACATGGGGACAAGGTGCTTTGGGGGGGAGCCCCCCTTCCCCAAAGCACCCCCCATGTTGAGGGCATGTGGCCTGGTATAGTTCAGAAGGGGGGGCGCTCGCTCGTCCCCCCCCCTTTCCTGACCTGCCGGGCTGCATGCTCGGATAAGGGTCTGGTATGGATTTTGGGGGGATCCCCAAGCTGTTTTTTTTTTATTTCAGCGTGGAGTTCCCCCTTAATATCCATACCACATCCGAAGGGCTTGGTACGGATGGGAGGGGGGACCACACGCTTTTTTTTTTTTTTACATTCAGCTGTCAGTGGGGAACCCCGCTGACAGTTGAAACATTAACACATGGCTGTTGCTCCTACAATCCCGCATGAGTTATGTTATCAACTTAGTAGCGAAAATCAATGCAGCGCTCATGTTTCAGCTGTCGGCGGAGTTCCCCACTGAAAGTTGATGTAAAAGTATTGCAGGGAATTATAAACAATTTGTAAAAAACCCGGCGTGGGGTCCCCCCTCCCATCCATACTAAGCCCTTCGGGTCTCGTATGGATGTTAAGGGGTAACTCCACGCTGAAATTAAATAAAAAACAGCATGGGGTACCCCCCAAAATCCATAACAGATACTTATCTGAGCATGCAGCCCAGCAGGTCAGGAAAGGGGGGGGGGACAAGCAAGCGCCTCCCCCCCTCCTGAACCATACCAGGCCACATGCCCATACCAAATTATTCAAACATTTGTAAACAGGCCAATTAACTGAAATGGTTTGGCATTTGTACCCCAAATATGACGTTCCCTGAGGCATTGGTAAACCGAGGTACGCCTGTATTAGTATTGCAATCCTTTGTATTGGGATACATAGAACCAACATACATCTGAATTGGCAACATAGCACAACATTTGTGTCACATTGGAGATATCTGGTAGTTACACTGACCTTGCCCAGGGACCTAAGATTGATTCACAGCACAGAAATACAGGCTGGATCAGCAATGTAGCTCCGTGGATTAGTGGTTAGCACTACTGCCTCACAACTCTAGGGTTGTCGGTTTGAATCCCAACCACGGCAAGGAAGTAGCATGATCTCTGTGTGTGGCTGTCTTCAAATAGATGTTCTGGCAACATCTTTGCTTTCTGTCTAAATGATCCCTAAAATGTGAATTAGAATGAGGCCTTGTCTGTTGAAACACCTTCAAAGTTGCACCTTATGTGAATGTCATACAATGGGGTAAGATAAGGGCCTGGAGCACTAATAGATTTGATAATGATGGTTTACACTCCACCCACTTTTGTGAAGGATTTGGCAAGCAAAGAGCTGACAGAGAGAGAGAAGAGCGAGCCAGTGAGACGAAGAAGAGTGAGCGAGAGATACATACTGAAGAGTGATAAAGAGAAACATTCAGAAGAGTGAGCGAGAGAGAAGAGCGAGCCAGTGAGACAAAGAAGAGTGAGCGAGAGAGAAAAGACTTGGTTGGTGAATCCACACATCAAACTTTTCACAAATCCTGGCGTGCATTTTTCCACCAAATACAAAGCAGACCCTTATCCCAGCAGGCAGGTACCGCACGCCTTCAAAGATTTATTTCCTTTGTTGATTTTCCTGCTTCGCTCACACTATATGCAATTGAAAATTACTGTTTAAGTTGCCAATTTTACTGTGTTTTCTAGAGAATTACTAACTAGTTGTGTTTTCAATTGTGTGTAGCATTGCGATTTCTATTTGAGTCTAGATGTTAAATTGCTAATAAATGGCCAAAATCTTCAAATACCTTGGAACTCTCACTGCAACAAATGGCGTACGTTAATACACTCACATTCATTATATCCAATATCAGGTACGATGTCAATTCACAAATCGCACCTGAAATTGCACACCCTGGATGCGACTTGTCATGCGATTGGCATGGCCAGCAACTTGCCCTTTGCATGGCAAATTGCACACAATGTTACTGGGGGCCAACACCACTGTCACATCTAATCCGATGCAGCAATTGCCCAACTTACAGTGAAGTTGCACGAGTTCACAATCCAATTGGATGTGAACAGAGCCTACAGTGGCCAATAGGGTGTGACTTGGTCTACGATTTGCAAGTCGCCTGTCATGCCATTTGCATGGCAATCGCAAACAATGTTACTGGGGGCTACCCGGTCACATTAAAGCAGATTTCTAAGTGGTGTTATTGACACCACAGTCACATCATGTGACTTGCATAGAAGTTGCATGATTTCAAAGTCGGGGTACATGGTGATTTCAAGTGCAATTTGCAAGACATTCGACACCGATCTCTCAGCAAATTGCATAAAAAGTAGTGTATTCATTACTCTATTATTACTTGTGGCTCCAACCAAGTTTGAACCACAACAATATGAACGCTCCAATAGCGTGCACATTGAGTGGGACTTGGCATGTGATTTGCACAACATGCAAGTTGTAAATCGTCTGCAAAGTCGCACCCTATTGTCTGCTATTAGAGCGACCACATGGGTGCGTTTCAAACACTGATTTCTTAAGTAGTACATGTACTACTTTAGTGGCAATTTGCATAGAGATCTGTGTCAGATGTCTTGAAAATTGCATTGAAATGGTCAACTTTACTGTAAGTCGCAGGATTTGTAAATCAGCTTTGCCCAGAGTGTAATGTTTGGTGATGTTTGATTTCTGGAGTGTTTTGCCAATTGATGGGAAATTCACCATACTAGTCAAATCGATTTGTCATTTTCAGTATTGCGTACAAGATGTGGTCATGTGACTGTCTTAACTCATGCGAGAATCTGGAGGGAATTGTGACCATAGTAGCAATAAAGGTTCCAATTGGGGTTCCCTTTCACATCCCTGCTCAATGTTCTGTTGTATGCTGTACAGGTACATTTCACTGTATATTTCTTTCTGATTTGTGGGGCCTGTATACCAAGGGTTAATGCAGGTAGGAAGCGGATTCATCAGGTGAAAACACTTTCACTGACCAAATTAAGGTCAGTGGTGGGTGTGGCTTCATTGGGTGTGGGGCCTTGTTTGGCACGCTCCAAATACAACCTAGCTTATATAAAGATGTGCAGTAGGGAGTGATTTGGCCTGTTACTAGGCCGGGTGGTTTGTGACTAAGTCCTTGCATGGTGTGGTTTGGGGGGGAAGAAGAGATTTTGTGCTGAATTGCCCCAGACACCACTCAGGCTGTGTTTGGAAGTGGGCTGGAAATGTTTGCATATTTTTGGCCTTGTAAAGTGTGTTTGTGTGTTATTGCACAATGATTGTGTTTTCTCTTTGCATTGAAAGCCTCACACATGTCAATCATTTTGTTTAAAATCTGCTCTTGTTTTAATTTTGCTTGCTTATTTAGACTCCAATGCATTTTTCTGACAAACCTGCTGACAAATGTATGTGTAGGGGATTTGTAGAGGTGGGAGGGGATTTGTAGAGGTGGGAGGGTTTTTTTTCACATGCTTTGTTTTCTTGATATTTTGATCTGTAGACTTTTTTTGTGAATGGATCTTTATACTAAGTGATTGTGTAAGTAAATCCTATGTGCACGAAAATGTTGCTTGATTCATCTTCCCCTTTGTTTCCTGCTATAACCTGAGCACACACAGTTCACAGTATCTTTAGATTGTAAGCTCTTATGAGCAGGAGTGTTTTATTTTTGCCACATCAATCCTATTTTTGTGACTCACCAAGATATTGACTGTACCTACTTGTTCCTGCTGACCAAATAAATGAAGATATATTTGATCAATAAATGTTTGACCGATGTTTTTGTGTTTATTTTATGTTCAATATATGAACAACCTTAATAGTTACTTTGTATACTTATATAATCTGCTCAAATGTAGCTTGTAAGAGCGTGAATATGCAAGTGGGTGCAAACTGGCTTTTTCAAAAAAAAAACAAAAACCCACTTGCACCACAATATTATGTACTAATGAATGTCATTCACTGTGCAGCCAGCTACAGGTTTTCTACAATTCGATTTACAGTAATAAAATAGTCCACACTTTGTTGATTTTTGGCCTTTGGCAACAAATATTAGCCAAGGTTAAAAAAAACAAATCAATAAGAAACACACATTTGCGAAAGCTATCATAGCCGTGCATAGAAATGCGCGATTGCAAACAAATAAGCACCAAACAGGTGTCCGCATGGCGCATGAATGGCTATTCTGGAAGTCCGTCATCACGTGCGCGCGCACCCGGAAGTGGTTGTGGGGAGTGTAAGTGGATGAGAAGTGGTTGGAGGTTTTGTGTTGGTTGAAAATTTTGATAACTTTATTGGCATTTGGACATGGCGAGAGCACAGTTCTCAACTGAGGAGATGATCCTTATATGTAAAGTAACTGTGGCCATTGCAAATATGTTTATAACATGGGAGGGACAAGTAAATGCAATTTTGTGGGTGGGGCCTAGCAGAATCTCACTTGGTGCACATGCTACTTATCTGTACATTAGCTCCTGGGTATTGATGGGTCAATTATATTAACCACTTGCCTACTGGGTACTCCTACCCCCTTCCTGTCCTGGCCAATTTTCATCTTTCCGCACTGTTACCCTTTGAATGACAATTGTGCGGTCATGCCACATTGTAGCCATCTTAAATTTGTATCAGTTTTTTTAGACAAATAGAGCTTTCTTTGGGTGGTATTGACTTGCTGCTGTGTGTTTTACTTTTTGCTCGATAAACCACAAAATAGCTCATAATGAATAAAAGTCTGTTTATATTATAACATTTGGTAAACTGGTAATTTAGCAACACTGATGTGCGTTGATGAGGCAGCACTGGTGGGTGGCACTGCTGGCCACAGGTGGGCGGAACTGTTGGGTGGCACTGGTGAGCACTGATCATCGGGGCCGACCCCTGCTTTGATAACTGCTGGTTCTCGGCAGTACTTTCCACACATTCTGACAGCGTGATGAAAGTGCAGCCAAGACCCGGCAAATGCATTTCCCGGTGATCAGCGTGTCATTGGACATGGCTGATCACATGGTAAAAAGCCGCTGTGATTGGCCTTTACCACATCACGTGATCAGCTGTGTCCTTAGGACACAGCAATCACGGAGCGCGCGTTCTGCCAGGATGTCATATGACACCCTCCCAGAGCTGCCTGGATGCAGTGTTGCGTTATTCGGCTATCTGCGGTCGCCAAATAGGTAACCAGCTAGGCCTTCATGGCTAATCTTTGAATATCTGGACATGTATACTGCGTATAATGCATTACATTCTACAATGTGTTGGTGTACATGGTATTACAGTGTGCAATGCGTTGCTGGATTCTGCATGACAGTGTATCAGTGTGCAATGCGTAGCTCCAGCCTGCATGACAGTGTACAGTGCATTACAGTCTACAATGTGTGGGTGTACACGGTATCACAATGTGCAATGCGTAGCTCCATCCTGCATGACAGTGTACAGTGCATTAGTCTACAATGTGTGGGTGTACATGGTATTACAGTGTGCAATGCGTTGCTCCATCCTGCATGACAGTGTACAGTGCATTAGTCTACAATGTGTGGGTGTACACGGTATTACAGTGTGCAATGCGTTGCTCCATCCTGCATGACAGTGTACAGTGCATTACAGTCTACAATGTGTGGGTGTACACGGTATCACAGTGTGCAATGCGTTGCTCCATCCTGCATGACAGTGTACAGTGCATTACAGTCTACAATGTGTTGGTGTACACAGTATTACAGTGTGCAATGCGTTGTACACTGCAGTGTGCACTAAAGCATTTTACACTCATGCACTGTACACACTAACGCATTTGACATTTCTAGTGTGCAATGCGTTAGTGTGCAATGCCTTGGACAGTACAATGCATTTGCAGTATTGGTGTATGTTTATTAAGCACAGATAATTCATCTGATTTTAGTTATCAAGGAGAAGTCTTCTCTGTCCCCCTGTTTATGAGGTGGAGGACAATTGTTTTCCGAAGAAGAGAGGAGACATTTTTTCAAGGAGATCTGTATAGATTTCCAGAGATATGTGTAGATGGTTGAGGGGCTGCATGTGATCTCCGGAGATAATTGTGATTAACGATCACCTGAGTTAAACCAGTGAATGAAAAGTGTAAAAAAACATGGATTGAAAAAAATTTGCACTGACCACTGTGCTTTGTCAAGCCACATATTGGCACATTCTGGTGTCACACAGATGCGATGTGAAATTTGCAGTGTTTTCTGTGCAAGCGCTGCACCGCATCACAACCGCAACCCCTTCATGCCACCTGCTGCGGCTTTCTAGGTGAAGTTACCAACACACCAATATTGGTACACAAAGCGTATTGCGATTTGCCAAATTGGATGGCATGCCTATTCACACCCATGTGCATACCCTGAAAAAGGGTCCTGCACATTTTTGGCCCGGATGCGGTGCAATTTGAGGTGTGCAAAATGTTTGTCTTTAATTGCAACGCACACAAATTGCATGTGATTTGCCCAGGAGTGCGGTGTTAGACCACAATGCATGTATGTGAAGCCAGAATAAAAGGATGTGGATTTTGTCTATTTTTACTTGCGCATGTTAACATTATGTAAGTGCATTTTTCTTCTGTTTAACATGCTATAGAAATGCAACATGCATTTGGATGGAGTGTTTTTGTATGTCCATTTTGGAAGTATTCTAAACACACATTGACCCTAGGGCCACACCATATCTTATGCAGGCCATAGATGGGTCAAAAATCGGCCGATTTTTCAGCTGAAAATAAAATCGGCCGATTTTCGGATCGTTAGTGGGCTATTTGTTCGGCCGTTTTTCGGTATTTTGGCAGATTTTTTTTTCCGGTAAAGTTGGAAAAAAAAACGGCCGAATTTGCCGATCGGCCGATTTTCATGGCAATGATGGGCAAATCGGCCGATTTTTTACCAATAAAAAATCTGCACATGAGCAGTGACCTGCAAGAGGAAGGCAAAAAGAAGTAAAAGAAGAAGAGGATGAAGAAGAAGAGGATGATGATGAGGAAGAAGAAGATGAGGATGATGAAGAAGAAGAGGATGATGATGATGAAGAAGAAGAAGAAGAAGAAGAAGAAGAGGATGATGATGACGAAGAAGAAGAAGATGATGATGATGAAGAGGATGATGATGATGATGAAGAGGATGATGATGATGAAGAAGAAGAAGATGATGAAGAGGATGATGATGAAGAAGAAGATGATGAAGAAGAAGAAGAGGATGATGATGAAGAAGAAGAAGATGATGAAGAAGAAGAGGATGATGATGAAGAAGAAGATGATGATGATGAAGAAGAAGAGGATGATGAAGAAGAGGATGATGATGAAGAAGAAGAGGATGATGATGAAGAAGAAGAAGAGGATGATGATGAAGATGATGAAGAAGAAGAGGATGATAAAGAAGAGGATGATGATGATGAAGAAGAAGAAGGGGATGATGATGAAGAAGAAGAGGATGATGATGAAGAAGAAGAAGAAGAGGAAGAAGAAGGATGAAAAATGAGAGGAATTCCAGTATGGCAAAAAGTGTCCCTGCAGAGAGCTCCGCTATTTCTTTGACAGTTCCTTGACATTTACAGCGGTTGCAACATTGTATCTATTTGTTTCCGAATAAAAACATTTGTATCCTAAATGGATACAAATACATTGTTGCAACCGCTATAAATGTCAAAGAACTGTCAAAGAAATAGTGGAGCTCTCTGCAGGGACACTTTTTGCCGGCTGTAGACGGGATGAAAATCGGCCGATTTTTTTTTTTACCATTGCTGGTAACGTCGGCCGCTTGAACAACCGATTTTTCATTTTTTAAAAGAAAAATCGGCCGTTTTTCTCCCCGTCTATGGCCTGCATAAGCATTAGTGTGCCTGGGGGAGGGGGGGACCTTTGGCCTTTCCAAACACAGTAGATGCTCCAAGAATGTTTCCTTGAACTCTTGAAATGGTTAAAAAGGAAAGACACTCTAGATAGCCTGCACTGAGAATTGACTGTCATGATGACGTGTCAATGATTATTTGCTCTCATTTTTCAGGAGTGGTACTGCTTGCGGTTGAAGCTGGTAGAAATCCACCTTCACGTCCTCCACTCACCTTCACTTGTGGCCAGTGGATATTTTGTGGCCCCAGGCAAGAACTGGCATCGAGGACCTGCATAATGACCCTGGCATGCCAGAGGTGGTTTGGAAGCAGCACAGCAATTTGACCATCCCTTTCCTCTATGTTGGTTTTAGGGGTGCAGAATTGCTTCTCGTTCGTGAACGGACTGTCGCTGGATATCAGAGTCCCCATATTTTCAAGATATGTTTTAGCCATGTTGGCTTATTTTTATGTTATTTTCCAAGTGTGTCGCACCTAACCGCACAGTAGTGTGGTGCCATGCGTATTTGTAGCTGTGAATGGGGCTGTTTTTAATAGACGTGTGTAGGTGCAACAACGTTTTCATCATGGTACCTGCGCACATCTACATAGGGCATTGCATTTCTTTGCTGTGCTGGAAAATGTGTGTTCTTGCATGCGTTTCTGCACCACCAATGGTGTGAACAAGTCCTAAGGGCTGGTTCACACTATAGAAACAGTCTAGATGTGTTCCTGATGGGTTTTTTTCATGCCCTTTTGGCATGCATGTTTAGTGTGTTCCAGTACATTTTGGATGCGTTTTGGACATGTTTACATTGCATTTTTGTATCCCTTCCACTTATTTTTTTCTATTTTCTTTGTATTCAATGTAGTTAGGGACATGTGCGTTTTAGTACATTCAAGGACGTTTCAATGTGTTCCAGTACAGTTCTGTGCAGAAACAATGCAGCGTGGTCAGCTTTGTTTACAGCACCTGCAATGCACTGAAAATGCAAGCGCTGATGTGAACTATGACATTGACAACCACATAACCTTCTTTCTGTGCGTTTGTGATGCCGAAAAAAGCAACTGAAACACATGTAGTGTGAACTGGCCCTAAAGGTTATTAGAGGTCAGGGAATGGGACTGACCAGGAATTGTGAATTCAATCAGACTAGTGGTGAAATACAATCCGCAATTGTATAATAATGTGAGATCTGAGCTGTAGCTGATAGAAAATGAGACACATTCACTTGATCAGTAAATAGATAGTTAAAGAGTGGGGCGGTGATCCATAGATTTGCATATGGGACAGGTGATGACGGGGTGGGGGAGGGGGTCAAGTTGTATAAGGAGACAGATTTAAAAGAGAAAAATGTTACAATGAAATATACACGGCATGAAACTTGCACATTTCCTAACTGGCAGAAGAACAGTACATAGGTAACATTCATCCACTTTCTAGTCATTAGGCAAAATCATAATTGATTGATCAATATTCCTGGCACTGACACAACCCAGAAAATTGATCTCCATTTTTTAGGATGTAGCCATGACCGGGATTAGAACCCATGACCCAAGTGCTGTAAGTTCTGAGCTCTAACCACTAAACCACTGTGGGAGACACAGTTTGAGCTATAATGTAGAATAGTTACATTGTTTAAAAATGATAGAGCGAGCGCTGGTCAAATGATATAGACTAGTAAAATGGTATTACACAAGATAAATATAACCACGAACAGTAGTGCATGAACTCGTGAACGGTCATCCACCCCGTGACAGTGTACTACACTATTGAGCACCTTTCTGGCTCCTGTGGCTGAGCTAATTCCTCCCCAGGACCATTTGGGCACCCACCCTGATGGATGGATTGAGCTGGATGACTAACCCATAGCTGCCAGCATACCGCTGCACCCCCAGATGTGTGATGTGTATAACCCATGCACATTAATACTTTTGTTCTGGTGAGTGTAGACCAGTCCCAAGGGTGGTTTACCTTTCACGAGTTCATGCACTACTGTCCGTCACGGAGAGACCACACGTGCCATTCATAGGCACTCTCTGAGTTGGTACTCTCACACGAAGGACATTCCATTATTCAGGAATGATAATATGAACTTATTTTAGCACCATTTAAAATATTACATCATTGTTGCAATTCTTTGCACTTTTTGGTTTTTACATGCGTTCATTATTGATCACATGCATTTATAGCGCTGCACTTGTCTTTACCATAGAATAGTTACGTGATTAAAGAGAATGAAGATATATAATTATATTGGGAAATTAGAAGTATATAAATTATTTGAGATATAAGTGTGAAAATGTTTAACATTTGAATACAGAATGTATGACATTCATTAGTAAATGCATTAGTTTCCTGATCATTTTGGAGACACAGCAAAAAAAAGAAATAGAAGAAAATAGAAAACTCTAATACAGGTGTACTATTTATTACATTCTAAGAATTCTCTTTTGCCATCATAAAAACGCCAATATTAATAAAGCCCGCGCTTGTGCGCCATCTAGCGAACATATCCGATATTGCACCTAAACATGTGCCAGACGGGATACCACATTTAGTAATAGCAAAGTAGTCAGTAGACGCTCGTTAATGAGCTTGCTAGACGCTGGTCAGACGACTGATTGATTGACCGGAGTCTGCCTGAATGGTCAGACTCTGCTGATAGACTCACATCTTAGTGAATCAGGGCCAGAGTGTCTACTTTTCGAAAAGTTGTCATTTGGGGGTGTTTTTACTATCCTGGTATTTTAGCACCTCAAGAAATGTGATGGGCGGTCAGAAAGTAAAAGCTGTATAAATTCCATTATCAATACCATAGTTTGTAGACGCTATAACTTTCACTCAAAGCAATCAATATACACTTATTGGGATTTTTTTAACCTAAAGCAGAATACATTTTGGCCTAAATGTATGACAAAATGTTCTTCTTTTTGGATATTTTTTATGACAGAAATGAGAAAATATCTTTTTTTTTTTTTAAAAAAATGTTTTTTCTCAAAACATTTTTTGTTTATAGCATCAAGAATAAAAAGCGCACAGGTGATCAAATACTACCAAAAGAAAGCTCTATTTGTGTGAAAAAAAGGATATAAATTGAATGTATGTACTGTATTGCATGACTGCACAATTGTCAGTTAAACTAGTGCAGCGCTGTATAGCAAAAAATGGCATAACTTTGCAGTATCTATACCATAGTTTGTAGACGCTATAACTTTCACACAGAGCAATCAATATACACTTATTGGGATTTTTTTTACCAAAAACATGTAGCAGAATACATTTTGGACTAAATTTATAAATAACGTTGAGTTTACTATATATTTTTTATAGCCGAAAGTAAAAAATATAATTTTTCTTCAAAATTTTCGGTCTTTTTTTGTTAATAGCGCGAAAAATAAAAAGTGCACAGGTGAAAAGGACACAAATTTAGTTTGGGTACAGCACTGCATGACCGCGCAATTATCAGTTGAATTAGTGCAGCACCGAGTAGCAAAAAGAGGCCTGGTCATTAAGGGGGGTAAATCCTCAGGAGTGCAAGTGGTTAATAATAATAATAATAATAACAATAATAATAATAACAATAATAAGAAGAAGAAGAAGAAGAGGAAGAGCGGCTCTGCTCACAATAAATGTTAATAAATGCTCACAATAAATTTAATCTGTGTATCTAGTTGTGTTGCTAGAGTTTAGCTTTAAAACATTGGTATATGTCATTTTCTCACCAGCTACCAATCTATTTGCTTCCTATTGTATAAGGATTTCATTATGAAATATTATTTTGTGTGTCAGCGTGTCGGTGTTTCTCAACAGGCAGGTCCAGAGAGACGGCTAGGTCAACTTGACATGGCTGAGAAGATATATGTAGGTTTATAAAATTGGTAATACATAGCGGTAACTCATGCACAAAGGGAATCATGTTTTCCTCCAGAATAGGTGGATTTTATACCAGCTTTAGGAAAAGAATCAAATGTGATACCCAACGTCCTGCATCTGTCAGGTTGTGCTTAATTAGAGCAAGAGGCTGCTAGTTCCATATAGAGCCTGGCGTACTTAGAATAGTCATCCTATTACGTTCCCGGATAAAGCAAGAGATATGTATAAAGCTACAGAAGAAAGCAAACTTTCCTAAAGAAGATCTAGGAGATCTCAGGCAAAGCTTATATTATTCCTTATATTTTAAAGATGGAAAAGGAAAAGGATACAAAGTCGAAGCTCAAAAATCCTCATGGATGACTACAAATGCTACAGAAAGAACAGGATTATAGAACAGGATCCTCTGACATTGGGCACATTTCTCTTCTTTTTACTTAAAGTGAATCTTCACTTTCAACTTCAACATTTTTGTACCCCCTCCTTTTGGTAGAATCGCCTAATTTTCTTGTTTGCTTTTGGTAAGTACCTTTTGCCATCCCTGTGCTTCCGTATTTCTCGCCTAGGTGAACATAACGTTCGCTGTGCAGGGTGCCCATAGAAGGGATTTGCAGTGCCTATGTATAAATACATCATTGGTTCATATAGTGAACTTGGTGCCAAGCTATTCACCCTGAGGTCATCACAGAGGACAAGGGGTGCTCTTTACGTCTGGAGGAAAAGAAATGTAATCTCCAAACAGGGACAAGTTTCTTCACAGTAAGAGCTGTGAAAATGTGGAATAGACTCCATCAAGAGTTGGTTCTGGCCAGCTCAGTGGATTGCTTTAAAAAAGTCCTGGATTCTTTCTTAGATACACAGAATATAACTGGATACTAACATTTATAGGTAAAGTTGATCCAGGGAATATCCGATTGTCTCTCGGGGATCAGGAAGGAATCTTTTCCCAGCAGGAGCAAATTGGATCATGCTTTGCTGGGTTTTTTGCCTTCCTCTGGATCAACTGTGGGTGTAGGATTATAACTTTTTTTTTTTTAATGGTTGAACTGGATGGACTTTTATCTTTTTTCAGCCAGACTAACTATGTAACTATGTTGCCGATACTAAGGCAATGGGGGTTATTTACTAAAACTGGAGAGTGTGAAATCTGGTGCAACTCTGCACATAAACCAATCAGCTTCCAGGGTCTATTGCCAAAGCTTAACCAGTTCCGCGCCGCCCTACAGCAGAAATACTGCTAAGTGTAACGGAAGCGTAGGCAGGACAGAACACAAAAAGAAGATGGTAAACACACAAAGCTTTATTGAACTATGAAAGGCACTCGATCAGGACAGTTCATGGCACTCCGCAACATACGGCTTGTAGGGACACTCACGGTAAGCGAGCCCACGGGGACTCCGCGGGACTTCCAGCACAGCTCCCACACAGCTTTCTAGGGACAACATCAGGCTCATGGGGACTCAGCGGGACCTTGGCTGTGGGGTCTGACCTCAGCACAGCTCCCACACAGCTTTCTAGGGACAACATCAGGCTCACGGGGACTCAGCGGGACCTTGGCTGTGGGATCTGACCTCAGCACAGCTCCCACACAGCTTTCTAAGGACAACATCAGGCTCACGGGGACTCAGCGGGACCTTGGCGATGGGGTCTGGTTTGGGTAGCTGTGGCTCAAGCCCTCAGGGGGCAGTCCAGGTAGCTATACTCAGGGCATGCCATGGGGTAGTTCAAACAAGAGTAGTCTGAGCACACAATAGGGGCAGTTCATGGCAAGGGTAGTCTGGGCACACAATAGGGGCAGTCCAGGGCGCTTCACAACATTCGGCTTGTAGGGACACTCATGGTAGGCGGCTTGCAGACACTCAGCAGCAGGCGGCTTCTAGGGACACTCAGCAATGGACAGCTTCCAGGGACACTCCCAGCGGTCAGCTTCCAGGGACACTCCGCAACGGACAGCGGCCCTCACAGCGGTCAGCTTTCCAGGGACAGCAGCAGTCAGCGGACCAAGATCCTCACAGGGCTCGGCTTTCCAAGGACAAAGCGATCAGCAGTGAGGGGCCCTCACAGAGGTCAGCTTTCCAGGGCAGCAGCAATCAGTAGACAGGGACCCTCACAGCGGCCAGCTTTCCAGGGACAACAGCAATTAGTAGACGGGGCCCTCACAGCGGTCAGCTTGCCAGGGACAGCAGCACGAGTCCTGGCTGTGGGGTCTGGCCTCAGCTCAGACCACACACAGAGCTTCTCCCAGAGCACAGCAGGGTCTTGGCTGTGGGGTCTGGCCTCAGCACAGACCCTGCACAGCACCCTGTCCCGAGCGAGGATCGAGCATACACGCACACACTGGGGTCCCGTGCCGGCCTTATTAAGCCGGCGCAGGACACTTCCCGGTTTCCCCGGCAACGGCCAGCCCAGCGTCCGGTTGCCAGGGCAACGACGCATGCCCCCTTGACACGGGCTGCGCTCTCGAGAGCGCGGTCTTTGTCTCTAGCGCGGGAAACCTCGAGGGGGCGCACAGAGATACCTTGGCGGCCCTTTGCCGGGGATTCTTGGTGGGGTCCCGAGAGATGCTAACCACACCACAGGGGGCATTTCCTCCCATCCTGCACAGCCCTTTGACATAGGCTGGCAGGACGCGAGGAATCTGCAAGGGGGGAGGGAGGGGTGAAGGGATAGGCAGAGGGACAGCAGGCAAAGGGGGGTGGGAAAGGCACGGCACTCCGTGACACTGTTATAGGAAACTGTATATGCCGTCATAAACTTTGATACTGTACCTTGCAACACTGCAATTAAATTGGCAACTTGGGTCACAGAGGCACCAGCTAAGTGGCACCAACAATGTGCCCTCTCTGAAGCTCAGTAAGCTCTGATATGACTCTATTACTAGCAGAGCACGCAATGAATGATGTAAGTGAGGCTTCCCACCTGTTAGCTAGATGTCTCATCACACAGCGGAAGCAAAAGAATGTTACATCACTTCCACTTTCAATGCAAAACATGTTGTCACTTTCACACCTGCCAATCATGTAGTGTTTCCATTTTTTTGTCTAACCCCTGTATGTTAGAGTTTACAACCACTTTAAGTTTACGCCCATGTGAGGGCCATGTTTTTGCCTGCCTACATAGGTGTTCCGTGCATCCACATGCAGGCAGTCCCATCGATGACAATTGAGACACAACTGCTGCTCACAATTTGACATCCCAGTGTGTGTGGGTGTGGGTCCCCGAACGCACACTGTCTGCAAATTTTTTATCTTTTGTTTCCTTTTTATAGTTAAAAATAAAATGTAAAGGATAAATTCACTTTTTAAAAAAAATATAAAATCTAGCTCCCCTATGCACCTATATACCATTAACCACTTGCTCTCCCGAGGATTTACCCCTCTTCCTGACCAGGCCATTTTTTGCGATATGGTGCTGCGTTACTTTAACTGACAATTGTGCGGTCATGCAACACTGCACTCAAATGAAATTTATGTCCTTTTTTCCCACAAATGAAGCTTTCTTTCAGTGATAATTACCCACCATGTGTGTCATGCCTTTCTACTTTGTTAAAGATCTGGCATGGATACCCTATCTCATTTTTGGGCAGAGTCACGGCGGTGAAAAACTCTTTGATTGTTTTCAATGGATGATTAATAATTTTATTTGGCGTAATAAACATCCTCGTTTTACCCAATTTTTGGCTTTATTACCTGTTGGCCCACTTTGCACAACTATCGCAGTGGGTGATTATTAACTCCCAGGTCCCTTGGATCAGATTTGAATCTCAATCTATACACCCATTCTATCTACCGGGTCTATTATGGACAAAACGCCCCCCTCGCTTATTGTTTTTTTTTTTTTAATTTAAATATTTATTAATTTTTTCATGTTATTACAAAAATTCCATAAGAAAAAACACAATACATTTAAATAATCCATACATTTCTACTTTGTCTTTCCTATTTACCTCTTTTCTTTCCCTTCCCTCCCAACCCACCTTTTCCCCCCTTCCCCCCTCCCTCCCCTCTGCAAGATCTCCAATCTCTCAAGGCCCAATAACTTTAAATAACGTTCCTAGTTTAGAGTTTTCTATATTTCTCTTTTAGTCCTGATTTTTCCCATTTTTCCCATCGCGAGTAGTATAATTTCAACCTGTCTTCCTGAGTATAATACGATTTTTCCATTCTACTAATCTGATTTACCCTATTGATCAAATCCTCCTCCGTCGGCACCTCTGTCTTCCACCAAAACTTGGGGATCAACCCTTTTGCAGCACTTAAGTAGTACCATACTCCTGATTCTTTGTATTTATTTACTGTTGTCTCAACATTATGTAGGAGACACATGTTTGGGTCTAATCCTATGTTATTTCCAGTTATTATTTCTATTAAATTGACTATTGTCTTCCAGAAATCCTGAATTTTTGGACATTGCCACCAAATATGGAACACCGTGCCCTCCTCCCCACATCCTCTCCAACACATTTTTGACTTCTCCCCCCTCATCCTGTGCTCAGTGCTCGGTGTAATATGCCATCGTGTCAAACATTTATAGTTAATCTCAACGTCTCTCATACTAACACTCTCGTGAACTAATCTAAATATCTTATTCTGTTGATCTTCATCTATCTCCACCTCCATATCTCTTTCCCAATTTGTTATAAAAATTAACTTTGTGTCTCTGTCTAATTCTGTGAGTATTTTATACATTTTTGTAACACCGTGTTTCCCATCTCGCCGTGTTTCTAATAGTCTTTCAAACATATTCCACTCCTTTTTTACTCTCAAGGGTTTTGGGAGAGTTCCAATAAAACATTTTAATTGTTGATATTTCCACTCATCTATTTTAGTAAACATATCTCCTCCCCTCTCTTTTAGTTCTTTAAATGTTTTCAGTTCCCCCTCTATCAATACGTCTCTCAATTGGATATCTTCCTTTTTAAACCATCTCCCTGATATCTCATCTTTTCCTGGAGGGAAAAATTCCGTGTTTGCAAGAGGCATTAATATAGAGTTGAATTCCCATTTCATATGTTTGTGTAAATTATCCCATATCTTTAACACATTTAAAGTGTAAGTGCTTGTGCTTTCTTTAATTGTTCTATACTGTGCTGGAACCCATATCATCTTACTCAAATTAATTCCACTCAGTTCATTTTCTATTTTTACCCAACTTTTCCCCTTATAGTTAAAAGTCCAATCATAAATTCTTGCTAAAATTACAGCTTTGTAATATCTCTTGACATCAGGTAGTCCCATCCCCCCTTTCTCTTTAGTCCTACTTAGTGTTTCATATGATATTCTTGGTTTTTTATTCCTCCATATATATCTTGTTAGCATTCTTCTCATTATCTTAAAAAACGCCTCTGGGAGTTTGATTGGGATCATTTGAAATCTATAGAGTATTTTAGGTATAATTACCATTTTAATTAGGTTTATACGTCCTAACCATGTTGGGTTTCCTCCTTCTAATCTTTTTAGATCGTCCTTAGTCTCGTTTATCAGAGAAATATAGTTTAATCTATACAGTTGTTTATGTGAGGTAGCAAGTTTTATTCCTAGGTATTTTATATCTTTTTCTCTCCAAATAAAGGGGAATTCTTTTTGTAGTTTTTCTTTTTCGCTCTTTGGTATATTAATGTTCAGAATCTCTGTTTTTGTTGGGTTAATTTTTAGATTTGATAGTTCACCATATTCCTTCAAGATCTTCATTATACTTGGTAGTGTTATTCGGGGGTTGCCTACATAAAACAGTAGGTCGTCCGCAAAGGCCGCTACTTTATGTTCTATGTTTTCTATCTGTATTCCCTTTATCGCTCCACTATTCCTTATTATTGATTGCAGGGGTTCCAATGTCAAAACATACAGCAAGGGGGACAATGGACATCCTTGTCTTGTTCCATTGGACATCCCGATGGATTCCGACCTCTCCCCATTTACGGTGATGATTGCGGTGGGCTCTCTATATAATTTACCTATCCACTCTCCAATCCCCAACACTTCCAAGTTGTCCATCATAAAGTCCCAGTCCACTCTATCAAATGCCTTTTCGGCATCAATTGACAAGAGCACCACCGGGGCTTTCCCTTTTCTACTTTTCTGAATAAGCATCAAAGTTTTCAACCCATTGTCTCTACCCTCTCTTCCCCGGACAAATCCCACCTGGTCTCCATGGATCCATTCGGGCATTAGATCTTTCAGCCTGTTTGCTAGGACCTTTGCGTACAACTTGGTATCAGTGTTCAATAATGAAATTGGTCTGTAGCTAGAGCACTGAGAAGGATCTTTTCCCTCCTTGTGTATGAGAACAACATGGGCCTGAAGGGATTCCCTCCTCCCCTCCATCCCACCTCCCAAGTCATTCATATATTTCTTTAACTTTGGTAACAGTACTTCACAGAATTTTTTATAGTACTTAATTGTATAACCATCCGGGCCTGGGCTTTTCCCTCCCCCTGTACTTCTTAATGCTACTTCTATTTCTTCCTGAGAAATTTCTGATTCCAAGGAGTTCAATAGTGTTTCACTGAGCTTTGGCAATCCCGCATTTTTTAAATATATCATCCTTTTTTCATTAATATCTTCTCTATTTTCTTTTGGTGAACCTTGGTGGCTGATGTTGTACAACTTTCTATAGTACTCCGTGAATACTTTAATGATTTCTTTAGTTGAGTGGACCAACTCCCCCTTAGGGCTTTTTATCTTTTCTATATAATTCCTGTTTTTCTTTTTATTCAGGGCTCTCATTAAGTATTTTCCTGGTCGATCCCCCCATCTATATCTTTCACCCAATACCTTGTTATATACTCTTCTCCTCTCCTCTTCCATCAATCTCTCTAATTCATCTCTTTTATCCATTAGCTTCTGTCTTGTTTCTATTGTTATTTTCTTCTTATGTATCTGCTCCAACTCCAGGATTTCCTTTAAAAGTCCACTAACCCTCTCTCTTCTTTCTTTTTTCTTCCTTGCTCCCATCGCAATCAAGATTCCTCTTATATATACCTTATGACTTTCCCATACTGTAGCTGTCGATACTTCCTCTGTCTCATTCTCCTTGAAATATACCTTAATCTCTTCCTTGATCTTCTGCACAATATCCTCATCAAAGAGAAGAGCTTCATTTAACCTCCATCCTAGACCTCCCGTCCACCTTTTCCCCCATCCTATTTTCATTATGACTGGGGCATCGTCCGAAAAAGTTCTTGTCTCTATTTCTATTTTAACCAGCATTTCAATAAGTTGATGATCTATTAGAATATAATCCAGTCTCGAGTATGTCTCATGTGCATTAGAGAAGAAGGTATAGTCTCTGTCTTTCATATGCATCATTCTCCAGGTGTCCACCAGTTGGTACTCGTGGATCGCCTTCTTCAAGGCTCTCAGAGACCTACCCCCCTCTCTCTGCACAAGGGAGGTTGCATCCTTTTGTGGGTCCATACAAAGATTTAAATCTCCTGCTATTATCAAACGCCCTTTTTTAAAGTCTATTAATTTTTTCAACAAACCCTTCAAAAAGATCTCAGGTTTCTTGTTGGGGCAGTATATATTGGCTAGTGTACATTCAATTCCCTGAAGTTTACCCTTCAAAAACAGGAATCTCCCTTCCGGGTCAGTCTTTCTATCTTCCAACTCAAATCTCATATTCTTTGCTAATCCTATTGCCACCCCCTTTGCTCTTTTGATTGGAGAGTCAGCATAATACCATGTTGGATAATATTTGGATTTTAATTTCACATTTGATTCTATCTCAAAATGTGTCTCCTGTAGAAATACCACTGACGTTGCCCTGTGATGTAACTCTTTAAACATTTTAAATCTTTTCCCAGGACAATTCAACCCATTCACATTATATGTTATAAACTGTATTTCTTCCATCCCTCTTAATTCTGTCTCTCTCTCTTCTAATTCGTCTCTTCCTATTAGGCCCGAATATCTTGCAGAAGATTAACCCCACGGCCCCTCCCCCCCTTCCCCCCACCCAACCCCTGTCTCCCCCCCCCCCCCCCGCCCCCACCCCCCCTTTCTTATTTTTCCCCTACCCATTTTTAGGCTTATAAACTGCCTACAAATCATTTGTGGAACTATTTCCACGGTTGATTTAAAATACTGGGATTAAGCTCTGCCCATGGATGGCTCACCTCACCTCCGAACTCCCTAGCTCCCCTTTCTCTATCAACTGGGCTCAACAATACCCTTTACTTTCCTCCCTTAACCGGAGCTTCCAGATGGACTTCCACTTCCACAAGGGGGCTACAAAAGGGGCTAGGGAAAAAGAGAGAGAAAAGAAAAAGCATATATTTTACTTAATTCTCCCTCCCCTTTCTCCCTAACGCCAGAACCTCCCTCCCCCTCCCCCCGACCCGCTGCCAGTCCTCCTGTCTTGTATCATCCGTATCTTCTTTTTCTTCTTCCCACCCAGTTATCTCCAATCTTTGCAAATCCAGTCTATCACAAAAATCTCTCAGTTCCTCAGGGAATCTCAAGTATGCTGTGACCCCATTTTTCCAGCCAATTAGAGATGCCGAAGTACCCCATCTATATTGCACATTCTGTTTTCTCATTTGCTCTAATAGGGGTCTCAGGGATCTCCTTCTCCACAGAGTCTCTGATGTTAAATCCGCAAAAATTTGAATAGTCAAGTCTCCATACTTAATTAACGATCTTCCCTTGATCTTTTTCCAAATCTCATTTTTGACCCCAAACTTCTGGAACTGGACAACTATATCTCTCGATCTTTCCCTCTCAGTATCTTTTTAAAATTTTCCTATTCTGAACACTCTATCCAGTTCAATCACTTCTGTTTCAGGTCTGTCTCTTATGGAGTTTAAGATTTTATTAACTAGTTCATATAATATTTCCCCTTTTGCAGATTCTGGAATTCCTCGCACCCTAAGGTTACACCTTCTTTCTTTATTTTCTTGAATTTCTATCCTATAAAACAATTTTTCCTGGGTTTTCTCCAAATGGGTTATTTTTTTCCTTAGATTATCTATGGTTTGGGCCTGGGTTTTGACTTTCTCCTCTGTTTCTTCCATTCTCGATAGCAGATGGCCTAAGTCGTTTCGAATAGCTGTCATTTCATGTTTTATCGTTTTCTCCAAACTTTGAAACATTTCTATCATCTCCTTCTTATTCGGTACTTGTAGTTCACCATCAAGTTCTTTTTTTCCCAAGCCATCCGCTATTTGTTGGCTACAACTGCTGTTCATACCCAGTGATAGTCTCGGACTGTTTCCTGAGCTAGTGTCCATTTCCCCTTTAGCGCTTGTGCCTTGGGCCCTTTCTGGCGTAATGTTTCCATGTGATGTAAATTTCTTTATCGTGCCTGATTGGGACCCTTTGAGCCCTGCTCCCTTAGGACCTTTATTCTTCATATCCTCTTTAAGTCTTTTGCCTTCTATATTCTCTAGATGGAAACTGTACTTCTCCCTTATGATTTATGATCCAGACGGGTTTACTACTTTTGCATATGCTCTCCTAGGGATGTGTGGGACTCTTCTCTTCTGAACCCAGGGAATCCTCCCCTCTCCTCCTTAACCCCTTGGACCCCAATGTCACTCAGGAGTCAACTATACAATAGACAATAGACCCCCAGCAGCTCTCACTCACCCTTCTCTTCACAGAACGGTAGCTCCAAGTTTGGGTGGAGGGTCTTCACAACAACTCTGTCCTGGGGGGGTTTCTCTGGGCTTCCAACGCTGTAGCTCCTTTTCTCTGTCTGGATTTCGTCCAAGGGATGCAGGGTGGGTCTCCTGGCACTCCCGGGTCTCCCTGGCCCAGGATCGAGCAGTCAGCTGGCCGGGGGCTCCAGGCAGCAGTGAACCGAGGGCTACAGACAGTAGGTAGCCGGGGTTTATGGGCAGCAGTTGGCCGGGGGGTTGTGGGCGACAGAGAGCCAGTAGCCTAAGCCGGCGTCTCCCTGTCAGTCAGGCGGCCGGCCAGCTTCCTCTTCTCCCAGAGGTCCTCCGCGGCTACCACGCGCCCCGGCCACGTCACCTCGTCCTCCAGCGGTCCGGATCTCTCTCTCGTGAAGCACCGGAGGGGCCGGCGCTTCACTGCACCCTTCGTCCGGCTTCCATCACTGGCTCTCCGGGCTCTGTTCAGCGTCCCTCCAGACTCCGGTGAGTCAGGTCCTAAGGGTCACTAGGGAGGTCAGGGAGCGGAACCTAGCCGATAGCTAGTGCCGCTCACTCCCCACTGCCGCCATGTTCAAGCTCCTCCCTCTACTCTGTGCCCTCGCTTATTGTTGACCCATAATTCAATTGTTGCCTGCTCATTGATACTTTGGTACTGTTATAAACTTAAATTAAATCTTGTCTCCCCCGTTTCACCGGGTTCATCATTTTTGGTGACCCGAATTTCATCGCGGCATTTTCGTCTCCACAGGCATTCCTCTGGTGGGACGATCCCTTATCAGATTATCTGACTTTCAACGAGGTAGGTCTTATATCACTTTTGAGACTTTACGAACACTTTTCGATATCCCACTTTGTGAATACTTTATCTACTTTACGTATTAACGTATTTACTTAATATGTTATCGGCAGATAAGACATTTTTTCAACCTAACATTTTGGTTTGATACCTTTGTCCCTGATTACGTTTTTCAAATGTATAAGCCGTGACTCTCCTAGGGGTAGGGGTCTTATCTCAGATTTGTACCATCTTTTTTTGGCAACTATCTTTCCCTCACCCCCTTTATATAGACAGAAATGGGAAGCTGATAGTGGTGTCACCTTCTCAGTGGAGGACTGAGACTCCATGGTGGATAACATACGTAAGAGCTCTAGATCTCTTTCTGTCCGTGAGACGACCCTTAAAGTATTAACCTGCTGGTATTATACCCCCTCTAGATTACACATCATGTTCCCATCTTTGCTTCTGGGCTTGTGGCCTAACTGGCACCCTTGTAAATACATTTTGGGCCTGTCCAGGCCTTTCATTGATATGGAGTAAGATCTCTGCAGTGGTGTCTTCTGTGGCTGATGCCCCGGTGCATTTGTCTATGCAGACTTGCCTACTGGGAGCCCATATCCCGGGAATATGGACTGAGGCTCTGAGGCTGATTCACACCATCTGTGTCTCAGCCCTATGGGCCATTCCCCTTCATTGGAAATGACATACGGTACCATTGGCCTCAATTTTACAAAGAGCCGATGCAGTGATGCTCATAGAACGTATTTACTTTACATTACTGGATAGGATGCACTTATGTGACAAAAAATGGGATGTTTGGAAAACTCATAGACATTTAGGGGTTTATTTACTAAAGCTGGAGAGTCCAAAATCAGACTCCCTTCTGCATAGAAACCAATCACCTTCCAGGTTTCATTGCCAAAGCTTCATTGAACAAGCTGAGGTTAGAAGCTGATTGGTTTCTATGCAAAAGGGAGTCTGATTTTGGACTCTCCAGCTTTAGTAAATAAACCCCCTACTGTCTGACCAATGATTATTCATGCTTTAATTGGTGGTGTATTTCTGTTGGTGGCTTTATTGCTCTGCCTACCTTGCTTATGTACTTAACTTTTATGTTCTACATAACTGTACCTTTTTGGAATGAATATTACAGATGTGCCTTCTTTTTCTGTTGTATGTTATACCTTATGCTGTTCAGCTGTTTTTGCAGCCTATTTCTTAATAAATACAAACGTTTCTTAACAAAAAAACAAAAGGTTGTTAAATGCCACTTAAGGAAAACTATTTGTCTAAAAAAATGATATAAACCTCATTTGGGTACAGTGTTGCATAATGGAGCAATTGTTAAACTATCACAATGCTGAAAACTGCTAAATGGCCTAGTCATAGAAGGGTACTGCAGGCTGGTACTCAAATGGTTAAATGTCATGTTTCTACAATAGACCCTATAATTATTAGCATTGCAGTAAAAGAAAGTAACTGATTCATTCATCTATCAGCTGTTATTATATACTAAAAAAAGGAAGCATAGTTTTATTATTAACAACAGACACCTTTAACTGCGCTATGTCGTCACTACCCTATCTCTTTACTCTCATAGTAATTATTAGGCCTTGTTCAGAAATGTACGATTGCTAACTTTGTTTTCCATTCTCTAGTGGCAACCGACACATATTATATTATTCAAGATAACTGCAAAATGTCTTTTTAGTGGCTAAAGGTCTATTTCAGGGAAAAGACGTAAAAAACCTATTCAGTGCTATGAGGCTTTAATTACACCAGGTCTTGCATTGTTACTGTATTCATAGCAGGGTTCTTCGATAATGCAGTTACGTGTTCAGGTGAAGATGTCACACTAATTACAGCTATCTAGAAGACCCTTGGCAATATTTAATATCTATGAACAGCTGATGCATGTGAACTTCAAAAATTATAGAGAATTATATTCACAATAACTGTGAAGTCAGTGTACTGCTGTGACTTATAAGTCCTGTAATATAGTGGGAGTTTTCCCATTTTTATTAATACTTAATAAACCGGTATTAAACCCAAAACCAAAAATGTGATATATTGAAGCTTACCAATCATTAGATGTGATGGTTGCATTGGATTTCTTTTTCTAGGCTTTTATCTCTGTTATCTTTTTTTTTTTCCCTGAAAATATGTGTTTGATAAACAGTTATCAAGTTGAAAATATCAAGCGACAAAAAATTGCAACTGCAAAGTACTACGTGACGGCTCAAATTGCACCTTTATCCTCACTGTACGCAGCGCCAATCAGCCCCCGTATGGGTTACTTTGGAAGTAACGTGTTAAGCGTGACGATACGCGTTGTCGGTGACGCACTTCCGGTCGGATGCCTTCTTTATTTACATTGGACACAAATGCAAGTACATCTGATTGGAGGTTTGATTTACATGTGATGTACAAGATGATTTTAAATGTGAGCATATTCGATATGTGATACTTTGTTTGGTGAATAAATAGTTTTACACTATGCAAGCATTCACTTATATTTTCTGAGGGATCAAGTGGCTGCAGCTACCTTATGTGCCTGAAGAGACCTGCTGTCCTGTGAGCCTGTGCTGGAATCTGTACATGAGGGGAGGTCAGTGTGGAGAGCTGTGGAGGATTACCTACTATTAAGGGTCCATGTGTTAGTGATCCTGAAGGCTTTTTGACCCTGTGCAGGCCGCAAGAGGCCATTTTTGGATATCTCTGCACATTTATCAGCACTTTTTTTTTTTTCTTCTTCAAGAATTGCTGTGGACTTTATATATGGTTTTTTGTATATTGTCAGGTGTTTTACACCTCATGGGACTTTATATATTTATTCATGTTTGTTTGCATGATCAGTTCTTAGTTTATGCGTTGATTTTTAGCTCCGGAGGGAGGTTTTTGAGCACATTGAGTCCTGTTGTGACTTACTTGTTTGTTTTGGAGCACTATTGGATCCCATTGGATTACTTGGGGCACCATTTATGTTATTTGGTCCTTTTAGGACCTCATATTGACACCTGTCACACGTGATTGTTTATGAGTTTTTTGGCACTATTTAGTATTGTGTGTTTATGTTATTTGTGTCACTAATTTTGCACTGTTTCACTTATTCATTTATGTGTGAAGAATTTTTATGGTAGTAGCACTGCATCATTTGTGTTTCATTTGGTTTTGGGTTTGATACTGCTTTAGATGCAATGTCAACAAACTTTGGGTGATCTCAGAAGTGTCTCAAACTGACCTGAAATGCAAGAAAAATGTCCACTGACACAAACCCGAAGCCTTAAAGATTACAGTCCTGGAGTTTATAAATGTACAGGATAGAAACACAGAAACATAAAAAAGTGATGGCAGAAAAAAGACCAAAGTGGTCCATGGAGTGTGCCCCCCCCTCCCCTATTTAAATTGTTTTGTATTTTTTTGCCTTTATTTTTCCATTAACTTTTTTGTCTGTTTATAGATCTATGTTTGTCCCAAGCATGTTTGAAGCCATTTACTGTTGACTGGCTCACTACCTCTGCTGGAAGTTGATTTCAAGCATCAACTACTCTTTCAGTAAAATAGCACTTTCTAAAATTAGTTTTGAAATTTTCTCCTGTCAATTTGAGGTCATGACCCCGTGTTCTTGATTTTGGTTTCAGATTGAAAATACAGCCCTCTTGTACCTTATTCACCCTCCCTTGATGTATTTCACATTTTCAATAATATCTCCCGTTTCCCTTCTTTCCTCTAGACTGTACATATTGTAGCACTACTGCCTTAGGAGTCGTTAGAGATTTGGGTCCCCCTATAGTCCTGCACAGCCAGGCAACATGCATTTTCTTCCAGCCTTGCAGTCCAGAGACAGTAAACAGTCCTTGAAATTGTTTTCTTTGAATTGTATTAGGGGATTGAAACTTGGATGATGATGAGGGATACATGGGATGCCTAAGGAACTGTTAAACTGAGGACAACCTGGAACTATGTACAAGTGCTCAGAAGGGTTTTTTTCTATCCAGTCTCTCCTAGTGTACCACCTCAGACCCCAGATGAAATCTCTTCTACACCCAGCTGCCTGAGAGAATCCCTGGGCAAGGGGACCCAGAAGCTGTCACTTTAAATATAAGCAATCCCAGATGGGAGCTAGGCAGGTTTCCCACCTGAATGCTCATTCCACTTATCTGGCCCAGGGGGTGTGGGGTTACACTCACTCTAGCAAGCTTGTGGGTTGGTGGCTACCTTCAGACCTTATGCTGGGCTGGCTCCTTCCTTTTTTCCCAGTCTGTCCTCTCTCAGGGGATGATGAGGCTGAGAGATCCTTCTTTCCAGTTCCTCCGCCTTAGGTAGGCCTATCTCTTGGACCCCATCCCAGGCTCCACACTCCATTCTGCTCACTCCATCTTCCACCCAAACTCTCTTGCTACCGAGCAGGCTCAGCCACTCCATAAGGGCTGTCCTGTCCCCATGTCAAACCTCCTGCTTGGGGATTGGTCAGAACTCCTTGAAAGTGCAGACAAGCTCCTCTGCAACCCCGCCCACTGAATTCTAGAGACTTCTCCAAGTCTCTAGATCGAGGGGAAGTTCCAGAGAGCTCCGTTGCAGAGGCTCTCAGTCCTGACCCAAATCTGACCGCTCTGACTATTGCTCATGGCTACTATTCGCCTCCTACTGAAAAATAATTAACCTAGCTACCTAGGAGGGTGCTACAATAGTAAGTTCCTGAAGACCTTCCACCATTTTTGTTACCTGTGTCTGGACTCGTTCTGTCTTATGAATATCTTTTTCTAAGTGAAGTCTCCAGCACTGGACACTGTATTCTAAATAAGGTCTCATAAAAATC
The DNA here is from genome assembly GCF_062004578.1 of Staurois parvus. NCBI lineage: Eukaryota > Metazoa > Chordata > Amphibia > Anura > Ranidae > Staurois > Staurois parvus. The sequence goes on along the minus strand of NW_028318271.1, from coordinate 4,524,647 downwards.
TATGTAGGGGAATCAGGACCTCCTTCCTCCTACTGGTGACCCCTCTAGTGATGCATCCTAGAATTCTATTCACTTTTTGATTTATTCCAATGCAATACACTAATTTTTGAGTGACTGTGTAATGCATTGGAAGGAATCACATCCTGTTACTTGTGTAGCTGTCAAGTTGGTGACAAGACACACAGTGGGTCCAACCAAAAAAGCGCATGTGGGGTCACCATGAGCAACTGGTTACTAATCTGTTACTAATGGCACCAGCACCTGTTCACCTTTTGTTTGATTTTTAAGCAACTATTATTTGAATGGGGCTTACGGATTCATTGGACATTAGTTGTATTTTCTGGTGTTGTTTATGTATCTATTGTTTGCACTCTTACATGTGGTAAACTGTTTAGTAACCTTGATTCACATTTTGGCAACCCAGTCTATACATTTATAATCTTCCAGCAATGCCAAGTCATGTTCCATGTTACAGACACCTCCAGGAATATCAACCCTATTACACACCTTTGTATCATCAGCAAAAATAGATTGCCCATACCTTGTCCAACAAACCTTTAGGTATATGACTTACATATAGATTAAATAGAACATGACCTAGTACAGAGCCTCGGGATACACCACTAGTGACTGGTCTATGTTCTGAATGAACCCCATTTACAATCACACTCTGGTATCTATCATTTAGCCAACTGCATATAGACTGAACCACCCAAGGGTTAAGTCCTAGCTTGTACCACCTTTTTATTAGATCATTATGTGGAACTGTATGAAATGCCTTGCTGAAATCAAGATATGCTTTGTCCACAGCACCAGCCTGTTCAGCACACCCACTGGTACTGCCCCAGGTGATTTAGGACTTCTGTGTCAGGTAACATGGCAGCCCTAGCAAGACTAACCACTAGGAGGTCCTGGGTTGGAGCTACCCCAGTAACCCATGTGGTTCTCTAATAGTGCTGGTTAATCTGACTCTATCGGCCTAATTGCTGCCTGGTATTCCCAAGGGGCTGATGGTTTGTGTGTTATTCGGCACACGCATTGGTACTGCACTGTGTGATTTGGGACTTCTGTGTCCGGTAACATGGCAGCCCTAGCAAGATTAACCACTATGAGGTCCTGGGGCTGGAGCTTCCCCAGTGACCCATGTGGATAGTAGAGTCTGGTGTTCATGTAGCAGGTCTCAGGCTGCCCTGCACTGAAGATGATAGGTGAGCTGTACTATAAAGGGTTAACTGCTCTGAAAAAGTAACCCCATGTTACAGATAGACTGGATAGCTGTAGATGGAAAGTAAACTTCAAATGCCATGAACGCTCTCAGATAGTCTGTAATATGAATTTGGGGCCAGACAGTGAACCCTTTTTTATTTCCTGCCTAAATGTTATCAAGAGGAAATGGAAAGTATTCTGAATGTAAGTACCAGTCAGTCAGGGACTGAAGTTGGAGTTGGCTACCTGACTCCACATAGATATTAGAAATCAGGGAGAGGTGAGAGCATCATGAACATGCCTTCCACTTCCCGCCTTCCACCCCAAACGCACTGCCTTTGGGTTGCTGTTAAGTTAACACTAACACCCACTGTGGATTGCAAGTACAGTGCATTTTGAATGCGGTTTGGGAAATGCGTACAGGATGTAGGTTTCCAGCACCATGTTCTGCTGTTTTGAACAGAGCTATCAGTCCAACAAAAGGAACATATTTACAGGTGGGAAAGGCAAACGGATGACTTACAGTGCTGTTGCTCCCTTAGTGCCCAATCAGTAGTATGGAGGCATGAGTTGACATAATTGGTTTCCTAATTTCTGGTAGAGAAGATGGTATTATAGTGAATATGCTGTGCGGCAGTGATGAATAAACCACAGTAATAGCTGGAGATGATCTCCAGCACATTAGTTTACAATTATGAATGTCAACCATGTGTTGAGCTGTAGAATATTTGTAATGTCTATTATTTTATATAATCATTTTACTTTTGTTTTATGAAATGCAAACATTATTAGAGAAAGGCAAAACATAAAAAGCAGCTAAAAACAACTTGACATAAGGGTAATAACTATGCAGTTAAATGCAAGAAATGGCATCAAAGACTTTACTTTCCAATGTTACAGCCCTTTATCTTCCTCTATTTACTCAACCACGGACATACAATAAGCTATGCCAGATAATAGTTTATAGAGAACCTACAAGCACTTTATTTCACACTAATGACAGACATATCCAATACAAATAAGCTCCATCAACGTGGCCATCATTCATTAGTGAAATGAAGCCTTAAAGCTGACCCCGCATAATTGGCTGGAGGACATATTGTACTAATGTAATCCCATCATTAAAACATCATGAATATGTTTTTTATAAGAAAATGGATTAGAGTATTCATTGACTGTGCAACACTCAAGGTATTCTGTAAATGAAAACTAGACATTTCCATTTGTCTCCTGGAAACAGAACATTATTTAGACCTTACATCTCTGGCAATAACAAATTTGTTTTAAATGGTAAAGAAAAAAGGAAGAATGGAAGGAAGAAGAAAGAAGGGATGGGAAAGGAAGGAAGGAAAAAGAAGAGAGGGGTAAGAGAGGAAGGAAGGAAGGAAGGAAGGAAGGAAGGAAGGAAGGAAGGGAGGAGAAAAAAGAGAGGGGCAAGAGGTGAAGGAAGGAAGAGGAAAGAAGGGATGAACAAGAGAGGAAGGAAGTAAGGAAGGAGGGATGGGCAAGAGGAAGGAAGGAAGGAAGGAAGGAAGGAAGGAAGGAAGGAATGGACAAGAGAGGAAGGAAGGTAGGAAGGAGAAAGAAGAGAAGGAAGGTAGGAAGGAGAAAGAGGAGAACAAAGGTAGGAAGGAGAACAAAGAGAAGGAAGGAAGAAGAGAAGGAAGGAAGGAAAAAGAAAAGGAAGGAAGGAGAAAGAAGAAAATGGATTAGAGTATTCATTGACTGTGCGACACTCAAAGTATTCCGTAAATGAAAACTAGACATTTCCATTTGTCTCCTGGAAACAGAACATTATTTAGACCTTACATCTCTGGCAATAACAAATGTGTTTTAAATGGTAAAGAAAAAAAAGGAAGAATGGAAGGAAGAAGAAAGAAGGGATGGGGAAGGAAAGAAGGAAGGAAGGAAGGAAGGAATGTACAAGAGAGGATGGAAGGAAGGAAGGAGAAAGAAGAGAAGGAAGGAAGAAAGGCAAAGGAAGAAAGAAAGAGAGAAGGAATGGGCAAGAGAGGAAGGAAGGAGAAAAAAGAGAAGAAAGGAAGGAAGAAGAAAAGGAAGAAAGAATAAAGAAGGTAAGGAAGGAAGAAGAAAAGGAAGAAAGAATAAAGAAGGTAAGGAAGGAAGAAGAAAAGGAAGAAAGAATAAAGAAGGGAAGGAAGGAAGAAGAAAAGGAAGAAAGAATGAAGAAGGGAAGGAAGGAAGGAAGGAAGAGAAGGAATGGGCAAGGAAGGAAGAAAAGAAGGAAGGAGAAGAGAAGGAAGAAAGGAGAAAGAAGGGAAGGAATGAGAAAGGAAGGAAGGAAGGAAGGAAGGAAGGAAGGAAGATGGAAGGAAGGAAGGAAGGAGAATGAAGAGAAGGGGGAAGGAAGGAAGGAGAAAGAAGAGATTGGCAAGAGAGAAAAGAAGGAAGGAAGGAGGGAGAAACAAGAGATGGGCAAGAGATAAAAGAAGGAAGGAAGGAGGGAGAAACAAGAGATGGGCAAGACAGAAAGGGAAGGAAGAAAGGAAGGAGAAAGAAGGAAGGAAGAAGAGAAGGAAGGAAGGAAGGAGAAGGAAGGAAGAAAGAAAGACAGACGGAATGGGCAAGGAAGGAAGGAAGGGGAAAGAAGAGATGGGCAAGAGAGGAAGGAAGGAAAGAGAAATAAGGAAGGAAGGAAGGAAGGAAGTAGAAAGAAGAGAAGAAAGGAAGGAGAACAAAGAGAGGAAGGAAGAAAGGAGAAGGAAAGAAGGAAGAAAGAAAGAGAGAAGGAATGGGCAAGAGAGGAAGGAAAGAAGAAAAGGAAGGAAGGAGAATGAAGAGAAGAAAGGAAGTAAGGAAGGAAGGAGAAAGAAGAGAAGAGAAGGAAGGAGAAAGAAGAGAAGGAAGTAATGAGAAAGAAGAGAAGGAAGGAAAGAAGGAGAAAGAAGAGAAGGGAGGAGAAAGAAGAGAAGGAAGGAGAAAGAAGGGAAGGAAGGAAGGAAGGAAGGAAGGAAGGAAGGAAGGAAGGAAGGAGAAAGAAGAAAAGGAAGGAGACAGAAGAGATGGGCAAGAAAGAAAGGGAATAAAGAAAGGAAGAAGAGAAGGAAGGAAGGAGAAGGAAGGAAGAAAGAAAGAAAGACAGAAGGAATGGGCAAGAAAGGAAGGAAGGAAGGAGAAAGAAGAGAAGGGGGAAGGAAGGAAGGAAAGAGAAAGAAGAGATGGGCAAGAGAGAAAAGAAGGAAGGAAGGAAGGAGAAAGAAGAGATGGGCAAGAGAGAAAGGGAAGGAAGGAAGGGATAAGAAGGGATGGACAGGAGAAGAAGGAAAGAAGGAAGGAAGGAGAAAGAAGAGAAGGAAGGAAGGAAAGGTAATGGAAAGTCTCCATATGCACATTGGTAATATATCAATAAGTGCTGACATCATTACAGATCATTAAAAAATACATTTAAAGTGTCACTAAACCCACATCATAGAAAAACGTATCAATTAATTCTGTATTACATGCTGTTCATGCTCACTCATTTTCTGTATTCTGCAAAAAACCTGGTTTATCCTGCGGTTCTCTATCACTATTTCCCCCTTTCCATGTCCTCAGTGCAATCGGGCGTTTTTCCGAGCAGTGTTGGCAGCTACTACACGTGCTCAGTTTTCAGTGAGTTTCTATGCTTATCATTTCCTCCCTATCACATCTGACCAACCCATGTGACTATAGAGTCACACATGTGGGTGTATACACAGTGGTAAATGACAGCCCACTCCCTCTCTCCCTCCTCCATGCCCACTAACCAGCTAAACACATTAGGAGTGGGATAATACATATAGATTAATGGAGACTTCTTCTCCTTGGTATTCTAAGACACAGGCTGGAGAGTCGTGACATAGCCCGTGACTGGAAGAAATCTGCCCACACCATGTTATTGTCAAAAAATAATAAAGATTTGATTTTAGATATATATTTGTATGACAATTTAAAACAATTTATTGATATTAATGTATTGTTACTTTGTATCCTAAAGGCTGTTTTTTTTTTAAATTTTGAACATGTGACCAGTAGCATAGGACTAGAAGCTCCTTCTGCCTCTATTTCCCTGCAGGCAAGCTGGGAAAGACCTGGGTCATGTGACAGCTGTAAATTGATTAGGAAAAAAGTTACTTATATTTTGTTTTTATTAAAATAATTACAGTGCCATCATTCATATACAGAAATAGAACAAATAATGTAAATTAAACAGCGGGTGTTTAGTATCACTTTAACCACCTTCCACCCACCATATAAGGTAATGACAGGAGGGTGGCGGTTCTCTCGTTCTGGGAGGACGTCATATGACGGGGGCATGAGGCACGGCGATCTACGGTGCGCTGTGTCCCTGGGACACAGAGGATCACCAATCACTGTAAAGAGCCAATGACGTCAGCTCTGTCATGTGATCAGCTGTGACCTGTAAGCCCATCAATGCCACATACCAGTGTCCATCAATGCCACATACCAGTGTCCATCAGTGCACATCAATGACACATATCAGTGCCTACCAGTGCACATCAATGCCACATGCCACATATGCCACATATCAGTGCCCATCAGAGCTGCCTTTCAGTGCCACCTTTCAGTGCCAGTCAGTGCCGCCTATCAGTGCCACCAATCAGTGCCACCTGTCAGTGCCAGTCAGTGCCGCCTATCAGTGCCTGTCAGTGCTGCGTACCAATGCCTGTCAGTGCCGCCTAACAGTTCCAATCAGTGCCACCTATTAGCGCCAGTCAGTGCCATATATGAGTGTTGCCTTTCACTGCCTATCAGTGATGCCTGCCAATGCCCACAAGTGATGCCGTTCCATGCCCACCAATGCCACCTATCAGTGCCTCATCAGTGCCACCTATCAGTGCCCATCAGTGCTGCCTATCAGTGCCCATCAGTCCAGCCTCATTAGTGTACATCAGTGAAGGAGAAAAATTACTTATTTACAAAATTTTATAATAGAAACTAAGAAAAAACTTTTTTTTTTTCAAAATTTTCTGTGTTTTTTAGTTTGTTTAGCAAAAAATAAAAACCCCAATAGTGATTAAATACCACCAAAAGAAAGCTCTATCTGTCTCAAAAAAATGATAAAAATTTTGTTTGTGTACAGTGTTGCAGGATCGCGCAATTGTCATTCAAAGTGCGACAGTGCCGAAAGCTGAAAATTGGCCTGAACAAGCAGGGGGTAAAAGTGCCCGGTAGACAAGTGGTTAATACTGTATTAATGAATACAGAAATGTTTTAATTTAGTCTTTTATATCTGCCTGGAGTTCAGATTTAAGTTTTTATACAGCAGAGAGCACTAAGCTGATAGAAATGCTAAGCAGGAAACCTCTGTACTCATTAAAGCAACTCACTTTTGGAATATTTTAACCTAGCTATAGCCATCTGTTCCAAATGCCTATAGATCTGACAGATCAATAACCACATGCATCAACATACAAAAATCCATACTGCAGGCCATTTTGTGTCTTTTTGTAGAAATAAAATAAGCCTTGGGAATGAAGCTTTCATGAGATTTAGACAGCGGTGGCTAAATGTAATGAGACCGTCTGAAAGGCTCAAGTCATCTGTGCAAACTCAGCATATTGCTCAAGTCAACATGATTGAATGGGACTGCAATTTAGTGTTATTATATTAACTTGGCTCTCAATGGATAAATGTACAATAAGCATTTTAATCCTGGCAGCTACATTTTAATATTTTCTAGAAGCCACTCTTTGAAAGAATCAGTAGCCCATCACAGGGATAAATGGCAGCCACATGGAAAGCATCGAAAGGAAAAGTTTGTAGGCAATGCACATACTCTAAGGCAGGCTTTTCAAACTGAAGTCCAAAGACGGATGAAAGGAAGTCTGATCTTCATTCATGGACATTGACATATATAAAAGGTAATATTTCAAACATAAACTTTTACTAACAATTTATTTTAATTTGGAAACATTGCATCATAAAAACTTTGCCCAATTCTACCACCTTCTTTAGCTCAAATTCAATGCCCACTATTGTCTTCAGCTTAGATTCATTATCCACTACCTTCTTCAGCTTAGATTTACACTTCACTACCTTCTTCCACTCATATTCACTGCCTTCCACCTTCTTTAGCCCTACATCACCAAGTGATTGCAAAGCGTTTGATGCAGTGGTGTAAAGCACGCCGCCAATGGACTCTAGAGTAGTGGAGATGTGTTCCCTGGAGTGACCAATCATGCTTCTCTGTCTGGTAATGCGATGGATGTACTTGCCTGACTGCATTGTGCCAAGTGTAAAGTTTGGTAAAGTTTGGTGGAGGGGGGGATTATGGTGTGGGGTTGTTTTTCAAGGGTTAGGCTTGGCCTCTTAGTTCCAGTGGAGGGAACTCTTACGACCTCAGCACACCAAGACATTTTGGACAATTTCATGCTCCCAACTTTATAGGAACAGTTTGGGGATGGCCCCTTCTTGTTCCAGCATGACTGCAGACCAGTGCACAAAGCAAGGTCCATAAAGACATGGATGAGGGAGTTTGGGGTGGAGGAACTTGACTGGCCTGCACAGAGTCCTGATCTCAACCTGATAGAACACCTTTGGGATGAATTAGAGCGGAGACTGTGAGCCAGGCCTTCTCATCTGACATCAGTGCCTGACCTCACAAATGCGCTTCTGGAATAATGGTCAGACATGCCCATAGACACCCTTCTAAACCTTGTGGACAGCCTTCCCAGAAGAGTTGAAGCTGTTATAGCTGCAAAGGGTGGGCCAACTCAATATTGAACCCTACGGACTAAGACTGGGATGCCATTAAAGTTCATGTGCCTGTAAAGGCAGGCCGACCAATACTTTTGACAATAGTGTACTTTATAGTCCTCTCCAGGTCTAGAAGTGTTTAATTACTGTCTGTGCTGACCCAGCATCTCTGTTCCTGTCTTTACCCTGCATAAGGCTCTGTTCACAATGCGAGCACAAAGAGAAAAAGAATAATTTTTTTTAAAAAAGTGACAGTTATTTTCAGCTCCAATGAGATTTGAAAATGACAGTCACATTAAATTTGAGTACCGTGTCCTTGTGTTAAAGCTGTGTGAATTGAGCCTATAACCATTTATGCAGTAGCTGGCAGTGTGTCAACAAAGCGATTGTTCTGAGTCTACTCAGGATGCAAACATCACATTCAAGATTAACAGTGCTCAGCAGATGTCTCAGGTGTTTTGGGAGGATTTTATGGGCAAATAACATGCAAATATTTTTTAAACGAATAGACTAGTGACAGAATCTCTTTGATGCTGGTTTTTCATCAGCTAATGCCTACTTTCCCTTTGTTTTCCTGCCAATAAGTTTACCACTTCCATCTATATGGAATATACTCTTTCAGTTATGGAAAATTATGATGTATATGTGCGTTAAATTAATTTAAAAATCCATCTTAGTGGTTGTGTATGATTCATCCTGCATGTTACCTGTGCTCATTGTGCAATCCTGGATCTGGCATTCCTTAGTGTCCTCAGGTTTTGGCTCCTTCTCACACAGGCTCATGTTTGTGGTTCTGTTATTATCAGTATCCATGCACCAGACAGTTCTTTGTTGGATACCTTCTCCGCAAGACTCGGAACACTGGAATAACCATTATATGTGTGTTAGACCTAATTACTACAACAGAAGGATTAAACTACAATATGGGACATGCAGTATATGAAGCCTGTTTTATATATATATATATATATATACACTGTATATTACCATTTACCATTCATGAACTGTGAGCCTCTGCTGGTACTTATCTAGTACTGCAGCTCTGGTGTGCACACTTGCCCTCATTAGTAAACTTTAAAGCTAGACCACAACTTCTAGCCCACACTCATTCAACAGATTTGACTATTTGGACATGCCCTGAATAGAGGTCTGTTTGCCTCTGGCTTCTGTCTGACTGCTCATGCTTTGGTTTTTCCTGGAAAGTGTTTGGACTGCTTTTGTATGGTTATCCTGATCTTAGGCATTATCTATTAGCTGTTTAAACTCTCATTACCTGTTTGGTACCTGTAATACATTTTCTGCTCCTGACCTGGCCATCAGCCTGCTAACTCTGTGACCATCAAAGGTTTCCTCTGCTTGTCTGACAAAACTACTTCTATCACCTTCTATTGCAGGGGGAAGCAACCTCAACACTCCAACTGTTGCGGTACTACAAGTCCCGTGAGGCATTGCAAGACTCTGACAGCCACATACATGACTCCCACAGGCAGAGGCATAATGGGGTTTGTAGTTTCACCACAGGAGGAGTGCCAAGGTTGCCTAACCCCATCTCTACTGGATTCTTTATAGGAATTCATGGAGGATGATTAGGCAGTTGACACAAGTAGCTCAAATGCAAAACCACACTTTTTGTTGATTACAGCCATGGTGGAAGTTATCTAGTGCTGGTGAACCAGACAACAGTTAAAACACACCAAGAGCACCCATTCTATTGGAAGTGTACATATCAATTTTGTGTAAGCTGCTTTTTAAACTGGATGGGCTGAGAAAAGGATATGCCAAGGGGCTATCTACGACTACACTCACTTCTACAACCTTGCTCAGGGTAGGGTTCTTGTTCCAAAAAGGATGTCTGTGAAGCCGGCTGTAATATTGGAAACTCTTTTGTTTGTTCCTAATTTAAAATTTGTATTGAAATAAAAAAGAACCAACTACTTCACTATTTTTAATAGACTGCTTTACAATTGAGTTGAAGAGACCTCAATCAAACACTGGGGAAAAGCAACTTGCTGACTTCTTTGTATAAGATTGCTTGCCAGGGTTTCTTTTTGGGTAGATTGCTATTCAGCTGCAATTATTGTTTCAAATACATTAGTGGTCAAAGGCTGTTTGAAGATGGTTAACATTGCCTGAAAATTGCTACGTGTGGTTGGCATTAACGTTTTTAGTTGTCCTGGTCACTGTCTAGCTAGCAGTAGTTCATTCCACTCAACTGGACTTGTTATATGATTTTGAGGATGCTTCAACTCATCCACTTGGCTTCAAATGCAATTTTTGTTATTGAAGACAGAACTTCTGAAGTGTCTTTATTTTCCATACTAATTCTTTCCCACCATTTCCTCTGTGTTTATGCTCATTACAAAGACATGTGATCCAGAGGTTCCAGCAAGTAAGAACATAAGTTAAACTCAGGAGGTCATTTAAGACAAGACAACATATGGGGTACAAAAAACTGCTAAGGAGACCGAACAGACAAGAAAAAAAGTAAAAAGATGGTAAAAAGAACAAACAAAGGGAACCCAGGGATGAGCATGTAGAAAGCATAGACGTGCAAGCACCCACTGAGTCAGAGTACACATAAATGGAAACTAATGCTAACGCAATCTATCTGCATCTATTCATCTATAATTTACTATTTATTGTACCTCTGTCCAGTTATTTGTCTTCCAGCTGACACATTGCTCTTCTTGGCTGCAGTTTATTATAGTTACTGGAATCTTTTTCAGATCACAGCGATTCTCCTTTGGGCAAATGACGTCTCTTTTCCGGACTCCATTCCCACATGTCTTTGAACACTGAGAAAATGTAACACAAGTGGCACTGAGAACAATCATGAACACAAAATACTGTAATTTCTGAAGACCTGTTTTTAGAACTTGCACTTACAAGCACACAGACTATCGGTATGGTTAAGTGCCAGAAATAGAAAAGAGAGGAGGCAAACTGTCATCAATACGAAAGCTATAAAAGTAGCTAACCCACACCAACACACATTATCCTCTTTATACAGCTACAATTATTTGTTCTCTGGCATATAACCATACATCACATCAAACACATTCAATAGATAATAATTTAAGAGAAATCAGTAAAATCAGGGATTCTGTTCTATTTACTGTCTCCTTCTGTGGCTTTGTCTAACCTTACATAATTTTTTTCTCATTGACCTATGGAGCAGAAGGTAGCTACAGTGTATGGCCCAAAACTCACCTTGCTAAATATTAGCAATCAGATTCATATAACTGAGGTATTCATTACTTGTCATCTCCTTAATGGAATCCCCAATAAAAACTCACAGACTGCACATCATGGGTTTCTAGGGCCACAGCAGTGCCTATTTAACCACCACAACAAATAAGAGTTTCTATTCACAAATACCATAACTATTGTTTACGAGAAGATGGTGGTGGTGGTGCTGGGGTGTCCACTAGCCAAAGAGATTACTAAAATCCACCTTTTGCCTTCAGTTGCATATCATCTCAGGGACAGCTTCAAAAGTGAATATTGTTGACTTCCAAAAGAACTAAGTTCCGTTATACAACTGACAAGGGCGCCATACTACCAGCTGGGTTCCCACTTTGTAATCGTCTCATCTCTTTTCACAGACCCCAAAATATCACCTAACCTGCCAAACTGCCATAACTGTTGTTCAAACATTAAATGAAGGTGAGCAGGTGGGACAACTTTCTTCTCTGTTGACCTTCCAGAAAAAACTCTCAGCAGTTCCTACTCCTGTGGCTCCTCCCTGCCACCTGACCCTCGTCATGTAGCCCATCTATTAATTTCATCTGGGTCTGGATTTTTATTTATGTGTCCCTCCTCGATCCAGTTTTACATTGCCGTATGCTATAATAGATCTTTGTGACCTCATTGCACCATACTTTTCATATAAATGTGGCTTGATAAGGGTCATTGTATGGTACACAATGAGCAAACGTACTTGACACGTTCTGCTCCACCTAATCAGTGAAGATAAACTAGTTCTATATACTAATAGTTATATATACTCTGAAAAGTTCTGTATATTACAAAAGTTCAATATAAAAATAATAGGAAAACATAAAGCTGAATTCCTTGAAAGCAGAAAAATACATGAATCAAATACACAATTCTGATGACACCATTTTGCGATCCAGGCACCCCTTGCTGACATTACAGCTAAGTTCTGGGCCTCCATGAAGACTACACTGCAGTTGATAAAGATTGCCTGCTCCAAGATCTCCCTTCATCCAGTGATTTGACAATTAAAGAGCAGCAAGAGCAAGTGCTATGCAGAGTAATAAAGCCCTGGATAGACCTCTACCAGCCTGGATGCTGCTATGTGAGGGATTAAGAAGATATTATCAAAACAAATTCAGTTGCTTGTATAAATTGTATCACTAAGCTCCGGTACAAACTGATACAGTGTGGGAAACGCCGCGATCCCTGTGCATTTCACACACTGCATTGCAAATGCACTGTGTTTTGTGATCTACTCGCTGGGAAAATAAATGTTTTTGTGTAAAGCAAAAGATGCTCCCCCATTTATCATTGTTGCTCCATGTTTTTTGTATTAAGGGCCCTTAGTCTGAGTTCTCACCGTAAGCCAATAAGGTCCTATGGCATTGCAAGATGTTGCCAGTCTAACATGTGGCACTGGAAGACTAGTTTTGTGTACAGGAGAAGAGAGCACAGAGAGGAAGTCAACAATTTATTATATTTTTCATTTATTAGAGGCATTTATATAGCACCATCAATATATGTTGTGATTTACAAACTACTAATTCACATCAGTCCCTGCCCTTGAGGAGCTTAAAATCTAAGAACCCTACCAAGCATACATACAGTTGCAAGAAAAGGTATGTGAACCCCTTGGGATTATGTGGAGTTTTGCATGAATTGGGCATAAAATGTGCTCTGAACGGCATCTAACTCACAACAATAGAAGAACACAGTCTGCTGAACATAATACTACACAAACATTAGATGTTGCCATGGTTTAATTGCACATAACATGTAAACATTCACAGTGCAGGGAGGAAAAAGTATGTGAACCTTTGGACTTAATAACTGGTTGACCCTCCTTTGGCAGCAATAACCTCCACCAAACGTTTCCTGTAGTTGCAGATCAGACCTGCACAACGATCTGGAGTAATTTTGGACCACTCCTCTTCACAAAACTGTTTCAGTGTAGCAATATTCTTGGGATGTCTGGTGTGAATCGCTCTCTTAAGGTCATGCCACAGCATTTCAATTGGGTTGAGGTCAGGACTCTGACTGGGCCACTCCAGAAGGCGTATTCTGTGCTGTTGCAGCCATTGTTTTGTTGAATTATTTGTATGCTTTGGGTCATTGTCCTGTTGCATCACCCATCCTCTGCGGAGCTTCAGTTGGCGGACAGATGGTCCTACGTTTTCCTGCAAAATGTCTTGATAAACTCTGGAATTCATTTTCCCATCAATGACAACAATCCGTCCAGGCCCTGAGGCAGCAAAGCAGCCCCAAACCATGATGCTCCCTCCGCCATGTTTTACAGTGGTGATGAGGTTTTGATGTTGGTGTGCTGTGCCTTTTTTTCTCCACACATAGTGTTGTGTGTTCTTCCCAAACAACTCAATCTTGGTTTCATCTGTCCACAGTATATTTTGCCAGTAGTGCTGTGGAACATCCAGGTGCTCTTTTGCAAACTTCAAACGTGCTGCAATATTCTTTTTGGACAGCATTGGCTTCCTCCGTGGTGTCCTCCTATGTACTCCATTCTTGTTTAATGTTTTCCTTATTGTAGATGTGTCAACAAAAATGTTAGCATGTGCCAGAGATTTCTGTAGGTCTTTAGCTGACACTCTGGGATTCTTCTTTACCTCATGCAGCATTCTGGGCTGTGCTCTTGCAGTCATTTTTACAGGACGACCATGCCTAGGGAGAGTAGCAACAGTGCTAAACTTTCTCCATTTGTAGACTGTCTGTCTTACCGTGGACACATGAACATCAAGGCTTTTGGAGATACTTTTGTAACCCTTTCCAGCTTCATGCATGTCAACAATTCTTGATCATAGGTCTTCTGAGAGCTCTTTTCTGCGAGGCATGGTTCACATCAGAAAGTGCTTCTTGAAACCAGAAAACCCAAAACATGTTTTTTTTTTTAAGGGCAGGACAGCTGTCAGCAACACATCCAATATCATCACACTGATTGGAGTCAAGGTTGGCTCACTCCTGGCTCCAATTAGCTCTGGGAGAAGTCATTAAGCTAGGGCCTCACATACTTTTCCCTCCCTGCACTGTGAATGTTTACATGTTATGTGCAATTGAACCATGGCAACATCTAATGTTTGTGTAGTATTATGTTCAGCAGACTGTGTTCTTCTATTGTTGTGACTTAGATGACGTTCAGAGCACATTTTATGCCCAATTCATGCAAAACTCCACGTAATCCCAAGGGGTTCACATACTTTGTCTTGCAACTGTACATACACATACTAGGACCAATTTAGACAGGAGCCGATTAACTTACCAACATGCCACAAACCAGAATGCCTGGAGGAAACCCGCGCCGCAATCAGAAGAGGAACATGCAAACTCTATGCAGATAGTGTCCTCATTTGGATTCTAGCTGAAAACCCCTGTGCTGCTCTGAATGATGCAAGTTTTAAAGTCTTACTAAAGGGTGAGTAACGTAGAAAGTTGAAAAACTGCAAGATTAAATATTTGTGTCATGACAACTCAATGTGGTGGGGGTGTTTGACAAGACTAAACAGAATGCCAGATATTTGGTTCTGACCCCTGTCGAGCACCCTAAATTACCTGATGACTCAGTACACATGAGGGTGTTCAGAAAGTATGTAAGCAGTGCATTGTCCATAACTCCTAACTGTCCTGCACTTGGAGGGACTGTCCCTCTTATAAGACCAAATCCCTCTGTCCCTCATGCAGCCTCAGTTGTCCTTTTTAATCTTATGTGTACATCTCTACACAAAATGTACTATTTTACTATCAAAAGTGTTATGCTGCCCTAAAAAAATTATAGTCAACCTCTAAATTACTACATTTGCTCTTTCGTAAAGCCAATATTAAGGAAAAATAGATGTAAAAAAAAAACACTTGTGTGGTTTAGCCAATCATATTCTGCATATTAGATCTTTGTGGTCCGTGTAACCGGTGCTGCAGCAGAGCTGTGTCCTTTGCCTATATACTGTATGCTACAAGGTGTTCCTCTTTATTGTTTTGGAAAGTTGTCATCAATTGGGATTCCATTTTTGGTGCTCCAGAGGCTGGTGGAACATAACCCTAGGGATACTGACGTTGGGTGTTCTTGCTAACAACATCCATGTGAAAAAAAAACTGATGTTTTACTGCAATTAATCTTTTAATGAACCCCTCAATGATCCCCTCCAAGTCTTATATTAACTTGTCCTCTTTCTTATGAGGTCTGTGTTGTGTGACCCACTAGGAGTGGCACAGCTACCTCTGCAGAAGTCTTCTGGTTGGCTCTCCATCTTCCTTGCATGCAGAATCTCTGATTTTTTTCTATGGAAAGGCCATCTATTATACACCCTAACAATGGCCACCCTAACCATAGGAATGAACAGGGATTTCTTCCACATATACCCCAATGGTTTGCACAGTGAAGACCTTAGGTGAAAAATATAAGACTTGAGAAATGTACTGGTGAGAAGGTGAGAAGGTCATTTAATGGGTAACTGTACTTTTTAGCCAGTATTTACACAATCATACAAACTGTTCATAGGGAAGGGCGTGAAGGGACTGTATTAGTATTTGCTGTTCTGTACACATGGGATCTCTTCCATTATCACTATAATAATCCTCTTATGATGGTTTCATTATGCCCGAGACATGTCTAGATGACGTGTGTGCTATTTTGATTGGCTAAATTCAAAAGCAGTTTTGTGGCACGCTGTGCTGTATTTCTTCATGTTTAACTTGCAATTACTTTTGCTCCATTACAGCTTTATTTCTCAACAGGGAAGCCCTAAGTAGCTTTCATAGAATGAATAAATCGCAATCTAATCTAGTTGTTGCTCTTTGTGTGTCCGGTCCTTTCATTTTGCTCTCAGCACATTTCATGGATCGACCTGCCGTCTTCCCAGAATCCAGATAATTATTAATACAGACATGCAGAATGAGGATTATCAAGCCGAATCAAAAAGATGAACTGTGTATCTGCGTTCTTCGGATTCATTGCTGGCATTCAGTTTTCAGGGTCGGTTTCATTTGCAGGTTTTCAAACTTGTAGGTTATCAAAAGAAAATTGATGGTGCATGTTTAAATATATCCTCACTCAAAACTGTTACAGTGGACCTTTACGCAAACAGTTTTGCTGGAACAGACAAGTGAAAAGTAACAGAACAGCTGAAATACTTTTTCTAGGAGAAAATACTGCTTCTGGCACCTTCCAGTGCTGCTCACTTAAAACCAAAAGTTAAATGCTCACATGATTGCTGCTGAAGAGGAGGATCAGCAAGTCTTAATTGTGATCTTACTCTTCAACAAAAACCAAGAGACCAGTTGCCTAGGATTTTAGTCATTGTCCAGCACTTGAGGGGACCTGGAGGAAGGTTTTCTTCAGGAAATGGCAGTATTGCAGTACCTATTTTTCAAACCTAATAAGAATGCTAATATGGATTTTAATTTGAGTAAAGGTCCACTTGAAGTCACACGATTTCAAAGTTGAATGTCAGTGTGACTTCAGGTGTGACTTGTAAGACATCTGTGTGACTTCATGCACAGATGTCAGTATAAGTTACACCAGAAATCAGCAAAAGCAGTGCAGGAACTACTTTGCAAATAGGTGTGACTCCGACGAAGAACGGTTCCACTGCTGATTATAGGGTGTGACTTGACATGCAATTTGAACTGTCAAATCGTATGACAAGATGCATC
The DNA here is from genome assembly GCF_062004578.1 of Staurois parvus. NCBI lineage: Eukaryota > Metazoa > Chordata > Amphibia > Anura > Ranidae > Staurois > Staurois parvus. The sequence continues at coordinate 4,507,865 of NW_028318271.1, read as the reverse complement.
GGCTTTGAACGGGGGCGAAAGGTCTGTTCATTCCTATGCAGGTTTGTAAACAATGGATTTCTGCATAAATTATTTCTAACTAGATTATTTCATCATAATCCAGTCATATGTTTTGTATTTATTTGAAACCATTAGAAAAATTATCTATATCTATCTATCTATCTATCTATCTATCTATCTATCTATCTATCTATCTATCTATCTAAAATATATAATATATATATATACAGTACATGCACACACACACAGTATTAAAATATACACACACTGGACACCTACAGCTGCCATTTTTTTAATAGAAATTGGGTCAATGTAGTGTAGTGGAAAGTTTTTTTTGTTTGTGATGTACAGTCAGGTCCATAAATATCGGGACATCGACACAATTCTAACATTTTTGGCTCTATACACCACCACAATGGATTTGAAATTAAACAAACAAGATGTGCTTTAACTGTCAGCTTTAAGTTGAGGGTATTTACATCCAAATCAGGTGAACGGTGTAGGAATTACTACAGTTTGCATATGCGCCTCCCACTTGTTAAGGGACCAAAAGTAATGGGACAATTGGCTTCTCAGCTGTTCCATGGCCAGGTGTGTGTTATTCCCTCATTATCCCAATTACAATGAGCAGATTAAAGGTCCAGAGTTCATTTCAAGTGTGTTATTTGCATTTGGAATCTGTTGCTGTCAACTCTCAAGATGAGATCCACTATCAGTGAAGCAAGCCAACATTAGGCTGAAAAAACAAAACAAACCCATCAAAGAGATAGCAAAAACATTAGGCGTGGCCAAAACAACTGTTTGGAACATTCTTAAGAAGAAGGAACACACCGGTGAGCTCAGCAACACCAAAAGACCCAGAAGACCACGGAAAACAACTGTGGTGGATGACCAAAGAATTCTTTCCCTGGTGAAGAAAACACCCTTCACAACAGTTGGCCAGATCAAGAACACTCTCCAGGAGGTAGGTGTATGTGTGTCAAAGTCAACAATCAAGAGAAGACTTCACCAGAGTGAATACAGAGGGTTCACCACAAGATGTAAACCATTGGTGAGCCTCAAAAACAGGAAGGCCAGATTAGAGTTTGCCAAACGACATGTAAAAAAGCCTTCACAGTTCTGGAACAACATCCTATGGACAGATGAGACCAAGATCAACTTGTACCAGAGTGATGGGAAGAGAAGAGTATGGAGAAGGAAAGGAACTGCTCATGATCCTAAGCATACCACCTCATCAGTGAAGCATGGTGGTGGTAGTGTCATGGCGTGGGCATGTATGTCTGCCAATGGAACTGGTTCTCTTGTATTTATTGATGATGTGACTGCTGACAAAAGCAGCAGGATGAATTCTGAAGTGTTTCGGGCAATATTATCTGCTCATATTCAGCCAAATGCTTCAGAACTCATTGGATGCCGCTTCACAGTGCACAGTATAGCATACTGCAAAAGCAACCAAAGAGTTTTTTAAGGGAAAGAAGTGGAATGTTATGCAATGGCCAAGTCAATCACCTGACCTGAATCCGATTGAGCATGCATTTCACTTGCTGAAGACAAAACTGAAGGGAAAATGCCCCAAGAACAAGCAGGAACTGAAGACAGTTGCAGTAGAGGCCTGGCAGAGCATCACCAGGGATGAAACCCAGCGTCTGGTGATGTCTATGCGTTCCAGACTTCAGGCTGTAATTGACTGCAAAGGATTTGCAACCAAGTATTAAAAAGTGAAAGTTTGATTTATGATTATTATTCTGTCCCATTACTTTTGGTCCCTTAACAAGTGGGAGGCACATATGCAAACTGTTGTAATTCCTACACTGTTCACCTGATTTGGATGTAAATACCCTCAAATTAAAGCTGACAGTCTGAAGTTCAAGCACATCTTGTTCATTTGATTTCAAATCCATTGTGGTGGTGTATAGAGCCAAAAATGTTAGAATTGTGTTGATGTCCCAATATTTATGGACCTGACTGTATGTTGCCCTTATATGTGCACCTTACTGCAAAGGCTAGCTATAGGTTGGGGTGGTTGCCGATTGTTCAGGCAGCTTGCTGACTGAATTTGGCATGGGACACAGTGAATGCCACCAGCTACCATTGTGCTCTTGCTGGGCTTTCTTATGTCCCCATGTATTTAAAGAGGAGCGGGCTCTTCAGGCAAACCTGTCCCAGGCTAGCTGGTAAGTATGCTGGGAAATTTTAGTTTGTTTGTGGACTGTACTTTAGCTTCCCTAGCTCCCCTAGAAAATACTGGAGAAATCTTGAGGCATTGTGCTTTTATCCAATATCATGATGCCATCATGGTGCACTCAAAATTACATCATCACCGTATGCAGTAACCAAAGCTGGATTTGATACTGGAAGCTACAGTATATGCTCACATCCTTTGTTAACCACATTAAAATCCCTCTACTGTGGTAACATCTATGACCTAGAACATCTTGATTCTTGATTCCTAACCTGGCTTACAATGTGTAAATAAACGGCATTCAACATGTACTTTTATTACTGATCCACTTGTAATAAGGTAGTATTGGAACTCTACCTCGCTCCAGGGTTTGGCAAGCCACGACAAGCAAGGCTCAGGGTTGCAGGAAATGTTCTGTACAGGGTTGTGTCCTGGAGACTGGCAATGAAATGGTCTAAGAGGTCTGTTTTCGCGCGTATCCATGCATTGTACTTCCCTGGTCATGAATCCACCACCACAGTTTGTAGAGCACTGTGCATCAAAAGAGAAATATAGTACAGAGTAAAAGTATAATATAGTGACATTTGAATTTGATCACAGATATTTCTCTGTTTCTCCAGTTCTTTCTATAATTTACTAGGAGTTCCTACTATATCTGCTATCTGAAGGTTCCTGTCTAGTTCTGGCACCAATATCACTTGGCAGAGCCATTTCCATGGGCCAATGGATCCTCTCCCCAAGTTTCTCATGAAGTAGCCACTTCCGTTCTTTCAACTGATCCCCAAATGTATTAGGGTATTCTTACCACTGACCCCCAATGTATTAGAATATTTTTCCCACTGACCCTTAATATAACAGGATATGCTTGCCACTGATTCTCAACGTAACGAGGTATCCTTCCCACTGACCCTCAATGTAATGGAGTATTTATACCACTGACCCCCAATGTGCTAGAACATAACACCCACTGATCCTCAACATAACGGGGTATTCTTCCCACTGACCCCCAATGTAATGGAGTATTTATACCACTGACCCCCAATGTGCTAGAGTATAATACCCACTGATCCTCAACGTAACAGAATATTCTTCCCACTGACCCCTAATGTAATGGAGTATTTATACCACTGACCCCCAATGTGCTAGAGCATAATACCCACTGATCCTCAACGTAACAGGGTATTCTTCCCACTGACCCCCAATGTAATGGGGTATTTATACCACTGACCCCCAATGTAATGGGGTATTCTTCCCTCTGACCTCCAACATAGTCAGATATTCCTCCCACTGCCCCCCAGTGTAATAGGATATGCTTCCCACTGGCCCCCAAAGTAAATCATTTTTTAAATTATTTTTTAATAGCTACAACTTTCTGATCATGTTATTGTACTGCAAACTGTAACAATCTGTGTAACCATGTGTGCTTCCATGGTAAAAAGTTAAAAAAGTTAAAACAGAACATATAGGGGTGTATTTACTTAAGGTAAATAAACTGTGCACTTTTCAGGTGCAGTTTCACTCATTTTCACCAGAGCTTAGTGAATGTGGCAAATCCCTACTGATTTCCATCATCCAATTATGTGCAAGCAAAAATACTGTTTTTAAATTTTTTTTTTGTACCTAATTGGGTTTTGTTAACAAAGTGGAGCTTCACCACATTTACTAAGCTCTGGGGAAAATAAGAGCAACTGCACCTGCAAAGTGCACAGTCTATTTGACTTTAGTAAATCAACCCCAGAACAGGTATATCTAATATTCTTATTACGTTTTAGAGAAGGGAAGGGTAAGCAACACTGTCCATTTTGTTTTGATACGTGTGTCTTTACTGTGGAAGGTATGCACCCCTTCTATTGTAACTGGGACAAAGATTTCTTACAATTTTCACCAGAAAAGGAGGTGAGGGGAAAACTTCTAATGGGGACACTTGCTCCAATGACAGCTGTCTAAGATTGTATTTCCAGGCTGGGAAGTGAAGGAATATCTCCCTGATGGAGCACAAACAGCAAAATAAAAAACCTGACAGGGGTTCTAGGTATAACCAACTTATCTAATGTTATAAAGTGTATACATACACTTTATAGGGAAACTATAATTTATATGTTTCCAGTTTTTTAAAAATAGTTTTTCATATTCTTACATAATATTATATTATATTAATATTAAATATATTCACACACAGACACTTTTCATTCTCTTAGGACAATAAATACTAATAAAAAATTAATGCTAAAAGCATTTAGAGAAGAAAAAATTGCTTACATTTGAACATTAATCTTCCCATGTTAAAAAAACACTCAACAACAAGCACACATATAGAAACCTTTATACATATATACATTTTTATAAACCCTAAAAATTATTTAAATTTAAATTATTTATCTCTCTTTTAAAACTGTAACACTACCTTGCTCCAGTTTCCAGCTCTCCAGTTTGCACATGGGCGCAAGTGACATCTTCTTGCGGGATCGGGCTTTTTAATGTGTCCACAGTCTGCTTCATTTCCTGTGCTGCATTCCACATTTCTCCAAAAAGCCCCAAGACCACAGGTTGTGGAACACTGCGGGGGCAGAGAATCCATCGATCAGTCACATCACGCCACAGCAACAAATGCAAACCTATTAGCATGTTACATTAACTTACATATTGTTATTATTTATTCCAGGTGTTTATATAGCACCAACAATTTATACTGTCTTTACATACAGTACATTCTCATTAGTCCCTGCCTCCAAGGAGCTTACAATCTAAGGATCCTATCTCATATGCATACATACACGTGCACACACATGCTATTGCCAAGTTAGACAGGAGTCAGTTAAAGGGATACTTCACAGAGAAGTGATAATTGCCATAATCCATTCACATAAATCATATACAGTATATCATGGTACTGTATTTTTTTGAATCCTCTAAGTCCCCTATTCCTGCAGCACTGTTGTGTGGTCACGTCATCTCCCCTTGTTCCGTGGGGGAAGATACATGGGAGGGGCTTCTATTACTCTGCTGATGTATGCTCTTTACAATGTGAGTCTGTGTCTGGCCAGCCCCGATTGGTGCTGTGCTGGTCACATGGCTAAAAATTAGGGTTGCACCAAAATTTCTAAACATATCAGCTAAAAATAGTCCTATCACCATTTTGCCTATAGGAAAAAGTGAGGCGATGCAGGTGCCGATAACTGACTATTTGGCTCGGAGGCGGTTGGTGTTGTTGGGGGCTATGTGCACTTCAGAAGGGGGGGCAGCAGACAAAGCCAGGAGAGCAGGTAAGCAGTATACAGTGAGGGAGCATTGTATACAGACAGGCTCCCTCATTTGCCGCCGCTAAGTGTCTCTGCCAGTTTTTAAATGCAATTGCCGTCTTTTGACCCCGTCGCTAAATTAAACAAAGGGGTGGGGTCACCCAGTGACATTACCCAGTGACCCTGCCCCTTTGTTTACTTTAGCGGCGGGGCGAATAACGGCTCCTTTTCAGAGCTAAAGTGAAGAAAAAAAAGGCAACAATTGCATTTAAAAAAAAAGTTAGAAAAGCGCCACACTTTAACCTTCTATCAATAATAAGACCACTACAGCCGCAACTCCCAACCCAAAAGAATTTTTTGGCATAAATGTAGAAAAAATTTATATAGGAATGCGCTAAATTTAAATATCACCATATAATAAAGTGTCCATAATAAATCTGTAAAAGTCCAAACACCATAAATAACTCAAAAATGTATCTGTGTAACTCATAACACCGTGATTAATACACCAACAAATACATTGGATAAACTCACCAGAGCTAAATGCTGATCAGACTATAAACCAGCGTTTTTGCTCTGGGAGCGATGAATAAACGATATCCAGACTGTAGATGTAATATTCTGCAGTGATATTCACATATCCAGGTAATCAGCAGCAATATTCCACAATGATGGACAATATCTCAATGTAAGGAGCAATAATACTCTGCAGCCAAAAATCTTAGGATGAGCCTTTCCATATACCACCGTATTTCCATAAATGTAGAAGTTACACTCAGGGACAAAGGAAAAGAAATGATGGTGCAGCACGTTTAAAACAAACATTTATTAAAAACTCAAAGCACTCACAAGTGAGGTGTCCAAACAGACACCAGCTTAACCAGCATAAACACAGCACTGCTAATGGACGAGTCCCGCTCACCACGGATCACCGCCGACAGTCACAGGGAAAACGTCCTGACGTGAACATCAAGTAGGCCACGTCCAACGCATTTCGTCACCACGACGTCTTCATTGGGGGTCAGTGGTATAAATACCCCATTACATTGGGGGTCAGTGGGAAGAATACCCCGTTGTACAGCCCTTTCAAGACGTTGTGGTGACGAAACGCGTTGGGTGTGGCCTACTTGATGTTGACGTCAGGACGTTTTCCCTGTGACTGTCGGTGGTGATCCGTGGTGAGCGGGACTAGTCCATTAGCAGTGCTGTGTTTATGCTGTTTAAGCTGGTTTCTGTTTGGACACCTCACTTTTGAGTGCTTTGAGTTTTTAATAAATGTTTATTTGTTTTAAACGTGCTGCACCATCATTTCTTTTCCTTTGTCCCTGAGTGTGGCTTCTACATTTATGGAAATACGGTGGTATATGGAAAGGCTCATCCTGAGATTTTTGGCTGCAGAGTATTGCTCCTTACATTGAGATATTGTCCATCATTGTGGAATATTGCTGCCGATTACCTGGATATGTGAATATCACTGCAGAATATTACATCTACAGTCTGGATATCGTTTATTCATCGCTCCCAGAGCAAAAACGCTGGTGCTGGTATATAATCTGATCAGCTTTTAGCTCTGCTGAGTTTATCCAATTTATTTGGTGGTGGATTAATCACGGTGTTATGAGTTACACAGATGAATTTTTGAGTTATTTATGGTGTTTGGACTTTTACAGATTTATTATGGACACTTTATTGTATGGTGATATTTAAATTTAGCGCATTCCTATATATATTTTTTCTAAATTGCATTTAAAAACCAGCAATGACATTGTCCTCAGGTTGAAACCTAAGCGTTTTCCAAAGCATATTGCAGAAACGCAGTATAGTCCATTTAACATGATTTCCTATGGGACAGGTTCGCATCTCCACGTTTTCACCCGGTGCATTTTTTGGAAAGGGTCAGGGACTTTTTTAAATGCAAAGAGTTGCGTTTTTGGTTCTATAGACTTCAATGGAAACACTGCAGAATAGTACGTTTCTTGCTGCGTTTTTTGCTGCGTTTTTGATATGATTTTGCTTTGTAGCCTCAGCGGCAACAAGTGAGAGAGCCTGTCTGTATACACTGCACCCTCACTGTATACCCTGCTCCTCTCTGTACACACTGCCCCCCCCCACAAAGACGACCTGTCACTTATATGCATATCACATGACTATTGGTCCCCTATGTGATAGCAATAAAAGCATAAGTAAAAAATAAAAACGCACATTAAAATAAAAAAAAAAAACTTTTGAGCTTCGCCATCCTCCCACACACAGACATTTCGGTTTTGGTTTTCGGCTAAGTGCGTCCTGAATTTTTGGTTTCGGCCCCAAAGTTTTAATTTTGGTGCACCACTACTAAAAACAGTTTCAGAAAAACAATTCAAATTACATTACAAATATAAAAAAAAATCTGTTATAGCTCCTTATACATCTTTATTGAACATCAGATGTGTATTTTTGGGGCACTAATATGGTGTAGGTGGAGTCAAAGATGATTGAAACTAGCTTTCATTTTGTTTAGACAGCATTTGCATCCAAGGCTCTCTTTTACTTTACAGGCATTGGCAATTCCATTAGATATTTTTAATACTGATTTATATTACAACTAAGCTCTTTTGTGAGTTTCTTTTACAATAACGTTTATTGAAAATTTGCATACAATATAAAAGATCAAGAACAATACAAAAGCCTAAAGCCTGTGAGCGGATCAGTTTGAGGTATCCAACCATAAACAGTAATACTGTACAAAGGCAGTATAAAGTGGGTACAATCAATGTCAAACTGAGCTTATAAAAGCTAAACTGAAGCAAGGGGCAAGGTAGACCCCCAATTCAAAACAGTTCTGAAAAACTGAGCAAATATACAATGCAGAATGGGCCATTGATAGGAGCAATACTTCAGGAGGAAAAAGGGGAGAGGGAAATAACAAAGAAATGGAAAAATAAAAGAGAAGGAAAAGGAAGAAAAAAGTAAAGTCGTGAGCCAGGTTAGCCAGGTCATCCCCAGAACACTCTTGTTTATGAGTTTCTTAGTGAATGGTATCAATCAGCATACTATGGTGTCCTTTTATGATACAGAGAATAGCTGCGATTCAGTGGATCGCAGCTATTCTCTGGTCATTCACAGTTTATGACACCCAGGAAAACATGTTCAGCCCTTCACTGGAGATCTGTGTTCTCCCTCCAGATTCTCCAGCCCAGAGCTGGAGAATCGGAGGGACCGCAAACTAAGCAGCGATAATTTACCTCTGTTTAGTAAACTGATCTTTTACTGTAATCTCGCGAGATTATAGTAAAATCAGCCGTTTTCCAGCGTTTGGAGACCGTTCTCCCTTCAATTGGAGAACTGATCTACATATGCTTCATAAACGGCATTCACAGGAGAACTGTGTTCTCCGAGAATGCCGGAGAACTGAGCAGCGATCTATTACTGCTGGTTCATAAACGGACACCTATATCCCCCCAGTGTTTAGCAATAGATGGGCGTGGAGGAGGAGGAAGGGAAAGGAGTATCATTTACTACTGTGTATACACCCACATGTGTGACTCATAGTAATGTGGGCTGCACAGATAAGGAAAAAGAGGAAACAAAGAGCTTGGAAAGAGAACTGAGCATGATCAGTAGATGACAACAGCTGGTCTTCACAATCTTAGGCTACAGTGGGGACACAGAGAAGATGGAAGGGAGGGTTGGAAGCAGGATCAACCAGGTATGTTTCTCTCTAAAAAAAATGAATGCTTTAGTGGCTTTGTGAGATTGTACACTCAGTTATGTAACATGAAATGATAGATTTTAATAGTCTGGGTTTAATGACATTTTAACTTGTCAGCATGTCTTTAGAATGTGGGAGTAAACCAGAGTACCCAGATGAAAGCCATGCAAGCACAGGGAGAACATGCTGAGGACTCCAGAGCAAGGCAGAAGTGCTAACCAAACAGCTGAAACCATGTTCATGCAGTGAAACAATGTTATCCATATTCTCAAAGTGGGAAGCTTGATCCCAAATCTACAATTACACAAAGTTATAGGTAAAATATGAAGGCTCTTCATTGACCCCTAGGATAGATCTGAATGACCTGGCCCTCTGCCCAAGCACAACATCAGAACGCTGAATTGGATATCGAAACATGAAAGGTTTTTTACCTTAATGCAGAAAATGCATTGGGTAAAAACTTAAGGTTTTAGATCCATTGTAGGTACCCTGTTTCTCTGAACTTAACTGTATCTGAGCACCACAAACTAAAAACACCATTTAATTCATATTTACTATTCAAAGCAAACTCAGCCGTCCATCCATGTATCCATCAATTATTTTGTTTAGACATCACTTTGAAGAACATCCCTGGCATTTCTAGCAATGGTAATTCTGTATAAGGGCTGATGATCCATGTAGCATTTACTTCATGGAATCCATCTGCCCTTAACTCAGGCATGCATGTAGTAGTGCATGCTTAGCTGAAAAAAGCCTCTTCTCCCCTCTCCCAGATGAAAGAAAAAAAAATGGCCATGAACACTCCTCAGATGTATGACATCATTTTGACCTAGGCCAGAAACCAGGAAGCAACTGAAGAAATTTAAATGTTTAATAAAATAAGGTAAATATAATATACAAGTAAATATAATATACCCTCCTATCTATTTACTAACGCTAGTAGCATAAGAATTAAAAATAATTGATGTTGATTGGGAGTTTAATTCCTCTCTAGATAGACTATACAAAGATGGATAAATAGACAGACAGACAGCCTATATTGCCAAAAGTATTGGGACGGCTGCCTTTACACACACTTTAATGGCATCCCAGTCTTAGTCCATAGGGTTCAATATTGAGTTGGCCCGCCCTTTGCAGCTATAACAGCTTCAACTCTTCTGGGAAGGCTGTCCACAAGGTTTAGGAGTGTGTCTATGGGAATATGTGAACATTCTTCCAGAAGCGCATTTATAAGGTCAGGCACTTATGTCGGAGGAGAAGGCCTGGCTGCAGTCTCTGCTCTAATTCATCTCAAAGGTGTTCTATCAGGTTGAGTTCAGGACTCTGTGCAAGCCAGTCAAGTTCCTCCACCCCAAACTCGTTCATCCATGTCTTTTTGGACCTTGCTTTGTGCACTGGTGTGCAGTCATCTTGGAACAGGAAGGGGCCATCCCCAAACTGTTCCCACAAAGTTGGAAGCATGAAATTGTCCGAAATGTCTTGGTATGCTGATGCCTTAAGAGTTCCCTTCACATGAACTAAGGGGCCAAGCCCAACCGCTTAAAAATAACCCCCCACCATAATCCACCCTCCACCAAACTTTACACTTGGCACAATGCAGTCAGGCAAGTACTGTTCATCCAGACACATCCATCGGATTGCCAGACAGCAAAGCATGATTCGTCACTCCAGAGAACACGTCTCTACTGCTCTAGAGTCCAGTGGCGGAGTGCTTTACTCCACTACTTCCGACACTTTGCATTGCACTTGGTGATGTAAGGTTTGGATGCAGCTGCTCGGCCATGGAAACCCATTCCATAAAGTTCTCTATGCACTGTTGTTGTGCTAATCTGAAGGCCACATGAAGTTTGGAGGTCTTTAGCTATTGACTCTGCAGACAGTTGGTGACTTCTGCACACTGTGTGCTTCAGTATGTGCTGACCCCGCTCTGTCATTTTACGTGGCCTACCACTTTGTGTTTGAGTTGCTTTTGTTCCCAGTTCCTTCCACTTTGTTATAATCCCACTAACAGTTGACCGTGGAATATTTAGTAGCCAGGAAATGTCACGGATGGACTTATTGCACAGGTGACAACCTATCACGGTACCACGCTTGAATTCACTGAGATCCTGAGAGCGATTCATTCTTTCACAAATGTTTGTAGAAGCAGTCTGCATGCCTAGGTGCTTGATTTTGTACACCTGTGGCCATGGAAGTGATTGGAACACCTGAATCCAATGATTTGGAGGGGTGTCCCAATACTTTTGGCAATATAGTATAGATAGATACATAGATAGATAGATAGATAGATAGATAGATAGATAGATAGGATAGTTAATGCCTACCCTATAAAAGTGGGTAATTTTTTTTCTTACATACTAATATTTATAATGAATAAGGAAATTTACAGTTAAGAAAACCTAATATTCAATTATTTCTGTTGCACATAACTGAAAGTTACATACTTGTCCTTTTTATAATGTCAGTGTTTTTCTAAAAAAAAAAAAAATCTTGTATAATTTTACAGAAACACATCTTAAGAGATCACGGGTTCATAGAAGTTTAAATTGGGTTATAAGAATCCATAGAGTTTTATCTGCCAATTACATCATTCATCGCACTCAGCAGAGGAAGCAGGAAATATAGGACGGTTCCGCTATATTATTCCACACTATTAAACCACCTCTCCAATCATTTGTGTGAGAGCCAGCGGCAACTTTCTATCCGGCTGAATGAACTTTCTTGTCTCCTGTTCTCACCTCTGTCAGTCCTCGTGAGTCTGTCCCACAGCTCTTCAACAGTAATATGACTTTGCAAACTTTTTTTTTCATTTAAGATTAGTAAGGACTTTGAAAATGAATGTCATTGAAGGTTTGGAATGAATAGGAGAGCTGGAACAATGCTTCTAAAAATGGAACAATGGAATATTGAGCCTAATTGTGTGAACTCACCCCATCAAATTGCACTCTGTGATCTTTACATACAAAAGTGTTAATTTTTAAAAACATGACTGCAGGAATGTATCAGCCATGCTACCCATAGTTCCCTACTTTCCCTCTTCTGGAACCAACCCACCCCTACCTCTTCCTTTCTCAATTGTCCCATGTATAGATCTCTATTCAAATTGTATTATTTAACAAAAATCTTAATCTACACAATGGCTTTATTTATTTAAAGTGGTTCTCAACTCCCCTCACCCCCCATGTTTTTTTTTTTCATTTACCTGTAGTGTTCTTCAAAGCACATACTAACTCTAGCATTATCTCACAGCAATCTGCTGTTCGGTGTAACACAGCAGATTCCTTACCACCATCTTAGTCCACTTCAGCTGGCTGCCTCTTCTGAGTGCAGGTAGTCAGCTCCAATGATGCCCTGGCCTGCCCTCTAGACTGCCGCTTTGTGTGCTGATCCTTAAACCTTCTGAGAAACATGATGTAAGTATCTCAGGGGGCTGCAGGACCGGGTATATATCATTTGGTCTAGGCCAGAACTGCAGCATGGGGCAGGGCTAAAAGTTAAAGGAGAAGTAGGGATAAAGCTCCTTTGGCCCTACTTCTCCTGTAGGTCACAGGAGTGCATAAGTTCTGCAATCTGGCCCGTATTCAGCTGACAGCAAGCTAAAGTCTGCTGTCAGCTGACGTCACTCAGCCAGTCCACCTAGATTCCTGAGTAGCAGAAGTCTCAGACTCTCAGCAGGCCACAGAGAACCTGAGCCAGTTGCTCCTGCCCCCTCCACTGCCCAGTGTTCCAGGGGCAGAGCCCAGAGCAGTGACTGACAATCACTGGCTCTCTGCTTATCGAAGACTGAGAACTGAGTGAGCACTCAACTCTCGGTGTAGAGCTGGCAAGTTGCAGGAAAGAAAATTGCTTTATTCCCCCATCAACATAGTGCTGATGGCAGAATCCCTCTGTTGTGTTCTGCCGGCAGAAGAGGTGTGGGAAGCCACCCCTGCCGGAGGAGCACAATGACTATTGCTAGTGGCTATATTCGCTGGTAATAATCGCATGCTAAAAACCTGACATGCTGGTCGTACCCAAGTCGAGCAATGGATCCACTTGTGTACACTCAGCTTGCCCATAGATGGATCGAATCTCTGAACCGGCCGAGATTCAATCTGTCTATGGCCGGCTTAACTCCCTTTTGTGAGTTAAGTTCCATTTTAATGCTTTACCCAACATTTATACAATTTTCACCCACAATTCAGCCATTTTTCTAATCTAGTCTAATGAGTAAAATAGGTAAAAATTGAGTATAAGTTGTGTGCATCCTGGATAAAAAAAATGTATAGAATAGACCCCTAAGCCATTCATACAACTTCTACCTTATTGTATTTGTTATTCTGAAAAGCACTTATGGATGGAAAAAAACACTTATGTGTTTAACCAATCCTTTGTTTTTCACCTACATACTTTGAGCTGAATGGTCATCACATGCTTGAGGAATGGTCAGTCCCGAAATGTTTTTCTGTGATCATGCAAAAAAGACAAGTTTTGTACTTTGAAACAACCCACTTTACCTGTGTGACATACAAATGGACTCACCTAAGAATATCAATCATATTTAAATCCCGACTTAAAATCAGTGGCCCAGCAAAAAAAATAAAAAATACAAAAGTAGATTTCTGTGCAATACTGAAATTCCTTCCAGCACAGTCCCCAGCAAACTCATCATTCTGTGATCCAATGCATCTTCCAAGTTGAATAAAGGCCCAGCTTCATCCAACTCACTACTTGAGTACTCATTACATGACCAATGTGCTTTCCAGGAGGAGAGAGTGCCTACCGCCTCTAGAGGAGAAGGACCAGGGGTGGACTGACAACTCATGGGGCCCCTGGGCAATAGGGGATCATGGGGCCCCTGTGTCCTTGCTTACACTCAAAAAAGCCCATGAAAAAGGTACCAGGGGCATCTCACGGGGCCCCCTACTGACCCCCAGCCCTCGGGCAGTGCCTGAGTTTCCAAATGGTCAGTCCGCCCCTGGGAAGGACAGATGGAGCCACCAGACTGGTAGGTGTAGATACATACATTTTTTCCAGGGATTTTTTGCCTGGTTGCACAATGTCGCAGGTCCTTTTCCTACTCTTCTTTTCACTGGTGGGCAAATCATAATTGCTGCAGAGAAATTTACGTAATATTATGGTGCAGCTTTCTGCAGCATTCTTCTGTGATCCAAGAGTGGTTTAGTGATGTATTCAGGGGGAAGGCACTTGATGTGCAGGGGGCAGAGGAAGTAGGTTGGACAATGCTAGGTGTTATTTAGTTTGGCATAGGATTGGCACTGGATCGTAGAGCGGTGAGTCTTTAGGAGACATATCCATGCAGAGAATGAGGATTGCAGTAGGAGCTGTATTTTTTAAGTTATTTCTTGTAATAATGTATTATTTATTTATGTATTTATCTTCGAATAAAAAATCAGCAGAAGTCAAATCCTTTGAGGAGTGTTCAGCAAATATATGCTTGTGTCCAAGAAAGTGTTAGCAAGTTATTTGTGGAAAACAGTCACTACTAAATATCTGATATCCTACCTAGAGCTACTGGACTGTAAATGAGATAATAATGATAAAGATAAAAAGAAGCTGCAAGAAAGGAACTGGAAATGAATTAAAAGCTTAGCAAAAAGCTTTGTAATCCGAATAAGAAAGGACAAACTATAGTACATTTTCATTTGTTTGTTACAAAATCTTTATGTCTATTATTTTTTTTACCTGTTTTTTAATGGTTGATATACTCAAAGGTTAAAGACAACTCCCAGGCAAATTTAATGAAACACCCTTTATCTCAATGATGCACTTATTAAAAACCATTAAATATTTTAAGAAAAGCCAATATAAACAACCAAATCTATCTTTGCAGTAGATTCCGATAATGGCAAAAACCTGTTGAGGTTAATTTACTAAAGGCAAATAGCATGTTCACCATGTAAGAGAATTTTTACTATGCAAGGCAATTTTCCCTTAGTTCAGTGAATGTAGTGAAAATTCAAATTGCAAAGAAAAAAGAAAAAAAATATATTTTTGCTTTCATACAATATCATTGGATGATGGAGTCAGCGGAACTTCACCTCATTCACCAAGTTAACTGAAAATCCCCTTCCAAAGCGAACAGCCAATTACCTTTCTACCAGTAAATCAACTCCATCAGTCAGCTCTGTGCAGTTGCAGGAAGGCAGAGCATGTGGATGAGTTTATTGTAGTATTGAATTTTTTTTTTCTTGTGGTCTCACATCAGATAAAGGAAGTGCCATTATCACGCTTTTGATGGGAAGGAGCAGAGAGGGGTGTTGAAATGTGCACATGGAACACTTGCAGTTAAGGTGAAGTAGGACACACACAATCGCCCATATATAGAGTATATATATATATATATATCAGGGGTGGACTGACAACTCATAGGGCCCCTGGGCAATAGGGGATCATGGGGCCCCTGTGTCCTTGCCCAAACTCAAAAAAGCCTATGAAAAAGGTAACAGGGGCATCCCATGGGGACCCCTACTGATCCTGGGCCCTCGGGCAATGCCCAAGTTTCCAAATGGTCAGTCCGCCCCTGATATATATATATATTTACAGTATATTAGGGCTGCCCCAATACTGGTGTAGCGGGGCCATTGCTGTTTCCCTTTTAAAGAACTGTTTCCCTTTTAAGACTGCATATTGTCAGAAAGGGTTTGATTGGCTCAGCTCTTAGCAGTACTGGAGTGTTTGTGGGAGTTGCAGTTTCATCAAAGAGGCAGACAATGTAAATTTATACAACACAGGACTACAGGACCAGGATGCTTTGCAAGGAGGAAGGGGGTGGGTGAGCCATGTGTGCCATTGCAGAAGACATGTGGGAGCTACTCTGCAGCCCCTACTGTTGAAGTACACTGACACTGTTTCCAGAACAGCAGAGGTTGCTAAGGACAACGGTTATCTACAGCAGCTGAAGTCAGCAGCAACTGTGCTCATTGGTACCAGTCACCCACGACGGCAGTTACCGATAGCAACAACATCTCCCACCGCAGAGAGAGGTCAGAGTGTTGGAAATTGCAGAGGAGGCATGTGACCATCCCAGGTGAGGCACCTCAGAGATTGTGCAGCACCGACAATTGACAACAGAGAAAAACTAGCAGAGAGACAGAGCCCCATTCATCATCCCTTCAAGGAGGTAACCCCTGGAAACTGTTCTTCTTGGATGTGGTGAGCAACTGCTAACCTGTGACATGTCAGTCCTTAAGAGCGCTCCACAGATTCACCAACACAGGCCTGTGCAACACATAGACTCACACAGTGATACAATCCTACAGCATACTAGTGAATTTGGGACTGAGCCTAAAGAGACGTCAGTTTAGCTGGGGACATATTACTGCTATAGTTGCAGGGGGTTAATACTGATCTATAGCTGTACTGGTATATACGTATATACATGAATATTGTGTTTATTGATATTTTTGTGCATTATTATTTGTGTATTCAGTGCATTTAACTGCTATTTTCCAAGTTAATTTGCAGTCTATTTGCAGAGTTTTACCTGTCTTTTTAAACCTGTTATAAAACTTCCCACAAGGTGTACTGGTGTGCTGTGGATCCAATATATATATGGTTCATCACTGAAGTAAGGACAGAAGTGCCCATTAATTCCAGCGGTTCCTTCGGGGTTGAGCGCTACACTGGTATTGGTATTGGTGCCAATACCAAGTACTTGCACAAGTACAAAATGAATGGCTGGAGGTCGGGGGAAGAGAGCCACTGGAGGCTGGGGTGGGAGGAGAGAATTGTTGGAGATGTGGGGAACAAAGCCAAGGGAGAAGCAGGAGGAGCCCAAGCCACAGCCGTTGATGTCTGCAGTTGGATCGGGAGCCAGAGCTTCATTGGTGGAACCTGTCATGCAGGGAGGTTTCCCGCACCGCTCCTGAATAAACTCATGCTCAAAGTCGCTATGACAAGCCTGGGTTCACAAAGGAGCTGTGCGGGAAACTGCATGCGATTCGTGCAGGAATCGCACTGCATTCCTGTTTAAATCACATGCAATACTGTGCAGTGTGATTTGAGCCCATTCATTTTGTATGGGCTCAAATAGCATCACAAAGGTATCAGTACTTGGTACCGGAGAGTTCTTGACAGAAAGTATCTGTACTCGTACTCCCCGGTAAAACAAAATGGTATTGGTGCAACCCTAATATATATATGTATGTTTGTGTGTGTGTGTGTATGTCTCATGTTGATTTCAACGGTGGCAGAAGGGTGGGATGGCCAAAACTGTCATTCTCAATGTTTCAAAAATTTCTGATTACTTTTATCTCGCTCCCAAATCTTACTCTTGGTTTGGATTTTATATGAGGCAGTAGCTTGAGCCCACCAGGCTGGTGGATGTGATTACATATATATATCATATCGCCTGTAGCTATACTTAGTTCTGGAGGACCATGGAATCTTCCAGAAGCCAGTGCGCGGACGGAGTGAAGAACTAATCTGCATTTTTATGGGAATCTAACCAATCCCAGGTTGGGGGGCCTTGGGAGAGTGATGAGACCAACCCATAAATAAGGGAGAGTCAGGCTGCCAGGGGAGTTGGGGTGGAATATGGAGTGTTGAGGAGACTGTCGGTGGCCGGGTAAAGGTCTGCTGGGTCTAGGGGGGGGCTGACTTCCAGCCTAAGCTTGGGCTGGCACAGGAGGGTCCATTCAGCATCACGATATGAACAGGATCGAAGCCTGGGAGAAGTGGGAGCAAGAAGGACAGAGTGAGTACATCATCACACCCAGGGATTTACAAGGGGAGAGTCTGTCACATGAAGCAAGCTTTCAAAGGACAGTGTTGTGCTTAATCCTTTATCCTTGTCCTGGGAGATCTTCAGAGCAGCCAGGAGGGCTGGTAGTGTCTGCAGGCTGTGGAGCTGTTCTGCAGGGGAGAGGAGACATCTCTGCATGTATTTTGCAACAAGCTAAGCCAATTTTCAGAGGGGCTGCAAGTCCTTAGCCCATAGGGGGCTGTTGCTACTGATCTGTAAAGTCTGACTGCATTCAAGGAAAAGAGCAGTCCAGGATCTTTTCCTGTAAATAGGAAGGACGTTGTCCCTGTGCATTGATTCAGACAAGTTTGACATCCCATAATCCCTATTACCCTATCCAAGTTATTTTCCCTAAAATAAATAACAAAAACCAAGCTCATGGACTGTTCACTGACTTTGGTGTGGAAAATGTGTGATGCCTGGCTTAGGGGGACCTAGAAACACAGCAGCCCTAAAGAGAGTAGCACTACATATACATACTGTACACTATTTTGCCAAAAGTATTGGGACATCCCTCCAAATCATTGGCTTCAGGTGTTCCAATCACTTCCATGGCCACAGGTGTATAAAATCAATCACCTAGGCATGCAGACTGCTTCTACAAACATTTGTGAAAGAATGGGTCGCTCTCAGGAGCTCAGTGACTCCAAGGGTGGTACCATGATAGGTTGCCACCTGTGCAATATCCATCCATGAAATTTCCTTGCTACTAAATATACCACAGTCAACTGTTAGTGATATTATAACAAAGTGGAAGCAACTGTTAACAACAGCAACTCAGCCACAAAGTGGTAGGCCACGTTAAATGACAGAGCGGGGTCAGCGCATGCTGAAGTGCACAGTGCACAGAAGTCGCCAACTGTCTGCAGAGTCAATAGCTAAAGACCTTCAAACTTCAAGTGGCCTTCAGATTCTTCAGATTAGCACAACAACAGTACGTAGAGAACTTCATGGAATGGGTTTTCATAGCCAAGCAGCTGCATCCAAGCCTTACATCACCAAGTGCAATGCAAAGCGTTGGATGCAATGGTGTAAAGCACACTGCCACTGGACTCTAGAGCAGTGGAGATGTTCTTGGAAGTGACCAATCACACTTCTCTGTCTGACAATCCAATGGATGTGTCTGAGTTTGGCAATTTCCAGAAGAACGGTACTTGCCTGACTGCATTGTGCCAAGTGTAAAGTTTGGTGGAGGGGGTTTTTATGGTGTGTGGTTGTTTTTCAGGGGTTGGGCTTGGCCCCTTAGTTTCAATGAAGGGAAGTCCTGACCTCAACCACATAGAACACCTTTGGGAATTAGAATGGAGACTCTGAGACAAGCATCCTGTCTGACATCAGTGCCTGACCTAACTATTACGCTTCTGGAAGAATGGTCAAACATTCCCATAAGACACATTCCTAAACCTTAAGGTTATACAGTTGTGTTCAAAATAATAGCAGTCAGACATCACTAACCTGATCAATCACTGTTTTTGGTAGAAATTATATTTCTACATGGCAAATAATTTACTAGCAGGTGTAGTAGAGTAATAGAAATCCAACAGATCCAACAGTCATGACATGCATGCTGCTGATTCTGTGTCATTGAATCACTAATTGAAAGGGGCATGTTCAAAATACTAGCAGTGTGGTGTTCTATTAGTGAGGTCATTCATTCTTTGAAAAACAGGTGACAATTATTGCCCTTATTTAAGGAAGGAAGGCAGCAAATGTTGTACATGCTGGTTACAGTGCATTTCTCTCTGAAATTCGGAGGAAAATGGGTCGTTCCAGACATTGTTCAGAAGAACAGCGTACCTTGATTAAAAAGTTGATTGGAGAGGGGAAAACATATAAAGAAGTGCAGAAAATGATAGGCTGCTCAGCTAAAATGATTGCAAATGATTTAAAATGGCAACCAAAACCTGAAAGACGTGGAAGAAAGCGAAAAACTACCATTCGAATGGATAGAAGAATAGCCAAAATGGCAAGGACTCAGCAAAAATCAGCTCCAGGAAGATGAAAAAAGGTGTAAAGTTACCTGTGAGTACTGTTACAATTAGAAGACGCCTATGTGAAGCCAAGCTATCTGCAAGAAGCCCCCGCAAAGTCCCACTGTTGAAAAAAAGACGTGTGCTGAAGAGGTTACAATTTGTCAAAGAGCACACTGACTGGCCTAAAGAGAAATGGCGCAACATTTTGTGGACTGATGAAAGTAAGATTGTTCTTTTTGGGTCTAGTGGCCGGAGACAGTTTGTCAGACGACCCCCAAACACTGAATTCAAGCCACAGTACACTGTGAAGACAGTGAAGCATGGTGGTGCAAGCATCATGTTATGGGGATGTTTCTCATACTACGGTGTTGGGCCTATTTATCGCATACCAGGGATCATGGATCAGTTTGAATACATCAGAATACTGGAAGAGGTCATGCTGCCTTATGCTGAAGAGGAAATGCCCTTGAAATGGGTGTTCCAACAAGACAACGACCCCAAACACACCAGTAAACGTGCAACATCTTGGTTCCAGACCAACAAGATTGACATTATGGAGTGGCCAGCCCAATCCCCGGATCTTAATCCAATAGAAAACTTGTGGGGTGACATCAAAAATGCAGTTTCTGAGGCAAAACCAAGAAATAGAGAAGAACTGTGGAATGTAATCCAATCATCCTGGGCTGGAATACCTGATCACAGGTGCCAAAAGTTGGGTGACTCCATGCAACACAGATGTACAGCAGTTCTCAGAAACAGTGCTTATACAACCAAATATTCATTAAGTGATTCAAAGGAAAGCAAAATCTTCAAACATTTTTCAGTTTATATAGTGAATGTTTGAGTTTGTAAAGAAGAATACAAACACTGCTATTATTTTGAACAGTCTAATATTCACTTTTCTTCAATTTTTTTAGAGGAACAACACAAATCTGATCTATTTTTCTTCATGTTTTGATTTGGAATAGAATGTGTAGTGTTCCCAATGCATTTGTGTGTATGGAAATAAAAGCTATTAGAAGGATTTTGAGCTTTATTCACTTTTTTCAATATATATATATATATACATACACATACATTTTTTTCTTCATGCAAGTCAATGGGAATTGCAAAGCAGCTTAAAGCAGGTTGACACAGCTTAAAAAAAGGTCAAATGCAACTAACAATGAATTCTAAATGATTGCAAATGCGCCTCAAGCTCATGCCAAATTCAAGCTATATTTGCCCATTGACACAAGCAAAAAGCCTGTTGACACAGACCCTTACAAGGGCTTAGCACATACCCTTTGAAATTTAAGCATTAGCCAAGTACTGTATCATGTTAACCATTAATGAAAGCTTGAGTCTTGGCTCTTCTTAGGCACAAAACATTGTAGAAAACGAAACATTATATGTGAAAACTGGCAGATGGCAATAATTTGTTAGGTGACCCAAAAAGTTTTGCAAGGATCATTTCAAAAATGTTAATACCTTCATCGCGACTATAATGTGATGTCATAATTTAAAAGTGCTGAAAGCCAGTCCAATAGAGATATTTATCTTTATTGGGCTTGTCTCATTATCAAATTATCTGATATAAAAATGTTTTGTGTTTCCCACAAGCAAAAATATATTCAAACTTTCACTAAACAATGACAATTGAAAAGCTAGATGGTCCCAATCAACTTGGAGTAACTAAAATACTTAAAGAAGACTTAAAGAAACTAAAGGCAAAACTTTTTTATGGATAGAGTAAACATGGGTTATAACTCTTGTGCTTTTTTTTATGTCCCATTGGGGGGATTTCCCTTAATTTCCTGTTCAATAGCCAGGGAATCCCTGGTTTCCCTGAGAGTCAATGGAACTTGTTTCCCTATTGGAAGATTTCCTTTCCATTCCTGTTCTTGTGACAACCCAAAATTTGGGTTTTTCCTTAACCGTTACTCTCAGTGATAATGGTAAACAGGACGAATAGAGGGTGAATCTCCCTAAATGGGACACAAATAACAATAAAAACCTGACTGAACTGTGTTGTGTAACCAAGCTATGTAGATCTCATGTTTGGATGGATAGAAATATAAATCAATTGGCAGATTAATTAGCTCCCATATGCAGTGGGGATCGAAAGATTGGGCACCCCAGCTAAAAATGTGTATTAATGTGCATAAAGAAGCCAAGGAAAGATGGAAAAATCTCCAAAAGGCATCAAATTACAGATTAGACATTCTTATAATATGTCAACAAAAGTTAGATTTTATTTCCATCATTTACACTTTCAAAATAACAGAAAACAAAAAAATGGTGTCTGCAAAAGTTTGGGCACCCTGCAGAATTTATAGCATGCACTGCCCCCTTTGCCAAGCTGAGACCTGCCAGTGTCATGGATTGTTCTCAATCATCGTCTGGGAAGACCAGATTATGTCAATCTCAAAGGTTTTAAATGCCCAGGCTCATCTGACCTTGCCCCAACAATCAGCACCATGGGTTCTTCTAAGCAGTTGTCTAGAAAACTGAAACTGAAGATAGTTGACGCTCACAAAGCTGGAGAAGGCTTTAAGAAGATAGCAAAGCGTTTTCAGATGTCAATATCCTCTGTTCAGAATGTAATTAAGGAATGGCAGTCATCAGGAACAGTGGAAGTTAAAGCAAGATCTGGAAGACCAAGAAAAATATCAGACAAAACAGCTCGCAGGATTGTGAGAAAAACAATTCAAAACCCACGTTTGACTGCACGATCCCTCCAGAAAGATCTGGCAGACACTGGAGTTGTGGTACACTATTCCACTATAAAGAGATACTTGAACAAATATGGTCTTCATGGAAGAGTCATCAGAAGGAAACCTCTTCTACGTCCTCACCACAAAAATCATCGTTTGAACTTTGCAAATGAACATATAGACAAGCCTGATGCATTTTGGAAACAAGTTCTGTGGACCGATGAGGTTAAAATTGAACTTTTTGGCCGGAATGAGCAAAGGTACGTTTGGAGAAGAAGGGGCACAGAATTTAATGAAAAGAACCTCTGTCCAACTGTTAAGCATGGGGTTGGATCAATCATGCTTTGGGGTTGTGTTGCAGCCAGTGGCACAGGGAACATCTCACGAGTAGAAGGAAAAATGGATTCAATAAAATTTCAGCAAATTTTGGATGGTAACTTGATGCCATCTGTGAAAAAGCTGAAGTTAAAGAGAGGATGGCTTCTACAAATGGATAATGATCCTAAACACACCTCGAAATCCACGGGGGATTACATCAAGAGGCGTAAACTGAAGGTTTTGCCATGGCCTTCACAATCTCCTGACCTCAACATAATTGAAAATCTATGGATAGACCTTAAAAGAGCAGTGCGTGACAGACAGCCCAGAAATCTCAAAGAACTGGAAGACTTTTGTAAGGAAGAATGGGCAAAGATACCTCAAACAAGAATTGAAAGACTCTTGGCTGGCTACAAAAAGCGTTTACAAGCTGTGATACTTGCCAAAGGGGGCAGTACAAGATATTAACTCTGCAGGGTGCCCAAACGTTTGCAGAGGCAATTTTTTTGTTTTCTGTTATTTTGAAAGTGTAGGCGGCGTACGTCTCCTGGCACATGTGCGCTAGGCTCGATCCGGTGACTGCTGTGTCCTGTGGAGCTTGGACCAATCATAGCAATCATAGCAATCACGTGATATTATGTAAGCAAACTGTCATGAATGGCTTTCCATTCATGACAGCTTGATTACTGTTTTGATGCTGTGATTGGCCCACAGGGTACCTGGCTACCTGTACCATGTGATTAACTGTAGCCAGTTACAGCATGCCAACAATAAGCAAGCTGTTATGAATTGAAAGCAATTCATGACAGCTAAAACCATTGCTTATAACAGTGATCATCGCTGTTATAAGCAATAAGAGTGTAACAAAAAAAAAATCCCTGATCACCCCCAGAGTAGTACAGCATCATTATAGTGACACTGATGAAAGTATATAATAAAAATAAAAAAAGTTTTAAAAAACTGAATATAAAAATGATTTAAATCGTTTTTGTAAATATTTTTTCACTTATTATGCAAAAAATTATAACACAGTGGTGATTAAATATTAAAAGAAAGCTCTATTTGTGTAAAAAAAATGACAAACATTTCATTTGGGTACAGTGTTGCATGACCGAGCAATTGCTAGTTAAAGTAGCACAGTGTTGGAGAGCAAAAAATGCCCTGGTCATAAAGGGGGTAAAACCTTCCAGAGGTCATAGGGCTAAACCAATCAACAGGTCTTAGTGTAAATGTGTTTGTTTAATATTTTGGCAAGTTTGAAGGGAATTTTCAGACTGTTCCTAACTTTTTAGTCATGATTGTGGTTATGCCAAACAAGTTTCAGCATATCCTCTGTTTTAATTTCCATGGCAGCCCAGCCATTAAGAAATTCTCTTACCTTTTCTCTTCCAGATTGTATGCACCTACCAATCAGTAGTTTAAAAACTCTCAGTGATTTAAGTAAATTCAATTAATATTATTTGATCTGTTCATATCCATTTGTAGCCACTGAGGGCTTTTTCTGATGGGTCCTGAGAGGTTACTGCTATTTCTGGGAAATACCATTACAATGTATTCATTATCCATAAAGCCTTGACCTCTACCATCATATCAAAGGTAGAAGCTACTTCCTCTGGAATTTAAATGACATCTTCTACACTTCAGAAGAATGTATTTCTTACCTCACTCCAGTTTCCTGCAAGCCAGTAGATGGGACTTGACCCATTAAGAAGAAGTTCAGTGCCATTATTTTCTGTCACTGAATTAAGTGGACTGCTGTTGGGTGTGCTGTTTAGCTCTGGAAATAAATCTTGTGATACGTTAGATGCACTGAAGGTTGACAGGTGATTGGAGATGGTTGAACTGTTTTGTGCCGGTGTTTGTGTGTGAGTTTGTGAAGTTTCTCCTTGTGTAGTCACAAAGTCCGGGACCAGTGTAGTACCTAGAGACCTAGCAATTTCTGTGGTGACAGTAGCAGAAGGCACAGTCCATGACTCAGGCTTGTAAGTAACTGTTGCATGGTTATCCTTAATGATCTTGGATTTGCCCTTGTGCCTCTTACTTCTAGATTCAATTATGTTATTCATTTCATTTTCATAGTCAACATCTGGCTCTGAGGTTGACCCATCCATTTCTTCACTGTCTCTCTTTGCTTCTGGTTGTTCTGTTAGAAAATCATACCTTGGAGTTACCTTTTCCAGGATATAAGTGACATTGGTTGGGGTGGTTGTGGCATTAAGGACCGCGATGAGGTCTCTTTCTGTTACAGTTTCATTGCCTCCTCCTAAACTTTTATTGGATTCTTTGGACATTGAAGGAACATTTGTAAAATTTCCTCTGGCTTTCTTTTTATTGTTTGCCACGAGAACAAAACTGTATTTGTAATCTACGTTAAAATGAGTGGAATTTGGAATTTCATTGATTTTGAAGTCATCTTCTATGGAAATGATGGAAGGGGCCTGTGTGGACGAAGAAGTTGTTGTGATATCTTTGGGAATTTCTGTGGTTGAAGGAACTTTTTTTTTAGTGTTCATTACAAAAATACGTTTTTTTGCTATATCCATTGTTTTAGGGTTTATTTTAATAAAGGGTTTCTTGTCTTTTGTAGGGGGTAGTGGGAAGTTTTTTTGCAGTGGGCACTGTTGAAGGCCACAGAGAGCTTTGGAGTTTGGTCTCTTGGATGGGTCGCATGGTTCACTGCTGTGTTTTGGACACGAAACATTGCGGGTTTGCACTCCTCCTCCACATGTAACAGAACACTGCAAAGTAAAGTAAACACTATAAGATATTCTGGACTTATTTGATAGTAATGCAAAAAAAAAACTGATTCAGTAAAACATTCTATCAGTTGCTAATGTGTTTGGGCAGGACAATACAGAAAGAGATGACAACCAACAGAACAATTGCGATGTTGCATTGCTAAGCACAATATGCATAGTGTTCATATATGACTGTTGTGTATAATTACAAAAGACCACATCACCAGACCACTCATTTCAACAAAAATCTTCCCATAGGATTATGTACGCATTTTACGTATTTTGTGAATGTTATTTGCCTGTAAAAGTCTTCCATGTGTAGACATCCAAAAGCCCTGAGACATATCTTAGATGTGATGTCAACAGCCAAATCAGCTGAGCTGCAACCTCAGCAGCTACATACAAGATTATGTAGAAAAGGGGGGAAGGGCCAGAGGAGCTGGGCCAGCACAGAGAGTAATTAGGCATGCTCTCAGAGAAGGCAAAGTCTTTGACCTACAAGAAGGAAGAGGGCTGTGCTAGGGATTTGACTCTTCATAGAGTGTTTAAAGTTTCTAGCTTACACATTACAAGTGATTGAATCATAATTTATGGAAAAGAAAATAACTGCAAGGTACACAATTTAAGGAGTAACTCCACTTTTGTTGAGAAAACAACATTCCCCTCTGGGTGTTCTACGTACATTGCAAGGATTTTAGCAAACTTTGTTGTGGGTTCCTGCCTTTTGTTTTTCTGAAGAAATAGCTGTTTGTGTGTCTGTGTCCATGTACAGAGTCAATATGTATAGGAGTGGTTTTATAATTATCAAACAGTTGCTGCACCTGCAGAGCTCTAATGAGGAAAGTGGCAGGGTCAGCATCCCTTTAGGCATGATTTCCCATAGGGAGTATTTTATCAAAAATTACATTTTTGTTGCAGGGTATGCCAAAAAAATTGATTTGTATGTTAGTGCAGACTTCTGGGAAAATCAGTGAGCCAATCAAACAAGCAGGAAGCGACATTGTCAGGGGGAGTACGTACACCATCTGTGTACAGAACACTCCCAGGTAGCCAGATTGCATTGCATTTTACAGAAAATAGCAGCACTCCAGAATGAAAAGCAAAGGTAATTTTTACTAACATTCAAACACAACATGACGTGAGTCGCAATTGTATACACTGTATTACTATTTTTTTTTCCATGAAAGTGGCGTTACCCTTTAAATGTTTGATTCATCTGTGCTTTTTCCTGCATTTTTTAGTTTGGTGACATAGGGAACAATTCACTAAAGCTTATCGCATCAGTTAAGTCAGTCACATGACCACATATCCCATGCGATACTGAAAATGTCAATTCACTATTGCTAGTATGCGGTATTTACTGAAAATAGCCAAAACCCTTAGTAAATACCGCATAAAAAGACTTTTAAGTCAATTCACAAAAGAAAATAAATAATTAAATGCATGCGATAATTAAGTAGTGGTCCAGGCATACGGTATGTGCTGTATCTGTCAGTACTGTCATGGGTTGTTAAGGAATGGGTGGCCATGGAGTCCTTAACAACCTAGTCATCAGCTGTCAGCGGGGTTCCCCACTGACAGCTGAATGTAAAAAAAAAAAAATTGCCCACCGCTGCCACCACCCACCCTCGCCACCCAGAAAAAAAAAAAAAGGTTTTGCTCTCATATGTAACCCCGATGCTGTGTAACATCACACGTAATGTCACTGGGTGGCCCCACCCCTAACATATTTTACAGCTGTCAAGCCAGCGAAGCAGTCAGATGGCGGGAGCCAGTGTCGGGAGCTGAGCCTTTTTTTTTCCTTTTTCGGGTGGCGGTGGGCATCGTGATTGACATTGGATCTACTTCGGGGGCCATTTTTTTTATTTTCCTACTTATAATAAAGGACTTGTCAAAGACTGTCTACTGTCTTTTTTCACACTACAGTTTTTTTTGTGAATGGGTAGGGGTACCATGTACCCCATACTCATTCACATGGGGGGGCGGGATCTGGGGGCCCCCTTGCCAAAGGGGGCTTCCAGATTCCGATAAGACCCACCCACATACCCCCACAATCACTGACCAGGGTTGTGGGGAAGAGGCTGTTGTCCCCATCAACATGGGGACAAAGTGCTCTGGGGGGGAGCCTGCTGGGCTGCATGCTCCAATAAGGGTCTGGTATGGATGTTGGGGGGGGGCCCCATGCCATTTTTTGTTACATTTTGGTGTGGGGGTTCCCCTCAAAATCCTTACCAGACCCGAAGGGCTTGGTATGGATGGAGGGGGGGGGGACCCCACACCGTTTGTTAACTATTTTTTAATTGCCGGTAACTCTTTTTTTACATTCAGCTGTCAGTGGGGAACTCCTCTGACAGCTGAAACATTAATGCATGGTTTTCACTACTAAAATACCGCATGAATTGATAAAATAACTCATGTAGTATTTTAGTACATTTTTTTGTGAATTCAAACATTTTTTTTGAAAAATGCTGTGCAGTATCCTATCGCATACTCAGATGCTTAGTGAATGTGCCCATGGTCTCTTTACATTGCATGTCCATCCAAAACCTTTTTTAGTTTTGGATAAAGCAGAGAAAGTTAGAACCTTTGTGTATTTATTTCTATCCAGGGCTTCACTGGGGACATTTCCAGTTTTACCAGGAACAGTTTTACCAGACAGGAATTCAATAAAAACAAAAAAGAAGAAAAAGTTAACAATAACACAGACAAAAATAGAGATTCATTTTTTTCCCAGTAAAATAGAGGAGCTCTAGATCTCCCTCTCACCAAATCAGTTGTTTTTGCTATTTTTTTCCCCATATTATCCAAGGAAATAAAATTTTGGCTGGGCATATGCTTCAAAGCTGAACTCCATAATTCCAAGCTTTGCATGAAGGTAAAAAACCTTCTCTGTGCAACAGCCCCCCCAGCCCCCCTAACACTCACCTAAGCCCCTTCTTGGACCAGTGATGTGCACTGGAGTCTCGGCTATCCCGGGACTCCCTCTCCTCATTGGCTGAGGCAGATGTGGGAGCCATTGGCTCCCACTGCTGTCAATCACAGCCAGTGAACCAATTAGAAGAGAGAGGGGGCAGGGTCGAGCCATAGCTTCGTGTGTGAATGGACAGATGGAGCAGCGGGTGCCCCCATAGCAAGCCACTTGCTGTGGGGGCACCCAACAGGAAGGAGGGGCCAGGAGCACCAGGAGCAGGGGGAGGATCTGGGCTGCTCTGTGGAAAACTACTGCACACAGCAGGTAAGTATAGACATGTTTGTTATTTAAAAATAAAAGAATTTAGAAACACTTCAATTCTTCGTGGCATAGATTCAACAAGGTGTTGGAAACATTCCTTAGAGATTTTGGTCCATATTGACAACAGTTACTGTTGCCTTTCTATTATCATGAACCAGTTTGCCCATTCTCCTCTGACATCATCAAGGCATTTCATCCACACAACTGCCGCTCACTGGATATTTGAGAGATGGTTGTGCTTGAAAATCCCAGTAGATCAGCAGTTTTTTAAATACTCAGACCAGCCTGTTTGCCACCAACAACCATGCCACATTCAAAGTCACCTAAATCCCCTTTCTTCCCCATTCTGATGCTTGGTTTGAACTTCAGCAAGTAGTCTTGAAAATATCTAGATGCCTAAATGCATTGAATTGCTGCCATGTTATTGGCTGATTAGCAATTTGTGTTAACAAGAAATTGAACAAGTGCTCCTAATAAAGTAGCCGGTGAGTGTATGTTCATGTTTTTGCAATTCTGCATTATCAGGTAGGTAACACATCTATATCCTGGTGAATCAACATAGCTTCCTGTGTCACCTGTCAACCACCAGTCTGTTGGTTGGACCAACATCAGCTCTGTGCAACGAGCAGGGATGTGATCTAGAAATTTGCCAGGCTAAATTATGTCTTCCAGGTCATGTAGTGGACAAACATCTACAACTATAGAAGTTACATATGTAATTTTGACACCTATGGGTCCTCAACGTACAGCCACACAGCAAAAAATGCTTTTTGTTCCAAGACAGCACAGGTGCCTACAAAGGTGTGCATTGGGGTGTAGGGTCATTGGCTATAACAAGTTTCCAACAGAGATGGGATCATACCATACTTTATGTCAAGAATATTCCTAGAAAACATGTAAAAACCAGAGAACACAACCCTGCAATGCAGATGCTAGTTGGAAAAATGATAGAAGAAAAATTATTGTAGGAGAATTTCTTTTACCTGACTCCAGCCGCTCACTGACCAATCAGATGGGCAGGACACGTTTCTATTACAAGATATGGAACTTTTGGGTTTGGTCAGATGATTGCAGTCTTCAGAAGGGAGAGCTTGCTCGTCTGACCCCACTGTTCTAATACAAAGCACAGTCCTCTTCTTCTCACCACTTAGACCACACGTAGTGGAGCATTCCTGCCACTCACCATACCACCACCTGCAAACAAATACACCACTTCCTATTAGTGATACGTATACTGTAATTATGTCGTTTCTTTGCGGAAGGCTATGGCTATTTGAAATGGACCTTCTAGGAGTGTGCTTTAAAAAAGGAAACTTTAATGGTTTTGGTTCAAATTTATTGTAATATTATTTATTGATGTTTATATATTTTTGTTAATAAATTTGATAACTGATATAAAAACTTCATTTTAAAATTACACAATTAATATACAGTGCATCAAAGACATGGGTTTTGCAGAACTTATACTGTAGCTTTTCTTTTTTTCAGTGTCTCTCTCCCTCCAACTAAGAGGAGCTGATGTATGGAAACTGTGCCCAAAAAGTGACAAACAAAGGGTAAAGGACTAGTCATCAGTATAGCTTGTTGTTTCCCTGCAGTTGATCTTCTTCCAAACAAACACATACCGAGGGAGATTTACTATAACTGGAGTGTGCAAAATCTGGTGCAGCTCTGCATAGAAACCAATCAGTTTCCAGGTTTTATTATCAAAGCTTAACTGAAGAAACTGAAGTTAGAAGCTGATTCGCTACCATGACCAAATTCGAGGGCTCCAGTTTTAGTAGATCTCCCCCAATATGTATTTGTGTGATGACATCAATTTCAGTAGGGGCAGGGCTTTGCTGTCTCATGGCAGAGCCTCCAGCAAGGAAAACAGTACGCAACACAGTATTATCATTACCAGATCTCATTTTAAATCCGCTGAGGCTTACAGTCAGTGGAAGCTGTGCCTTATATCTGGCACAGCAGCTATACAGCTATACGAGGTTGTGGGCACATGTTCCAGGAGGAATTCAAGACAAAAGGTATTATTTAAGAGAACTGCTGTTGCACAACTACTATTTCTAAAGGTTCATTATAACACAAGTAATTCTTTACTTTTTCAGCTCAAGTCCACTTTATTGTGGGTGTGTTGGGGGGAAGGGTGAAGTGATTCAAGCTAAATGTACAATCTGAGTGTTAGCTATCCAGATCTATAAACAGGCTTTCAAAGCACTTGTAGCACCCTCCTAGTTCAGAGTAGATGGCTAGGTAAATTTAGTTCAACACTTCTATAAACAGTGGAGCAGGGGTTGAGTACTTAGGGCTGCTCAGTGTTTCACAAGCTGCTACTCAATTACTTTCCCCTTCTGCTAGAAATGTATGGAACATAGTGGGAGGGAGGACAGGGTGGGCAGCCTGAATATTCATGGAACTCTAACCAATCCCTGGGGAGGTGGACCCAGAAGGTGGAGAAAGCCCATAAATAGTCTGAGGCCTGAGCAGCAGGGCACTGTTCCTGGGTCCAGTCCTGCTGTAAAAGACCCCTGTGCAGGAGCTCTGTCCTCTGGGCCAGGAGTCTGGAAGGAAGCCAGCCTGAAGACACTGAGGTCTCAGCTAGGCTTAGCTGGGGGGGCCTATTTATAAGTCCTAGTTTAAGGACCCATTCAGGTCAGGAGAAATCTCATTGGTAAAACTGGCAGGAAGCTGTGGAAGAGAGCCCAAGTTGTCCACAAGCGGTGTGAGTCTACATCTTCCTCACTGGTAAAGAGCCTATTGGATATCAGCATGAGGCAACTGATGATGTACAAGTGAGTACAAGACCCTAGTTCTGCAGAGTGTGTGTGACAGTGTGGTGCTGGGATATCCCATGCTCCCCATCCCTATCCAATTTCATCGTTCCCAATGAAAAAACACAAAAAGAAACCCTAGACTGAAATTTTGAGAAGAGGAAGAATGTTGAAAATTCTGTGTCCCCGGCGGTGTGTGTTCTAAGGGGGTAAATAGGACCAAACTTACCAGCGGCTCTGTGGGGGATGCACACTTAAATAACAAACGTCCTTATTTTTTATTATTATACAGTATTTATATAGTGCCAGAAGGTTTGCTCAGCGCTGTACATTATAGTGGGGGACAGTACATGAGACAATACAGCAACAAACAATACACGAGGGGTTCGAGGGCCCTGCTCTTTGGAGCTTACAATCTAGGAGGGAGGGGATAGTGGTATAGGAGGAAGTGGCTGTGGGGGATGGAGTGGTAGGAGGAGTGGAGGAGATCGGCTGTTAGGTGAGGGCAGGGTAGGCTTCCCTGAAGAGATGGGTTTTCAGGGTGCGCCTAAAGGTGACTGATGGGAATGTACAACATACATACATTAATATATACATACAGACACACACATATATATATATATATATATATATATATATATATATATATATATATATATAGTAAAGTGCTGCGTGAATGGACAGCACTATACAAGTACCTGAAATACATAGAAGCTGTACACCCAGTACTGCCGCTGTACATCACAGATCCAGTCAAATATTGGATTCAACTTGTCTTACTGAAGAGTTAAGCTGCCTGTGGAAGGTGGCAAATCAGCAGGTGATCACACTGTCCAAAGTCTGGGTCTAAGGAAGTATGCCAATGCATAAAGAGGCAAATGGAACAGGACTGATTGTGACTAAGAAACCTGAAACAGCTACAAGCAGTTTGGAATAAATGGCTCTAATGTCAGGCTGCACCGGTGCTACATACCAGCGTTTCTGGATGTACAGCTAGCTATATGCGATGGAATTTTGCGCATGGCCCCACCCACCATTCTGAGATAAGGAACAATCCTCTTTTTGTTGGGATATACGATGGAATGAGATACGTGAATACCTTTTGTTCTTAGAAGGCTTTACTGGTGTCTCATTGGATGTTTTTTTGGTTAATTTAGTCCTCCTTCACCCTAGAGCGGAGCTCCAAGCTCTTCCCCCCACCAAAAAAAAAAAAAAAAAGTCAGCAGCTTCAAATACTATAGCTGCTGACTTGATACAAGGACACTTACCTGTCCTTATTTCAAAGTAACTTACACTCTATGATCTTTACCACACTCCAACTGTCAAATTGTAATAAAAAGGGTGCTCAGCCTACAATGGCATTATTTACAAATCCATAATCCAAAAGAGTCGGCGCACTAGATGTAAGAAGTAGCATAAATGCAGCAAGTTTACTGTAATCCTATTCAAACTGACATTTCAAAGACAAAAAATATCCTGTCGGAAGTTTGCTGCAATAGAAAATATATTACATTTCCTCTCCAGTGGCCTGTATCTCCTACTCAGCTTCAGTAAGACTCTCTAGATATTCAACACTTCAAGATTTAGCACAGAATCAATCAAGATTGGAGAATGACAAAGTCTGAATACATACTGATCCTGCAGCATCCACGTTTTCAGTCCTAAGACCTCATCAATGTCAGCAAATGCATTCATGTTAATGAAGGACTCTGTGTGCCTTTAAGCACTGTCCCCTCTGGCCTCAGGACCAGTGATACAAACAGAATCTGTAGTCAACTGGCAGTTACATTTTTACATATTGGGAGCCACCACTTTGCCTCCCTAATTGTGTTTTTATGAAGTGGACTTAAGCTTTGAGATTAGATTTCCTTTTAGGAAATTACAAGTGACAAGAACCAGGAGTACCGCTACCCCTGAAGGAGCCGCTGAGTTTAGACAGGTATATTATATACTGGGATTTTTTTTTTAATTTTTACTAGTAATGGCGGCGGTCAGTGACTTAAAGCAGGAATGCAGGGGACATTCTGACACTGGGGGGAACTGACTTGGTGTCACTGACATCCCCAGTGACACCAATACAGTGATCAGTGCAAAAAAAAGCACTGACACTGTACTAATGACACTGGGCAGGAAGGGGTTAACATGAGGGATTATCAAAGAGTTAACTGTGTGCTGGGAGTCTTTTACTAGGGGGCGGTGTCTGTGGGCTTCACTGTGAGCACACAGCAGTGTGCCTGAGCTGACAGGGAGGAGAACTGTTAGTAAACAAAACAGTTCTTCTCATCAGAGATCTTTGGAAATCACCTGTGCCAGCAAGCAATCACCGGCCAGGACCCGGTGATTGATAGCCGCGGCTGTGAATGGCGGCACGGGTAGGGCACGCACACAACTCGTGCGCGCCCCCTACCTGAAAATGCAAAATCACGTACATATACGTGATTTTGCACAGCCGTGCCGTCCTGTAGCAGTATTTCTGCTATAGGGCAGTCGGGAAGTGGTTAAGCAGTCTAGAGTTTGTCTTTTGGATGTTTATTTGCTAGTTGAAACTTGGGAGGGGATTTGGGGTGATATAGGATACTCCAAAATGAACTGTGTTGCTAGTAGTGGACACTCCTTACTTAGGAGTAGTAGCACTAGTGTACGTAGGCTGGAACAGTCTACAGTTCATGGCCAGGGAACATGAAGCAGTACGGGCACAAGCAAAGGCACACTGGAACAGAGCACGGTTCACGGCTGATGACCATGAAACATGAGCACAAGAAAAATCAGACTGGAACAGTCCACTTTTCATGGCTGGGGACCATGAAGCAGTATGAGCACAAGCAAAGGCAGACTGGAACAGTGCACGGTTCATGGCTGGGACTATGAAACAGTATGAGCACAAGCAAAGGCACACTGGAACAATCCATGGTTCACAACTGGGGAGCATCAAGCAGTATGATCACAAGCAAAAGCACACTGGAACAGTCCACTGTTCACAGCTGGGGACCATGAAGCAGTATGAGCACAAGCAAAGGCAAACTGGAACAATCCATGGTTCACAACTGGGAAGCATCAAGCAGTATGAGCACAAGCAAAGGCAGGCTGGAACAGTGCATGGATCATGGCTGGGGACCATGAAGCAGTATGAGAACACGTATTTATTTGCTAGTAGAAACTTGGGAGGGGATTTGGGGTGATGTAGGATACTCCAAAGTGAACTGTGTTGCTAGTAGTGGACACTTCTTACTTAGGAGCCGTAGCACTAGTGTACGTAGGCTGGAACAGTCTACAGTTCATGGCCAGGGAACATGAAGCAGTACGAGCACAAGCAAAGGCACACTGGAACAGTGCACGGTTCACGGCTGGGGACCAAGAAGCAGTATGACACAAGTAAAATCAGACTGGAACAGTCCTTGGTTCATGGCTGGGGACCATGAAGAAGTATGAGCACAAGTAAAGGCAGACTGGAACAGTCCTTGGTTCATGGCTGGGGACCATGAAGCAGTATGAGCACAAGCAAAGGCAGACTGGAACAGTACACGTTTCACGGCTGCGGACCAAGAAGCAGTATGAGCACAAGTAAAAGCAGACTGGAACAGTCCTTGGATCATTGCTGGGGACCATGAAACAGTATGAGCGCAAACAAAAGTAGAGTGGTATAGTCCAGGGTCCAGGGCTGGGGACCATGAAGCACTATGAGCACATGTAGAGGCTTTACTCACTGGATCTCGGTACATGGACAGTCCATGGATGCAACCTCCTGCAAAGTAGTCCAGTATTCAGTCCATAGGATCCAGGGACAGGCCCTCTCAGTCCACCGATCCATCCCCACATAGGGAAAAAAACAATCTCCTCAGGACTCATTTATTTATGTATTTAACAGCAGCATAGCTCCATCTGGACATACAATACCTCTCCAGGGACTGGCTAGGCTCTGCTGAATATTCAGACTGAACATTTGAATTCTCCCGCCCTAAGCTCTAGAACCTTCTTCTAGAGGCAGGGAGAAGTAATCAAACTCTGAGCCTGTGACGCCCAAAACAAACAATCACAGCTCCTGTGATGACTGCAGAAGCTAAAAACTAAAGTTGCCTAGCAGCCTAACTAGAAGGGTACTACATAGTGTTTCCAACCTCCTGCAGCATTTTTTACTGACAAAACATGGAAAATGTACTGAAGGAGCACTCTTTTTTACTGACAACCTAAAAAATTACAGAATGCCAGTTGAAAAAAAATCACTGAATTTTACGAACTGTCTGTAAATTTACTGACAGTTGGCAACCCTGGTACTACGCAAGAAATAATTTAGAGGTAAAATTTAAGAGAAGAATTGCAGGAAACCATGAAACAGTAGAAATACATCAGGGGTTCTTTTGCTGTGCCTGTTGGAATTCCATACCTTTTCCATCTTCTATAAAAAACTGCAGCCAGATGGGCAGTACATTCATTAGTCAGAAGACTTTTGGTCTTCTATATTTATAATCTATATAATTTCAACCAGATTGAGTCATTCTTGCAGCATCTATGTGTTCATGATGAGTGGCACCTTGCCAGTTCTCACAAACTTTTCTCTGTAAACTTCTCTAAATTGGCAGTATATAAATTATTAAGTACAATGGGAGTTCTAACAAACGCAAATTTCCCTATTCTCTTTCAAATCTTCTGATGCTGTGCCAAAAAAAAGAAGAGAATCAATACAATATGACACAGGATACTCTGTACAGAATTTTTATATCGATTCTGCTGTGGCATGATTCAGCAGTAATAATAGAAAAACCCTTGTTATAGGAAAACCTTTAAAAAAGTAATTCCATGACAGAAAAATATATACTGTATCTATACAGAATAATGTTGTGATTAAGTTGTCTCTAATAAAGCAGCACATAAAAAAAAAAAGGAATAAAGGTACATTTTGCGGTCTCAAAGCTGAATGCTGGTTATTATTTTATCTTTATAATTATAACCCCCCACCTTTTCTGTTTTAAAAAAAATGTAGGCAAGCATTACTCACCCTCACCATGCTCCATCGCTGTTCTGTTTCAAATGCCCCTTTATGCATTAACATACCTCATTAGACCCACTGGGGCTGATTTACTGAAACTGGTGCAGCTCTGCATAGAATCCAACCTACTGCCAGTTTAGAAGATGATTGGCTACCATGCACAGCTGCACCAGATTTTGCACTCTTCAGTTTTAGTAAATCAACCCCAGTCTGTCTGGACAGTATGGTCAGCTGCTGACAGTAGCTTAACTCTTCAGCAAGACACATAAATTCAATCCAACACAATTTGACTTCAGCAAAATGCAGTACAGAGGATTATTTCTTTTGAAGTGTGAGAAGACAACTTTTCTTTCTCTGCAATGTACTAACACTGACTGAGGGAACATGAAAGAAACAGGGAGGGTCTAGCTAGGACTAAATTAACCAGCACTAAACAGGAGGGGAGGACAGAGAATGAAACCAAAAGTACATAGTAAACAAGTGTAGTGGCTCAAAACCTTCACTAGATGTCAGCATACTACTGAACAATAATAACCTGATGTAGTTCAATACAACACATAAAAAATACACTGCTCAAAACAATTAAAGGAATACTTTGAAAACACATCAAATCTCAATAGGGAAAGATCTCGTGCTGGATATCTATATGACATGGACTGGGTAATGTGTTAGGAATGTATGGATGCCCCATCATTTGATGGAAATGAAAATGATCAACCTACAGAGGACTGAATTCAAAGACACGCCAAAAATCAAAGTGAAAAACTGATGCAGCAGGCTAGTCCATTTTGCTGAAATTTCATTGCAGTAACTCAGAATGGTACTTAGTAGTTTGTACAGCCCCCACGTGCTTGTATGCATGCCTGACAACGTTGGGGCATGCTCCTAATGAGATGATGGATGGTGTCCTGGGGAATTTTCTCCCAGATCTGGACCAGGGCATCACTGAGTTCCTGGACAGTCTGAGGAGCAACCTGGCGGCGTTGGATGGACCGAAACATGATATCCCAGAAATGTTCTATTGGATTTAGGTCAGGCGAGTGTGGGGGCCATTCAATTGTATCAAGTCCTTCATCCTCCAGGAACTGCCTGCATACTCTCGCCACGAGGCCGGGCATTGTCGTGCATCAGGAGGAACCCAGGACCCACTGCATCAGTGTAGGTTCTGACAATGGGTCCAAGGATTTCATCCCGATACCTAATGGCAGTCAGGGTGCCATTATCTAGCCTGTAGAGGTCTGTGCGTCCCTCCATGGATATACCTCCCCAGACCATCACTGACCCACCACCAAAACGGTCATGCTGAACAATGTTACCAGCAGCATAACGTTCTCCACGGCTTCCCCAGACCCTTTCACGTCTGTCACATGTGCTCAGGGTGAACCTGCTCTCATCTGTGAAAAGCACAGGGTGCCAGTGGCGGACCTGCCTATTCTGGTGTTCAATGGCAAATCCTAAATGAACTCTACGGTGCCGGGCAGTGAGCACAGGGCCCACTAAAGGATGTTGGGCTCTCAGGCCACCCTCATTAAGTATGTTTCTGATTGTTTGGTCAGAGACATTCACACCAGTGGCCTGCTGGAGGTCATTTTGTAGGGCTCTGGCAGTGCTCATCCTGTTCCTTCTTGCATAAAGCAGCAGATACCGGTCCTGCTGATGGGTTAAGGACCATCTACCTCCCTGTCCAGCTCTCCTAGAGGAACTGCATGTCTCTCGGAATCTACTCCATGCTCTTGAGACTGTGCTGGGAGACACAGAAAACCTTCTGGCAATGGCACGTATTGATGTGCCATCCTGGAGGAGTTGGACTGCCTGTGCAAACTCTGTACGGTCCAGGTATCGCCTCATGCTACCAGTAGTGACGCTGACTCTAGCCAAATGCAAAACTAGTAAAAAACAGTCAGAAAAGATGAGTAGGGAAAAACATCTCAGTGGCCTCCACCTGTAAAACCATTTCTATTTTGGGGGTTGTCTCATTTTTGCCCATCTAGTGCACCTGTTGTAAATTTAATTAACACCAAAGCAGCTGAAACTGATTAACAACCCCCTCTGCTACTTAACTGACCAGATCAATATCCCAGGAGTTTCATTGAATTGATTCTATACTTAAAAAGTGTTCCTTTAATTTTTTTGAGCAGTGTACATATAATTGGAGCAGACCAATAGCTTCTTCCCCTGCTCAACACTGCTGATCTTTTTCAGGTTTAATGACAGAAAGGGCCATTTAACCCTCTTCTTGTGAGCCCAGGGAACCATGTACATGGCTTCAGGACTGAATGCTGCTCATATGTCAAGTGCTATTCAGTTTAGTGGGGAGGACTGAGCACTTCTGCTGCTAATGAAAGAGATAAAAGTCATTTTATGTGTATTTGAGCATTAAAAGATGGTCATGGTCTCTATATTGACCTATGAGGTGTAGGATACAAGGCGGTTTAAAAGGGATACTCTTGTACCATGATATTTTAACTATATTTTGAACAATAAAGATTTGAATAAGGACATCGTTCTAGTACCATGATTTCCACACTCTGGAGTATTTTGACTTTTTGATACTAAGTTGTCTGATTTATTTTTTGGTTTATTTTTTTCATGGTCCCTTTTTTTAGGATTTGCAATTAGTTATTGTGATTTATCCAGTTTTCTTTGGGGGCTTGCCCTTTGCACTGGAAGCCTGCTGGGTATCTTTCTTGCTGCTTTTTCTCTTGCAGTCAGGCAAGACGCTTTTTGGCAGTTATTTATACACTTGGATATAGTGAATACATCCTTATATTTATATATATTTATGTAGACATTTTTTTTGTTATTCTTCTATAACCCCTTCAGCTCTGAAAGGTTCTACCCCCTTCATGAACAGG
The DNA here is from genome assembly GCF_062004578.1 of Staurois parvus. NCBI lineage: Eukaryota > Metazoa > Chordata > Amphibia > Anura > Ranidae > Staurois > Staurois parvus. Next base: position 4,468,443 of record NW_028318271.1, on the reverse strand, counting down.
CATTTTTTTTGCTATTTAACACGGCGGTACTTTAACTGGTAATTGCGTGGTCATGCAACACTGCACCCAAACGACATTTATAAAAAATTATTTCGCAAAAATAGAGCTTTCATTTGGTGGTATTTGATCACCACTGGGTTCTTTATTTTTTATTATATAAAAGAAAAAAGACTAAACATTTTGAAAAAAAGAACAATATTTTTAACTTTCTGCAATAAAATAATAAAAAAAAAAAATCAAATTTAAAATTTTGGCAAAAATGTATTCTGCTGTATGTCTTTGATAAACAAAATCCCAATAAGTGTATATTGATTGGTTTGCATGAAAGTTATAGAGTCTTTAAATGATAGTATACAGTGGGGATCGAAAGTTTGGGCACCCCAGCTAAAAATGCGTATTAATGTGCATAAAGAAGCCAAGGAAAGATGGAAAAATCTCCAAAAGGCATCAAATTACAGATTAGACATTCTTATAATATGTCAACAAAAGTTAGATTTTATTTCCATCATTTACACTTTCAAAATAACAGAAAACAAAAAAATGGCGTCTGCAAAAGTTTGGGCACCCTGCAGAATTTATAGCATGCACTGCCCCCTTTGCAAAGCTGAGACCTGCCAGTGTCATGGATTGTTCTCAATCATCGTCTGGGAAGACCAGGTTATGTCAATCTCAAAGGTTTTAAATGCCCAGACTCATCTGGCCTTGCCCCAACAATCAGCTCCATGGGTTCTTCTAAGCAGTTGTCTAGAAAACTGAAACTGAAAATAGTTGACGCTCACAAAGCTGGAGAAGGCTATAAGAAGATAGCAAAGCGTTTTCAGATGTCAATATCCTCTGTTCGGAATGTAATTAAGAAATGGCAGTCATCAGGAACAGTGGAAGTTAAAGCAAGATCTGGAAGACCAAGAAAAATATCAGACAGAACAGCTCGCAGGATTGTGAGAAAAACAATTCAAAACCCACGTTTGACTGCACGATCCCTGCAGAAAGATCTGGCAGACACAGGAGTTGTGGTACACTATTCCACTATAAAGAGATACTTGTACAAATATGGTCTTCATGGAAGAGTCAACAGAAGAAACCTCTTCTACGTCCTCACCACAAAAATCATCGTTTGAACTTTGCAAATGAACATATAGACAAGCCTGATGCATTTCGGAAACAAGTTCTGTGGACCGATGAGGTTAAAATTGAACTTTTTGGCTGGAATGAGCAAAGGTACGTTTGGAGAAGAAGGGGCACAGAATTTAATGAAAAGAACCTCTGTCCAACTGTTAAGCATGGGGTTGGATCAATCATGCTTTGGGGTTGTGTTGCAGCCAGTGGCACAGGGAACATCTCACGAGTAGAAGGAAAAATGGATTCAATAAAATTTCAGCAAATTTTGGATGGTAACTTGATGCCATCTGTGAAAAAGCTGAAGTTAAAGAGAGGATGGCTTCTACAAATGGATAATGATCCTAAACACACCACGAAATCCATGGGGGATTACATCAAGAGGCGTAAACTGAAGGTTTTCCCATGGCCTTCACAATCTCTTGACCTCAACATAATTGAAAATCTATGGATAGACCTTAAAAGAGCAGTGCATGACAGACAGCCCAGAAATCTCAAAGAACTGGAAGACTTTTGTAAGGAAGAATGGGCAAAGATACCTCAAACAAGAATTGAAAGACTCTTGGCTGGCTACAAAAAGCGTTTACAAGCTGTGATACTTGCCAAAGGGGGCAGTACAAGATATTACCTCTGCAGGGTGCCCAAACTTTTGCAGACAACATTTTTTTGTTTTCGGTTATTTTGAAAGTGTAAATGATGGAAATAAAATCTAACTTTTGTTGACATATTATAAGAATGTCTAATCTGTAATTTGATGTCCTTTGTAGATTTTTCCATCTTCCCTTGGCTTCTTTATGCACATTAATACAAATTTTTAGCTGGGGTGCCCAAACTTTTGATCCCCACTGTATATACTGGAATTGTTTTTTTATACTACTAATGGCGGTGATCAGTGACTTATATTGGGACTGCGATAGTGCGGCAGACAATCTGACACTAACTGACACTGGGTGGGAACTGAATAAATGACACTGACATCATCAGTGACACTAATACAGTGATCAGAGATTGCTGCCATTACCAGCATTAACCTCCTTAGCGGTATTCCCGAGTGTAGCTCGGGGTAAAATTTGAGTACCAAAAGCGGTAACCCCGAGCTACACTCGGGCTTACCATGCGGTGTTGCTCAGGGAGTCCCTGCAGCACTTACCTTGTCCTTCGCTCCCACGATGTGTCCCCTGCAGCGTCCCCGGCCATCTCCTCCGGCCGATGCCGGCATCTGGCTTCCGTGTTCCGGTCCCTGTGACGTCGGGTCGTACGGGCGCCGGCACCGGCAGCAAATTTGAAATTTTTTAAAAATTTCATTTTTTTTAAAATGATTATTACATAGTAAAACATTGCTGTTTCAATGCATTTCACATACATTTTGTTCCGAGTGCTTTGTCCTGCGCCCTGCCTGCATTTTTACTGTTCTTTCTGCCTGGAAACTGAGAAAAGTCCATGGCGTCCAAAAAGTGTCCCTTTACATCAAAAGCGGTTTTAGACCAGCTAGAGAACAGCGATAGTAAATTAGAACCACTTGCAGAATTGAATGATAATGATTTGTGGGGAAATTCGTCATCAGACACTGAAAACGATTTTGCGACTTTGTTCAGCGATGTGCGAATTTGTCTCTGTATTTCAAATTTCAGTGTTTTTGGTTTGATTATATTATTGAATTAAATTTATTATTATTATATCATTATTTTTTATGATTATTTATTAAATTATAATTTATGATTTTGTGTTTCAAATTTGATCATATCAGGAATGTTTACTAGACTCTTGTTCGGACAGATTTCAGTGAGTTATTCCTAAAAATTACAGGCCTACAATAAAAAACTACATATTTCCATGCAAAAAAATGGTACCGCTTTCAGCACAAAAAATCGGAAATAATCAGACCGCCAAGAAGGTTAAAAAAATAAATGTAAAAAATTGCAGTACTATGTCCCATAGTTTGTGGACGCTATAACTTTTGTGCAAACTAATCAACAATTATTGGTATTTTTTTACCAAAAATATGTAGCAGAATACATGCAAAAAATATTTTGGCCTACATTTATAAAGGAATTTATTTATTTTATTGGATATGTTTTATAGCAGAAAATAAAAAATATTGTTTTTATTTTTAAATTGTCAGTTTTTTTTGTTTATAACGCAAAAAGTGAAAAAATGCAGAGTTGATCAAATACCACCAAAAGAAAGCTCTATTTGTGGGAAAAAAATTACACAAACTTTGTTTCCCCGCGCAATTGTCAGTTAAAGTAACGCAGCGCCGTATCACAAAAAATGGCCTGGTCAGGAAGGGGGGTAAATCTTCCAGAGGTCAAGTGCATAATCACATCAAGTGTCGGTGGGGGACATGGATGCGTGCCCCCCCTAAACCTGGAAACAGGCAGCAATGTACCAGTACTTGTCTGTACCGTCCACCCGTCCGCAGTACATTGGCAGCAGGTCGTCAGGAAATGGTTATTATAGACCCCTACTTGTTCAGCCTTGGAATATAGAGTATATCTGTGGGATCATTGATATGTAAATCCACAGGATGTTTCTTGGTGAGACTTATCGGATTGTAGCAATTCTCTTCTTTCCCTGTTTGCCTGAGTAAGACTATAATGAGACCATATGGAAAATTAGATTTTTTGTTTGCAATAAGGTTTTGTGTGTCTAACATCTGCTATTTGTTATACAGATTCCCATTCCTTAGTACCCTGTGTGCTCCCCGGGCTTTACACTGTGGGGGTTATTGATGGCATATGAACACATTTCATTTTGTCGCTGATTAGTGTTTCTGTTGTATTAGCTCCTGTCATTTTGGTGGTGGATTATATTATGTTATAGAAGTTTTGTACGTATATGTGATGATACTGTAAAGTTGTATATGTATATTTCAGACCGACCATCGACTCCCCCCCAATACAAATGTGTTGAAATTGAAACGCATTGGAGCTTATATGCGAAATTGCGGTGACTATAAGAGCATAGGTACAGTATATTAATAAAGGATATAATAAATAAAGGACAGCCCTTATATATTGAGAAACACTGAGCTGTTTATTAGCTGAGTTGTTTTTACTGGAGTTTCTTCTTTGTATTTGATGTTCAATAAAATATTTGTGTAATTTTTTTTTAACAGTTTGTGGTTTTATGGGTGTCTTAAAAATCCCAGTTCAGGTTCTTCATTTTCTTTCTAGCACTATTATTAATTATTTTTAGCACATATACAGTATTTTATAGCATTTGTATATAAATTTAGCCTGTTGTGGTCTTTGAAACAGGTTATTTTTTTCTTTTTTTGAATTAATATTTGAGTGTCCAAAACCTGGCCACACCTTTGCTGTAGTTGTATTTTATTTAATCTCAAAATGGCTGAATGCAGCTGTCCTAGTAAAATATGTACCTTCCTCCCTGTTCCAACAACTTCACTGTATATCCCTACCCGTCACTGTAGAGCCTTTGCAACAAATATGTCCCTATCCCATGCTCACTGTGTTATTCATTTCTACATCTGAACCTCCAACCATGTAGCAGAGTATGGCTCACCTGTAGGAAACAATATGGCCATGGCACTCCTTTGTACACATTCTGCCACAGCAGGAAGGGGTAAACACTAAATATCATTGGAATGGGGAACACGATTTAGCATTTTGCTGGGCAAGCTGCACTCAAGATGTAGGGATCTAGTAAGGGCAACTAAAAGGTATAGTTGCCCTGTAAGGTAAACTCCACCCCAAAAAAATATACAGTTATATTATATCACCTATATAGGAACCATCCTGACAAAAGATTTACATAGCAATGCACATACTCTTGAAACTCAGTAATCTGTAAGCATGTTGAAATGCTGGTTAGTGAGACAGCTACTGCCCTAGCTGGGGGGGACACAGTTAACCTTTTTCCCGCACTTTCTTCTGAGCCCTGCCTCTGTCCCCAGCTGATAATAAAAGGGGTGAGGGCTCTGCCCAGCGAGACAGTCTGAATGGGAAGAGACACAGACAAGACACAGCATGTATTCTCCAACCACATCATACAGCTGCTGTAGCTGTCAGAGAGAGCCATGGCACTCCTTTACACATTCTGCCACACCAGGAAGGGGTGAACACTGAATATCATTGGAATTGGAAAAAAGATTTGGCATTTTGCTGGGCAAGCTGCACTCAAGATGTAGGGATCTAGTAAGGGCAACTAAAAGGTATAGTTGCCCTGTAAGGTAAACTCCACCCAAAAAAATATACAGTTATATTATATCACCTATATAGGAACCATCCTGACAAAAGATTTACATAGCAATTGTCAGGAATGGTCTTATCTCTGGTAGTGCTGGGGCTTACCTGCCTTGTGGGCTGCAGTACCAGTGCTGGCCAGCGGGTGCTCTCAGCAGCCAGTGTCTCACTCCTGCAATCAGGCCATCACCTGAGGCTGATTGCAGGAGGTGTATTAAAGCAGGACCAGGCCTTCAGTCAGTGCCTTGGTATATTGCTCCCTTGTGCCCTGTATCCTGCCTGCCTGACGCTCCTGCTGGACTCTGACACTGCTTGAACTCTGCCCGTACTGACCCCAGCTATTCCTGACCACTCTTCTGCCTGCTCCTTTGTACCTTGTCTGCCCGTAAGCTACCGACCTGGCCTGCCTGACTATGTTTGTGCTCCATACATATTTATATCAGTTAAGGTTTGGGTTTTGTTTGCACTTCGTTGTACATATTTATACTAGTTTAGGTTTGGTTTGTTTGCACTGCGTTTGTGTATTGTATAACCTTTAATAAATTATATTGTTTTACACCTTACTTGAAGCCTGCGTTTCCCTGTGTTAGTCCACACATCTCTGGTCATACCTGGATCCCTGACAGCAATGCACATACTCTTGAAACTTATTCATCTGTAAGCATGTTGAAATGCTGGTTAGTGAGACAGCTGCTGCCCTAGCTGGGAGGGACACAGTTAACCTTTTTACCGCACTTTCTTCTGAGCTCTGCCTCAGTCCCCAGCTGATAATAAAAGGAGTGATGGCTCTGCCCAGCGACACAGTCTGAATGGGAAGAGACACAGACAAGACACAGCATGTATTCTCCAGCCACATCATACCGCTGCTGTAGCTGTCAGAGAGAACATCGCTTGCCTCTAGGAAGCTTCCACGTGTAAGGAGGATTGCTGAGACCAGCAGTCCTACCTGAAGAACACCAGCTCTGGAGATCTGCCACTGTGGGCTTTGTTTTGTATGAACTCTTGCCTGTGCAGATATGCTGGGGCAGCCACAAGCCTGAGTTAGGGATTAGGCATGATAGGGAAAAGACTGTTACTGTTGTTATCTGAAATGACCAAGTTATTTAAGTAAAGTGTTGAAACTGTTGTCATGCCTGGTCTGAAGTTACTTAAAGGGATGCATGGTGGTAATGGCCATACGGAAGAACAGGGCTGTAATACAGGCATGGGGTGAAGTGACATGCCAGTGCTAGGGGCAATAAGTACCAGGGAAGGATGATAAGACAGCCATACAGCAGAAGTTCAGTGTCACATATAAAGTGAGGGGAGCGGTTCATAGCCTACCTCCCAAGTGGTCGGTGCTCTAGCAACTGGGACTGGACTTGTGCAGTGGAAACCATAGGACCTAGCCACATGGTACAGGAGAGAAAATAATTAACTATTTGCATGCATGGGGTCCACACTGGTGCCTAGCGAGACACTATTCTGTCACTGGGAAAGAGGTGGTAGAGTCAAGCTGGACTGGTGGAATGAGACATTGGTAATGTGGTGTCTCCTTCAAAATGTTGCACCCTGTATCATGGGACTGGGAGGCACCTGTACGACAGCATCAGGGTATGATACAGAGACACTGGGGTGTGTGGCTCGATTCTAAGTCAGGGTACCGCCATAATGTTGATGTCAAATGAATGCAGTCCCACCTGGTCCCAGCTATTAGCGAGCGTGTACACCAGAGAGTCCAGAGAAAGGAGAAGAGTGAAAGAGAGTAAAAGGTCCCATGTGCACCGGGCGAAATGGCCCTGCCCACCAACCCCACTATGGAAACAAAAGCATAAGAAAAGTGACAACACTTTTTTAAAGCCTAGAGATCTCAAGGCCACTGCCTTGTCTTGTATTAGCTCTTTGAAGAAAGCAGTGGACATACCTGCACTGGTGATGTCCCCATATTATCCCTGCTACCTGTAGGCCCAACTAAGTACATCTCTTCCAGCTCCATTTCAGAATACCAACAAAAGAGTGCGGGGAGGACTACGACACAACAGAATTGCCTGGAGGAATAAAGTACAGAATTGCCTGGAGGAATAAAATACTCAAATGGTCAGCTCTGTTACCAATATTCATCTCAAGGCTTTTTATTTCTGTCATATAATAGTCTTTAAAGTAAAAGTCCAAACCAGTTGACCTTCCATATGCTCTCGTTGGAGAAAGATCCATGGTGCACAAAGTGTGCTCCTTTATGTTGTCACGTTTGAAACCACAAGTTGACCAGCAGTGGAATATAAAAAAAAATCCTGAAAGCTGAACTCCAAGTTTGACTGTTATTGAATACGTACATTTGTCCATCTTGGATCAATGTAAGCATGCATATCTCATACCTGAGGGTCTGCTGAGAAAGCTGACTATCACTGTAGTAGTTGGCACTACTATTGTAACAGTCATTATCTTCTAGGTCCTATGCTGAGTGGCTTCTCCTCTGTACCCTGACCACAAGGGGGTGATCATTTGGCTGCCATTCACAAAAACTCTTGTATTGTTATCAATTGAATACTAGTTGTTCTATGTATTTTCAAGAAATGCTGTAAAGATGATACCTAGAGTTCAGCATTAATTATAATCTGTATAAAAATGATGCATAGCAGGTACTAAAACACTGTTCTCTGGATGATGCATTTCAACCACCCTAAGAAATCCACATATGGTTGAAATGCGTAATCCAGAAGCATGTTTGTCGTATCTGCCTTCCATTGATTTCAAACAGATTATAATAAAATATTTTGTTTTATATTCTGGTGGTGCACATCAACTTGTGGTTTCAATAGTCCTCCAAGAATTTTTTCAAACATACAATCATGCTGTTTGTGCTTCCTACAGGTGACACCTGCTCTTAGTTTGAAAGAACCCCGTCCTTTACATGTCAATCTGATTTTATATTTTCTAAGTCACATCTGCTGAGAAGTTCTATTATCTGATAATCATTATAATCAGCAAACAAATCCTCAGCCTCTGCACAGGTGTTATTAGGAGGAGATAGAATGATTTATATGGAAGTAGTTTTATTATAAAAGCAGAGAAAGTATCTTGCTTTTACAGTGTCAAAAGGTGCTTTATTAAAGCAGAAGTAAAGTCCATTCTTAGACTTTTTTCTAAAGGTAAGCTTATAATGCTTACCTGTAGGTAAAATACATATCTCCTAAATGTGCACTGTACGGGAGATATTCCAGAGAGCAGCAGCCAGAGACATCACTAGCGCAAATGCTCTGAACGAACAGCATCCCTTTGCTGTTCCTTCAGAGCTCTGTGCTGTGCCCGGGGCTCTGGCGCGCATGCACAGGAGTGACATCATCTCCGTTTTGCCAGTCAGACGGCCGGAAAGAAGACCGAGTGAAGATGGAAGCTCTGTCAGCGGTGACAGCGCACCACTGGAGGGCTTCATTTTAAGGTAAGCCTTTCATAATGTGCTAGTATGCAAAATTATATTTTATAAGTAACTAAACTGCATTTTATCCTATTTGGTTATTCATTTTATGATGCTGTTAATTGAACAGCTTAAGGTGTATGTAAACTCTAACAATACAGTTCTGTTTTTTGCTTCTGTTGGTCTGTTAAATATACAGTTGAAAGCGGTTTGTTATATCTGTTCAACAAATGCAAAAAAGTAGCTGCTCATCCAAATGGAAATCCTGCTCTTTCTGCCTCTGGACCGTTATCAGTTAGCACTGTTCTATGCTATCTCTGTGGACTCCAAAACACTACCCTCTGTAATAGAAAAGAGATAGAGGTTTTATTCCATCTCAATACAGTGTTATATAGATGTAGTACCCTCCTAGCGTAGAATGCTAGGCATATGTAACTTTTGGCTCACTGTAGTCAAGGGCGCAATGAATATTTGTTCTGGTCTATTTAGGATTTTATAGGCTGGGAGTTCGGATGCTTCCCCCTAGCCCAGTAAGAAGCTTCCAGAAAATAGGGAGAGATATTCAAATGATCATGTTCTGGCCAATCTCTGGAGAAGAGTGTCCAGAAGGGGGCTGGGCAGGAGATAAATAGTCTGAAGCCTTGGAGAAATTGTTCCTTCTCCCCAGGATGGTTCCAAAGCATCAGGGGCTGCTGAAGTGAGTCAACCCATAGACTGTGTAGCTCTTATTGAGGTCTCAATGGCATTAGGGCTAAGGGTCTGGATCGATCTGAAACGCTGGCTGTAGGACAAGGGATCTGATCTGGAGAAGGGTTGTCCCCCTCACTGGACTGTGTCCAGAGGAAGTTAGAAGATAGCAGCTGTCTTGATGGGTGATCATGAGTAAAGACTTGAATTGATTTCTGGTGATTATGTGTGATATAAGTGTGAGAGGTAGCATGGGCTGAGACAGCTCTCATAGGGTATCCGAGTACTAGCTACTCCCCTATCCTCAGCAGAATCATGGAGTGTGAGTCTAGAAGAAAACGCCCGTGTTACTATGCAGCATTTTGGAAATTGCATTGGGTACCATTAGTTGTGCAGTAGCGCATGGTAACCAGATGCCAAAGAAAACTGCGAGGCCTTATACTGTTCGACATCCCCAGTTACCTAGAGAGAGAGACTAGGGAGAAGGTTGTCCTCTCTTTGCTAATACCAATTGTTCTTTGGAGTATGCCATGCCCCCAACCCCTATCCTGTTTTAAAGTTCTTCAAGCAATACATAACAAAAAGACAACCCCATCAACTGAGTTATTGGAGCCGGTGTGTATGGACTGGTGCTTGCGGTAGTGGACAGCCTCTGTTCTGTCAGAGAAGAACCAGCTACCCTTGTGGGGGTAGCACTACATAGTCCTAACACACTCCCTGTTCTAGGGTAGCAAAGCTGATCAGTAGGGTTGTCACCCCAGAACAAGAAAGCAGGTTAATAGCATGTAAAATAAAGAAAACAAATGTGAAAATAAAAACAAATGCAGCCACCACATCTAAGAAGCGTCAATACTATCAATTAACTAAGTGTTGCAGAAAGGTATTTTTGTATTAGAATCTTCTGTGGAAGCACATGGTGTATAGATTTTAATTGAAGAAACAAACCTTTGCAGCGAAGGACAAGGTCATGGAAGATAGAGGATATACAGTACTTTTTTCTTCCACCAATGAACAGTCATGTTTAAACACCACTCTTATAGAGTATATGATCAAGAATAGCCCCAAACTAATAAAACATCCAAATGCAAAGTCCATTTACTGGTGTTTAAAAACATCAAAAGAACCAATGTGTTTTAGGGATCAGGAATTTCAGAGAAAAATCTAAAGCTCTGGTCAAAATACTCGTTCTGGGTCAGTGATGCAAAGTATTGAAAAAAAAGCTGGTCAACATGATGGCCTTAAAGTGGAGCTCCACCCAAAAGGGGAAGTTCCGCTTTAAGGCTTTGTCCCCCGCGCCCCATAAGGATTGGCACCTTTGGGGAGTGGGGGGAGACCCGACTTTGACAGACACCCGCTCCCACTTCCGGTGTGATCGCCTAAGGTGATCGGAATCTGAAGTTGTCCCCCCACCCCCATAGTCTTCTGGGATATGTAACAAGTCCCAGAAGACTAAGGGACCATTCACAGGCAACTATTGAGACCTTGCCTCCTCAGTTACAAGGATAAAGGTTACTATTGCCGCCTAACATCTTCTGTTGCTAGAACAAAGGCAGATTAAAAAGGATAAAAAATGGGTAAATGTGCATGTATTGCAGAGATGTACTGCTTTTTTTTCTTTGCTCTAAGATACACTTTAGGCTTCCAGTATAGGAATCACAATTTCTCAGTAAAGCCTAATAAAAGATATTTCTTTCTCTGATATGAAACAGGTTTGGGATACAAAGCACCCATGTCATCCCGGGATGTATTGTTATCATCATGGCCCATGTAGGTTAATTGTCTCTAATTGACTCAGGGAAGAAAAGCAGATACACAATGAAGACGTTATTAAAAATGTATGCTGTTCTTGTCAACTTCACTATTTCACTAAGGGATATTTCACATTATAAGGCCACTGACAAGGGCTCAGTGCATTTTTAATGATTAAATAAAGTTTTGTGTCACTCTTAATTACACTTCTGATAAAAGGTAGGACTGATCAAAGGACTCCAGGCTCCCTTTGCTGTCAATATACTGTACATAGTATGACCAGTATCCAACAGTATAAACCCAGCCTCAGATGCTCTAACTTCTTTCCTTTACCCATGCTAGCTATTGTAAATGTGGCTTAACCACTTGTCGCCCAGCCACTGTAGATATACGGCGGCAGGGCGGCACTCGCAGGCAAAACCACGTTTTAAAACGTATGTTTTGTAAACAAATAGGGGGCGTGCGCAAGCCGCGCTGCCGCTCTATCTGTCCTGCTGATCACCGCCGCAGATGTGAGTCGCCGGGTCACAGCCGGTCCTTAGCGGCTGTTTCCTGGCGATCGGCGGCAAACAGTGACAGACAGCACAGCTGCAGTAGCTGTGCTGTCTATGTCACTTCCCTGTCAGCTCGAGGATGAGCTGATCAAGAAAGAACAGTTTCTCTTTCTTGATCAGCCTTGTCCCATCCAGCACACACCCCGCCCCCTAGTAAAACACTCCCCTCACTCCTATAACCCTTCCCTGCAAAATAAAGTTAACCCCTTCCTCCCCATTGCCATTAGTACAGTGTCAGTGTTTTTTTTTTGCACTGATCACTGTATTAGTGTTTTTGGGGATGTCAGTGACCCCAAGTCAGTACCCCCCAATGTCAGAATGTCCGCCGCAGTCCCGCAGTCCTGCCATAAGTCGCTGGTCGCTGCCATAAGTCCCTGATCGCCGCCATAATTCGCTGATCGCCGCCATTATTAGTATAGAAAAAACCCTAAAAATCCCAGTATCTTTCCCGCCATTTGTAAACGCTATACATTTCACGTAAACCAATTAATTTACACGTATTGTTTTTTTTTTTTTAGCAAAGAAATGTCGCAGAATGCATTTTGGCAGAAATTTATGACTAAATTTGATTTTTGCATTTTTTTTTACTGGACATGTTTTATAGCAAAAAGTCCAAAATATTGTTTTTTTTTCCTCAAAATTGTCAGCCTTTTTTTTTATAGCGCAAAAAATAAAAAACCGCAAAGGCGATCAAATACCACCGAAAGAAAGCTCAATTTGTGGTGAAAAAAGGATGTAAATTTCATTTATGTACCGTATTACATGACCGCGCAATTGTCCGTTAAACTAGCACAGCGCTGTATAGCAGAAAAATGGTGTAAATTGCAGTATCTATACCATAGTTTGTAGACGCTATAACTTCCACACAAAGCAATCAATATACACTTATTGGGATTTTTTTTACCAAAAACATGGAGCAGAATACATTTTGGCCTAAATTTATAACCAACTTTGAGTTTACTATATATTTTTTATAGCTGAAAGTAAAAAATATTGTTTTTCTTCAAAATTTTTGGCCTTTTTTTGTTTATAGCGTGAAAATAAAAAAGCGCACAGGTGATCAAATTACACCGAAAGAAAGCTCTATTTGTGTGAAAAAAAAGTACGTAAATTTCGTTTGGGTGCAGCATTGCATGACCGCGCAATTATCAGTTGAATTAGTGCAGCGCCGATTAGCAAAAAGAGGCCTGGTCATTAAGGGGGGTAAATCCTCTGGAGCTCAAGTGGTTGAACAACTTCATTTACCATTACCTCTCTGCTGAACAGATATGCTTGTGTAGTGTTTAATTTAGCCTTTTTCGACCCTTTTAACAAGAAGGAACCCTTGAAATAACTTAAAAGTCTCAAAGAACCCCTGCTAATTACTATTATATCTACAACCCATGGGACATCACCATGAACAGTACATTTTTGATACGAGAACAATAAAGGAACAAGGAATGTGGCTTACTGTATGCCCTATACAACAACATTATTTTCAATAATAACAAAGAAGTTAAAAAAATGATAATGACCAGAATAGACCTCACACTGGTGGTCAGTGTGGAAAGGTCCCATTGCAATGCATGAAGTTTTGAGGCAGTTCTGTATATTCAACAATTCAATAAAAACTTTACACTTCAAAAAAATTGAAGCTACCATCCTTTTAATTTTACATGGCTTACGCTTTGAGATCTTATATTCTTCTGGAGGTTTTAAGTAATTTTGTAGCCAAAAATGCTGATTTTAACGTGTGGGAAAAATAAAAAAATTGCTCTAGGGCAGGGGTGGGCAACTGTGGCCCTCCAGCTGTTGGTGGACTACAAGTCCCATCATGCCTCTGCCTTTGGGAGTCATGCTTGTAACTGTCAGTTTTGCAATGCCTCTTGGGAGTTGTAGTTCTACAACAGCTGGAGGGCCACAGTTGCCCACCCCTGCTCTGGGGGGAAGGGAGGACTGGTTAAATGGCCTTTTTATATATACCTGGATTTCAGCTTTAAATGGTAAGTACATTTCAAACAAATAGCACTCACACACCTGCCCCCCATCCTCTCTTAACTAAAGTACCACAATGTCCCAGATTAATTCTTTAATGCTGCAGCCTTGGCCCAACACAGTCTTTCTTTGCACAAGCATGACAGTATACACGCCATAATGGATATACAGTGAGGAACAGACGTATTTGAACACCCTGCGATTTTGCAAGTTCTCCCACTTAGAAATAATGGAGGGGTCTGAAATTCACATTGTAGGTGCATTCCCACTCTGAGAGACAGAATTAAAAAAAAAATTCAGGAAATCACATTGTATGATTTTTAAAGAATATGTTTGTCTTGCACTGCTGATCATAAGTATTTGAACACCTAAGAAACAGCAAGAATTCTGGCTCTCAAAGACCTGTTACTGTGCCTTTAAAAAGTCCACCTCTACTCCACTCATTAATCTAACTTAGTAGCACCTGTCTGAGCTCTTTAAAGACACCTGTCCACCCCACAGTCAGTCAGACAGCAACTACTACCATGGGCAAGACCAAAGAGCTGTCAAAAGACACCAGAGACAAAATTGTGGACCTCCACAAGGCTGGAAAGGGCTACGGGGCAATTGCCAAGCAGCTTGGTGAAAATAGATCAACTGTTGGAGCAATTGTTAGAAAATGGAAGAGGCTAAAGGCGACTGTCAGTCTCCCTCGGACTGGGGCTCCATGCAAGATCTCACCTTGTGGGGTATCACTGATGATAAGAAAGGTGATGAATCAGTCCAGAACTACAAGGGAGGAGCTGGTCAATGACATGAAGAGAGCTGGGACCACAGTTTCAAAGGTCACTGTTGGTAGAACACTACGCCGTCATGGTTTCAAATCATGCATTGCACGTAAGGTTCCCCTGCTCAAGTCATCACATGTCCAGGCCCGTCTGAAGTTAGCCAATGACCATCTGGATGATCCAGAGGAGGCATGGGAGAAAGTCATGTGGTCAGATGAGACCAAATTAGAACTTTTTGGTCTAAACTTCATCCGTCATGTTTGGAGGAAAAAGAAGGATGAGTTGCATCCCAAGAACACCATCCCTACTGTGAAGCATGGGGGTGGTAACATCCCGCTTTGGGGGTGCTTTTCTGCGAAGGGGGCAGGATGACTACACTGTATTAAGGAGAGGATGAATGGGGCCATTTATTGTGAGATTTTGAGCAACAACCTCCTTCCCTCAGTCAGAGCATTGAAGATGGGTTGAGGCTGGGTCTTCCAACATGACAACGACCCGAAGCACACAGCCAGGATAACCAAGGAGTGGCTCCGTAAGAAGCATATCAAGGTTCTGGAGAGGCCTAGCCAGTCTCCAGACCTAAATCCAATAGAACATATTTGGAGGGAGCTGAAACTCCGTGTTGCTCAGCGACAGTCCCGAAACCTGACAGATTTAGAGGAGATCTGTGTGGAGGAGTGGGCCAAAATCCCTGTTGCAGTGTGTGCAAACCTGGTCAAGAACTACAGGAAACGTCTGACCTCTGTAATTGCAAACAAAGGCTTCTGTACCAAATATTAACACTGATTTTCTCAGGTGTTCAAATACTTATGTTCAGCAGTGCAAGACAAATAAATTCTTTAAAAATCATACAATTTGATTTCCTGAGTTTTTTTAAAAAATTCTGTCTTTCAGAGTGGGAATGCACCTACAATGTGAATTTCAGACCCCTCCATGATTTCTAAGTGGGAGAACTTGCAAAATCGCAGGGTGTTCAAATATTTCTGTTCCTCACTGTAGATCTGCTCCCTGCCCAGGAGTGACACTTAGTCATTTATTTCTGGACGCAGTATCTCCCATTATTTTTTGAGTTCAGCAGAACTTGTTTAACCTCATACCCTCCTATATTCCAGCTCCACAGAGCTTGATGGGCTTGTTGGTGGATGCTTTGAACCTCAAATTCCTAGACAACAATGTGTGGTCCTTGAACCAGCAAGTCCTTCAGTGTGTTTGCAGTCAATGGGAGGTACCCAGATTTTGATCTGATGGGAACCCCAACCAACAAGTGCAATAACTTCCTGTTGTAAAAGTGCACTTTCGAGTAGTAGAAGCAGTGGATGAGCTAATGTCCAGCTGGACCTGCAATTTAGCATATATATTTCCACCAGTTCCATTGGTCTTCAGGCTCCTCAACAGGGTCTGCAATCATTCAGGTGTGGTAATAGCAATCTTTCACCTGTGGCCTTGCAGGCCTTGGTATCCTCTATTGCGGTATCTGGCCCTGGAACCTCCTATTCTCCTTCCTGAGATTCCAGATCTTCTACAACAGGGACATGTGTTACATTCTAACCCAGCTAAATTAAGCCTGGTGGTCTGGAGGCTGAAAGGTGAAGACTAGCTTGTTCTTCCTGCTGAAAGCTAGGACTCCTACTACAAACCTCATGTACAGTACAGTCCGAAGGCTTTGAACTGCTAGCCCATGCTTTAATAGATATATTAAAGTTTTTGCAGGCATGCTTGAATATGGGTTTGCATGTTGGCACCCATACAGTACAAGGGTTCTTACCCTGTTCTCACTCTCTGGGACAAGGTGGGAATCTCTTCAGTTAGTAAGCCAAATTTTGAAAGCCTGTGCCTCAAGAAAGATTGTTTATTCCACCTTGGGACTTGCAAGGAGTGCTGAACATGTTCTCTTATCCACCTTTCTTTTTGGATCAGTCATTTCTGTCATATTGACAGAAAGCAGTATTTCTTAAGCTGGGGATGTCAGATATCCAAGCCTTAGGCTGTAATCCACCAAACTGCTGCCATTTCCCAGAGAAATAAGTCATGCGGAAAGATGTTCAAACCTTTCATCTCAATTTGGGAATTTACTGCCAACATTCCAGAAAGAATCCCCCTATGCTTTGGATGTTGGTGCTACATTGAGAAATATTGAAATAACCTCTTCTTTCAGAAAGGCAGACAATTTGTTCATAATTCCTGGAGGGGTCAAGAAAGGGCTGTCTACATATACAGGGATACATGCATTGTGGCTGGTTAATGTAATCCAGAGGGCTTACCTGGTGAAGAAGATGTCAAGTCTTACTCACCAGAAGAATTTTGTCCTTTCTGCAGAATTCAGAAGTGTATCTCCAGAGTTAATCAGCAGGTCTGCAAACTGGTTCACATGTGGCCCGTTTCTAACCCATTACAGGGTTGATACAGCAACATTAATCACAGTGGAATATGAACATTCAGTTCTAAAGGAATCTAATGATTTGTCTGTTTATTAAGATACTTCAGCATCACCCTGGCATGCTATGTCCATGTGTATGCTTGTGTCAGGAAAACGGAAAATTGTATACTTGCTTATCAGTAATCTTCTTTTCCTGATGTGTAAGCATGGCAGCATACAAAACCTGAAAATCATGAAAAAACAGCCCCTAGGAAAGCACCCCAGGGACACAGTGGTATATAGCACCCCACAAGGCTTGTACCAGCTAATCCAACATGTAGACACAAGTGGGGGGGATTATTGTTTAAGGATTTACCCCCACACCTTTTTTTCCAGGTGAGCAGACAGCTGCTTATAATTTATACATGTTTTCACAGTAATAGAGTCTTTATCTAATTTTTCTGCAGCATACAAAACTCTGCAATAGGAAGAAGGGTCAGCCGCACACCGGAGGATAGATGAATATAGTGTGTATTTATTAATCCATAGGACACACAAAATGACAGGACATTATTATTATTATGCAGGATTTATATCACCCGCAACCTCCGCAATCTGAACCCGACCCATCTCCACCCAGCAGCTGACCGTCTGTATGACAGCATCCTCCCCCTGTCATGCCCTGACCTGGCCACTACCGCATACAACGACTCACTGTCAGCTGCCCTTGACTCCCTGACACCCCTAACCACACGTAGCATTAGACCCTGACCGCTTCAACCCTGGCAAAACGACCACACGAAATGCCTCAAACGATGCAGTCGCTCGCTGGAGCGCTTATGGCACAAAACCAGATCCCCTCATGCGTTCTCCCTCTATAAAGCCGCCTACCTCGCCTACACCACTTCCCTCCACGCCGCCAAGCAAGCCTATTTCATAACCCTTATCAACACTCTCTCCACCTGTCCTCGTCGGCTCTTCGCCACTTTCAAATCCCTGCTCTCTCTCCCCACCCCCACCCAGCATCTCACTCACCGCCCACGAGATTGCCACTCACTTCCAAAACAAGATTGACGCAATCCGTAATGACATTGTCAACTCACAATACACCTCTCCACCCAGCCTCCCGCCCTCCTTCAACCCCTCAACCCTCCCCTCCCCTGACCTCACAGTCGCACTACCCCCCACTATACCTAACGCCCTGCACATCATCACCCCCCACCACTCCGCTCCTTCAGCCCAACTACCCCCGAGGAGGTCTTCAAGGTCTTCACTGAAGCCCGCCTCACCGCCTGCCCCCTGGACCCTATCCCCTCACAGCTCCTCCAGTCACCCCCCCACTCCATCATTCGCTCCCTCACCCACATCTTCAATCTCTCCCTTTCCACCGGCACCTTCCCCTCCCCTCTAAAGCACGCACACATCACCCCCATACTCAAAAAACCCTCCCTTGACCCCACTAACCTTAAGAACCTTAGACCCATCTCCTTGTTGCCCTTCACTTCCAAGCTCCTTGAGCGCCTGGTCTACAATTCCCTAAGCGCCCACCTCACTGATAACAACCTCCTTGACCCCCTACAGTCTGGCTTCCGCCCCCTGCACTCCACCGAAACCGCCCTACTTAAAATCACCAATGACCTGCTAACTGCCAAAGCCAATGGCCACTATTCTATCCTCCTGCTCCTCGACCTCTCCGTGGCCTTCGACACTGTTGGCCACCCTCTCCTCCTTGCCAAACTGCACTCCCTTGGCATCAAGGACGCTGCTCTCTCCTGGTTCGCCTCCTACCTTTCCCAACGCTCCTTCAGCGTCACCTACAACACTGCCACCTCCCCCTCCCTCCCCCTCTCAGTCGGGGTCCCCAAAGGCTCTGTCCTCGGGCCCCTCCTCTTCTACATCTATACCTACTCCCTTGGCAAACTTATTCACTCCCACGGCTTCAATTACCACCTCTATGCCGACAACACACAAATTTACCTCTCCACCCCCCACCTCACTCCCTCACTCTCCGCCCGCATCGCCCACCTCCTGAACGACATATCAGACTGGATGTTGCTCCATTTCCTCAAACTTAACCTATCTAAAACTGAGCTCCTGGTCTTCCCCCCACCCCGTGCCCCCCCCATCCTCTCCATCACTACTAACAACGCCACCATCTTTCCCACCCCACAAGCCAAAGTCCTGGGTGTCACCCTGGACTCTCACCTCTCCTTCCTACCCCACATCCAACTGCTATCTAGATCTTGCAGGCTCCACCTCCGCAACATCTCCAAGATACGCACATTCCTCACCCCAGACACCACCAAACAACTTGTACACTCCCTCATCATCTCACGCCTGGACTGCTGCAACTCCCTTCTCACTGGCCTACCCAAACAAACGCTATCCCCACTCCAGTCGATCCTAAACTCAGCGGCCAGACTCATCCACCTCACCAAGCGCTCAACATCTGCCTCCCCCCTCTGCCAATCCCTTCATTGGCTCCCGATTGCCCAACGCATCAAGTTCAAGCTGCTAACCCTGACCTACAAGGCCATTCACAATGCCGCCCGAACTACATAACTGATCTGATACCCAGATACTACCCTACCCGTGCCCTCCGCTCCTCACAGGACCGCCTGCTCTCTAGCTCCCTGGTCTCCTCCTCCCACGCCCGATTGCAGGACTTCTCCAGGACTTCCCCCATCCTCTGGATCTCCCTACCCCAATCCATCAGACTGTCACCTACCCTCCTCACCTTCAGGCGCACCTTGAAAACCCTCCTCTTCAGGGAAGCCTACCCCAACCTCACCTAACACCCGACCTCACCTAACAACTAACCTCCTCCACTCCACCCACCACTCCATCCCCCACAGCCATCTCCTCCCATGCCACCTTCCCCTCCCTCCTAGATTGTAAGTTCGAAAGAGCAGGGCCCTTGAACCCCTCGTGTAGTGTATTGTTACTGTCTTGTCTCATGTTATGTCCCCCTTGCTACTGTACAGCGCTGAGCATGCCCTTTGGCGCTATATAAATACTATATAATAATAATATAGCACCAACGGTTTGCTCAGCGCTTTACATTATAGTGGGAGACAATGCAGTAGCAATACAGTTCAATACAAGAGGGAATTGAGGGCCCTGCTCCTTGGAGCTTAAAATCTAGGAGGGGAGGGTGAGTGGTACATTAGGTAAAATTGTGGGATATGGAGTGGTTGGAAGAGTAGAGGATTCCAGTATTAGCAGAGGGCGGGATAGGCTTCCCTGAAGAGATAGGTTTTCAATGATCGCCTAAAGGTAAGTAGAGTAGGTGATAGTCTGATAGATTGGGGTAGGGAGTGCCAGAGGATGGGTGACACCCTGGAGAAGTCGAGGAGACGAGAATGGGAGGAGGAGATAAGGGAGCTAGAGAGTAGGAGGTCTTGAGAGCAGAGTGTACGGTTTGGGTGATATTTACAGATAAGATCGGATATGTAAATTGGGGCAGTATTATGAACAGCTTTGTATGTCATAGATAGTATTTTGAATTTTATCCGTTGGGCAACTGGGAGCCAGTGGAGGGATTGGCAGAGAGGGGTGGCAGATACAGAGCGATTAGTGAGGTGGATGAGTTTGGCAGCAGCGTTCATGATAGACTGAAGGGGGGATAGCCTGCGATGAGGTAGGCCAATGAGGAGGGAGTTATAATAGTCGAGGCGTGATATGACATGGGAGTGAATAAGTTGCTTAGTGGTTTCCGGGGTTAGGAATGGTCGTATCTTGGAGATGTTGCGGAGGTGAAGTCTACATGATTTTGTCAGTGATTGGATCTGGGGCTGGAAGGACAGATGGGAGTCTAGGATTACACCTAGTACCCTGGCACGATGGGATGGACTAATGATTGTGATAAGGACATGAATACAGGACTTGTTAACGCATTTCACACTATCTCATGCTTAATCATAACCTTATCCTATGTCCTATGGATCAATAAATACACAATATATTCATCTTTCCTCCGGTGTGCGGCTGACCCTTCTTCCTATTGCATCGTGTGTGGTGGCGAGCCAGAGCCTGCACCTGTTGTGGATTGATCTGGAATGTTTGCTGGAGCGGTATACCTTTTGTTCTTTGCATACAAAACCCTCCCAGAGCTTTGCATTGAGGATAGTCATGAAAATGGTAACCTTGTGATGGGCATTTCATGAGATACCCATAGGTAAGTTGCCATGCTTAAGCATCAGAAAAGTAAAATTACCAATAGACAAGTATACAATTTTCCATTTTATACCATTTAGTGAAATCATCTCTGCACTGCGTAATCGATACCCGGACACTTTCACTACATGTTTCGCCATGTTTCTTAATTCAACTTTATTGTAATTAGAAATCATTGGCAATAGCGTGTGATAAAATGTAAACATGTATCTCTTCCAACTGGAAAAAAAACTCGATAAAGACCTACTTAGAAACAAACGTCAGCCTTGAGTAAAGATCAAAGACACATTGTGATTTCATTCTTGGCATTGTAAGTTACAAATAGACATGTTCCATGAGCAGATGTAGTGCATTATTCCATGTGAAGAGGTTTGCTCCTAACAAAACAAGAGAACATGTCACACTTGAACATCTATATCAACACAGACATCTTGTTCCCTCTGAACAGATTAATACATTCCAAGCTCTGAAATATCTGTCAAAAGATTTATCAAAATAAAGTTTTGTTTACATCTATGCATCTTCTAATACGATGTGTCAAGGCTGTTTAAGGATGAAAGGCTTTATTCAATGGAGGCAAAAAATATTATTTAGGGGTTATTTTAGCAAATTAAAATTCCTTTGCTGTTAGCTTTATTCTAAAATTAATAGTATTTTTACTTGTGTCTAATGTAGTGGACCTTAAAGCAGAATTTTACCCCTAAAGGGATGGATCCTTGGATAGGTACGTGTCTCTTTATTAAAGGGTAAGTTCACGGTTTTGGTAAGAATTTCACTTTTCACAATAAATAGAAGGGTTTTTCCAATGCCATTTCTGGCCCAGCCATCCCAAAGTACTTCCACAGGACATTACATTTTTCATCAGTTTATGTGAGATTTTGAACTGATTTTCAGATTGCATCATTTCCTGTCGATGATATCTCAGCATTCACTTCATGTAGGCCACTTCCCAGAAACCTTCACTTCCTAGTTGCATCACAGAAGAGGGTGTGATAGGGTGCGTTCACCAGTCTGGACCACACCCCCTCATTAAAATACTACCTTCCTCCCATCAGATATGTAGTACAAGGGCCGGTCTGATTTGATACCAATTGAATAGATTGTTCAGGTGGGTCCTCCTATTCCATAGTTCTGGTAAATCTAAAGGAAACTTTAGATTTTATAGTATTGTATTGTATAGTGTATGGCCATCTTTATACAAGTAAATAGGAGGGAGCGAATGGAGACACTCAGTTGTCAGGCCCCATTCACATCTCCACATAGTGAAGACTCACATTCCCACATGCATTTGTTTTGGGTGTTTTGGAGTGTTTTCATTCGTCATGAATAGGGCAGCCCACTTACTTGAATGGGTTGCTATACACGCAACAATGACCTCAGATAAGCTCAAGAACTTTTTTTTAGAGCGGAGCACGGTGCTTTACCACAGTTTTTGGTGTGTTTGCCGCACTTGGCGTGCCCTTAACATGTAATGACAACACAAACATGATGCACATTTGCAAGGTGTTTCTGAAATGCATGGCAAAGCGTGCATTTTCTGTGCAGAGTGCCATGCATTCGGAAACACACAGATGTGAATGGAGCCTCACTGTTTTTCTAGTGACACACATAGGGCAACCCATTGATTTTAATAGGCTACGCTATGCGTGGCAAAGTAGCTCATGTGATATTTTTGAATCGTGCATCTGGCACGTTTTTTACTGTGTGTTTTGCTACATTTGTCACCAATTTTTTCCTGTGGCAAAATGTGTGCTTGTTTTTGGTGTGCCGTTAACAATTAATGACACTGAAAGCACTAGTTAATTTTAGGTGTGTATAGATGGCCATAAACTATACTGTCTCTGCACAATCTCCGTTAGATTTGTACTAACTGTATAATAGGAGGACACACCATCTATCCAATCACTCTGTATCCAATCAAGCAGGTCCTTGCATTACATCAGGATTGTCCCATGGGCTGTACTGGGGGCTCAGGGAGTTTAGCATTCGGCCTGAACCCATCTGTAGAGATGCTGGAGTAGCGAAGGAAAATGCACATAGGGAGAGATGCCGGGGATGCTGTGAAAAAATTGTTGATGGGTAAAGGGTTTATGTTTAATGAGGTCAGTGCAGGATGTGTGTGCTAAAGAGATCAGCTGGTTATCTGCTTCCGGGGTCCTACTGGCTCCTCTATCCTCTGTCTACATTCCAGGAATTGAAAAAGCAAAGGTAAGGCCTTGTTCTCCAGACCAAAGAGAGACTGTATATTTTTGAAACTGAGGTACATTAATGGTTTATTTGTGCATATGGGAGCTGGATTTTAGAAAAAAAAAAAGTAAACTTAGCCTTTAAGTCAGCAGCTACAGTACAGGTGCATCTCATAAATTGGAATATCATCAAAAAGTTTATTTATTTCAGTAATTCAATTCAAAAGTGAAACTCGTACACACGGAATTATATATTTTAAGCATTTCTTTCTTCTAATTTTGATGAATATGACTTACAGCTAGTGAAAACCCAAAATTAAGTATCGCAGAATATTAGAATATTGTGAAAAAGTTCAATATTGTAGACTCATGGTATCACACTCTAATCGGCTAATTAACTCAAAACACACTCATTTAAAGAGTTGCCCATAGAAAATATAGGGTACTGAAGTTCCTTGTCGCTTTCGGGCATGTGCAAATTTAAAGTTTGACATGTTGGTTATCTATTTGCTCGCGTTAACCTCATCTTTGATATTTTACTAGAAAATTGGGTAATATATTGCATTTTTGTGGCCTAAAATTAACTTTAATTTATTTGTTACTGAAGTTTTGTGTTAAATAAACTGTTGCACAAATACTGTGTGACATAACAAATGTGAGGGTTTTAGCTAATCTTCAGGCACAAAACTATTTTTTAACATGTGACAGTGAATTTGTTCTACGGTCTAACTCGAGTGGATAAATAAATAACAGAATAATTCTTATTTTTTCTGTGAAAATGCTGCTCCAGGTTTTCTAAAGCAGTCACATAACCAAAAGCCTAGGCATCTGGTCCCTCTGAAAAAGAAGATTGGTCAATCTAAATACTGACACTTGTTTTTGACAGAAATCACATGTCCAACTGCCTTCACTGAAGCTGGATTTTCAGAATTAAAAAAACAAACGTATGATAGAGTTGTGTTTCATTCATGTCCAGGGAGATTGGTTACAGTGACATGGGCTGTAAACTTGACAATGTTGCACACAGTGGACACAGGAAGATTAACATCTGTTAATTGATACAGGTGAGATGAGTTACAAATTACAGGAGCATCACAAACTGGGAATGTAATTATTTCTTACAATTTTTAGAAGGTGCCAACAATTTTGTCCAGTCCATTTTTGGGGTTTTGAGAGGAATGTGTCAGATTTGGCTTTTTGTTTCTCCACTTTTTTGTTGCATACAAACACAAAGAAAAGAAATAAACACGAGAATGCCTAAACATTTGTAATTGCAACAATTTTCTGGGAAAAGAGGTGCATTATCTGACAGAAGCAGGGGCGGACTGACCATTTGGAAACTCAGGCACTGTCCGAGGGCCCGGGGTCAGTAGGGGGCCCCATGAGATGCCCCTGGTACCTTTTTCATAGGCTTTTTTGAGTTTGGGCAAGGACACAGAAGCCCCATGATCCCCTATTGCCCGGGGGCCCCATGAGTTGTCAGTCCGCCCCTGGACAGAAGTGTAGGGGTGCCAATATTTTTGGACAGGACTGTATATGTATTTCAAATGCGTATATAGTCTTTTGCTTGGAGTTAAGCTTTAAAAGAAAACCCCAATCAATTCCATTTAAAGTATATCAGACTTCATCACTGTTTGATCAATCTAGGTCATTGTTTTTCTTTTAATCTAGTACAAAGCTTATGCATGTGTCCCTGCGTATTCATTACCTGCAAAGTCATAGGCTTAAAAGTAAAATGCTTCATGTAGTTTAATTAGATTCCAAGCATCAAAGTCCTCACCTTGGATGCAAATGAATTACTGTAAAACACTAACTTTTTCATTTTTTTTTTTCTCAACATAATGTTTTTCTCTTAAGCATCAAAATCAGTTTTACATAATGTCTAGAGAAGAACCTGGTTTAATTAAAAACCTTTTAGTTGGCAAAACACTCAATAGGCCAGTAAACCAATAACTGATTGCATTTCATGGGGTGAGTTTTAAGCCCAACAGACCTATCACCTATTACAGAATTCATGCTAGATGCGCCATCCTGAAAATGAATTAATGGCTTTTGATTCAAGCATGACACATGACAATTTATCATTTAAATACTGAGGTTGTGATACAAATAAAAATAAGAGTGTTCGACTATCTGGCAAACATCAGCATTTGTCTGTGTCATGCAGAAGTGGCTTAATGTAATGAAAAGTTATTCATCCTATTGACTCTCAGATTGGAAAGGCCAAAGTCATCTTAAGATAAAGCAAACCTGTCTTTATGCTACTCAGAACTTATGAGATCAGTTTCACAACATTAAATAGTTGACAATATAGAAATTTGAACAGTAGAACAACATTGTTAACACAAGGCCTTAAAGAGGACCTGCATTGTGGGAGCTGTGCCTAAAAAGGAGAACAAAGGACTGGTCACAAGCCATGCCTATGGTCTCCCACCAGCTGAACTTTTTCCCCATTACTAGCTTATCATGTCTTGTTCTACACTGTTTGGAGTGTATGGATGTGAGCTGCTTGACCTTCTGTTATTTCAGTTTTGTGGAGTGCAACTGCTCTGGTTAGGACACAAGCGGTCCTTGAGGGAGTCTCGCAGCAGCATCCAGAAATTTGAGAAGATACAAGAGTTCCAAACCGGTAGTGGTTGTAGAGTCCTTAATCAGTTATTATATAATAAATGTAAAAACAGTCAACCCATGTCAAGGGTTTCCATCCCGTTTATCAAGACTTGAAGCTGAACTCCAGGATTATGACTAATATACCTTTGCAGTGGGGTCCCCCCACAATGGAAGGGTAAATGCTTGATGTTTCTAGGGCTATTGGGAGAAATGTATTATTTGCTGCAATTCTCACTCCAGCTGGCATGAGCCCTGTCCTCTTCTCCCTGTCAGTTTGCTGTTCCTTTGGCATCACCACATATAATGCAGAGCTATAATCCCTGTATTGTACCTGGAGGAGGCAAGCATGCAGCCGCGGCTAAGACTGGTTGCATGCTTGCCTCCTCCAGGTGCAGTGCAGGGTTTATAGCTGCAGCACTGGACTGGTTGCATGGATTGAGGAAGCCTACTGGAGCCAGGATATTTTTTTCAGAGTTCAGCTTTAACCATTTGCCTACAGGGCACTTTAACCCCATTCCTGCCCAGGTCAATTTTCAGCTTTCAGTGCTGTCACACTTCGAATGACAACTGCACAGTCAAGAAAGACTGCACGCATATGAAATTTGTATCATTTTTTTTCACATAAATAGAGCTTTCTTTTGGTGGTATTTAATAACCACTGGGTGTTTTATTTTTTGCTAAACAAACGAAAAAATAAATTTTTGAAAAAAAAACTAAAAAGTTTTCTTAGTTTTTTATTATAAAATTTTGCAAACAGGTAATTTTTCTCCTTCACTGATGTGTGTTGATGACGCTGCACTTAGGAGCACTCATAGGCAGCACTGATGGGCACTGATTAGGAGGCACTGATAGGCAGCACTTGATGGGCACTTATAGGCTGCACTGATATGGCCGTATTGATGAGTCCACACTGGTGGGCATTGATGAGGAGGCACTGATGAGGCTGCACTGATATGCGGCACTGATGCATACTGTTAGGTGGCAATGATGGACACTGATAGGCAGCTACATATTGATTAAAAATGACACCAAGGACCAACACATAGCAAATGCCCTATCACATGGTAAGGACCCTTAACATTCCACTTTTATTAAAGCCGACTCACCTAAGTAAACTAGTAAGATAAATGGTGTGGTCCGCATAACTCACAGCAAGTCTACAATCAACTAGGGCTAAAGAAAGCCCAACAGGAGGTTACTAGGCGGACCAGGTGACTATTTAAGAAAAAACAGGCTTTATTCAATCCAATTAGTACAAAAGCATAAAAGAGCATTAAGTTACCTACACACCGTACAAGAATTAAAAAAAACCCCAATGTTGTCTTGTCAACACAAAGGACTGTACAGCCAGCAAACACACCACCACCCCACTCATCCACACATATTTCGGATTACCCAATAATTTCCACTTGAAGAGTGGACTATTATTTATTTATTTCAGCTACTTATATAGCGCCGTCAATTTACGCAGTACTTTACATATATATTGTACATTCACATCAGTGCCTGACCCTCAAGGGGTGCACAATCTAAGGTCCCTAGCTTACATTCATGCAGACACATACTAGGCCCAATTTACACAGGAACCAATTAACCTACCAGCATGTCTTTGGAGTGTGAGAGGAAACCGGAGTACCCAGAGGAAACACACGCAGGCACAGAGAGAACATGCAAACTCCAGGCAGGTGGTGCCGTGGTTGGGATTTGAACCGACGGCCCTAGTACTGCCAGGCGGAAGTGCTAACCAATTAGCTACTGTGCTGCCTTAAAGTCCATAAATACTAGAGGGTAGGTAAAGCTGTAGGGCATTTGGCCCATATCATAAAGTCTGAACTAAACTATCCAGAAATGTCTGTGCTTTGTCGGTAGCCCTACATCCAGGTGTGGGCATGTTCTTGGGTTAAGTAGAAACCGCAATGTGGATGTGTACAAGTTCTTCAGCACAGTTCAGTCTGGTCAGGTTTTTGGTTTTCAAGCTAGGTACACTAGCCCCTAAAGACCTGAACACGAATGTAATTTGCAGGTGTTTCTGGAATAATGTATACACCTCTGACTGTATTCTATTTTTACCCATAGAAATGGGTTGGCGGTATTTTTAAACCTGGTAGCATTGGAAAGATATTTTCTTTATATCTTTCCATTGTTATGCATTTGTTAACTATAAGAAATGTGCTGTCTTTTTCCCTAATACATTTAGATAATTCCAATACAAACAATGCTGTGCAGCTAATAGCTTGAGTGATGATGTATATATGAGTAGGAGAGTGGCATCTAGTGGCTTAAGCAGTTTTCTGCATGCCGGTAGGTATATAAGTACCATGGAGAGTGGCCTCTCCCATCCCTGAAGAGGCCTAAGCTAATTGGGCGAAACATATAGGAGGACATGTCATCACGTTATTGACGTAGCTGACGTCTTCACGAAGACAACGGTGTCGGCCAGCATACATTGCATTGTGGCCTGACCAGCTTACACCATCCATAGCCACTGAGGGCTACACATCTGCAGGCATCTCTGAGACCCCATCCAAGGGCAAGATGCTTCCGTGGCTGCCATCAGGTGAAGAGGCGAAGATGCTGTATGTCTTCTCGAATGGGCCGATGACTTTCACGGATGCCTTGAAGTGGGATGGGTGAGCCTAGGTGTATGACACTTGAAGGTCTACCTTTTATAATTATATGGCTATTTGAACTTTTCCCACTGTGAGCTTATTATGATGTGGAAGAGTAGCTGTACCTCAGTGATGGTTTTACTGATGTATGAGTGCTGATCAGACTGAACTGTGCTGAAGAACTTATACAAACCCACGTTGTGGTTTCTTCCGAACCCAGGTACATGCCCACACCTGGATGTAGGGCTAGCGGCATAGCACGGACATTTCTGGATAGTTTAGTACAGACTTTATGATATGGGCCAAATGCCCTACAGCTTTACCTACCCTCTAGTATTTATGGGTTTTAGTCCACTCTTCAAGTGGAAATTATTGGGTAATCCAAAATCTGTGGATGAGTGGGGTGGTGGTGTGTTTGCTGGCTGTACAGTCCTTCATGTTGGTAAGACAACTTTGTCTTTTTTTAATTCTTCTTCTTTTCCTGGTCCGCCTAGTAACCTCCTATTGGGCTTTCTTTAGCCCTAGTTGATTGTGCACTTATAGGCAGCACTGGTGGACACTAATAGGCAGCATTGAAAGACACTGACTGGTGGTGCTGATAGGTGGCACTGACTGGTGGTACTGATGGGCACAGATTGGCAGCACTGATGGGCACAGATTGGTAGCATTTCTGGGCACTGATGGGTACCTTTGGGGCTGCACTTATAATCAGGGCAATGATAACCAGTGCCCTGATTACCAGTGTAGATGTCTCCTTTAATGCTTGCTGTTGACAGCGCGAGGAAAGTGCTGCCGATAACCAGCAACTGTGTTTACATCGTGATCAGCTGTGATTGGATACAGCTGATCATGTGGTAAAATTGTAATTGACCCTTTACTGTGTCATATGATCACCTGTGTCCAAAGGACAGAGCGATCACAGAGAGTCCCAGATGGCCATCATATGACACCCTCCCAGAACTGGACGACCATGCTGTAGCAGTCATTCGGTCAGCAAGTGGTTAAAGTTTTTTCTAGAAAAGATGCTGGGCCCCTGAAACGTTAAAAGGTTCAGGAGTAACATTTTCTCCTTTGCTCAAAGAAGGCTTCAACAACTGATTGTAATAGTGGCTGCCACTTTTAAGTTTTTTTTGCAGACAGCACCTGGCGAAAACCCTCCATAATGCTTTAGTTATGTTATTCAGTTTATGATGTATTAAATAGTTATGGATTCTACAACCACTAGTATGGTGCCTTGGTCTCTTCTCAAACTCCTTGTTCTGCACTCTTTGGGGTTGATTTACTAAAACTGGAGAGTGCAAAATCTGGTTCAGCAGTGCAAGGTAGTCAATCAACTTCTAACATCAGTTTGTTCAATTAAGCTTTGACAAAAAAAAAACTGGAATCTGATTGGCTTCTATGCAGAGTTGCAGCAGATCTTAGTAAACCAACCCCTTTGTGTCATCGTGGTATGCGCAAGTTTTGCTTCCTTACTTAGAGGTGCTGATGACTGGTGATCTAATGGTAGGTGGGAAAATAATTAGGAAGCAGCGGGAGACTTAGGCCCCTTTCACACGAGTGGACCGATGGGGCCCCCCTGTCTGTTTTTCAGGCAGACTAGATCAGTCCATCCATAGACATCTATGGACTGGTGGGTGTCAGCGGACAATAGTCACATTCGATCCCATCCTGTATGACAAAAACAGATGGATGGGGATCCATTCTTCATCCGTCCAGCAGATTGAATCGGATGACCATCGGGTAGAAACTGATAGGCGGTCCATTTCCATTCGACCAACCCATTGAAATCACAGATCGGACAGAGACCTGTCATTCACCTGTTTAGCGGGGATCAGTGGAGAGATCCCCCCGCTGAACAGGCAGATCATGCTGACAAATCTGCCCTGTCTGAAAGGGGCCTTAGAGGAACACCAATCCTTGCACTGCAAGTTTTTAGGCACAGCTTTCTCTCTAGCAAGAACAGAAGCATGGCATTGAGATCACCAAACCAGATTCCAAATCTTGTGAGTCTACAAGCACAATGCCCTAGATTAGATAAAGTACACTGCAGATATACAACTATGAGGCTCAAAGAACAGGAAGAACGCTTCTGTTTTAGGAGGAATCTAAGACAAAAGGTACATTTTTTAGAGTACAGTTTAGGCTGAATTAACATTTCCTGATGTTACCCATTATATACAGTAGCTCTTCCTTTTTTGTTTAGTTCAGGTCCAATTAATAGTGTTTCCATGATGACAGAAATATAGGAATCATTGCTGTTTTTTTAAGCTGCAGGCTCTGTGGTTGTCATCCTGGCTTCACGACCTTGCAAGACATTGATCTGGAACAAGCATGCAGTGAGTAAAGTCACTGATGCACTAGGTAGTGAAATCAAGATCAGAATGGCAGTCCTGGAGCCTGCATGCTGTATCAGCAATGGCCACAGCAGCATTTCTGTCCTTTAGAGGGACAATATTGCAAAAGTTCATCGCAGACCATCTTCTGGGCCATCTGGGTCATCTCAGGGTGCAGGTAAAAGAATTCAAATTCTAGTTTCATGTGTTTCAATGTGTGTTCAATTGAGTTGCAATGTCTGCCTTTATAGCCCAATGAATACCCTGTAAAGTCTTTTACATTACTATCTTAGCAGCTGATTACTGCTTAAAGTGGTTGTAAAGCCTTACATATACCCATTGAAGTGACTGGCCGCATCTCTGGTGATACACAGAGATAAAACAAATCCTCCTACAGAAGTTATACTTCTCTACATTCAAAGTGCTGAATTTTCCAAGTTTGTCTGTGAGTTCAGAAAAAAAAGGGTTGGGGGGTTGGTGAGCTAAAATTACACTCTGCAGAGCTCAGTGAAAAGAGCTCTGAGAGATGATTGGAGGGAATAGACATGCCCCCGTAAAACAGCTCACAGGAACAGAGCTGAGGCTGGCAATCTGCTGGAGGTCCTTCCTCTGTCACCATTCTTCTCTTGGTGTCAGGGAAACTTGTCAGATGTGACTCATGCAGATAGCAAAGGAATGAGGAAACTAACAGAAATGACACTTAGTGCTCTTAAGTGAGGGAAAGTACACACTATAGATGGATATAGCAAAAGATATTCCTGGTCCGAGATTTACAACCACTTTAAAGATGAAATTTAGGTGGCTATAAAACACTATTTAAAAAAGATGCTTTGCTCAATCAGACAAGATTCCTCAGTCCCTCATGGAAGGAACAGCCTTACTCCACCATCTTTTGCTATGTTTAATTAATCTGAATTCACCTTGCCGGGCAATCTTGCAGATTGCACTTTTTCTGTCGTGGCATCGGCTGTGCGTCTGGATCACAAAAGGAACTTTTAACCACGCCTCTTCCTTTCAGTACACATCTGGTGATCTGTCGCTGAACACCTGTGGGGTAGAAATACATATACCAATAATTAATTGAGCTGTTCATTAGCAGGAGACAGAATGAAGGCTTCGAAGGAACCTTTTGTTCCAATCTGCAATTAAATTGAAACTCCAGCATTTTATTTTTTCCAGAAATACAATTCTGTTTGTTCTGGCGCTCTGAGATTTTTTCTTTAATTAGTCACCAGGGCAGAAAGTGAGCAAAATATGTACAACTGTTACACAGACAGCAACAAAATAAATCATTTTAGCTGGGAAGAGTTAAAATATCAGACTCATTATTATACAGCGCTCAGCATAAATACGTAAACCCCAACAGATTTGTCAGAAAACCTTTACTTTCCTTTCAGAATCAACATTTTCAATGGAACACTATACTACAAAATGCTCTCACAAATGCCGGCCATTGATTGCAAATAATGAATAACAAATTTATTCAAGACCATGTTGCAAAAATGAATACACCCAAATGAAAGTCTTAGGGCTCTTTAACACGGGCGTTCCATATGTCCATTTTTCATCTGCCCGTTTACAGATGAAAAACGGACCCCCATTTATTTCTATGGACGAGCGGATGTAAATGAATGATCATCCATTTACATCCGTTAATGTCCGCATCCGTTAAAATCCATTTTTTTGAACAGAAGAAACCCCCATTTTTCTTCCCTAGAAAAAAAACCCCAGAACGGACGAAAAACGTATGTAAATGGACAAAAAATGGATGTAAACGGACATAGGTTCGTTTTTGCATTGGTAAAGGATGTAAAAAAAGTATGTAAACTGGTGAAAAATGGATGTAAACTGATGAAAAACGGATGTAAACTGGTAAAAAACGGATGTAAACTCATGAAAAATGGATGTAAACTGGTGAAAAACAGATGTAAACTGATGAAAAATGGATGTAAACTGGTGAAAAACGGATGTAAACTGGTGAAAAACTGATGTGAACTGATCTGTTTTTTCTTGGAAAAAACGTGATTGAACTGATGAAAGAAACAGAACGCCCATGTGAAAGGACCATAAGGCTGGCCATACATTATACAATTTTCTTGAGAATTTTGCTTTAGATTTACCAAAAACCATATCAAGCGCTATCACGCATGAGCGGAAACAGAAGATGACCTGGATGTTTATGTCCAAGGAATCTTCATAAACACGAATGAAAAATCCAAATGTTAAAAGTAGATTGGCCTAATGAGATAATGAAACCAGAATTCTGCAGATTATATTTTATGTATCACTATTTATGTATATAGGTCATGTAATAAACGATATTATACTCATTGCTGGTAATTGTGTATATCACTCGTTCTGGCTGGAAGGGCGTGGCTACAAGGTCACACGCACACTGCGTCACTTCCACTTGTATGGAAGACGTCAACACTACGTATTGCCCGACGAACAATATTTTTAGATTAGTTAATGTGGGCCACGATTTCCACCAATGAACGAACGCCTCTCGGTGGTCGGATGGCCGATCGGTCGATTTTCTAATTGTGTATTTCCACCTTAAGGAGCAAAGCTAAATTTTAGACAACAAAATCCTAATTAACAAGAATTCAACTACAAGTGAGTCTAATTATTTATTAAACAGGGAAGTTAGAGGTAGTGTATTGAATAGGGTCAAAAATATTGAAAAAATGCCCCTAAATCTCCCCCTTCCCACTTTTGTTTTCTTCCTCTATCAGTTTAATGTTTCTTCTTGAAAAAAGGGCAGCTCTTCTTCTTTTCTTTGTATTTCTTCTTTCCTATTGCATTGAGGTACAATATGGAGGCTCAAACATATCCACCCCTTCTTAGGGGAATAAGTAAGAGGTAAATTAGTATCCTTTAGTACCCATTCCCACAAAGAGTTTAAAAAAAAAAGAAGTGAAAAAATACTTTAATGACATTACATTAAATAAACACAAAAAAAATGTTCAGAGGGCAATCGGGTGTAAACGGACAGCTGACTCAGCAGGGGACAGATCCCATACCTAGAGAAATGGATCAGTCCCATATGAAAAGGGCTTAGGCAACCCTTGATTGAACAGTAAAATTGCATCAACAGACTGATAAGACCATTCAGAATACCCAGTTTTCCCCAAACACTGCTCTTCCTTCTTCCAGTACGAGTGCTGAACTCGAGTCAAGTTCAGGTATTTAAACTATTACTATAATACAGGATTTATATAGCGCCAACAGTTTGCTCAGCGCTTTACAATATAAAGGGAGACAATACAGTAACAATACAGTTCAATACAAGAGGGTTAAGAGGTCCTTGCAGCTTACAATCTAAGGCTAGGTTCACACCTATGCAGGTTGCGTTTGAGCCATTTCTGCAATGCATTTCTGCGTTGCGTTTTTGCACTTGCATTTTTGATGCATTTTTGCCACATTTTTTATGCGTTTTGCAGGGGGTTATTTTCCTTTTTTAAAATTTTTCTTGTTGCTAGGCAGATTTAAAATGCAAAATGCATCAAAAACGCGTCAAAAATGCATCAAAAATGCAGCAGACGCAATACATGCTTTTCTTCAGCATTTCCATTGAAGTCTATAGAACCAAAAACGCAACTTTTTGCGTTCAAAAAAGTATCTGACCCTTTCCAAAAAAATGCACTGGGTGAAAATGCGCAGATGTGAACATGTCCCATAAGAGATCATGTTAAATGGACTGTACTGCGTTTCTGCACAATGCAAAACGTTGCAGAAAACACTGAGGCGTGAACCTAGAGTAAGAGACTAGCTAGTTGCACTGAAAAATATACATACCTATATTTTTTATTAACCACTTGCCGCCCTGCCACTGTAGAAATACGGCGGCAGAGCGGCACTGGCAGGCAAAACCACGTTTTAAAATGCGTGTTTTGTAAACAGATAGGGGGCGCGCGTGAGGCGCGCCGCCGCCCTATCTGTCCCGTCGATCACCGCCGCGGATGTCAGTCGCCGGGTCACAGCCGGTCTTTACTGGCTGTTTCCCGGCAATCGGCGGCAAATAGTGACAGACAGCACAGCTGCAGTAGCTGTGCTGTCTGTCACTTCCCTTACAGCTCGAGGACGAGCTGATTGAGAAAGAAGAGTTTCTCTCTCTCGATCAGCCTTGTCCCGTCCAGCACACACCCCGCCCCCTAGTAAAACACTCCCCTCACTCAGATAACCCTTCCCTGCAAAATAAAGTTAACCCCTTCCTCCCCAGTGCCATTAGTACAGTGTCAGTGGTTTTTTTTTTGCACTGATCACTGTATTAGTGTTTTTGGGGATGTCAGTGACCCCAAGTCAGTAACCCTCAATGTCAGAATGTCCGCCACAGTCCCGCAGTCCCGCCATAAGTCGCTGGTCGCTGCCATAAGTCACTGATCGCCGCCATAAGTCGCTGATCGCCGCCATTATTAGTATAAAAAAAACCTAAAAATTCCAGTATCTTTCCCGCCATTTGTAAATGCTATAACTTTCACATAAACCAATTAATTTACACGTATTGGGTTTTTTTTTTTCAGCATGTCGCAGAATGCATTTTGGCAGAAATTTATGACTAAATTTGATTTTTGCATTTTTTTTACTGGACATGTTTTATAGCAAAAAGTCCAACATATTGTTTTTTTTTCCTCAAAATTGTCAGCCTTTTTTTTATAGCACAAAAAATAAAAACTGCACAGGCAATCAAATAGCACCAAAAGAAAGCTCAATTTGTGGGGAAAAAAAGGATGTAAATTTCATTTATGTACCGTATTGCATGACCGCGCAATTGTCCGTTAACCACTTGCCTACCAGGCACTTATACCCCCTTATTTACCAGGCCAATTTTCAGCTTTCAGCGCTGCTGCACTTTGATTGACAATTGCGCGGTCATGCAACATTGTACCCATATGAAATTTTGATCATTTTTTTCTCACAAATAGAGCTTTCTTTTGGTGGTATTTAATCGCCACTGGGCGCTTTACTTTTTGCGCTATAAATAAAAAAAGTGCAAAAAATTTGAAAAAAAAAAAAAGTTTCTTTGTTTCTATTATAAAATTTTTCAAACAGGCATTTTTTCTCCTTCACTGATGTGCGTTGATGAGGCAGCACTGATGGGCACTGATAGGCGGCACTGATGGGCACTGATAGGCAGCACTAAAGGGCACTGATAGGCAGTACTAATGAAGTGGCACGGATAGGCGGCACTGATAGACAGCACTAATGAGGTGTCACGGATAGGCGGCACTAATATGCAGCACTGATAGGCGGCACTGATAGGTGACACTGATGATGGGTACTGATAGACGGCACTGGCTGGCATCACTGCTGGGCGCTGACTGGCGGCACTGACTGGCACAACCCCTGGGCACTGACTGGTGGCACTGACTGGCAGCACTGATGGGCTGCACTGGTGGGTGGCACTGGTGGGCAGCACTGGTGGGTGGGCACAGGTGGGTGGCACTGGTGGGCACAGGTGGGTGGGCACAGGTGGGTGGCACTGCTGGGCACAGGTAGGTGGCACTTCTGGGCACAGGTGTGTGACACTGCAGAGTGGCACAGGTGGGTGCACTGCTGGGCACAGGTGGGTGCACTGCTGGGCACAGGTGGGCGGAGCTAGTGGGCGCACTGCTGGGCACAGGTGGGCGGAACTTGCGGGTGGCACTGCTGGGCACCGATCATCAGGGCACTGATCATCAGTGCCCTGATGATCGGTGCCGATCCCCGCTCTGACAACTGCCGGTTCTCGGCAGTACTTTCCTCACGATCTGACAGCGTGAGGAAAGAGGAAAGTGCAGCCGAGAACCGGCACTTGCATTTCCCTCTGATCAGCGCGTCATTGGACACCGCTGATCACGTGGTAAAAGGCCGCTGTGATTGGCCTTTTACCACATCACGTGATCAGCTGTGTCCTACGGACACAGCGATCACGGAGAACGCCGGGTGCGCGCCCCCTGGGGCGCGCAGGAGAGCGCGTTCTGGGAGGACTTCATATGACGTCCACTCAGAACTGGCCGGCCGCAGTGCAGCCGTCATTCGGCTATCTGCGGTCGGCAGGTAGTTAAACTAGCGCAGCGCTGTATAGCAGAAAAATGGCGTAAATTGCAGTATCTATACCATAGTTTGTAGACGCTATAACTTCCACACAAAGCAATCAATATACACTCATTGGGATTTTTTTTACCAAAAACATGGAGCAGAATACATTTTGGCCTAAATTTATAACCGACTTTGAGTTTACTATATATTTTTTATAGCTGAAAGTAAAAAATATTGTTTTTCTTCAAAATTTTTGACTTTTTTTTTTATAGCGTGAAAAATAAAAAGCGCACAGGTGATCAAATTACGCCGAAAGAAAGCTCTATTTGTGTGAAAAAAAGGACGTAAATTTTGTTTGGGTGCAGCATTGCATGACCGCGCAATTATCAGTTGAATTAGTGCAGCGCCGAGTAGCAAAAAGAGGCCCGGTCATTAAGAGGGGTAAATCCTCTGGAGGTCAAGTGGTTAATCACATAATTGCATTCATTGGTATTTTTTATAGTTTCCTGAATCCCTTTCCTATTTTATAAATTGCAAAGATTTTTATATGTACCATTATTTCAGAATCCTACCTCCTTTCTGCCAACATTGTGCTATAAAAACTTACATCAGCCTTTGGCATGAGCCAACATTCCAGTTCTAGTGCAACCATGGCACCTCTGACAAATACCTTTAACATTGTATTGTCCATCTACTGACATGTGTAATCCATGGAACAATCTATCCATTTATTTCAGCAATTGTTTTATTAAAACAAAAGGCTGGTGTAATGGAGTGAATCAGATCTGTAACTATGGTGACCCGATCTCTTGGCCTACATGGCATGGCAGGAGGTTAATCACACGTTAACGTATTCCAGAGGCGTGGGATCATTATTCAGGAAAACTGATGAAGATGGATGCTGCACAGTATGTTACACTACAGAGAAAAATTGCATAAAAGAAAAGTATGAAACAGCTGATGGTTGCATTAATCAGCTACAAGGGTTGCCATCACTGAACTCTTCCTAACAGATAAAAGATCTGTCATGTAGTAATATACAGAGCATATTTTCTTCCTGGTATAGGGAAGATAAAAGGAATGAAACAAACTAGCTGCAAGAATAAAATTGTTTTTATTTAGGATCTGGAATATTTTTGAGTGGCACGGAAAAGTGTTTGGTAATGGTGTGCTCCAGCCCTGAAAAGGAGAAGCCTACTTTTTGAGTAGATCTGTATACAGGTGAAACTGGAAAAATTAGAAT
The DNA here is from genome assembly GCF_062004578.1 of Staurois parvus. NCBI lineage: Eukaryota > Metazoa > Chordata > Amphibia > Anura > Ranidae > Staurois > Staurois parvus. The sequence continues at coordinate 4,430,463 of NW_028318271.1, read as the reverse complement.
ATCGACCAAAAGTTCATTTATTTCAGTAATGTAACTTAAAAGGTGAAACTAATATATGAGATAGACTCATTACATGCAAAGCAAGATAGTTCAAGCTGTGATTTGTCATAATTGTGATGATTATAGTTTACAGCTCATGAAAACCCCAAATCCACAATCTCAGAAAATGAGAATATTGTGAAAAGGTGCAATATTCTCGGCTCAAAGTGTCCCACTCTAATCAGCTAATTAAGCCATAACACCTGCAAAGGGTTCCTGAGCCTTTAAATGGTCTCTCAGTCTGGTTCAGTAGGAATCACAATCATGGGAAAGACTGCTGACCTGACAGTTGTGCAGAAAACCATCATTGATACCCTCCATAAGGAGGGAAAGCCTCAAAAGGTAATTGCAAAAGAAGTTGGATGTTCCCAAAGTGCTGTATCAAAGCACATTAATAGAACGTTATGTGGAAGGGAAAAGTGTGGAAGAAAAAGGTGCACAAGCAGCAGGGATGACCGCAGCCTGGAGAGGATTGTCAGGAAAAGGCCATTCAAAAGTGTTGGGGACACACTGCAAGATGCTTGAAGTCCAGTGTGAAGTTTCCACAGTCTGTGTTGATTTGGGGAGCCATGTCATCTGCTGGTGTTGGTCCACTGTGCTTCATTAAGTCCAGGGTCAACACAGCCATCTAGCAGGAGATTTTGAGCACTTCATGCTTCCTTCTGCAGATGAGCTTTATGGGGATGCGGACTTCATTTTCCAGCAGGACTTGGCACCTGCCCACACTGGCAAAAGCACCAAAACCTGGTTCAATGACCGTGGGATTACTGTGCTTGCTTGGCCAGTAAACTCGCCTGACCTGAATCTATGGAGCACTGCCAAGAGAAAGATGAGAGACATGATACCGAACAGTGCAGAAGAGCTGAAGGCCGCTATTGAAGCATCCTGGTCTTCCATAACACCTCAGCAGTGCCACAGGCTGATAGCTTCCATGCCACGCCGCATTGAGGCAGTAATTGCTGCAAAAGGGGCCCAAACCAAGTACTGAGTACATATGCATGCTTATACTTTTCAGAGGTCCGATATTGTTCTATGTACAATCCTTGTTTTATTGATTGCAAGTAATATTCTAATTTTCTGAGATTGTGGATTTGGGGTTTTCATGAGCTGTAAGCCATAATCATCACAATTATGACAAATCACGGCTTGAACTATCTTGCTTTGCATGTAATGAGTCTATCTCATATATTAGTTTCACCTTTTAAGTTGCATTACTGAAATAAATGAACTTTTGCACGATATTCTAATTTTTTGTGTTTCACCTGTAGATCCTTCAAAATGTTCCCTTCATCTGAATCTGCACTGCCAGTGCACCAGACATATAGGAACAGGCACCATAGGAATCAATGTTAAGTCACGTCATGTAGATTGGATGCAGTTCAATCCAATCTCTCTCTCTCTGTGGAAATGTCCCTGGGAGTGAGGTGACAGTTATTGCTGGGTTGGTGGATGCCAGTGCAGGCTCTGCAGGACCAGTTCCTAAATGCTGTGCACCTGGGAGATTGTATTCCCTAACTGTGGTAGTGTCTGGAGTGCTTAGTGTTAGTATGACAGTATAGTCAGTGAGCCATGGGTTATTAGAGGGTTAACTGTGCTCATGGTGGCTCGTTATTAAGTCTGGAGTTATGCCTTAATGCTGACTTTCTCATGACCACAAACATAGGCAATAACGAGTGTAGGAGGAAACATTTTTCCTGAACAAATAAATTTATAACAGTGTGGAGTGAATTTACTAAAACTGGAGAATGCAAAATCTTGTGCAGCTCTGCATGAAAACCAATCAGCTTCAGTTTTTTTTTTTGTCAAAGCTTAATTGAACAAGCCAAATTTAGAAGCTGATTGGCTACCACGTGCAGCTGCACCAGATTTTGCACTCTACAGTTTTAGTAAATCAACCCCCTGTATGTGGTTAAAAGCAAATTAAGTATTTTGACATTCAAATGTATTGAGAATGTTCTTAGGCTCTTTGTATATATTCTTTATATAAGACTTTTCCTAACAGTTTTCTTAGGAAATTTTATCCATCTATGACCTTTAAGCTGACCATACATGGCTGATTTAATTCAATTCTTGCTGAATTGGCAAGCTATGGGTGGCCTTGTTGGCTTGGATGGAGGAATCTATTAGATTTCCTATATTCTGTCTGTGCACTGAAGAAAAATCTAGCCATGCATGGCTAGCATTAGACTAAGTTTGTATGGACAGAGTTCTCTTCTTTTACAATATCATGTCTTGTTGTCTGGAGTCTGTAAAATGCATCCCTTTTATTAGTTAAAAGGCCAGTCCACCAAGTGAAATTGTATCAATAGTCAGAGCCTGGTGGGCTGAGACAGCCCCTCGTTCTTGTACATGTTGGATCATCGCACCGTGAGATCTCTTTGTCCTAAAGGCCACCTCCATGAAAATTAAAACATCTACCCTTGTGTTAAATTGATTGTTTAGTCTAGTGGCAGAGAATTAAGGTAGGAAAAAATTCCATTCAAGTATACATTCTTAACTGAAAAAGTCCCATTTATTGCTCTCAGTCTCCTCAGAATCTCCAAATTCTTTTTTTGTAAACGGCTGTGATCCAACTTCCTGTTAGAGGGTGATTACCTTCATTCTCCATGGTCCCTTTGTATGTAGAAATGTAGCCACCCTTTCTTGCTCGCTCATGAGGTGGACTAAGGACTATGGACTTTTCTAGTGTGCATAGAGCAGTACACATTACTGCACCTTACATGTACTGCTCAGAAGTGGGAGGAAAATAAGAGGTTCGGAAGATCACATAGGATGTTACGAGGAGGAAGAAAATGATTTAATGAAAAACAGATTACAGATCCGTTAAGTAGTGGATGTGTATGGATTATTTTTGGAAAATAAGGATATTGTTTAGTGTCTGTAAGCAGCGTGTAGTACTCCTGCTCCATCGCAGCTACTGGTCTCATTCCAGCCTCCTGGTTTTGGTTGTGATACATTCTTTCTGTCTGTCTGTCCACCTGCAAGGTGATTGATGTGGCCAGTCTCAGGATAGAGACCAAACCTGATTTAAGCCAGCCAAGCCTGCAGTCTCATGCTTGTGATATTGTGTTTGTAACATGAGATCCAAGCTCTCTGTCATCTGCCTTGCCTGCTAGTTTGGATTTCCTTGTTGACGACCTTGGATCGGATATGGACTGCTGTCTGAACTCTTTCCAAAAATACAAAACAAAATAGTGTAGCACAAGCCAAATAAATTATAAAGTTCAATATATATCCACACTGTGTAACTAAAAGTGACATCCATATAACATAAAATCCAGTACTTTTTGTGTTTCCACCACCAAATATCAGATGGCCGCTCACCTCAAATACATGACCCCTGCATTATCAGTCAGGTCATATAGAGTTTTTTTCCCTTCTGGGGCAGGAAACTTCTAGATGTAAATAACAAGGATTTCTTCCCCCATCAGATGGAACACTCAATGGCAGGGATATATGTGCAAAAACAGAATACAGGATCTAATGCTGTCTGTATACATCACAATTTATTATAAAGGCTACAATTGCACTTACAATGTTTGGCACTTAGACCAGTGCCAGTTAGGATTGCATATCTCACACACGAAGGCAAGAAAGCAAGATGGCCACGGGATGACATTACGCCTTAGGGGGAGGAGCCTAAGGCGTAATGTCATCCCTCTGCTATCTTGCCTTCCTGGTATGTTGCTGGTGTGTGTTATATGTGATCTTAACTGGCAATGGTCTAAGTGCCAAACATTGTAAGTGCAATTTTAGCCTTTATAATAAATTGTGATTTATACAGACAGCATTAGATTCTGCATTCTGCCATTGACTGTTCCATCTGATGGGGGAAGAAATCCTTGTTACTTACATCTAGCAGTTTACTGTCCCAGAAAGGTAAAAACGCTATATGACCTGACTAGTAATGTAGGGGTCATGTATTTGAGGTGAGCAGCCATCTGATATTTGGTGGTGGAAGCACGGAAAGCACATGAGTTTAAGTTACTTGGATGTCACTTTTATTCACACAGGATGTGGATTTATATTGGACTTTATAATTTATTTGGGTTGAACTACACTATTTTGTTTTGTATTTTTGGAAAGTGTTGCGTATCGACTTTGATGTGTAGAGATTGCAGCCTGCAAAGTATTTGATAATTTCCTGCAAATTTTATTGTTCATATTTCTTGTATTTTTTGTTTGGTTGCGCTGATTGATTTATTTATATTTTGTTTACTCTTTGAACGTTGCCTGCCTTTTGACTACAGATTTGACTATTCTGAACCTTGCCTGCTTTGTACCTGGACTGTCATTGAACCACACTGCTTGTCTGACAACCACAAGTACCTGTTTGCTGTGCTCAGTTCGCGCCTGCCCGTTGTGGTATCTAGGCACAACAACATTGTGCATAAGTTCTGGGAGCAACCGAGTACCGGTAGGCCTGCGTGCCTTCTGGGAAAGGGGACTGCTATAGGTGAAGAACACAGAAGCCAGCTATAGTGTCTGACCACCTGCATTAGGGGTAAGCGTGACAATGTCACTTTAAATTACATGATCACGTACCTCTCACATCTTCTTCCAGATCACGGGGGTGGGTCAGTTTCTAATTTGGGCAGGAGGTTTAGCTATGAGCGGGTGCAGTTTGTCAACAAGAGCCATTGTCAATCATCAAGGCAAGGCTGAGCATGAGGCATGGTTGGTAAACATACTGGGGGAGATTTACTAAAACTGAAGTACACAGAATCTGGTGCAGCTGTGCATAGTAACCAATCAGTTTCTAACTTCAGCTTTGTTCAGTTAAGCTTTGACAATAAAACATGGAAGCTGATTGGCTGCTATGCACATCTGCACCAGATTCTTTTTTCTCCAATTTTAGTAAATCCCCCCCAATGTGTTAGCACTGTGCCCGGTATCTCTTTGCAGCAAGTCTTGGGATACCAACGGACCATGCAAGTAAAAATCTGTTTCTGTGCTTGGTGTGGCCAATTTACAAGGGAGAAGGGGACTGGCAGTATCATCAGGTAATTTTAAGGAAATGAGGCAATGAAAAGAGGAAATTAAAAATATCCAAAAGAGAAACACATAGTTACACAATTACATAGTTAGTCTGGCTGAAAAAAGACAAAAGTCCATCCAGTTCAACCATAAAAAAAAAAAGTTATAATCCTACATCCACAGTTGATCTAGAGCAGTGTTTCTCAACTCCAGTCCTCATGGACCCCCAACAGGTCATGTTTTCAGGATTTCCCTCAGATGAAACAGCTGTGGTAATTACTAAGGCAGTGAAAGTGATCAAATCACCTGTGCAAAATAATGGAAATCCTAAAAACATGACCTGTTGGGGGTCCATGAGGACTGGAGTTGAGAAACACTGATCTAGAGGAAGGCAAAAAAACCCAGCAAAGCACGATCCAATTTGCTCCTGCTGGGAAAAAAATTCCTTCCTGATCCCCCGAGAGGCAATCGGATATTCCCTGGATCAACTTTACCTATAAATGTTAGTATCCAGTTATATTCTGTGTATCTAAGAACGAATCCTGGCCTTTTTTGAAGCAATCCACTGAGCTGACCAGAACCAACTTTTGAGGGAGTCTATTCCACATTTTCACAGCTGTCACTGTGAATAAATCTTTCCGTGTTTGGAGATTAAATTTCTTTTCACATATGTGAAATAAAACATATACTTTCAGCTAAAACATTTTTCTTTTGTTTTTTATTAATTCAGTTTTGGGGTGGAATGGCTAGGACTCCTAATTGTTTTTTCGTTTATTTTGGTGTGTGTACCTACTTTAAGAAGGGACATGAAAATTATATGGGAAAAGAAAAAAAAAAGGGAAGATGAGGGGTAAGGACATTTTTATCATATATATTACTGTGCAAACGTTTTAGGCAGGTGTAAAGAAATGCTGTAAAGTAATAATGCTTTCAAAAATATATATTTTAACTGTTTTATTTATCAATTTACAAAATGCAAAGTGAGCGAACTGAAGAAAAATCTAAATCAAATCAATATTTGGTTTGACTATCCTTTGGCTCAATTCTTACACTTGAACACTTTTTACAGCCTGGAAATTTGTAGGAATAGAGTCCGGTGTATGATTACCAATTATACCAAGCAGGTGCTAATCATCATCAATTTGATATATTATTATTATACAGTATATATAAAGCGCCAACGGTTCGCTCAGCGCTGTACATTACAAAGGGAGACAGAACATGCAACAGTACAACAACAATACAATGTGATACACGAGGGGTTTGAGGACCCTGCTCCTTGGAGCTTACAATCTAGGAGGGAGGGGATAGTGGTACAGGAGGAGATAGCTGTGGGGGATGGAGTGGAAGGAAGAGTGGAGGAGATCGGCAAATTAGCAGGGGGTGGGGTAGGCTTCCCTGAAGAGGTGGGTTTTCAGGGTGCGCCTAAAGGAGAGGAGAGTAGGTGATAGTCTGATGGGTTGGGGAAGGGAGTTCCAGAGGATGGTTGACACCCTGGAGAAATCCTGGAGGCGGGCACGGGAGGAGGAGACTAGGGAACTAGAGAGAAGGAGGTCTTGTCAGGAGCGGAGTGTGCATGTTGGGTGGTACTTGGATATTAGGTCGGTGATGTAATTTGGGGCAGTATGGTGGACAGCTTTGTACGTCAGTATAGGATTTTGAATTTGATCCGTTGCGCAATCGAAAGCCAGTGGAGGGATTGGCAGAGGGGGGTGGCAGAAACGGAGCGGTTGGTAAGGTGAATGAGTCTGGCTGCCGTATTCAGGATCGACTGAAGTGGGGATAGCCTGTGGCGAGGCAGGCCAGTGAGGAGGGAGTTGCAGTAATCGAGTCGTGATATGATGATTGAGTGGATGAGCTGTTTAGTGGTTTCTGGGGTTAGGAACGTGCGGATTTTGGCGATGTTGTGGAGGTGGAGTCTGCATGAGTTAGTTAGTGATTGGACTTGGGGCTGGAATGATAGGTTGGAGTCCAGAATGACACCAAGTACTCTGGACTGCGGGGCGGGCCTGATAAAGGCACAACGCTCTTTCAGCATTACCTATAATGCTACCACCTCCCCCTCACTCCCCTTCTCTGTTGGGGTCCCTCAAGGCTCCATCCTCGGGCCCCTTCTCTTCTCCATCTACACCTCCTCCCTTGGCCAACTCATACACTCTCACGGCTTCAACTACCACCTCTATGTATGCCGACGATACACAAATCTATCGCTCAACCCCTTGCCTCACCCCCTCAGTCTCCGCCCGAATCACAAACCTACTAAACAGCATATCAAACTGGATGTCGCTTCACTTCCTTAAACTGAACCTCTCCAAAACCGAGCTCCTAGTCTTCCCCCCAGCCCGCACACCACACCCTAGTGACTATAGGTTGAAACACAGTCATTAACTGAAACAGAAGCTGTGTAGGAGCTGGGTGAGGAACAGCCATACTCTGATACTAAGGTGAGGTTGTGAAAGACAGTTTCATGTCACAGGTTGTACACCATGGCACCATGGGGTTTCAAAATGTGTTTTTGAAGCTCTTTTGAAGAAGCACAAAGAAACGGTCAATGTTGCAGACTGTAGATGCAGCGGTCAGCCACGGAAACTTAATGCAGCAGATGAAAGACACATCATGCTTATTTCCTGTTGACATCGGAAGATGTCCAGCAGTGCCATCAGCACGGAACTGGTGGAAACCAGAGGGTCCCAGGTACAGCCATTTACTCTCAAGAGAATTCTAGCCAGAAGTGGTCTTCATGGAAGAATTACGGCCAATAAGCCATGCCTCAAACATGGAACCAAGGCTAATTGACTCAATATCAATACGCACCTAAACATAGGAACTGGGATGCAGAAAAATGGCAGCAGGTGCTCTGGTCTGATGAGTCAAAATCTGAAATATAAGGCTGTAGCAGAAGGCAGTTTGTTCACTGAATGTTTTCAGTGGGGCATGAGTAGAGTCCTAAGGCTCTGCCAAGAGTCAACTGATTTAGAATTGCAGGAAAAGCCACAGTGTACATGAAGCAGCCAAATATCTTGATAGGAGAATCATCTTGGCAGACGAGAGTGAGAAAATATCCATGGAAAGAAGGTAAACTTCTTTCAGAAGAGAGGAGGTCAATCACCTAAAGACACTAGCAAAACATGAGGATAGTGGGGAGTGAATGAGGTAATATGAGTGATGCTCCAGCAGCTTTTTTTTGGCAGTGTAGCACCCTCCTTGATAGTCACTAGGATTAGTTAGATTTAGTGCTGGCTCATGGTGTTTAGTGGAGCTGAATGTGCTTTTCTAAAGTAAATTTAGCTTGCCTCGCCATAATCAGTGTGGCTGCAATTGTCTGTCAGGTAAACTTAGCTGTGCTCACTGTATCCAGTGCAGCTAAACAATTAGGTCAGTTCAGTGTTCTTAGCTGCTGCTAGTATGATAGCTTTTCCTGCTTTCTAGACAGCTGTATAATTCTTCAGAATAGGTGTGGAGCTATGCAGATGACAATATGACAATATGAATATTTATGCAGCCCTGGCCAATCCCAGGGATCAGGGCCCTAAAGAATTTTGGGTAACTGCATAAATATTTAGAAAGACTGGGCTTCTGTGTCTTTTCCTACTGAGGATCAGTCCAGCCTGGAGGGCAGCTGCCCTCAAAAAGCTGACTAAGAGGTTGTGTGCTGAAGATCTAGTCTAGTATCACAGGAAAAAGGTGTCACATGGATGTTGGAAGGAGGCAACCAGTTGTCCCTGGACATTTGTGAGTATAGACTGCTGTGAGATATCTTAGAGACTTTTGGGTTGCTGTCAACCCTCTTGTGCTAGAGAGTTAGCTGTGTGTTTCTTTGAAGGGGACATTGGCTTGTGTTCTGAAGAGCTTACTGTATTTCGTTCTCTGTGAAGAGACTCTGCTCTTGTTGCTCTAAAGGAAGAAGCTTGGGCACTTTTACTGCTTCAGTTACAAACCCAAGTCCACAGTTTGCTATATGCAAGGATTTGTGCTTCAGCTCTGCACTTAACTGTTTCTACTACAAGCCAAGTCCACAGTTTGCTATATGCAAGGACTTCTTCAGCTTTATAGAAAGGAGATCACTGTCCTCAACTTGTACATTGTTTCTGTTTTTGGAGTTCCCTCAGCCCTATCAAATTTCTCCAAAAATAAAAACAACAAAAACAATACCCCTAGACTGGTTATTGAGGAAAAGTGTGGCTGTGCTCATGTTTCTGGCCACAGGGCAATCCACTGGGAAAGAACATGGGCTCCTATGGGAGCTGCTCCTAAGGAAGTAAGCACTATATTAGTTTCCAATTACCTGAAGACAGAATGATTTAAAAATCTTGAACCCTGTAGTGTACAATCAGGAAAGTAGTTCTCAATATTCCTACATTTGGAGCAAACAGGTCTTCTGCAGATTTCATTTATCTCTTATTTATCTCTGAAACATATTTATCTTTTTCTCCTTTAACAGTTCAGACTTCATTATATTTGAATATCTCTACAAAGTTCTGAGCAAGATGGAAGTAGCACATACATTAGAGAAATTCAGTATGTTAACCGCAGCAAAGAAACTTAGTAATCTAAAGTGCTCAAAGCAAAATAATAACACAGAGAACATCTAGATATATAATCAAATCACAAAAACAGCCTTGACTGGGACACTTTGCAAAAGAACACGATGCAAGTAAGTCCAAAGATAAATAGTAGCTTCTATAAAAATTGTATTTGTTGAGCTGTTTATTATGCTAATTGTACTTACTGTTTCTACAGTCCAGGATCGTTATGTTTTGCTTGTGTAACACCCTCTTCTAGTTAGGTTGCTAGGTAAATTTAGCTTTTGGCTCCATTGTACTGAGTGGAGCAGTGACTGATCATGTTGGTCTGTTCAGAGTTTCCTGTGCTGAGAGTTTGATTCCTCCCACCTGCCTCTGAAAGAAGTTTCCAGAGCATAGGGCAGATTCAGATAATTAACTAAATATTTAACTTGAAGAAGGCATCTGGAAGGTGGCGGGGGATGCAAAAGTGGAGGAGGTTGGCAAGTTAGCAGGGGGTGGGGTAGGCTTCCCTGAAGAGGTGGGTTTTCAGGGTGCGCCTAAAGGAGAGGAGAGTAGGTGATAATCTGATGGGTTGGGGCAGGGAGTTCCAGAGGATGGGTGACACCCTGGAAAAGTCCTGGAGGGGGGCATGGGAGGAGGAGACCAGGGAACTAGAGAGAAGGAGGTCTTGTGAGGAGCGGAGTGTGCGTGCTGGGCGGTACTTGGATATTAGGTCAGTGATGTAGTTCGGGGCAGTATGGTGGACGGCTTTGTACGCCAGTGTTAGGATTTTGAATTTGATCCATTGCGCAATCGGAAGCCAGTGGAGGGATTGGCAGAGCGGGGTGGCAGAGATGGAGCGGTTGGAAAGGTGAATGAGTCTGGCAGTCGTATTCAGGATCGACTGAAGCGGGGATAGCCAGCGGCGAGGCAGGCCAGTAAGGAGGCCTAATAGAAATGAGCATGGGCTCGTGCATGCGCGCAAAAATGTGCGCACACGGGTGCACACACGCGGGAGCGTGCCCACTGTTTCTGGCGCCAGACAGTCTATTTAAAGGAGGCTCTTACTCTCTGTCAGTGCTGACTGGTTTTCAGCTAACTTCCTGTTTCTTGCTGTATTCTGTGTGTATCAGTTACTGACCCGGCTTGCCATTGACCTGCTCTTGGATCCTGTTTATGCGTTTGCTCATCGGTTTCTGACCCTGGCTTCCTCCTGACCTTGTCCCTGTCTGATGTTTTGGTACCTCCTCGCCTGCTCGTTTCTGACCCTGGCTATTACTCTGACCATGCTTCCGGCTCCATTTTGGCTCTACAGTCCTGCCGAGTGCCTGTCCTGGCTGTCATTACATCAGCTCCAGTTGTCACGGTGTGTTCCGGCCTCACACTTATCAGAAGTTCCGGCAAGCCACGTACCCAGATCTTGCAGTTCCGGCGGAGTGCTTCCTTAACTTCAGCTGGACCTTCTGGCATCTCCTCTGTTCCTGACTGGATGCCCTGTCTGATTTACCAAGATTACATCACCAGCCACAAGTTCCACTATCAATATCCACAGGCACTCGTGTTCCTCCTGTCTTCGGCACCATCTGTTTCACCTTCAGTGAGGCCTGGTTTGGAGATACAAGAGAGGCTAACCTCGTCAATTCCGACTTCTGTCAGGTACGTGACACAGGGGCTGTTGGCCCTAGAGACAGATCCATTGAGACAAGAGATTGCAGTCTGGGCCTGTGCAGCTGCTAGGCTGAGGTCCTAGAGAAGATTTCCAATGGGTTTTTGCTGGAGGGCACTACACTGAAGTTACCTGGAAAAGGATCTTGTTATCTCCTTCACTGACGATCTACCTGTTAATGCTGGCACACAGTCACTGGGAGGCTGTGAGCAAAGACCTTGCTGTGGACTATTAGTTCTGCAAGTGCCAGAAGGGAACTAAGTCCCGGAAGTGCCTATATGGACTGCTGCGGTAGGGTCTTTGACATACTGGCCTTTTCCTGTTACCTCCAGGAAAAGCTGCAACTAGAAAATTAGTGAGAAATTTGTCCTCCCATTATTGCTATTGATTGGTTTGGAGTCCTGTGACCCAAATTCCTCTCCTGTTCTTTAGTTCTTCAGCAATAAATACTAAAAAGATATCCCCTAGACTGATCCTTAATTGTCCATGTGTATGGGACTGTGCTTGTGTTAGTCGCAGCCCCTGTGCTACTGAGGGATTTTTTTTATTGGATATGTTTTATAACAAAAAGTAGAAAATATTGTTTTGTTTTTTCAAAAATGTTCAGTCTTTTTTTTTGTTTACATAATAAACAATAAAGAACCCAGTTGTGATCAAATACCCCCAAAAGAAAGCTCTATTTGTGTGAAAAAAATAAGTTTCATTTGGGTACAGCATTGCATGACTTTGCAAGTGCCAATTAATGTAGCGCAGTGCCAAATAGCAACAAATGGCTTGGTCATGAAGAGGGTAAAACCTTCTGGAGCTCAGTGGTTAAAAAAACACTTGAATTGCTACAAAACTGGGGGGGCCATCTGGGGTACGGCGCTTCCACTTAGTTGGGTTCCCAAGGAGCTAGCCCCCCTGGGGGAAAAAAGTAAGTGTGTGGGTGGTTGTAATGTCTTCGAGCAGGTTGGGGCGCAGCTGAGGATATGGGTGATTCTAGTTATAAACTGTGCCTTTTAGGACACTCAAAGATCCCCTTCTGGTTGCACTGTAGAAATGACTAATTTCTCTTGTAAATAATATGGCTGCTGTGTCCATCTAAACCCATGTTGCACAGTCCGTGTTATTATTTTAAAGCGATAGTAGAGGGATTGAAGTTGTCATATCCTTTAGTCAAGGGTCAGTGCACTCATCCACTCCTAATAAAGATCCATTAATTTGCCACAAAACAATAGTATTAGTTTTATTTTTAGGCTTTTTTCCCTTTATCTTCACCAGTTAATCTGGCCAATAAGTCTGTTATTTTTCAACTTCTTTTAAAGTACCAATCTATTCAGATAAAGTAGCAGTTGCTGCTTCCAAAAGATGTCTCTGCTCCTCCATCCAGAGTGGAGACAGAGTGGAAAAAGCTAATTTGGCTATGCTTCTCCTGGGGGTCACAGGAGTGTAGTTCATTTTGCACTTCTGTAACCCATTTTCAGTTGACAATGGGCTAAATCCCACTATCGGCTGACATCTCAGAGCATTTCCAGGCACCGAGCTCAGCCTCTCAGCGATCCGCCTGAAGGGGCAGAGCAGAAAGCTGGTGACTGACAGTCACTAGCTCTCTGCTCACAGAACACTGAGGACTGAGTGATCAGTCTTAGAGCCAGCTGGGGGCCAATGCAGCATCAGATTTTTGTTAATCCATACTTCTCTTTTAAAGTGATTCTGAATTAATTTTTTTTTTCAAATTAAAAAATGTACCTACCTGCTCTGTGCAATGGCTTTGCACAGAGTAGCTCCAATATTCCTCTTCTCGTGTCCCCGGTCGGTGCTCCTGGCTCCTCCCGCCAGCCAAGTGCCCCCATAGCAAGCCACTTACTATGGCATAGATATGTGCAATCCGTTTAGTTATCAATCGAATTTCAAATTAAATTTTCGTTATTCATAGATTCGGATGTATCTGAATCTCTGAATCACAATAGTAACGAATTTCAACGAATCCGAAATAAATTATAATGAAAACAACAAATTCATATTTATTTGTTTAATTTGTTTGGCCAGAGTGTAAGACATGTTATTGAACTTATAAAACCCTTTGAAGTCGCAAAGTCGAAGTCACAAAACATCAAAGTCACAAGCAAGTCGCATCAAAGTCACAAGCAAGTCACACCAAAGTCTCAAAGCAAGTTACATCTAAGTTAGAAAGTAACAAGTTGCAGCAAGTTGCCAAAATAAAAAAACAACATGACAAAAGAATCCAAATCTTCGGAAATAACTCCCAAAAATATGAATTGATTCAGGACAATGAATATACAAATGAATCCGAAAATAAGAAATTAATTCTGAAAACGAATCATTCTAACATAACAAATATGAAAAAAACTAAATGATTTACTTAACTAATTAATCTGAAACAATTTTTTTTTCGTTGTGCACATCTTTACTATGGAGGCACTCGTGCATGCTCGCTTCCTGAGCTGGCTTTGTGTGTCCATTGATACACAGAGCACGGCTTGGCCCCCGATATTCTGGGAGATGGTGGCACTAGCTTTCAGAATGTAATAGCTGCAGCAGGAGATTAGCCCATCCATTAGCTTGTAGACTGACCGGAAAAAAAAAAATCACTATGGCCAGCTTTAGTTATAGTGCCATCTGTGACATGTCACTATAGCACTCAGGAAAGAGGTTGAATACCATTTAGAGTGCACCATACTACTACATCAATATTGATGGGCTGAGTGAGCCCCTGGCTTATTATATATTTTTGAATATTCCTTGACTCTGTTTCTATCCACTTGGGGGTTTAGAGAGTTCATACCCTAGTTCTCAATAATTGGACAGGCCTCTGTTCCAGGATAAAGCTGTATGTACAAATACTGTGCGTAGCCAAAGATAATGCCCAATTTACAAACACAGGTATCAGGCTCGATTTCCATCATATAATTATTTGTCAAATTTTTATTGCGCAAACCACAAAAATACAGAAAATCAGACAAAAGAGTCCAAGATAATTTATTTGTTGATAGAATATTGAAATTGTTGAAAGAACAGCCAATACATTTCAGAGGCAACACCACTCCCTCATTAGGGCTACAAGACAGATAAGCACTAATGAAGGGGGACTGGCGATGCCCCCGAAACACTTTGGCTGTTTTTATATGACTTTTTTTAATCAACAAATACAATTATCTTGGACTGTTTTATTAAAAATTTGTCTGGCACTCCTTTCTGTATTTTTGAGCTTTTGTTGAACTTGCTGAATGGGAGTTACCCCGCCAGAGCTACTGATCTTATTTGAAGTTTCCCTTCATCTGACTGCAAATGCAAGTCTGAGGTTTTCATTAAGGTCTATGTCCTTGTTGGGAATTCACTCCCCTTTTTTCTCCTGGTGACCACTCTCACTAAGAAAGTGATGGGAAATCCAAAATTTTGAGTTGTTACTAGAAATACTTGAATAGTATTAAAGAAAGTATTAGAAAATAGTAGAAAGGTGACTAGCATTTTCAAAAGAAGGTCAAATGGTGGCCTTCTTATTTCTCTTAAGTACAAATTTACCCTTATTTGGAACTCCAAATACAAATTTGGATCCCTACACCCCTACTTTACAACTATGACTCCATGAGCTAATGGCTCCCAAATAGAAATGTAATTACCTGCTCCACATGATGCGCTGCAGTCTGACCACATTCCATATTTCCAAGTGTATACAGTCTCCACCTCATTTTCTGAGCTCTCTTTTGGAATGACATATTCATATCTAACTCCTGGATTGCTCTCCTGAAATAGAAGCTGAAGAAATAGATTTAAAATGGCATATAAGAAAACTGAACTCACAAAGTGAATGCCCGTTGCTCATCCTAGCCAGAATCCAGGTCTCAGATATACAGCAGCTTGTGTTTTTATCAAAGAGACCCAAAATTACATTAGGAGAGCTATAGGTGGTGTGATGTTGGATGCATACTGTCGCAGAGGTTTGGCAGAACATATCCAAAGTTTGGATGTCAAATCCGAACCCCACAAACGTCAGTGTGAGCCAAATAGGGCAAATCTGTTTTCTGTACTTTTAAGGCTGATAGCCAAGGGATTGGTAAAAAAGTGCATACATTTTCTAAAAAGTAAAATTTTGCAGGGAGCAGTGAATTTAATAAAGCTGAAATGCAACATTAAAAGTGCATTATTCACTTTAAAAAAACCTGCTTGGGGAGTCTCCTAAAACTGCCTGCGAATGTGAAGATTACGGCAATTGCGTCACGTTCCCAAAAGTCTTTGTTGAACTCTATCCAGTGTTAAAAGAGTTTGCAAACAAGTGGGCCATTCCTGTGGTTGACCCTGCCATCTCTGTCGTAAACAGACATCTCCCTGTACCTATTGCAGATGTTCCTTCTTTTAAAGATTCTGCTGGCAGAAAATTTGAGATGATATTAAAAGCTCTCTTTAATTTGGCAGGCTCAGTACTGTAACCAGCTCTTGCTGCTATCTCTTTGTATCAAACTGCAGCTAAATGGACCAGGACAATGAATAACCAGCCCTGTTTTTTAGAATTTGTGTGGTTTACAACATCTACCTTCTGTTCTTCATTCCTGTGTAGACACTCTGGAGCACGTCATGAGACAAATTTGAAAAAAGATTCTAATCTCGATTCATATGCATGAAATTCTCTGGCTAAAGACAGAAGCTGGCTGCAAAAGATGCTTCACACTTATGCCCTTTCAAAGAAGATGTCTGTTTTGGTGAGGCCCTTGATCAATACATTAAGGAGGTCACAGGTGGGAAATTTTTGCTCCCAAGAAGGGTAACAAACCCTCCCTCTTGAGGAGCTCTTAGCGTCTCTAAATGCAGAGCATCTCCTCGCTCTACCTAGGCTTTAGCTTCAAAACCTTAGTTCAGGCCTTCCTATCCACAAAAGGCTTGACCAACAAAGGCCACCAAGCCCTTTTCAAAGCCCTCTTCACAATGAAAGGACAATCTTACTCCTAAGAGTAGAGAGGCATCTCTTACAGTTTGCATCCCTCTGGGTTACAGACATCCTATATTTGTGGGTTCAGTCAGCGGTTTCAAAGCGATTGAAGAGTTCAAAATTCTACCACCTCACCGCTTTCAACTTTCAAATAAAAAAAAATGCTCAAGTACAGTCAAATTTGCAAAAGGCCCTAAACCATGTCTTGTTACTGGGAATTCTGCCAGTAACCACCACAGGACAGGTTCAGGAGATTCTACTCAAACCTATTCACGGTGCCAAACCCAACCTAGATATACTGTAAGTCCTATACTGGATTTAAATTCCACCAACAAATTCCTTCACATTCCATGGATTCATGTGGAATCTCCAAGGTTAATAACTGCCTCTCTGAGACAGGGGGGACCCATGGCATCTGTGAACATCCAAGATGTTTACCTGCATGACAGCTTTCCCAGCTTGGTTCAGTGTAAATATACAAATACCATATCTGTTTGATCCCACTAGAGCCTGGAAATCACTTTAGTACACAACCACTACTGCAGTGATCACCACTAACTTCTGGGTCCCATGCTGAGCAGATGTCCTGTTAAATTGTGAACCCAGTAGGTTGTCTGCTCAGCATGTATGCTCTTTAGAGAATGCTTTTTTTGTAACAACCCCCCTCCCCCCCACATCTCCATCTAGCCCAATCATAAAATGATTTGCATCCATTGAGAAAATGGAAGGCAGTCTCTAAATGGCACCCCTACTATACTTTACAATGAAGATAATATACAGGTGGTAGGACATGGGCTGTGAATTATGTAGCACTAGCATTTAGTCAAACACTTTTCTCTTTGTGAGAGGAAATTGAAAGAAATCTCTTCTATGGGCAACTGCCCCCCCACCCCCCCCAAAAAAAAAAAAAAACCTGGAAGGGATTTTAACTATTTCCTATTTTAAAAATAAAGGAAAACCTTTGGGCCATAGATATGCTTGTAGGCAGGTTCACTATGTACTCCCCACTGCAGATGGCACTTGACAGAAGTGGAAATGCAGAGGGAAAAAAAGTTGTGAGGATCTTGGCTCCTCTATGACTTCCTGCAGTCGCAGGGAGACAGCTGTCCGATTGGACATTGATGCCCCATGTGACTCTGCAACCTTGGGTCAGGCAGAGTCTATTAAGACTCCGGCTACTGGGTTTGGTGTGCTTTATGTTAGTGGCTAGTATAGGGAAAGGATCCCCATTTGACAGGGACAAGTTCCAGAGGAGTAGGAACAGTGCAGCGACTATGTCTACCTCCCTTCAGGAAGCCTCGCCTGTGTGTGTTCTGGCCAGGCCTCATTCCGTTTTTTGTTGCAGACAACTTTCACTATTTGTAAGCAGCTCTGGATGGGTGTGCCTACCAGCTGGGCTTAAATTATTTGTGTTTGAACCTTTTCTACAATATATCTTTATTACCTGACCTGGACTCTGTGTGTTACTACCCACCTCACCACACTGCAGCTTGCTCGCATGCTTCAAAGCCAAACTATACTTTTTAACATTTTTTTCACTTTTTTCAGATGCCGTCAGGCCAGTCACGCAACACAAGGTTTTTTCTCCTGTTGACCGCTTCTCTGGCCCATGACATGACGTGATGACACCAGCGCTGCTCTCTGCTTTGATACACTATGAATAAAGGGTGCTATGGTGATTCTCACTAGGGGACAGGGCCCTGATGCCCATTCATTTATAAAATATCTTCCATTTTCTGGATTGAATGACACTGGATTATTATTTATTATTATTATACAGTATTCATATAGCGCCAAAAGGTTTGCTCAGGGCTGTACATTATAGTGGGGGACAGAACATGAGGCAGTACAGTAACAAAACAATACACGAGGGGTTCGAGGGCCCTGCACTTTCGAGCTTACAATCTAGGAGGGAGGGGATAATGGCACAGGAGGAAGTGGCTGTGAGGGATGGAGTGGTAGGAGGAGTGGAGGAGATCGGCAGTTAGGTGAGGGTGGGGTAGGCTTCTCTGAAGAGATGGGTTTTCAGGGTGCGCCTAAAGGTGAGGAGGGTAGATGACAGTCTGATGGATTGGGGTAGTGAGTTCCAGAGGATGGGGGATGCCCTATAACCCTGAAGACTGTAGCCTTCTTGTGGTAAAAGTAAAATACTGTGGGGAAATGCTTCAGATTGAAGGTAAATATTTATTTCTAAACTTCTTTTTTTACTCTGTAGCCTGCCTGAAGGCTCAATTAAATAAGAAAAGTTGGGCTTTAAGGCTGTGCTTACATGGATGCAGAACATAATTCCAGCATTTTGCACTCACCTGGCTGGCATCAGTCAGAAGAAACTATAGAAAATCACTGGCAGCAGTAGACCGAACTCTTAGGGTACACAAGGGTTGGCGGAACTTGGCAGAAGAGCACAGCAGGACCATGTGCCAAGCTTCCTCTTTCAGCCACAAGTATTTAAGTGCTCCTTTGTGAAATATTTCCATGGCTGAGGGATCGAAAGACTATGCTGGTGGCTGCATTATAATTATGTATTCATGCACTGTTTTATACAATCACACCTTGTATTTGCAAACACAATTCATAACAACATCATGCAAAAGAGGTTAATGAATTCTTTTGTGTCATGTTCTACTCCAGCATACATAACAGGTGAATCTTACGATAATGAAAATCTCATGCTTAGCCCACATTATACCAGACATGCTCTGTGTGAACACCTTGCCCAGCTACCATTGCATATCTTTATTCTTTGCTAAATCCTTGAAATACATTTATAAAAGCCACTCAGCTAATAAAGATTGCCTTCAGCTAGAATATCTTACAAGAGGCTGTTCAAACAGCTCCCATCTAGCTGGCAGAATATCAATGAGCTTGGTTTATCCTCCGTGTACATATTAATAATTCTCTGACTACTAAAAGCTGATCTAAAATGACAAATCTCTGGATCATTTTACATTAATAATCCTTGAATAGGTCTCAGCAGATGGTAATATTATGTTTTATTAATAGGTGTTTCCTAATTACCTGGATCCAGATTGACTCATTTGTGGGCCCTGCGGCAGTGAGGTTCTCCAGATCACCGCTCCGCTCATAATGAAAAGTAGTCCCAGCCAATTTATAATCGCCCATCCACTGTATTATGAAGTCCCCATTCAAATAATATTTCTCAGGGTCTTCACTTCGTATTGCAAGAAAATTTCCAGCGGCTTCCACTTCTTCTATTTTTATTGTTCTTGCCCCTTTTGGAATAATGCCAATATCGACATATCCTGTATATGTTAAAGGGAAACCTTAGAACAGCTATAAAGCAGCAGGCTCAAAAAAGTTTTGTGTTTTTTTAAAGGTCAGTAAACAGTATCTAAAGACCAACCACACTTAATATATAATACAAAATATAAATACAGCTTTTGTTGCAATACCAGCGCTTCCTCTCAAGGCTCACCACTGCCTCCTGCTGCTGTGGATGGTCTTCTAGGCTAAATGATGCCCAGTATTATTCAACCTACTTCCTGTGAGCCCAGGGGATCATTTAAACACACTTTAGGGTTGCTCCATCACTCTGGCTAAGACTACTACTGTATAGAACAGTTCTCAGATATCATTAACCACTTCAATACAGGGCACTTATACCCCCTTCCTGCTCAGGCTAATTTTCAGCTTTCAGGGCTTTCGCACTTTGAATGACAATTGTGCGGTCATGCAACACTGCACCCATATGAGATTAGTATCCTTTTTTTCACACAAATAGAGATTTCTTTTGGTGGTATTTAATCACCACTGAGGTTTTTATTTTTTGCTAAATAAAACAAAAAACACCTGAAACTTTGGAAAAAAACGCACTTTTCTTCGTTTCTGTTATAAATAAATAATTATTTTCTGATGCAAATAAATAGCATTTCTTCATAAATTTAGGTCAAAATGTATTTTGCTACATTTCTTTGGTGAAAATAATAATAATAATTGAATTTTCTTTTTCAAATTTTTCTACAATTGTTTTTATTTTTTATTACATTTTTTCTTTTTTTTTTACTATTTTATTTTTCAGCACACTGTGACCAAAGCAATACAATGTTACCATAGTAACATTGACCTATTCTGGGCAAGTGATCGGGATTTTTTTTTTTGAACACATTATGATTGCTAATACCAATGTATTTCATTGATATTTGCAATCGTTACTGAATGAAACCGATTCATTAAGTCTTTTGTTGTGATTAGCTGTGATTGGGCAAAGCTGATCACATGATACAGGTGGGCTGTGATTGGTCCTGTCTGTATCATGTGACTGGTTTGACCAGTCACAGCTAACAACATAATTGTATATAATGGATGGCATGACAGGAAGCCATCCATTGTACACAATTGACATGTGATCTGCTATGATTGGTCACAGCGGTCACATGACAACGGCAATGGGCCGGTGTAGTGATATGTCATCGGCTGTGTCCCGTGGACACAGATGGTGACAGATGGCGCCGCTGCGCTGCCTCGTGGCCGCGTGAGCGGCTCATTTTGACAGGACGTCATATGATGCCAAATCACAAGGGCGAGTGTCCCGCCTGACCGTCAGTCTGCTATAGGCCGGGCGGGACAGTGTTAAACATTAACCGTTAAGGCCTCATGCACACTGGGCATCAAAAATGCCATTTTTAAAAAGTGTTTGATGTTTTCTTTTTGCCTTTAAACACCCCTCCATGTTAGCCTAAGTGGCCTTGCACAGACAGGCATTTATAGGAGTGGTGCTTCCTCCTGTAGGAGCTGCAGGAATGTTGCCCAGGTCCTCCCCAGATAGTCTACCCTCCCCCCCCAAGCCAGGCACACAGGCTCATTCATTCGCTTCCCCAAGGATCAGTCTAGGGATTTTTTTTTGTATTTTTTGAGAACTTGGGTAAGGATGGGAAATTAGGTGGGATAATCCAGAATCAGGAGCTATGTACAATTGAGGACTTTAGGTATTCTGTGGGATAAGCTATGATAAGTCTGTATTTTAAGCAAACAGTAGACGTCAGCTTTAAGGCAACAGTAGTAAAAGTAGTAGCAAGCTTGAGCAGAGTCCTTTGAAGTAGAGAATTAAATGGACAAAGCTCTTCAGAACACCAGCTAGACCTGCAGCTAAATCCCTAGCACCAGAGGGGGTTAATTACACAGTCTATAAGATCCTTTAGGGGTGTCTGTACTCACAAGGCCCAAGAGCAGCTGGATGCCTTCCTCCATGACACCAGACCAGATCTTCCGTAGACGACCTCTCAGTCAGCTTAGTAGAATCCAGATCTCAGCATTCAGGTTCTCAGTTCGCCCCCCTGAGACTGCACAGCAGTAGTTGCCTAGGAGGGCAACATGCCCTCTCCCAGGCTGGAAAGTTCTATACAGGAAAGACACAGTGCTCAGTGTGCTCCCTGAATATATACAGCTACCCAGCATGCCATCAGAGCCAATCGCTCTGTGATAGGCTGGGGCTGTATCAATATTCATGCTGCCATCTGCATAGCTCCACGTCTATCATCCAGAAACTTCTCAGTTTCCTAGATACAGAGGGAACTAGGCAGACTGGCAGCAGCTGAGCTCACAGACCAGACCTAACTAAATGATCACAGCTCACCAAGTACAGTGAGCTAACTATGCTTTTACTTAACAAATAATTACAGCCACTCTGACTACAGAGTGACAACTAAATTAACCTATCAAAAACACAACTAATTCTATCTATCTATCTATCCATCTATCCATCCATTGACCCATCCATCCACTGATCGATCTCTTCTCTATCTATCTATCTATCTATCTATCTATCTATCTATCTATCTACCCATCCATCCACTGATCGATCTCTTCTCTATCTATCTATCTATTGACCCATCCATCCATCCACTGATCGATCTCTTATCTATCTATCCATCTATCTATCTATCTAATCCTAGCACCTATCTTGGAGGGTGCTACAGAGGCAGGAACATTTAGAGGCAGAAAAGAAAAACAATTACTTTGTTTTATGTGTGTAAATGTATCGTTTGAGAGTTCATTATTTCAATGGCCAATTAATTTAATGAATGCCCAAACGCCCAACGTGCCTGAGTGCAACTAAATGCTTTTTTAAAGCTGACATTGTAAAGGTGTGTGGGTGGGAAATATTGAGTAAAGAGCACCACATCCCTTGAAATACCAAAAGACAAGGATTGAAAATGCAAAACCAAAACCAAAATAGATATTTTATTACAATAATTATATATATATATGTATGTATATTAAAAAGGGAATAGATGTAGCACCCTCCTAGTTTAGCTAGGGGGAGCTAGATCCTAATGGTTAGAACAGAACTGTTAGTAGTAGTAGCTCAGGTGTAATAACCAGTGGAGTCAAATTGAAGTCAAGGCTGAGAGACTCTTAAGGCCAGCACCTCTGGAATTTCCCTCTGCTCTGAGGCTTTCGGAGGAGGGCCTTGGAGGCAGTAGGTGGATCTGAGGAGTGGCTGGCTGCACTCTTGAGGGACCTCAGCCAATCCCCAATGGAAAGCTTGGCAAGGGATTGGGACTCCCTTATAACGTGCAGGAGCCTGCTCAGTGGCAGAGGTGTGTGGGAGAGTCAGGTGGAAGGAGAGAGGAAGATGTGAGGCAGAGGAAGGAGGCTGCCAGGAGGCCTAGTGGGATGGGGCCTACCTGAGAACCTGGAGCTGGAAAGGGGGAAAGCTCAGAACTCACTGGCCCCCTTAGCAAGGACCACCTGAATGGCAGGGAAGGAGCGGCCCAGCTGATAGGCCTGGTAGCAGCAATCAACCTGCAAGCGATACAGGAGAGGATCTGAGTGAGTACACCTGCACCCCCTGGGTGGATAGGGGAAGGAGCACTCTGGTGGAAAACAAGATTAGCCCCTTACTAGTGACTGTTCATCTCTCTAAAGGGACAGGAGCCAGATCCCTGCTTGGGAAAACCTCCAGATTGCTGGGTGAAGAGGAAAATTGAATCTAGGGTCTGGGGTAGTACATCAAGGAGATGCTAGCTAGCTCTCCATCAGAGATTGTGTTGCAGAAGAGAGGCTTGTGGATAGTCCCAGGAAGTTTGTCTTCAGTTATTGGTTCCTATACCCCCCTTACCCTATCCCACTCCAAATCCCCTCAACAAACAACAAAACAAAAACTCAAGGACTGATATCTGACTCCAAATGCAAGCTTGTGTGGAGATTGCCTGGTTGTGCAGAACTATAGGGGGACCCAAATCTCATCAGCAACCCCTAAGGAGGTAGTGTTACATAGGTAATGATGCAAAGATACACTGTGGGGTTGATTTACTAAAGGTAAATAGGCTGTGCACTCCCAGTGCACTGCAAGTGCAAAGAAAGTGTGCTCCAAGTGCACTGGAGGGAAACCGCTCTAGATCTGAGGGGAACACACAAAGAAATAAAAAAAAACAGCATTTTTGCTTGCACATGATTGGATGAAAGAATTAGCAGAGTTTCCCTCGGATCTAAAGCAACTGCACTTGCAGTGCACTTGATGTTCACTTGCAGTTGCACTTGATGTTCACTTGCAGTTGCACTTGATGTTCACTTGCAGTTGCACTTGATGTTCACTTGCAGTTGCACTTGAGGTACACTTGCAGTTGCACTTGAGGTACACTTGCAGTTGCACTTGAGGTACACTTGCAGTGCACAGCCTGTTTATCTTTGGTAAATCAACTCCAGTGTGTTGTTAAAAATATCCTAGGGAAACATGTTGAAGATTATACAGTATATAGAGGATATTTCTAACAACACGCTGTGTACAATGCATCTTTTTTCATCAATGTCCATGTATATTCCCTTTTACCATAAATATTTATTTTAATCATTATTGTAATAAAATATTTCTTTTAACTGTTTCTTTTGGTTTTGGTATATTCATTGCACCTTAAAAATCCCATTCCTACATTTTCAATCCCTAGCTTTTTAAAGCAGCTTTCCTCCTGCCAGGAAAAAAAAGCATTCAGGAGAGCTGGCCAAATACCCAATGTGCATGTGGCCTAATTCTTCTACTTCGTGATGTAATTTACTTTGCTTTGGATATTTTTTTTATTGCTTTTTGCATAAAAACAAGTTAGCAATAAGGGACAATAAACCACTACAATTAACAACCTTACCGTTGATGCCCCTCATTACTGTCCTTGGCAACAATGAATAATAAAGACCATGCACAGGGATTCAGTAACAAACTTGTCATAAAACTCAATGTAGATCAAAAGTATGGCAAACAGGCTGTAGCAGGTGTCGAACAGAGAAAGCAGGAGCGAGCTATGGGTCCCAGATATGATCAGATGATGTGGATGACCCCTTTGTTCGTAGGTCATTTTATATTAGGGCAATATCTGATCTATTCATTTCTTCTGTTTTCCCAGAGTAAGGGAGATGAATCTCTTCTATGTCTGGAGAATAGTTTTATTTCTTCTAGCATTTAAAAAAAAATGTTAGGAGGCGTTTGGCAAGAGATTCTATTTGAAGATCCTCTTAGACACCTAGGTTGCAAATATTTGGAAGGCCTAAAGACATCCAAGAAAATCTGCCATTTCTGATCAAATGGCACTTTTATGCATACAAGACCAGAAAGAATGAAAGAAATCTGCTTGGTCTCCACATACCTAAAACCAAAGAGGGGAAGGTTTAAGTCCCAGTTTTTTTTTTTGGGGGGGGGGTCTTAAACCTTCGTGAAAAAAGGGGGAGAGAACAATGTTCTTGGACAACTTGCCAGCCAGCTTGCTAACAACCGAATTAACCTGTCTAACAGTATGCGTTTATAACAGGGGTTTAGTTAGCACACATTTGCAAATACATACGTAAGCCACAGAGCCACGACACGGCACCCTGATCATCTGTGGTCCTAACTCTAAAATTTGTGAGTCCCCATAGTAGAGGCACATGCATTTAATGGATAGATCAAGGGCAGGTGGACCTGAGGGAGCCACCCCTCTTAAAGGCAAAGGAGTGCACTGGACCCCAGCATGTAGCACAATGGCAACCAGGGTCCTAGTGCACCCACGTACCAAAAAATCAAACATGCATAAAAGTGGCCACCCGCCCAAGTCTATAACTGGCTTATGAAGCAAGGACACATAAACAGGCATCACATAGTGAAAAAAGGGGGAGAGAACAATGTTCTTGGACAACTTGCCAGCCAGCTTGCTAACAACCGAATTAACCTGTCTAACAGTATGCGTTTATAACAGGGGTTTAGTTAGCACACATTTGCAAATACATACGTAAGCCACAGAGCCACGACACTATGTGATGCCTGTTTATGTGTCCTTGCTTCATAAGCCAGTTATAGACTTGGGCGGGTGGCCACTTTTATGCACGTTTGATTTTTTGGTACGTGGGTGCACTAGGACCCTGGTTGCCATTGTGCTACATGCTGGGGTCCAGTGCACTCCTTTGCCTTTAAGAGGGGTGGCTCCCTCAGGTCCACCTGCCCTTGATCTATCCATTAAATGCATGTGCCTCTACTATGGGGACTCACAAATTTTAGAGTTAGGACCACAGATGATCAGGGTGCCGTGTCGTGGCTCTGTGGCTTACGTATGTATTTGCAAATGTGTGCTAACTAAACCCCTGTTATAAACGCATACTGTTAGACAGGTTAATTCGGTTGTTAGCAAGCTGGCTGGCAAGTTGTCCAAGAACATTGTTCTCTCCCCCTTTTTTCACTATGTGATGCCTGTTTATGTGTCCTTGCTTCATAAGCCAGTTATAGACTTGGGCGGGTGGCCACTTTTATGCGGGTATTAAACCTTCCCCTCTTTGGTTTTAGGTTGTAAGGGTGTAGGTGTTAGGTAAATTTAGTGTGGCTCCTCTGTAGGCAGAGGAGCAGGGGTTTAATTTGGTTAGGAGGATGTGCAGTGCTTCACAGGCTCTATTACCTCCCCTGCATTCTGGAACTTATTCAAGGTTTCCAGATTATAGTGGGGGAGGGGGACAGAGGCTGCAACCTGAATATTCATGGAATTTCCACCAATCCCTCAAAAGGTGGGATCAGAAGGTTAGGAAGCAACCCATAAATACCCAGAAGCCTGGCGGCTAGGGGAGTCCAGGGTCCAGTCATCTGGGAGGGTCCCCTGTGCTGGGGGCAGAAGAGAAGAGAGGAAGAGAAGAACTCCAGGAGACAACCCAGCCTAAGGTCTCAACTAAGCTCAGCTGAGGACGTAAAAGCCAAGCCAGAGGGACAGCCTGTCAGCAGGTGCCAAGATAGCTGCAATTCTGGAGACTAGGAGTTTCAAGTAGGACTGAGTAAGTACGCAAGCAGCCATCCCCCCATAGAGAGATAGAGGACAGTGAAGTGCAATACCTCACGTCAGGACCAGCTGTAGCCCAGTGCAGTGCAATCAGCTAGTGGCACATCATTTTTGTCCACTTTGGGACTAGAGCAGCCAGGTGGAGTGCAATACAGCCAGATGATGTGTCTTCCCTTTTTCTTTATTGGAAAACATTTTATTTCTGCATCAGTACTCCCACAGCAGTGCAAAACAGGTTACATCTTGTTACATAGCAGCCAGAGACTTAGCAAGCCCTCAACCTTTTGTACATAGTCCTACAATGTTTCTTCAGTTCGGGGTATCCCATGTTCCCATATCCATCCAAGTTCACTGTTCTAAAATAAAACATCAAATACCAACAGTTTACTGAGCCATCTGGAAGCCTGTGAAAATGCAATTTGCCTGTCTGTGGGTGCTGTAAGGGGAAAATAGGCCCAAAATCTAGCCTCTCCTTCGGAGGTAGGACTACAGTGAGCTAAAAGATTACTGTTTGAAATCTTTGTTTTGACTTTTTAAAGGGCCTTGGTAGAATTAGAGATTAATTTAGATTATTCTTCATCTGAAGAAGTTTTTCTATAGGTGACTGGTAGGGGACAAGCATGTTCCTTTTGACATTTTTAACATATAAATAGAAGATTATCAGCACACAACAATGATACAGAGGTGGCATTGCCCAGCAGGATATGAGGATCCCTCTTTGCTACAAATGTCTATGCAGTGTAGTGCTACCCTCTTGAGGGCCACTGGATTTTTGGGTCCCCCTAAACTCTGCACAACCAGGCAACACGTATTTAACACACTTTCATCCAAAGTCAGTGAAGCACTACAACCTTAAGAGTCACTAGAAGATTTGGGTCCCCCTATAGACCAGCACATCATGGCATCATGCATTTCCACAAAAGCTTGTATCCAGAGTCAGAAATCAGTCCTTGAGTTTCAGTTTTGTTGTTTTATGTGGGGATTTTGAACTGGCATAGGGTTAGAGGTGTACAGGATGCCCAAGGGTACTGATAAACTGAGGACAACTTCCTGGAACTATTTACAAGCCTTCTCTGTAGCATAGTCTTTTGTTGGAGAGCTAGCCAACGTTTCCTCAGTGTACCACCCCAGACCCTAGATGAACTTTTCCTCTTCACCCAGAAATCTGGAGGTACTCCTGAACAGGGGATGTGCTTCCTGCCACTTTAAAAGATCAAACATCATTGGTAGATAGCTAATCTGGTTTCTCATCAGAGTGCTCCCTCCCCTATCTGCCCAAGGTGTGTAGGTGTACGCACTCAGATCCTCTCCTGCACCACTTTTGGGTTGGTGGCTGCTACCAGGCCTATCAGCTGGGCCTCTTCTTCCCTGCCATACAGGTGGTTCTTTTTCAGAGGGTCAGTAAGCTCTGAGCTTTCCTCCTTTCCAGCTCCAGGCCTGCAGGTATGCCCCATCCCACTGGACCTCCTCACGGCTTCCTTCCTTCAGCTCAGCCTCACATCTTCCACCCGAACTTTCTCTCCAACTCTGCATTTTCCTGCCACTGAGCAGGCTGCAACACTTTTAAGGGTGCCCAGCCCCTTGCTAACCCATTGTTGGGGATTGGCTAAGACTCCTCAAGAGTGCAGCCAGCCACTCTTCAGATCCATTCACTGCCTCTAGGGCCTCCCTCCAAATCCCTAGAGCAGGGGGAAATTCCAGAAGGGCTGGCCTTTTAGCTCTGACCACAATTTGATCCCTCTCTAGCCATTACACCTGGGCTGCTGCTCAGCCCCTGTCTGACCATTGGAGTCTAGCTCCCCCTAGCTAAACTAGGAGGGTGCTACATCAGTTAAACAGACCATGAGCTTGTTTTTGTTTTTGTTGTTTGTAGTAGGAGATATCAACTTGGATGGGGTCTAAAGGTATATCTGATGCCAAGGAAATGTAAAACTTTGAGGACAACTTCTGTACGAAAAAAATGTGGACCAAAATCAGCAACAGTCTCTTTAAGGAGCACTGAGTCTCCTTTGGTATACCTCATCAGACCCCAGGTGCAACTCTCCTCATCCATCTGGATGTCCTGAGGGTCCTGGATTCCAGAAACCACTGTGAAGCAGAATCAGATGAGGACTAGTTTGGCATTGCACCTGACCGCCCTCTCCCTTCTGTGACCCAAGGGGTGTTGAATTACTCATACTGTCCTGTCCTTTAACTTAGTGGGTTGCAGCTGCTTTCAGGCCTTACACTGGGCTGGCTCCTTCCCTGCTGACAGACTGTCCTCTGTAGGAGATTGTAATGTAGTGGAGATCCTCCTGTCTGCTTCAGCCTGTAGGTAGGCTCCCCTCCCAGGCTCCACACTCCAGCACCTTCCTTAGTCCATCTTCCACCCAAACACCAGCACTACTCCCTTGCTGCATGGGCTCTCTCACATTTAAGGGTTGCTCTTAGCCTCCGTGCCAGGCTTCCTGCCTGGGGATTGGCCATGTTCTCTTAAATATGCAAATCTAGGCCTCCTCACCTCCTCCGCCCCTCTTCTAGAAAATTCCTCTAGTTTCTAGAAGGATGGGAGGGCTCCAGAAGCCCTCACCTGTAGAGCCTCTCACCCTGACCTGGGGTAACCTCACTGCCTCACTCTCAGGCTGACTCATCTCTAACAAGTCTCTGACTATCACACAAAAAAAAATCTAATCCAGAGGGTGCTGCAGCAAATTTATTATTTCTTGAAAACTGGCTTGCAATTTACAAAATAAAAATGTTCCTACTGTTTAGTGTTCATACCTTTACATCTTCATAGAAAGATCACAAACCCTGTCTTTGTAACAAATGTAAAAAAGGAAAGAATAATTACCGAATCCATCACTTTGATCAAATGTTTTTGTGATTGTCTGGCAGCTTGAGCCGTCTCCCAGGCAGATCCCACATCGATCCTCAGTGGCATTTGAATTTATTTCGTAGTCACAGCCAATCCTCTAAAGGAAACATAATGTTACAGGCTGTCAGCTGCGATGATACTAAAACACAATTATATTAGATTCAAAGTATCGAGTGGAATAAACTGCCGTTCAGCTTTGCATTTTAAATATGACCTTATCTCCTGTGCTCCTGGCACAAGTTATATCACTTGACAAAAAAACTGAATGCAGACCAAAAACTCAAGGCAGTAGAAACCACAAGGCCCCAAAGAACCTCACAAATAAGCCCAGCCAGAAACTAGCTGGATTTTTAGGAATGATAACCTATGTAATTACCCCGTCACTAGACAAAAAAAACTACACATCTATAAGCGCTGAAAACAATTTTGTATGTCAGGGAATTGCTGCGGGTAATGCTGCGCTGCAGCACACATCCATTGGCAAGGAGCGTTGAGGTGCCAGAATGAATGGCAGCACATCTCATAAATTGCAACTGTGCCACATAAGATACATTGAAACAATCTGGAATTGCTAAAGGCTCAAAGCGGACCTTCATCCTATAAAATACCTTATATGGCCTTCTCCCCCCACCCTACAATTACATAGTTAGTCTGGCTGAAAAAAGACAAAAATCCAACTAGTATCCAATACCCAGAGTTGATGCAGAGGAAGCCAAAAAAACCCCATAAAGCATGATCCAATTTTCTCCAGTAGAAGGAAAAAAATCCTTCCTGATCCCCGAAGAGATAATCAGATATTCCCTGGATCAACTTTACCTATAAATATTACTATCCAGTTATACTTTGTGAACAATTGGATATTAGGGATGCACCGAAACGTTTCGGCTGAGAACACCCATCTCGGCCGAAATGTAAAAAAATCACCGATACAGGTGCCAAAAAAACCCTGCCCCTCAAAGCTGCCCGCCCGCCGCCGCTGCTCGGTAGTTCAGTCCTACCTGAGAAACCATTGATCCTGGCGTTGGGCATAGAGATGAGAGAAGGAAAGATGGCCGCCACACATCTCTATGCCCTTGGAGGAACGGAGCGATGTCACTTCCGGTTCCGGCCATTTTTAAAAATTTTTTTTTTAAAAGCACCAGATCAGTGCTTTTTTTTTAATCTAATGCTTAACATTGCAGAGGAGAGATGTGGGGTCCTATTGACCTCATATCTCTCCATAAAGAGGGCCTGTCACTAATTATTTCTATCACAGGGGATGCATGCATTTCTTGTGATAAGAAAAACAGTGATTACAATTTTTTTTAAAAGGAACAGTGCAAAAATAAAAAAAAAACATTAAATAATTTTTTTTTTAAGTTTAAAGTGCCCCTGTCCCCCCGTGCTCGCACATAGTGGTGAACGCATACGTAGGCTATGCCCACATAAGTAAATGGTGTTCAAACCACACACGACCTCCTCTGTAACTTTACACTGCTAACCTGTAGATATTTTTAAAGTATCACCCATGGAGATTTTTAAGCACCACAGTTTCACGCCATTCCACGATCGTGCGCAATTTTAAAGCGTGACATGTTGGGTATCTATTTACTTGCCGCAGCATCCTCTTACATGTTTTACAAAACAATTGGGGTATATATTTTTTCTTGTAATCAAAGTGTATTTTTTTCCAAAAAATATATATTCATTTTTAAAAGCTGCACATTTCGGTTTCGGATTTATTTTCAGCCAAGTGCATTTTGAATTTTCGGTTTCGGCACCCGAATTTTCATTTCCGTGCACCACTATTGGATATTTTTTTAAAGGTTCCTGTTCTGTTCTCGTTACACGTTCTCCTGTGTATAACTCGACATGCAGCTAAACCCTCCTGTTCTGCATTGAGCCAGACTGAATATAATCTTGATGCTTTATTAACAAAAACAGGGTGGGGTGAAACTACTCGGAAAAACAGATGAAAGATACATACATTCAATGCATGAAACATACAAAAACACAATGAAATAACTAGGATGCAGATGACAATAAGTCTATGCTCACCAGCGATACTGCCTGTAGGGGGTGTAGATTTAGTCCATCAACATGTCCAAGATGCAGATGTTTCTTTTTCTTAGAATAAGGGATGATGGGAGCTCTTATTAAAACTAAACAGTCTCTAGCTTCTGTAAAAAAGTACATTTATTACAGGCTCCCTCTAGTGGCCAAATGTGATATTGCAGGGAGAACAAACAATTTCCTTGCTGAAGGCAGAATAGTTTCTAACATTTTTGTGCTGCAGTGCAGCTCTTCCTTCTTTCTTGCTTATGCAAGAATAACTTTCAACCCCCGCTGCCTCCTAGGATGTCAATGTCACACAGCGCTGGAGGTAGTTTCATTAACAGGTGAATGCATGCAACCAGTTTCCACAGATGTGCCACAGGACTTTTCCAGGACCCAAAGGACTGTGCCCTCACAGGTGCTTTCCCATACATACACAAAGATGAAGCAGGCATAGAAGTCCCAAGTGTATGTGCATGCATCCCTGCTGGGACCTGAAGACCGGCATAGCCTTTTAGCACATCTTTAAACTTGCCATATTGTTGATGAAAAATTATTTTTAAGTATAGACAGTATTCTTAATGCTAAACCCCTTCTATTGCTCTTCACCTCCTCCAAATCTCCAAATTCTTTTTTTTGTCACTGTGGTCTGTCTTCCTGTTAGAGGTTGGCTACATTCGTTCTCTATGGTCCCACTATATGTTTTTTTTTAATGCGTTTTTGTATGCATTTTTTTGCATATATTTATATTTAAATTTTGATTATTTACTAATGTGGCTTTTTAGCCTATATCTTCTTGGGATATTTACTCACCTTTATCTGTGTTTGTTATTCTATTTTTCATATTTATTTTTTCACAATTATTTTTATCCATTTTTCTTTTTCTCTTTCTTGGTTTATCTTTTTATTTCACGCCACTTTCCTTTTTTCTTTTCTTCCTTTCTTGTTGTTCTTTGAGATCACTACTTTTGATACAATGGTTTTATATGTCTTCTTACAATGTATTAGGAGGCGTACCCTCAGGATTCAGGAGTGCTTATTAGGACAGGTGTAATTTATTAACTAATACCTATATAAGACAACACTTTTGTTGTTTTCTTTGTTATGATTAAGCAGGAGATCGTGTGAAATACGTTAACAAGTCCTGTATTCATGTCCTGGAGTTTTGTGTGTCCTATGGATTAATAAATACACATTATATTCATCTATCCTCCTATGTGCGGCTGACCCTTCTTCCTATTGCATCGTGTGTGCTGGCAAGCCAGAGCCTGCACCTGTTGTGGATTGATCTGGATTGTTTGCCTGAGCGGTATACCTTTTGTCCTATGTAGGAACATAGCCATTCTTTCCCAAGATGGACTATGCTCTTTGGGATTTGTAGTGTTCATAGAGCAGTGTACATGACTGCAAATAATGTGTACTGCTCATTCCAAACAATAGGAAGTTAGGGGGTAAAGGAGAGGCTCAGAAAAAACAGATTACAGGTCCATTAAGTAGTGGATATGTGTCACAGTCGTGCATACAAGAGCCAGGCACAGGCTCTCACTGTATTAACCTCTTGCCGTCTGCCTGCTGTTTATAAACGGCAGGGCGGTGGCACTCTAGGGGCGGGTTGCCGTTCCTAAACAGCACCCGCCTTTTCTAGCTGTGCGCGCTCCCTGGGAGCGTGCACCACCGCGATCCGGTGTCCGCTGTGTCCTCCGGACACAGTG
The DNA here is from genome assembly GCF_062004578.1 of Staurois parvus. NCBI lineage: Eukaryota > Metazoa > Chordata > Amphibia > Anura > Ranidae > Staurois > Staurois parvus. The sequence continues at coordinate 4,397,505 of NW_028318271.1, read as the reverse complement.
AAACACCGATCGTCGAACGGGACCTCTGTACGAGGTCCCGATCATGTGATCACAGGATTGGCGAATCAGTGATCACATGCAAAGTAGTAAGCAAGATGTCACTTGTGACATCATTGCTTACTACGTGTGAAATCTGTGAATGATCACAGAGGTCACATGGTACAAGGCTATTCACAACAGCCTTGTACCATGTGACAAGCTGTGACCAATCACAGCTCACTCAGTACTTCTCAATGACTGCAAGAATGCAGACAGAGAGAAAGAGAAATGATTGCTTTTACATCCTATATAGGTGTAAAAGCAATCAGTGTAAAAAAAAAAAAAAAAATCTTCATCACCCCCCACAAGTAGTACAGTGTCACCATGGAGACACTGTACTGCTAGGGTGACAGTATGTAAAATAAATAAATAAATAAAAAATAATAATATAAAAAAAATAAAATAAAAATGTAAAAATTTTTTTAAAAAAATTATAATTTTTGGTTGTAAACTAATTTGGATTTTTTTTTTTACTAAATAAATAACGGAATACATTTTGGCCAAGATTTATGATGAAATATTATTTATTTGCAAAATTTTATTTAAAAAAAATAGTAAAAAAAATAAAAATCCCAGCGGTGAATAAATACCACCAAAATGAAGCTTTATCTGTCTCAATAAAATGGTAAAACATTCATATGGGTACAGTATTGCATGACCGCGCAATTGTCATTCAAAGTGTGATAGCGCTGAAAGCTGAAAATTGCCCTGGACATGAAGGGGGTAAAAGTGTCCGGACAGGAAGTGGTTAAGAAGTCTTCCAGTATCCCCTCATTCCCCCTCCCTCAGGAATGCGATCAGCTTGTGATGCTGAGCCCCTGCCTAACAATTCTTTGCCAAAAATGGATTGGCTTGTCCATGGTAGGAAGATACCAGTTGATTTGGTGTAGAAAAATAAGCTGTTATGTTTTGGGTGTAGTCAGAGAAGTGAGGACTGCCTGCGTGCAACATCTCGCAGAGAAAGAGAAAAGAAGATCTCCCTGCCTTAATATCGAAACTAACAGTGGGAGATCAAAGCATCCTTTTGGTCATGAGACTTGAAACTGCTTAAGACCAAGGCCGACTGGCAAGTACTTTAACCCTTTAAACTCCTTTCTGTTATCTGTTTGCTGTGCTGTTATGCTCTGTATTTTTATATATATATATTGGTTACATCATCTTTTCTGTAAATATTTCTACTGCACCCTTTTGACCTTTTAGTAATAAATCTTACTTTCTAAAAGTGTTGAACTGTTTCTAAAGCTCCTGAATATAACTTACGAATCCCTGCAGCTGAAGAGCGCTACTATGAGTATTTAACCCTCTGTATAACCGGTCTGTAGAGATAGCGGGATACTGACGGTTAACCAACCATCCTAGTGTATTGCTGAGTTTCCTCTTTCTCTGTATTAAAAGGTGGTGGTGGCAGTGTGAAGGGTTAATTGTGTAATTAATCTGACCCAGTAACAAGCGCATTCAGGGCTGCCGGTACATCAATTGTGGTCCAATTAGCTGGAAAATCGTTGTGCAGGGTGCAGCTGGGTGCGGCATTGTTACGCGGTTTTAGATTGGATAGTCCTTCGGTCACGAGTTTGGTGAGAAGGGTTGGGGTCTGACGCCGCGCCCATCACAATATGTATGGATTATTTTTGGAAAGTAAGATTATCGTTTAGTATTACTTTAAGCTGCTTGTATTCTTTACAGTGTATGCCCCGGTGGACATAAATTTAAGTCCTCATGCACACTGGACGTTTTCAGAAGGCTGGTAACTATAATGGTGTAAAGTCACGTTAAAAATTTGTGTTTTTCAGCTTTTTTAAGCATTTTTGCATTAGCATTTAGCGGAGCTTTGCCACATTTGCATTGTTTTAACAAAAAAATATTTTTTTTGGTCAAAAAAGTCCAAAAACGCCAGTTTACCGCGTTTTACAGCGTTTTGCCACATTTTTCAGCATTTAGAGCATTTTTACAGCTACAAATCTTCTCTAGAAACCCACTAGTCCTGGGTTTTTTTTCCAGCAAAAACAAAACGTTGATTACAGTCTATGTGTGTATGGACACATAGGATAACATGCTGGGGGGTTTACTGGCTGTAGAAAAAAATGTCAAATGCCAAAAACAGCCTCTGTAAAATCATCCCGTGTGCATGAGGACTAAAGCTGAACTCCAAATACCAATAACTCATTTAAATATATTCCTAGCCATACAAGATGTAAATCTACTTTGAGTGCACCGAATGCCTTTGCACACCAAGATTCAAATAAAAATTGCATGGCTCCTGTGGACAGTGGGGCTATTTACTAAAACTGGAGAGTGCAAAATCTGGTGCAGCTCTGCATAGTAACCAATCAGCTTCCAGGTTTTAGGGTTCATTTACACTTCAGCTGATAAACTCACGTTTAGGAACTTTTCTGCATTTTTTTCAGCAGCCCCTGAACTCTCCCTAATGTTTCCTATGTGTCCATGTACACTATGTTGTTTACAGGCAGTTGAGTTTACAGTTGTTTTTTGAATGCACCAAACTTGCGGTCAAGAGTAGATTTTATCAGCATTTCAAATGCCAAATGCTTGTAAATGTGTGTAAACGCATTTAACCGTGTTTGCGTTTAGAAGCGTTTTTTTAACTGTTCTATGACCAGATGCTGCCCAGAGCCTTTTTTCATCATCAGAAATGCATGCAAAGTGTTTTCAATGTATTCAAATGGACCCGGTACACCAGCGCAGTCAGTTCCAAGGAAAAAAATGGTAGAATGTGCTGCATTATGCTCATGATGGGATCCATAGTGAAGACAACCAGAAAAGACAGGTCATCTCAACACATACTACACTCTCTGCTTCTGCTCTCTCTATTTCTCCTAAAATGTCTGAAATAGTTAATTTTTTACTATTTTTCAGTGCATTCTGGGCATTTTGGAAGGTCTCCTGAAGTTATCTTAAAAAAACGCTTCTAAATGCAAACGCATATAAACGCAGTATGCAAACGCAGCTAACAGACGTTTTTTAACCTACGTTTTCCAACAGTCAGTTTCCATCGTTCAGAAGTGTTTTCCAAACTCCCCGTGTACATGGAGCCTTATTGTCAAAGCTTAACTGAACAAACTGAAGTTAGAAGCTGATTGGCTCCCATGCACAGCTGCACCAGATTGTAATTGCTCCAGTTTTAGTAAATCTAAATGTCTGCTTATCCCAAAGTTCAACCCATTAAGCAGGAATTTCCCAAAATTCAAACTGTGAATGACCAGCATAACGGTTAGAATTTGGAAAAATCCAAACCCATATTAACCACCTCCCGCACGCCATATAGTAATATGACGGGCGCAAGGTGGTTCTCTCGTTCTGGGATGACGTCCTCCCATTCTCACTGCGCATACGTGGCTCAGGAAGCGCGCAGCGTGGCGATTGGCGGATCCGATCACGGAAAGAGCCGAAGATGTCAGCTCGGTCATGTGATCAGCTGTGTCCAATCACAGCTGATCACATGTAAACAGGGAAATGCCGGTTATCGGCATTTCTCTCCTCTCAAGCTGTCACGCTGACAGAGGAGAGGAGAGCCAGAAATCGGCTTTCCGCGGAGGGGACATGTACACTGATCATCAGGGCACTGATGATCAGTGTGCCCTGATGATCAATGTAGCCCCAGCATTGCCACCTGTCAGTGTCCATCAGTGCCTTATGTCAATGCTCATCAGTGCCTCATGCCAGTGCCACATCAGTGCCACATATCAGTGCCTACCAGTGCACATCAATGCCACATATCAGTGCCCATCTGAGCTGCCTTTCAGTGTCACCCATCAGTGCCAGTCAGTGCCACCTATCAATGCCAATCAGTGCCAGTCAGTGCCACCTATCAGTGCCAGTCAGTGCCGCCTATCAGTGCCAGTCAGTGCCGTCTATCAGTGCCAGTCAGTGCCGCCTATCAGTGCCTGTCAGTGCCGCCTATCAGTGCCTGTCAGTGCTGCCTAACAGTGCCAGTCAGTGCCACCTATTAGTGCCAGTCAGTGCCGCCTATCAGTGCTGCCTACCAGTGCCATATATCAGTGCCATGTATCAGTGCTGCCTTTCAGCGCCCATCAGTGATGCCTGTCAATGCCCATCACTGCCACCTACCAGTGCCTCCTCATCAGTGCCCATCAGTGCCACCTATCAGTGTCCATCAGTGCAGCCTATCAGTGCCCATCAGTGCAGCCTCATTAGCACACATCAGTGAAGGAGAAAAATCACTTATTTACAAAATTTTATAACAAAAACTAAGAAAAAACATTTTTTTTTCAACATTTTCAGTGGTTTTTGGTTTGTTTAAGAAAAAATAAAAACACAGAGGTGATTAAATATCACCAAAATAAAGCTCTATTTGTCACAAAAAAATGATAAAAATTTCATATGGGTACAGTGTTGCATGACTGCGCAATTGTCATTCAAAGTGCAACAGCGCTGAAAGCTGGAAATTGTCCTGGGCAGGAAGGGGGTAGAAGTGCCCTGTAGGCAGGAAGGGGGTAGAAGAGCCATGTAGGCAGGAAGGGGGTAGAAGTGCCCTGTAGGCAGGAAGGGGGTATAGGTGCCCTGTAGGCAGGCAGGGGGTATAGGTGCCCTGTAGGCAGGCAGGGGGTATAGGTGCCCTGTAGGCAGGCAGGGGGTATAGGTGCCCTGTAGGCAGGCAGGGGGTATAGGTGCCCTGTAGGCAGGAAGGGGGTATAGGTGCCCTGAAGGCAGGAAGGGGGTAGAAGTGGCCTGTAGGCAGGAAGGGGGTATAGGTGCCCTGTAGGCAGGAAGGGGGTATAGGTGCCCTGTAGGCAGGAAGGGGGTATAGGTGCCCTGTAGGCAGGAAGGGGGTAGAAGTGGCCTGTAGGCAGGAAGGGGGTATAGGTGCCCTGTAGGCAGGAAGGGGGTATAGGTGCCCTGTAGGCAGGAAGGGGGTATAGGTGCCCTGTAGGCGAGGGGTTAATAACACAACATTACCACCTGGAGGTTTCTTGAATTTCGATTCTATACTTGTATATATGGAGAGGCTGCACCAGCTACTCCCTGAGATGACAGCAGACACTTAAATTGCCACATAACAAAGTGCTGGGAGGATTACATGAAGGAAAAATGAATACCCCCCCCCCCCCTAACCTTTGTAGTTAAGAAGGCTGTCATTTTACAGGCGGTTGCCGTGGTCCTGCTCCTGTGTCCAGCTATGGCAGGAAAATTCAGTTGAGAGCTCTCATAAGCACACTGGTGACAGTTATCAGCAGAGGCATGATTTGAATGTTACTGGCTGAACCTGCTCATTTGCATATCTTTGCAAAGGATTCTGGGAAATGGGTTTTGCCACCTCAGGGTTGATCAAATCTGAATTATTTGTGTTTTTAGATGGTTTATAGAACCAGAAAGATTTGGGTGTGAACATACAAGCCAAAAGAAAGATTTTAATGTTAAATTCAAATTTGACTCTCCATAGGTTGATATTTTGGTAGTTTGGGCGGTTTAACCACTTGCCGACCGCGCATAGCCGAATGACGGCTGCACCGCGGCCGGCTAGTTCTGGGTGGACGTCATATGACGTCCTCCCAGAACGCGCTCTCCTGCGCGCCCCAGGGGGCGCGCACCCGGCGATCTCCGTGATCGCTGTGTCCTACGGACACAGCTGATCACGAGATGTGGTGAAAGGCCGATCCCACCGGCCTTTTACCACGTGATCAGCGGTGTCCAATGACACGCTGATCACAGGAAAATGCAAGTGCCGGTTCTCGGCTGCACTTTCCTCACGCTGTCAGATCGTGAGGAAAGTACTGCCGAGAACCGGCAGTTGTCAGAGCGGGGATCGGCACCGATCATCAGGGCACTGATGATCAGTGCCCTGATGATCGGTGCCCAGCAGTGACCCCCGCAAGTTCCTCCCAGCAGTGCGCCCACTAGCCCTGCCCACCCATGCCCAGCAGTGCCCCCACCTGTGACCAGCAGTGCCCCCACCTGTGCCCAGCAGTGCCCCCACCTGTGCCACTCTGCAGTGCCACCTACCTGTGCCCAGAAGTGCCACCTACATGTGCCAGCAGTGCCACCCACCTGTGCCCACCAGTGCCACCCACCTGTGCCCACCAGTGCCACCTACCTGTGCCCACCCACCAGTGGTGCCCACCAGTGCCGCCCACCAGTGCAGCCCAGCAGTGCTGCCAGTCAGTGCCACCAGTCAGTGCCCAGGGGTTGTGCCAGTCAGTGCCGCCAGTCAGTGCCCAGAAGTGATGCCAGTCAGTGCCGTCTATCAGTACCCATAATCAGTGTCACCTATCAGTGCCGCCTATCAGTGCTGCATATCAGTGCCGCCTATCCGTGACCCCTAATTAGTGCTGTCTATCAGTGCCGCCTATCCGTGCCACCTCATTAGTACTGCCTATCAGTGCCCTTTAGTGCCGCCTATCAGTGCCCATCAGTGCCGCCTATCAGTGCCCATCAGTGCCGCCTCATCAACGCAAATCAGTGAAGAAGAAAAAATACCTGTTTGAAAAATTTTATAAAAGAAACAAATAAACTTTTTTTTTTTTTTCAAATTTTTTGCACTTTTTTTAATTTATAGCGCAAAAAGTAAAGCGCCCAGTGGCGATTAAATACCACCAAAAGAAAGCTCTATTTGTGAGAAAAAAATGATCAAAATTTCATATGGGTACAATGTTGCATGACGGCGCAATTGTCAATCAAAGTGCGGCAGCGCTGAAAGCTGAAAATTGGCCTGGTAAGGAAGGGGGTATAAGTGCCTGGTAGGCAAGTGGTTAAAAAGACTCGAAGTTACTTAGCAGTTTGAGAGGTTGGGAAAGCTCAGTGACCAGGTGTGAAGGATCTCTGGGGCCAACCCAGTGACACTGAGGTGATGATCTCTCTGAAGTTCATTGATACTGATGCGAGGATCGTTCAGCAATTACTGACAGGAGTGATACTAACATTAGGATCTCTCTGGGGAGTTCAGTGATACTGACAAAGGGGATCTGATCTAATGACGTTCAATGATACTGACAGATGAGGATCTCACTGGAGAGAAGTTCAGTGACACTTAGGCAATAGACGCTTCTCTCAGCCTAGAACCCCATTCCAGAACACTTGGAAGCTGAGCATGATGGTTGTTCCCTGTGCCTCTCCTTTTTATGTTTTTTATGTGTTTTTGCATTTGAGACCCCTTACTGTTATCTCACATATAGATTATTATTATTATAGACAAATTTACCGCCCTAACAACTCCCACAGTTTTAACACTACATAGACAAGTAATATACCGAAACGTGCGGATTGTTCCCGATCGGATTGCTATTACTTTGTGGAACGTTTCGCCGAATGGTTCACGAAATATCGGCGTTTTTTGTGGTGAAATTTTCCCATAGGAATGAATGGCGCAACTAGAGTGGGAGCTGACAAAGCTAGAGTGTGGAAGGAAAAATCAGGACATGATTTGTAAACTGCCATCACTCCCTCATTTTCAAGCCCACCTACACAAATCTTATATCAAAACGTTCAGCTATCCCTGCTGCCACTAACAATGTCCACGGCTAAGCCACAGTCCTGATAGTTTTCACAATATGACCATTTGTTTGCAACTCATGCCGCCCATTGACTTTCATTGAAACTTCACTCGCAGCCACCTGAAATTTGAAGGGACATTTCTAAACTGCGACTGTGCCTTCATGTTTAGTATTTCAGAGACATACTATGCATCAAAATGTAGGTCTGGGTCTTGTGATTCTCACAATATAAAGCTCTTTGCTGTATTTATACTTTTAAAACCACAACCATTTGAACATGGCAACCATAAGTGAACTGAGCAAGTTGTAGCAGTTTGTTTATAAAAGTTCCTCTCAGCTTGCACTAGAGTGAGTTGCCATAACAACCCAGCTGTGTCAGCAGCCAGCAGAGTGACCAAAGCTACTCCGCCCACTCCAGTTGTAGACTACTGCTGCAGGCAAGAACACTTCACACAATTTCCCCAGAAATTGTAGATTTTCTAGTAATAATTGTACAACTAGTCCAGAGTGCACTCTAGGTCCAATATACGGCCCAATGTCCCCTGAGAGGTAACCCATAAGCAGTAGGTAAAGGTCTCAGTGTAGCAGGTGTAAAGGGATAGTCTTTAATCCCAACTCTTCAGCCGCCTAGCGTTGGGGCCCAGTTGTACCAAACTCATTAGTCCGAATCCAGCTCAGACCACCAACATGCAGCAGTGATGGTGCACCTTAGACAGTGATGTTCACTTTCCAATCTCCCTCATGGCAAGAGGAAGATGTGTCCTCTGCAGCCTAAGAGAATGCAGCCATTTCCCCTCCACCTGGCAATCTCCTATTGGGAAATGCCGTTCAAAAGCTCTTGATTACAGTAGAGTCTGTCTTCTCTGGACTACAGTTCCCACAGTGCAATGCTGCCTGACTCAGCCTATTGAACTCTTCCTGCTCAGCTGCTCACCCCTCTTGCTGTTAACCAGTTCAGCGCCACAGGGCAGCAGCTGCAGCCAATGTTGGGATTTTCTTTCACTGTCAATGATAGCAGTATACAGGACATAGGAAGGATGGATTTCCCTAATGGGGGCCACAGATAACAATACAAACCTGACAGGGGGTCCAAGTCCTCTCCATTGTATCCAAAACCAAAATTTTTTTATAAATACACAGGTGTTCTGTACATCTCCGTGCAGACAATCCCATTGCTGTCAGTTTGGACTCAGTGACTGCTGCAGCTCCCAACGTGACATTCCTGCAGGTTCAGGTGCACAGCCCCGAATGCACACATGGTCCCAGGCAGCACTAAAGTGGGATTATAGTCCTCCTCAATAGACATGTGCAGAGCGAAAAATTGGTTTTGTTTTGGATCTATTTGTTACGTTACTAATTTATTTTCAATGCAGTCGTAAGGAAATTCATTTTGTTTCGTTTCTTTTATTCGTATTCAACCAGATTCAAATTCTTACAATGGATTTGAAATATTTATTGTGAAGAATAGCTGGTTCTATTCTATTCAAATCTTTATTTTCTATTCAATTCTTCTCTGTTCTATTCCTTTCTATTTTGTTTTACTCTATGCTTTTCTATTCTATTTTTTCTATTCTGTTTTTTTCTATTGTATTTTATTTGACTATTTTCTATTATTTTCTGTTTTATTCTTCACTATTCTTTTCCTTTATTTTCTATTCTATTCTTTTACTTTCTATTCTAGTCTTTGATATTCTATTCTATTCTGTTTTATTCCATTCTTTCAAAATTAGAATTTCACAAGATGGCTATAATCTATTTTATTCTATTCTATTTTGTGTCTACTCTTTTCTATTCTATTCCTTTCTATTCTGTTCAATTATTTTCTATTCTATTCTAATTCTATTTTTTCTATTCTATTGTACTATTTTTTTCTATTGTATTCTATTTGACTATTTTCTATTCTTTTCTATTTTATTCTTTACTATTCTTTTCTTTTATTTTCTGTTCTAGTCTTTGATATTCAATTCTGTTTTATTCCATTCTGTTCAAAATTTGCATTTCACAAGATATAATCTATTTTATTTTTTATTCTATTTTGTGTCTACTCTTTTCTATTATATGCTATTCTTTTATTTTCTATTCTTTTTTCCTATTTTATTATATTTGTTTACTCTTTTCCTTTCGATTCTATTCAATTATTTTCTATTCTATTCTTTTATTTTCTATTCTAGTCTTTGATATTCGATTCTGTTTTATTCCATTCTATTCAAAATTTGCATTTCACAAGATATAATCTATTTTATTTTATTCTATTTTGTCTACTCTTTTCTATTATATGCTATTCTTTTATTTTCTATTCTTTTTTTCTATTTTATTATATTTGTTTACTCTTTTCCTTTCTATTCTATTCAATTATTTTCTATTCTAATTCAATTTTTTTCTGTTCTATTCAATTCTGTTCTATTCTGCACTATTCTTCTTTATTCTTTTCTATTCCATTCCTTTATTTTCTATTATATTCTTTCATATTCTATTCTGTATTATTCTATTTTATTCCATTTTACACAAAATTAAAATTTCAAACGATGGCTATATTCTTTCTGTTCTATTTTCTTCTTCTAGTCTTTTATTATTTTTATTTATTTCAGGTACTTATATAGTGCTGTCAATTTACGCAGTGCTTTACATATATATTGTACATTCACATCAGTCCCTCACCCTCAAGGAGTGTACAATCTGAGGTCCCTAACTCACATTCATACATACACATACTAGGAACAATTTAGACAGGATCCAATTCACCTACCAGCATGTCTTTGGAGTGTGGGAGGAAACTGGAGTACCCGGAGGAAACCCACGCAAGCACAGGGAGAACATGCAAACTCCATACAGGAGGCACCATGGTTAGGAACTGAACCCATGACCCATTTACCACTAAGCCACGGTGCCACCCGATCTATTATCTATTGTGTTCTTTTCTATTTTATTCCTTTATTTTCTATTCTTTTATTTTCTATTCTATGCTATTCTGTTTTATTCTTTTTTTTCGAAATTCGAATTTTGGAAGATGCCTATATTCTAATACACACAGTCTTTGAAGGAAATTAACAATATTCAGCAATATGTTTATATTTCAAATTTGTTTTGGAATTAATTTTCAACCGGATAAAAATTTTTACAATGGATTTGAAGCAAATTAATCTAATTCAAATCGAAAATATCAAAAATATCCAAATAGCTGGTTGTAGTCTATTAGAATGTTGGAAGACAGCTATATTCTTTCTATTTCTTTCTTTTCTATTCTATTCTTTTATTTTCTACTCTATTCTATTCTCTTTTCTATTATATTCCTTTCTATTCTAATCTATTCACTTTTGTTTTACTCTATTCTTTTCTATTGTATTTTTCTATTCTATTTTACGCTGTATTTTTTTCTATTCTATTCTATTTGAATATTTTCTATTCTAATTCTTTTCTATTATAGGCTATTCTTTTCTATTCTATTCTTTTCTATTATATTCTATTCTGTTTTATTCCATTCTATTCAAAATTCGATTTTCAGAAGATGGTTATATTCTATTCTATTCTGTTTTGTTTCTAATCTTTTCTATTATATGCTATTCTTTTATTTTCTATTCTATTTTTTTCTGTTCCATTCTATTTTGTTTACTCTTATTACTTTTTATTCTATTCTACTCTATTCAATTCTTTTCTATTCTATTCTAATTCTATTTTTTTCTGTTCTATTCAATTCTTTCCTATTCTATACTATTCTTTTTTATTCTTTTCTAATCCATTCCTATATTTTCTATTCAATTATATTCTTTCCTATTCTATTCTATTCTGTATTATTCTATTCCATTCTATAAAAAATTCTAATTTAAAAAGATGGCTATATTTTTTCTGTTCTATTCTTATTTTTTTATTCTATTCTATTCTGTTTTATTCTATTCTATTATTTTGTAAGTTCGAATTTCGGAAGATGGCTATATTCTAATACACACAGTTTTTGATAGACTTCAACAATAGTTAGCAATATGTTTATATTATAAATTTGTTTTTGAAATTCAATTTCATTTTTCTAATTAGTTTCAAATTCGGATAATGTGTTATTTCGGACAAAATTTAGTTTTGTTATTTCAGATTTGTTTAGATTCGTTACTATTGTAATTCGGAAATTCAGATACATCCGAAACTCTGAATAACAAAAATTTTGTCCGAATACCGTACACGTCTACTCAACTTTATCCAAAATTTAAGAAAACTAAAACAAACAGAAGTTTCACCGGGGCATACACTGTAATACCTTCTTAGAAACCAACCTGGAACAAGCATGTAGATTGAATGTTCAGATTTTTATCAGTTATAGACATCACACTTTCAATACTTAGATTGCTGAAACAGAGCAGGTGTAGAGGCTGGGATTCTTGCACTGTATGTTAATGAGGGCAGACTTGGGTCAGGCTCACACACTGTTCAAAAAACCGTACAGGCAGCCATGACACCTCCTCCTGAGGAATATCTAAGAGATTAAAAAAATACACTTTAAAGTAGTTATAAAGTCAGAAAGTTTTTTTTACTTTAATACATTCTCTGCATTAAGGCAAAAAAAAACCCTCCCCACTACTTGTTCCCCCCATCCCCACAGTTAACTGCCCTCTCTCATGACCCAGTGCTGTCCTGGCTGCAGTCCTGCTCTCCCCTCTCCCTAGTCTCATAGGAGACTACATATACTAGGTCTAATTTTAGACAAGACCTACCAGCATGTCTTTGGATTGTGGGAGGAAACCAGAGCACCTGGAGGAAACCCATGAGGGCACAGGGAGAATATGCAAGCTCCAGACAGGTGGTACAGTGGTTGGGATTTGAACCAACAATCCTAGTGCTGCCAGGTGGAAGTGCTAACCATTTAGCCACTGTGCTGCCCCTTACCTTTCTAGGCGTTTCTTCAAAGCAAGCCTTAGGGCAGACTGCAACTGATTTGAAAGTGAAAGTGGAGGGACAAAGTAGGGTACTTGGCGACTTTCCTCTCATTAACATACAATGCAGAACCCAAGCTTATTGTGAGGACAGACTGTGTTCATATCTAGTTTACAACCAATAATGAGATCTACCAGCACAGTATAGACAGGATTTATTATGGTGAACTTAAACTCCACAGCCCCCTCCTTAACATTACATAGAAGGGGTGTTGGAATACAGTGTTCATGTATTTTATACAACTATATAAGTATTCAAGAGAGATATATTCTTCAACCAGTAGATGGCAGTGTTTATAAGTTTGTAGCTGCAGCTATGGTGAACTTTGTCTTTTCCCTGAATAAAGTTTCCTGTTTCCTTCCTGCAGTGAAGCAGAAAAACACACGTAGACTATGCACTGTTTGTTCTGTAGGGCTATATACAGAATTTAAAGGGAACACTTCAGTTTTGGAGTTTTCAGAAATGAGCAAGTAAATGTAAGCTTAATTTTTTTTAGGTTACAGTATGCTACATAAATGGGAGAGGGTAACAGATTTTTTTTTAAACAATTTTTATTGAATTTTATATAATAAGTACAAGAATATATCTTGGCATACAAATCAATGAACCATCACATGTAACAACTACGAGCACAAAAGTCAATACAACAGATGTAATGGGAAAGAAACAGTGTCAGGTTAGACACAAATAGTACAACATAACAGTTAAACAGAATAAACCTCAAAATGGAGCAAATCCTTAGGAAAGGAAGCTTGATTACAGTGGTCTGAACTAACAAAAAAAAAACCCAGCTCTATCGGAGAAGACATGTGAGGAAGGGTATTCTGTGGGCTAGGAATCTTAATGAGGAGCTCTGAGACAAGGAGGAAGGAAACTGTGGGGAAGGGCTACAAGGGGAGTTGGGTACCTGGAGTTTACCCAAAGTATTGGTTAGTTGAGCTTTGAGATACCAATCTGAATATCGGAAGGGTTCTATAGGAGCGGCTAATTCAGGAGGGTTAAAAGAATGCTCCATGAGGCGCCTCCATCTTGAGATAAGGTGCCATGAAGATTTGAAGTTTTGAGTGATGGTGTCCAGCTTCTCCATGTTAAATAAGGTAATAATGCCCATGTCATCATCTTGAACTGTGGGGGGTTAGGATGTATCCAGGCTTGCATGAGGGCTCTACGAGCTACTAAAAAAACAAATGTGTATCCACTGGGGAAGAGTGTTAGGATGTGCAACTTTGCAGGGTCTTGGTAACTGAAGAGACAAAGCATAGGGTCTTTGGAGAGAGAAACATTGTATAATTGATTAATGCACCAAAGAACTCGATCCCAGAAATTCGAGACTTGGGAACATTCCCATAGACGATGGAACAGGGTAGGTCGGGTGTAATCACATCAAGGACACGTCGGGCAGGCAGCGACAGCTGAGTTCACTGAGAAAGGATAACAAGCTCGGTGGGTGATTTTAAATTGAGTTTCATGCCATGTTTTGCAGAGAACAAGTGAAGTCATTTTCCTGTATCCTGACAGAATTTTGTCCAGAGTTTCGTCCTTAGACAGTATGGGAGACCATGGCTTGAATGGAGTAAGGTGGTATTTTGCAGACTGATGAGAAATTAGGTGAGAGTAGATAGCCCAGATGGAGTAGAGGTCCTGTCCCAGTAGAAGGACCGTTGGAAAGGATTCTATTTTGGGGAATAGCACATCCAGAGGAATGTTACAACTGATGATGGTAGAAGATGTGAGATCCAATAATGAGCATTTAGCAGCTAGCACTGAAAAGGGTTGAAAGGAACACTGGATATCATCAAAGACGGAGATAACCTTAGTAAATCCTTTACGAGACCATTGGGTAAAAGCCACATGCTCACTTGCTGGAGGGAACATAGGGTTTCCAAGGATAGGTAGATAGGGGGATATCAGTAGTGGTAGGCCAAGAAATCTCTGCATTTTCCTCCAGCCCAATACTGTGTTTCTGATCAGAATATTCGATAGGAGAGGCCCAGGTAAGGCCTCAAGTTTAGAATGCAGAATGGCTGAGAGATGCAGTGGAGACACCAAGGCCTCCTCCAATCTTGTTGATTAGAGGAGGGTAATTAAGGTAGTAGAGAGACGATGGTTCTCTGCCTATATGAATGCCCAAATACTTAATTAAGTGCTTATCTATACTAAAAGGGAAGGATGGGAGCCAACGTGTAGAACTAGTATGATTTAGAGGTAGTACCTCACTCTTATCATAGGGAGCTGATCATGGGAATGAGAGGCATGGAGACCTGAGAAAAACCTGAGTGAATTAATACCGATACTGATCACCTTCCTTCCCACCTGAAAATTTAAAAAAGCGATTCCAGCCAACCATGAGAATGGGGGGCATGGTAATTTGGTGAGAGCACACCCGAAAGGGGGAACGCCTTCTTACGAGCACATGGTGATTTCTTTTTGGGAAATAGAAGAATTATTTGGTGCAAGAGACATGGACTTTTTATTTCACCTATGTTGATTAATCACCAATATATATTTATTTATCTTTTTTCCTTGCGCTACTGAATCACTTGAGGTTTCTCTTGAATTTGTAAAATTTTATTTGAAGTGGCAGCAGTGATTAGAAATTTTTGCGTTTTATTTTTTAGTCACATTTTGTTATCACGCATCTAGTGCAAAAGTTTTCGTTTTTATAGGACAAAATTATCGTTTTAAAAAATCAGTAGCCAAATGTAAGAGCTAGGGGGGGAGGGGGGAGGAGGCAGGACAAATTTATCAAATTTATTAAAAATTATTGTTTCAAGATGAAAATTCCCTTTAACCACTTAAGCTCTAGAAGATTTTACCCCTTCATGGCCAGGCCATTTTTTGCTATCTTTTTTTGCATTTCTTTAACTGGTGATTGCGTGGTCATGCAGCACAGTACCCAAATTAAATTTATATAATTTTTTTCACATAAATAGAGCTTTCTTTTGATAGGATTTAATCACCACTGCTTTTTTTTTTATTTATATATTAATAAGTGAAAAGACCACAAATGAAATTTTTTTTTTACTTTTTGCAATAAAACATATCCAATAAAAAAAAAATCAAATTTCTTAATAAATTTAGGCCAAAATGTATTCTGCTACATGTCTTTGGTAAAAAAAATCCCAATTAGTGTATATTATTTTGGACCTGCTGATTGGCTTTTGCTGTAGTGAATGACAGCACAGGCAGGGCGGCAGGTACGCCCTCTACCTGGAAGACCTGGATCATGTACATGTATACATGTATGTATATTTACAGTATTTCTGCGGTTAGGTGGTCCCTAACTGGTAATGTACAGTATGAATAAATTCTCCATAAAGTCAGTGCTAATATAATAAATAAAATATTATTTTGTAAATGTAACTGATAATTGCGCGGTCATGCAATGCTGCACCCAAACAAAATTTACGTCCTTTTTTTCACACAAATAGAGCTTTCTTTCGGTGTAATTTGATCACCTGTGCGTTTTTTATTTTTTACGCTATAAGCAAAAAAAGGCCAAAAATTTTGAAGAAAAACATTATTTTTTACTTTCAGCTATAAAAAATATATAGTAAACTCAAAGTTGGTTATAAATTTAGGACAAAATGTATTCTGCTAAATGTTTTTGGTAAAAAAATCCCAATAAGTGTATATTGATTGCTTTGTGTGAAAGTTATATCTACAAACTATGGTATAGATACTGCAATTTACACCATTTTTTTGCTATACAGCGCTGCGCTAGTTTAATGGACAATTGCGCGGTCATGCAATACGGTACATAAATGAAATTTACATCCCTTTTTTTCCCCACAAATTGAGCTTTCTTTCGGTGGTATTTGATCGCCTGTGCGGTTTTTATTTTTTGCGCTATAAAAAAAAAGGCTGACAATTTTGAAGAGAAAAAACAATATTTTGGACTTTTTGCTATAAAACATGTCCAGCAAAAAAAAAATTAAATCAAATTTAGTCATAAATTTCTGCCAAAATGCATTCTGCGACATGTCTTTGCTAAAAAAAAAAACCCAATACGTGTAAATTAATTGGTTTACGTGAAAGTTATAGCGTTTACAAATGGCGGGAAAGATACTGGGATTTTTAGGGTTTTTTTATACTAATAATGGCGGCGATCAGCGACTTATGGCGGGACTGCGGCGGACATTCTGACACTGGGTGGTTCTGACTTGGGGTCACTGACATCCCCAGTGACACCAATACAGTGATCAGTGCAAAAAAAAAACACTGACTCTGTACTAATGGCACTGGGGAGGAAGGGGTTAAGTTTATTTTGCAGGGAAGGGTTATCTGTGTGAGGGGAGTGTTTTACTAGGGGTTGGAGGGGTGTACTGCAGGGGACACGGCTGATCGGGAGAGAGAAACTCTTCTGTCCCAATCAGCTTGTCCTCGAGCTGTCAGGGAAGTGACAGAAAGCACAGCTACTGCAGCTGTGCTCTGTCACTGATTGCCGCCGATCGCCGGGACATAGCCGATAACGCGCGCGCGCCTCCTACCTGTTTACAAACCACACGTTTTAAAACGCGGTTTTGCCTGCCCGTGCCGCCCTGCCGCCGTATTTGTACAGTGGCAGGGCGGCAAGTGGTTAAGTTTGATCAAAGCTGGATAGTTTATTTTTATTTACAGTGTCCCTTACATGCGCAGGCAGTTTTTCAGCAAAGGTGAACTAACTCTTTAAGTTGTCCTGCCAGCCAGTTCCAAAAGACTTAAAGACTTGAATGTGTTAATGCCTGTGTGAATGGGCAATAAAATGCATTTTCCACTTAGCATCTGAATTTCTCATCCTTTCATAACATGCTGAACAAGAAAATTGGACTGCCGGCTACCATTTACAAAAGTTACAAATGATGACGCATGAACCATCAGAGGAAGTAGCAGCTGGTTAGTCTAAATACACTAATGAAACTGGTCCTCCATCGCTGAATCTAATTCCTCTGCCACTAACCAAATTACGGGACATTCATCCTGAGTACTTAAGTGAGGCATTACTAAGCCAACTGTCACTTTTCATTTACCTAATTATTTTTAAGTATTCCCTGTGTTCTATGTGTATCATGTAACTTCCAATCAGTCTTCTCTATGGTCTCCTAATTTTTCCATGGCTGTCAAGCACTGCCACAGAGAATGCCAGGAAACACTGGAACAAGTGTTGTAACTGTGACACAATTAATTTCATGGGCCACTTGCAGGCAGGCCACCAGGCACATAATAACTGCCATTCTGTTACCAGTTATGAATTTTCTATAACACGCCATTCATCCACATATCTATAGGTAAATGTACAAAGCTACTAGGCATTTACTTAGCAAGAGACAAGATTAAATTCACCCTAATTAAACAGTATGTTTTGTACATAAATTAATTATTTATTATGGACAGCATAGCAAGCGGATTAGACTGTGCTTTCTCTTTAGCTTACCAACTGTGCTCTAGGAATCCTTTGTATTAAATATTAACCACTTGAGCTCTGGAAGGTTTTACCCCCCTTCATGGTCAGTCAATTTTTTGCTATTTATACTGCGCTACTTTAACTGGCAATTGTACGGTCAAGCAACACAGTACCCAAATAAAATTTATATCACTCATACCACACAGACAGAGCTTTTTTAATTCTTTTATTATATAAAATACCAAAAATTAAAAAAAAATATTTTCTACTTACTGTTATAAAACATATCCAATAAAATAAATAAAAAAATCTAATTTCTTCATCAATTTAGGCTAAAATGTATTCTGCTACATGTCTTTGGTAAAAAAAAAATACCAATAAGTGTATATTCATTGGTTTGTGTGAAAGATATAGCATCTACAAACTATGGTGTATATATATTTTAAATTGATGATCTAATTTCTTGGGGCCCATAAAATGACAGGACAATACAAATACCTTCCAAATTACCCCTTTTTGCAAAGTAAATAGTCTGAAGTATTTAGCAAGAGGCATGGTGAGTTTTATGACGTTGTAATTTTTCTCACAAGTTTTTTGCAAAATGAGGAATTTAAATATTTGTTTTGTTTTTTTTAATTGTTTTAACCTACTGTCACCAGAGCAGTACAGCATCATCATATGACTGGTGTGGCGGTGATAAGGGATACTAACTGGTGACAGTATGTTAAATAAAAAAAATTTTATTCTTTTTTTTTAAACATTTTTAAATGTTTAAGCTAATCACATGGTATATGGTGCTGTGATTGGCCCAGGTACCGTGTGATAGCTGTGGAAATCACAGCAATTTTTTTTTACCTACTGTCACCAGTGCAGTACAGCATCATCATATGACTGGTGTGGTGGTGATAAGGGATACTAACTGGTGACAGCATGTTAAATAATAATTGTTTTATTATTTTTTTTAAAAACATTTTTAAATGCCTAAGCTAATCACATGGTACATGGTGCTGTGATTGGCCCAGGTACTGTGTGATAGCTGTGGAAATCACAGCATCACCATAAAAATCATAATTATTATGAATGAATTCATTCATTCATTACAGCTTTGTTGACATTGTGATCATGTGATTGCAGGTAACGGGAGCAGCAATCAGGATGCAGCAGCTGTGGGAGTGGCATTCTGGGCACTCCAGGGGGCATTGTAGTGTGCAAGTGTTAAGAGACGTACAGGTGAGTCACGTATGCCTGTAGCTTCTGCCCACCCACAATATATGTACTAGCCAACAACTGGTTAATTTGTAAATATAGGATTTTCAGACTACCTGTAAATGTTTCTTCTTGGAGTATAGCATGGGTCACAGGGTCTTGGTCTTAACCATGGGTTATCTGTTGCTACCTTCAGGTGACTAGACACAGGCAAAAAAAAAGCTGCATGTACATCCTCTTGTCCCATACTGTACTCCAAGAAAACAATTTTACAAATTAACATAAAAATCCTATTTTTGTTATCATACAGAGCACAACATAACCACTTATCCATAAAATGTCCCAAAGCAGTCCAACTGGAGGATGGGCGGCACAAGTGTTAACAGGTCCACGTAACAATGGGTCAATAAAGAGCTCAACAGAACTTAGAGAGCAGCTTCTTACACCTTAGGCCTGAAACTGCCATCAGAGAAGGCTTGAATATCCACTAGGTAAAACTTAACAAAAGTGTGAACATAAGACCAAATGGCAATCTTGCAAATCTGAGAAACAGATGCCTGGTGATGAAAAGCCCTTTAAGCATTAATGGATCTGGTAGAGTGTGAATTAAAGGAGAAGTAAAGTGAAAGTGAGAAAAAACAAGCCTAAATATTCACCTATATGGCTGTAGCATTGATCCGATGCTGCAGCTGTTCCCTGCCTCCTCTAAGACCACAGCAGTCAATTGATTGCTTGGTTTTTGGGTCCCTTCTGAGCACACAGCAGTGGCTGTCAGTCATTGCTCTCTGCTCTGCCAACCCAGAGCTCACTGAAGCACCCGGTAGCAAAGAGGACAGGAACAGTTGGCTCAGGCTTTCAGCAGAACACTAGACAGGCATCTGGGTGGATCCTGACATTATTGTCTGGATCCTTTTAGAGTTTTGAGCACCTCTGTGACATCAGCTGGCAGTGGACTTTAGCCTGGTGATGGCTGATTCTGGGTCACAGGAGTGCAAAAATGTGTGCATTCCTGTGACTCACATTAGAAGTATGACCAAACAAGCTTTGGCCATACTGCTTTTAACAAGGAAAGGAAAAATTGTATTCTTTAGACCCTAGACTCGAATGATGATAACTTGTCTATTCTACCTTGCAATGGCAGGATGTTAGGGAGAAGCCCCATCTTGGCTTCGCCCTCTATGATGTGCATATCCCCAAAAGTGTCTTCAGAGACAGGGCTCCACTGCAAATTGACCTTGAACTTAGACCTATATAGAGCCTTCAGCTAACTAAATGCAATGCATCATGTGTCAAGGTGAATGTTGGCAAAGGATCTAGTTCCCACAGCAACACGTTGGCTCCACATATTCTTCCTGACGGGGTCCAGTCATTGTACCGGAAGGCTCAACCGAGGCGTCAACAGATCTGGAAAGCTCTAGAGAGGCAGCTGCAATGGTTATGGAACAACTAGGAAAAAGACCATCATTTCAAAGAGGTAAGCTTCTCAAAAGGGAGGGAAGATGTCCACCATCTTAGGACACTAGCAACAAACTAAGGCATGCTGGGAGAGAGATGAGTTATATATGTCCAATCACCTGAAGGTAACTGCATATAACTGATGAGTAAGTTTAAGATCCTGTGTACTGTACTATACAATTAAGAAGCACATTTTATATATGGAAAAAAATGTATCTATGTACTGTATATATACTATATTGCCAAAAGTATTGGGACACCCCCTTCAAATCATTGGATTCAAGTGTTCCATCCATGGCCACAGGTGTATAAAATCAAGCACCTAGGCATGCAGACTGCTTCTACAGACATTTGTGAAAGAATGGGTCGCTCTCAGGAGCTCAGTGAATTCAAGCGTGGTACCGTGATAGGTTGCCACCTGTGCAATAAGTCCATCCAGGAAATTTCCTTGCTACTAAATATTCCATGGTCAACTGTTAGTGGCGTTATAACAAAGTGGAAGCAACTGGGAACAACCACAACTCAGCCACAAAGTGGTAGGCCACGTAAAATGACAGAGCAGGGTCAGCGCATGCTGAAGCGCACAGTGCGCAGAAGTCATCAACTGTCTGCAGAGTCAATAGCTAAAGACTTCCAAACTCCATGTGGCCTTCAGATTAGTACAACAGTGAGCTTCATGGAATGGGTTTCCATGGCTGAGCAGCTGCATCCAAGCCTTACATCACCAAGTGCAATACAAGGTGCAGTGGTGTAAAGCACGCTGCCACTGGACTCTAGAGCAGAGGAGACGTGTTCTCTGGAATGATGAATCATGCTTCTCTGTCTGGCAATCCAATGGACATGTCTGGGTTTGATGGTTGCCAGGAGAACGGAACTTGCCCGAATGCATCATGCCAAGTGTAAAGTTTGGTGGAGGGGGGGTTATGGTGTGGGGTTATTTTTCAGGGGTTGGGCTTGGCCCCTTAGTTCCAGTGAAAGGAACTCTGAAGGCATCACCATACCAAGACATTTTGGACAATTTCATGCTCCCAACTTCGTGGGCACAGTTTGGGGATGGCCCCTCCCTGTTCCAACAAGACTGCGCACCAGTGCACAAAGCAAGGTCCATAAAGACATGGATGAGTGAGTTAGGGGTGGAAGAACTTGACTGGCCTGCACAGAGTCCTGACCTCAACCTGATAGAATGCTTTTGGGATGAATTAGAGCGGAGACTGTGATCCAGGCCTTCTCGTCCGACATCAGTGCCTGACCCCACAAATGTGCTTCTGGAAGAATGGTCAAACATTCCCATAGACACACTCCTAAACCTTGCGGTCAGCCTTCCCAGAAGAGCTGGAGCTGTTCTAGCTACAAAGGGTAGACCAACGCAATATTGAAACCTACGGACTAAAGCTAGGATGCCATTAAAGTTCATGTGCGTGTAAATTCAGGCATCCCAATACTTTTGTCAATGTAGTGTATATAGCATACAGCTTGAAAACAGAATGTTTACAGTTCAGCTCTTTTTGAAATAGTAATTCTGCCTAGATTTTAAGTGCAATTATTGTTGGAAAAATACACTTTTTTTTTTTCTTTTTTTGTAAGCACAGCTTGAAAGCAACACATTTACAGCTCAGCCCTATTTTAGCTGGCAAATCTATTTAGCAGTGCAATAGCTTTCCATAATGTAATGTTACTATTAGAAGCTTACTGTTGGTCCATTAGCTTATCTTCGATGAAATAATGACAGCACAAATACAATCTCTCCCTATCCAAGAATAAAAGAGAGATTTTTACAAAGGCAAAAATTGGGGCAATTACTGAGAGAGCATATGTGGGCTTATTTAAAACTTTAAACCTACAGGACTCATATCATTTTAGTTTACTATATTTTTTTTGGAAGTTTAAAGCTAAAGCCCAGAATAAAAACCAGATGCTTAAACACACACTGTATATGGGAGCTGTTTAGGTTGCCAATCGAAATGTAATTCTATTCAGACCTAAGATGTCCTGTCCAAACTGCTGAGCCAGGTTAGCAACCTTACATTTCTCTGGTGCAATTATTAAAACTGTGAATGGCCAATGAAGGGGCAGCAAATAGAGAGGATAATACTTCTTGATTGGCTCTTAAGGTTTCTTCTCTCTCTACAAGTCTGATCACTGCTGTACAGGGTATTACAGATGCAGATACTGAAAATTGGTGAGGTTTTATATCTGCCTCATTCAGCTTTACAATTGATGCTTTATAGTGTGTTTTCATTATTTCTATGAAAATATTCTCCAAATGAACAAATAATACACCATGTATCCATGAAACTCAGTTGGAAAAGCACTATCTGCAAGCTTGGAAGTGCCCTGTGTATAATTCAAAATAATTCTGACTAATAACATAAAAAATAAATATAAAAAATACATAAATATAATCTAAATATAATTTATAAATAAATCCAGGTGACATGTCACTGGAGTCAAGCTGGATAGCTAGAGCACAGGCTGGATGACTTGAAGAAATGGTCGAGGGCCATGCCTAACCGAATGAGGCGGTCTTTCCAAAGGATGGAACTTCTTAGACAGGTTTGAGCAGATATTGCAGTGGGGTGAGGTCAAGTTACTGAAAGTCCCAAACATGAAAAAGCAGGAGGCTCAATTGGCATGTGCTGGACTGGGAATAACCGGTGAAGAGACAGATTGGACCTCATCGACAGGTGTAGAGGCAGACTGGACCACATTGGTAGGTGTAGAGGCAGCAGAACTTGAGGACAAACTAGCCTGGATGTGCGTCCAAGGGCATTTGGGGACAGGCAAAGGTCGGGGTAATCCAGAGGGCTTGACTTAGAGGACTTAGAGCGAGCACAAGTTTTGCAACCTTTTGCATAGGGAGCCACCAAAGCCCACCAGAAACCAAAGAAAACTTTTTAGTAATTTCTGCCCAGTCCTCTTAGTGTGATGTTCTTCTGAAAACACTTTCAACCTTAGGTGGAGGGGAATAAACAGCTTTCCAGGAGGAAGATTGGGTGGGACACTAGACTGAGCCTTTAAACTAATACAGGGGAATTACTTGTGTTGGAGGTAAGATATTGTGAAACTTAGAGGAAGTTTCCAAACAGGGCTCAAAGCAGCGTGACAAGGCACATGCCTTGGTATTCTTAGAACCGGGACCCAAATTTTCCCAAACATAGGTTTTCATGGCCTGGGTCTCAGGTAGTGACAGAGGGTAAGTTCGGCCTCTAGGAGGGGTAGAGTTAGGCAGGAAATCTATTGGACAATAATATGGCTGATAAGGAGGGAGAACAGAAGTGGCCTTTTCAGAGAACATGTTAGCAGAGTCAGCACAACAGGCAGGGACAGCTGTGACTGTGAGGTGGGCCAGTAATTGGGTGGTTTTAATGCAGTCCTGGAGGCAGGTCTAGGACCAGGACATAATTTCCCCTGTAGCCCAATCTATATGTGGGTTATGAGGTTTAAGACAAGGATAACCTAAGATAAGGGGATAGGTAGGAGAGGTTATCAAGTAGAAGCTGATTGTCTTCCTTTGAAATTCCCCAATGGTCAGAGTAATATGACGCTATATAAGTACCTGTAATAATAATAATAATATTAATCATAATAATAATAAAAAAAAGTACGATGCACAAGGTGACCAGACGCATGGACAAAGGAGAATTACCAACAGCTGAGACTGAGAAGGGTTTATACACATTAGACAAGGGAATCTGTAGACAATGTGCAAGGTCACTATCAATGAACAAACTTGGTAGCGGCACCAGAATCTATGAAAGCTGAGAGGTGATGGGAGAAAGTGGCAGAACTAAGTTGCGCAGGAACAAATAGTTTGTTTCAGGGGGAACTTGGAACCGTATAGTCTAGAGAAGCAGACTGCGCCTACACTACACTCTTGGCATATCCTGCCTACTGGGGCAGCTGGCGTCAAAGTGGCTGTGGTCGTCAACTGTATAAGCAGAGTCCCTGTGATCTTTTTCTAGCCTTTTCCTCTGAAGATAAATGAGTAGCACCAATTTTCATGGGTTCCACCTCCTGGAGAGGTTGAGAGGATCCAGGAAAGTCTGATGCAGAAGAAGAGGGCATTGTACTAGGGGTCAAAGAAACAAACCTCTCTGTATGCCTTTCCCGTAAACGCTTGTCTATATGGATGGTGACTTGCATGGCTTCATTCAACATCTTTGGTTCAGGGTAGTGTACCAAGGAGTCCTTAATGGAGTCCTTAATGGAGTCTGATAAGCCTAACCTGAACTGGCTTCTTACAGCTGGGTCAATCCACCCAGTCAGGTGCCCAGCGGCGGAAATCAGAACAGTATTGTCCAGCGGTGTGTTTACCCTGATGTAATGACCTAGGGTTAGTTTCTGCTGAGTGGGTATGGTCAGGATAGTCAGAGTAAACCCAGGGCCTTGAAAAATGCTTTGCCTAATCCTCAGGCTGGAGGGTCCCCCTGCAACCATGTAATAATCAGGTTAATGCGCTGTGCTTCAGCACCAGAAATGCATGACCTAAGTTAAACTAAAGCATACAACTATTTTTAAAGTTGGAAAACATTTGGGGTTCAAAATAAAAACAGGCTAACTTTGGGCTCTGGTTCCTGCATTACTGCTGGAGGTGTATTCACATGCACAGACAGTTCCTGGACTTGACTTGTCAGTTTGTAAAGCTCCTCCACAAATAAATGAGCCTGTGTAGAGCCATCTTTATAGAAAAGTTTTTCTTGTTAACAGCTTGTGATAATGACACACTTACCCCTTGCACAGGTGCTCAGGCACTATAGCTGGCTTCTGTATTTTTTGCCTATAGCAACCCCCTTTCCCATAAGGCAAGCAGGCCTACTGGTACTCAGTTGCCCCCAGGTCTTATACTCAAAGCTGTAGTGCCTGGCCAGGTCCGAACTGAGTACAGCAAGCAGGTACTTGTGTTTGGTAGACAGGCATAGAGGTTCAGTGACAGTCCAGCTAAAAAGCAAGGTGCAGAGTAGCTAGGGTCAAATACGTAATCAAAGGCAGGCAGAATTCAGAGAATAGTCCAAGTTCCAATCCAAGGTGATCAACAGGGGAATCCAAACAGCAGACCAGTGCAGACAAACACGAAGCTTGAAGCATGTGTTAAACACAGTATCACAAGCCTGAGACTGTAGGCTTGGCTGGCTTAAATCAGATTTGGTCTCCACCCAGAAACTGGCCACATCAGTCAGCTTGCAGGTGGACAAGCTGACAGGGAGACTGCATCACAGCCAAAACAAGGATGCTGGAATGAAAGCGGTACTACTGAGGAAGTCACGTGGTGTGACGATACACATGTAGGCAGAGCCAGGTGTTAGAGAGCAGGAACCGGTAGTGATGCACGAGCCATGTCCCTGCTGTCTGTGATCTAAATCCAGTTTTCTTTATTCAAATGTGAATGCCATTCTTTTACATACTGCACTATGGGTATCCCATGTTTTGCATTTCCGTTATAGAGATACAGACCGCATCCTGGAAGGGTTTCAGACCAGCAGAGGTACGAACTCCAGACCAAGAAACAGAAGGAGTCTTAAAGGGGAATTACTAAAGGAATCCCACATAAGGGAAAAAGGTGCACATGACCTGTAAGTAAACAGGTCCACATACTGTATGGAGGTGAGCGAAGCGGTGGATACAATCTGCATGGTGTGGAATAAACACAGGAGGTGCCATGTATATTAAAATCAGAGAAGGTCACACATTTCTTTTGCAGCCACAAGATTTATCTGATATTTCAAGAGACTTTTTATGTTGATTTACTTACAAGGACACTGCAAGGATAAGTTTACTTTGACATGGTGTTCAATATTTATGATGATTTATATGTTATGATGAATTGTTAGGTTCACATGCATATAAGGAATATGTATTGAAAATATTTACTAAGTAAGAGGGAGTCGCAGCATTAATTTATGAGGAAAGATCAGATAAACTGAATTTATTCTCTTAAGAAGAAGCAATTAAAAGGGTAATAGGATCACCATGTGATACATATACATACAAAGCGGTCCATAGAGTGATTTTGAAATATATCGAATATGGCCACAATTATAGCATTTCAAATATATATCAATATATTTGGGAAGAATATTTTTAAAATATATTTCAAATATATCTTTCTTTCATGTGGGCAGCTCAGTAGATTGTTTTAAAAAGAGCTGGATGCATTCAAAATTGCACAAAATATAACTTGATACTAACATGTATAGGTAATAACTCCAGATGTATATCCGATTGCCTCCTGGGGCATCAGGAAAGAATTTTATTTTCCCTGCTGGAGCAAATTGTATCATACTTTATTGGTTTTTTTTTTCCTTTCTCTGGATCAGCTGTGGTTATACAGTCTGTATATTGTATATGTGTGTGTGTATATTGAGGTTTTCTATTTATTTTTTCTACTGGTAGAACTAGATGGACTTGCATTACGTACAACTGTGCCTTGCATTGTCTTCATTATGAAGACCCGTGCTCTGCATTTTCTGTGTTATGCACCCCTGAGCTATACGCTCTGTGTGTTATCTACACCTGAGCCCTGCGTTACCCACTCCTGAGCCCTATACCCAGGGCCTAAGCTTCCACTAGGCAAACTAGGCGGCCGCCTAGGATGCCCTGTCACCTAGGGGCACCTGGGCGCAGCACAGGCCGGAACGCTCTCTGTGTGGGACGCCACCATGTCATGAATGATCTTTCAGCTGAAGGGAGTGGCGGCAGAGGGGAGGAAGAAAGGACAGAGGAAGATGTCGGGTGTGTGGGGCCAATGCAGCAGCTGAGCTGCTGCTCCTTCCAGTGTTGCTCTCAGACTCAGTCCCTACAAGCTGACTGGCAGCTGCTGATTACTGTTCCAGCCCTTCTCTGCCCATTCATCAGCCACTGCCAGCCACAGATACAGTCCGTCCATTACACTTATTTTGTCCTTAACATTGGTGCTGGTGGCATCTTATGGCACTTATTTTTGCAAATTAAAAGAAATTTAGCAGTTTCATGTTCTGCTGATTTAATATTTTCTACTGGTTTTAACATTTTTTATTTTTTTGGAGGGGGGCGAAAGTAGCTGGTCTTGCCTAGGGTGTCTAGCACGGCCCTGACTGTACCCTCTATATTATGCATTTCTGAGCCCTGCATTTTATGCGTTATGCACTCCTGGCCCCTTCACTCTGTGACCTATGTACTCTTCAACACTGCACTATAGACAGTATGTTGTACATTTCATACTCCTGACCACATCACTCTAAGTACATTATACACTCCTAAACTTCTTCTTTAAGGTAGGCTGAATGTAGAAAAGCATATGTAATGGAAACGTTTCATTTTTTAAAGTTAGCATGTTGAACTTTTTACGTGTCTGTTAGGTTTCATGTACACGAGCAGCTTCTAAACTCAAGTTTAGGAGCTTTTGGAATTTTTCTCCGAAGCTCCTAAACTCAACTCCATAAAGGCCTGTGTGTCCATGTACACATAGGCTTTTAGCAGAGTTTAGGAGTTGCCGTGTTTAGGTGAGGTTAAACCTTCCTCTCCTGAACGTGGAAGAATTGCGTTCAGGATAGCAACGCCTTGATCGCCGACCGCAGAAACCGCAAATTGCAGGAAAACAGTGGCAAAACACGGCAACCAAGGTACCACGTTTTTGCCGTGGTTTGGCCGTGATTTGCATTTTCCCGTGGCCGGTGGTCAGGGTAGGCTCGTGTAGATGGAGCCTTAGACTCCCAATTGCGGCACAATGATGAAAGAATATTTTTTGGGTACAATGACTGTGGCATGTGTGTGCTGTACACAATGAGTAGCTCAGGATTCATTTAACCTTGCCCCTTTCAGCATAGACACACTACGTATTTGGATTTGGCACACCACCACTTTATTTCTTTAAGTATTTTTTTTCTCTGGATGGGGGGAGTTTGAAGGCAGGGCAGGGGTGTTAAAAAATGCTCAGTCCCAGGCAACAGATATTCCAGGTATGACTTGGTTTTAAGATTATGCTACACGCATTAACAAATATATATATTTTTATTTTGTTTAATAGACAAACAATCCTCCACCATGCATCTCATGGTTCAATGCATTGATTTACTAATTAAACCCCTGAAAGCAATCAGATCCATACAGAATGTAAACAATCGTAGAAAGAATTAAAATGTTTTCAAACACTGCAGTATCTACGGAAAGAAAAAAACAATACGCTAAAGGGAATTACTGAAAAGTAAATGAAACATACCAAATACCTTACACATGCCATTAATGCAGATGTCTTTTTGGCTCTCTGCCTCATAACACGGAGTTCCGTCTATTACTGCGTCAAGAAGTTTGTCTACTAAATTTGTTTCTACAGTGCGACAATGGAGTTCACAGGGATGTGCTGCAAAAAAAAGGGGAAAAACACAATAAAGTAAGCCTGTCAACTAAATATACTGTTAGTATATAATAGTACAGCCCTCGCCCACCCTCCAATCTATGGACGTCTGTGGACGGGTCAAGGAGTATGGAACCCAAGTTAAGGAAAGAGCACAACAAAGATGAGGTGGAACAGTTATTGGATTTAGAAGTTGCAGGTGTAAAAGATAACAAGGTAGGTGGCAATGTGCAATCACTAACACTAGTAATATGGTGAGAGCAACTGCGGCAGAACACTTGAAGCAACAATTCCAGACACTCTTCCAGTAACAAAGTCATTAACACTCATAGTAACAGGTACAATAGTACTGGTAGTAATAGGCACCGTAAAGCCAGTAGTAACAGGCTCAGTAACATTGGTAACATTGTATATTTTCAGCAAAGGCATGGCCTACATTACTGGGGTACCATGTGTAGAAGGGGTGGCTGACTGGCACAGTGGTGGCACTTCAGAAGGCTGAGCAAGTTCCATAATGTAGTTCCAGGGACTGGTGGGTAGTAAGGCATGCAATGGTGTCCCTAACCTCACCCTACTCGCCCAGGAACCTTTTCTTAAAGCCTGGTACACACGGTAAGTTTTTTTTCATTCAGACAAGCGGGTTCACCAGGAGGTTGCTGTACTAATGGTGAGATTTTAGTACAGTGATCTCCCTGCTGAGCTATTGTGTCCTGTCAGGGGGACCTCCAGTGAACACACAACTCGCAGTGCTGATCGAACGCTGGTTTTCCAGCAAGCCATTCGACAGGAGCCGGCTGAGAGATCGGCTTCTGTCAACCAAGGACTCATACACATGTGTCAAATGCCAGCTGGTATCTATGATATTTGGCCCGTGTATACATGGCTCAAGGCTACCTCTCTGACTCCTCAAATTGCTGCTTTCAAAGCTAGTGTAAACTAAGCCTTACTGAGAGAGAAGTGTCCTCTGTTAACACTTAAACATTTTGAAATATCCCAAATCACCCCAAATCCCCTCCTGTTACAAGTTTCTACGTGCAAATAAACTTTAAAAGACAACCCCCAAAACTAGTCAATGCGCTGGACTGTTTTTTGGGAAAGAGCCTGCTATACTACAGAGGCCCCTTTGGGGGTAGAGCTACACAATTATAAGAACATATTAGTTGTTTTTTTAACTAAAATTGAAGTTTCCTTTGAGTTCCAGAAGTGTATCTCTGAATAGCACACATTGTGGAAGTTTGGGATGGCCTGCGCAGTACGTAATTGGTAAAAAGTGGATTACTTGTCTAAACCAGGATTCACAGCAGATAAGGCAGATCACCGAGCAAAAGAGTGGACTGGGCTTTCAAACTACAGGCTTACCATGGTTTACGAATTTAAAGCGTTCTGCGGGACTTTTCATATTGTGAAAAATTTGTCAACCGAAACATGTTTTCCTATAGGAATGCATTGAACGTCAAACAATCCGTTTCGGAGGTCAGAAAAAAAGTAAAAAAACAAAACTTTTATCTGTTCAAAACTCTTTATAAAGAGCACTTTAAAGGCATAAATACTGTAGAAGGACATGATTAACCTCCCTAGCAGTATGATTATTTCCGATTTTTGGTGCTGAAAGCGGTACCATTTTTTTGCATGGAAATATGTAGTTTTTTTATTGTAGGCTGTAATTTTTAGGAATAACTCACTGAAATCTGTCCGAACAAGAGTCTAGTAAACATCCCGGATATGATAAAACTTGAAACACGAAATCATAAATTATAATTTAATAATCCTAAAAAATAATAATATAATAATAATAAATTTAATTCAATAATATAATCAAACCAAAAACACTGAAATTTGAAATACAGAGGTAAATTCGCACATCGCTGAGCAAAGTCGCAAAATCATTTTCGGTGTCTGATGACGAATTTCCCCACGAATCATTATCACTCAATTCTGCAAGTGGTTCGAATTTACTATCGCTGTTCTCTAGCTGGTCTAAAACCGCTTTTGACATAAAGGGACGCTTTTTGGACGCCATGGACTTTTCTAAGTTTCCAGGCAGAAAGAACAGACAAAATGCAGGCAGGGCGCCGGACAAAGCAGTAGGGACAAAATATATGTGAAATGCATTGAAACAGCAATGTTTTACTATATAATAATAATTTTTTTAAAAATGAAATTTTTTAAAAATGTTAAATTTGCCGCCGGTTCCGGCGCCCGTACGTCCCCACGTCACAGGGACCGGAACACGGAAGCCGGATGCCGGCATCGGCCGGAGGAGATGGCCGGGGACGCTGCAGGGGACACATCGCGGGAGCGAAGGACAAGGTAAGCGCTGCAGGGACTCCCTGAGCAACGCCGCATGGTAAGCCCAAGTGTAGCTCAGGGTTACCGCTCTTGGTACTGAAATTTTACCCCGAGCTACACTCGGGAATACCGCCAGGGAGGTTAAAAAAAAATTTGTAAATGCACTGAAAACCATTTAATCTGTTCCGGAGGTCAGAAAAAAGTAAAAAGAAGTCTTATCCGTTCAAAACTCTTCATAAAGTGCACTTTAAAGGTATAGTACTGTACAGGGACATGATTAAAAAAAATTGTAAATGCATTGAAAACCAGTTAATCTATTCGTATTGCGAAAAAAATTTGTAAACCAAGGCATTATTTTCAATGGATTTTCATTCATAAACCGAAAATTACGTTAACCGAGTCATTCGTAAACCGAGGTACGACTGTAGTTGCTATTTTTGGGTGTCATTTTTGGGAATCCCTGAGCAAACAGAACCTAATGGAGATCTTTCTTTCACTAGGGCACAAGGGATGACGTGATGGGTATGTCCTTTTGGTCTATAAAATTGGGCACACCATTGGTTCCTGCTCCCTGCAGTCTGCAGGTCACATAACCTATTGGTACAGTAGATGTTAAACATGCTATACACTAGCAGAATTTGATTCAAAATTTTTTGTTTTAACATTTGTTTGAATTTCTATTGGTTACTTGGGGCAAACTGATGTTCACTTTTGACCGCAGTGACAAAAAAAATTAGAAGCAACAGGACAGAATTTTTTTTCTTGAGCAAGCAAATTTCCAACAGCATATGTAGTTTTCATAAAAAGGAAATGACAGTCTTTCCAAAATTAAACGTTAAAAGCAAATTAAATTTAATTAAGTACTTTCAAAATTTGAACAGATAAAAGTACTTTCAAACGAGCTTTGGCAAGTCATCAAATGTACTGAGAATTTTCATATACATTTTCATACAAATGTTTGTCCGAAAATCTACTAGTGTATGACCAGCTTTAGCATCTAGGGCAAAAACTGGGAAAACTGATACATAAGCATTCTACAGGTAGGCATTAGGGAGAGTTTAAATCTACTTTAAAGGGGATGTCCACAGACAACCATTTATTTTCAGTGTCTTGCTTAGAAAATTATCTTCTTTGCATATCTTCAGTCCTCTCAGCTTCAGATACTGAAATACATTTCTTAACAGGTCATTTTGAGAGATCTGGCCCATGGACATTTTTGGGCAATGATTTTCATCCATATTGTGTACATACCCACCTAAGTTGTATATGGGAAGCCATGTGTGCAATTCATTTTTGTAAGGCACGGTGTTGAATTCTGTACACTGCAAATGGCGGAAGGAAGGCTTGTTTTTAGGGCATGGGTTCATTTTACACATGCGGTAGCGTTTTCGTTCTCCAGTACAATATTTCCCTCCAAATTTTGGCCTAAAAAAACAAAAATATCATCAATAATTAGAAGCTGCTTGCACAACTGTAAAATTAGATATAGCATTACTGAGCCCAGACTAATGCTACACATGAAGGAGGACCAGAAGACCTGCAAGAAGCTTCATAAATTTGCCCTCAGCATACTGTATAAAGCTTGGGTAATGTTGGGTAGGTGCTTTGAAGGCTTCCATGATGGTATAATTATATATAACTCAGCTTATCTCACAATATGGTTGCATTTACACTATGTTTTAGCCTGTCAGCTGCTCGACCAAAGCAAGCAATAGACAGTCCTGGATGGAAAGTTTCAGACCATGGTTGACCCACTGTGCAGCAACACTCACCCCCTCCGGAAGTTGAAAAATGTGAACAAGCATTTGGAAGGAACTTGGTTGGATTTAGAAACACCTAAAATCACATGCATAAGCATGTCTTTACACACTTCCATTAAAGAGGACCTGTACTGTGAAAGTTGGGCCCAAAATGTCAAGCAGTTGAAAAAGGGATAGTTATTAGTATTGTCTGTAGGCTGACTTACCATGCCTTGTTTTGCATTGTATTTCTCTGTGGAGGTGGTCATTTTGGAAGGGAAGCAGTAAGTTTTCCTTCCTCGTGTCAGAGTTGCCCCCCCCCCCCAATGACTGGTGAGTTTATGACTAAAGTAGTAATGATCAACAAGAACCTGGATAAAAATTACAGGTCCACAGAATGGATAAAGCAATAACAGGAAGACCCAGGGCTTGACAAATCCAGCACCAGGTAGCCATGGCGACTAGAAATTGCATCCTGCCGCCTGGGTTCACACACTGCCTCCCACTGACTTCAATGTAAAAACGTCTCTTACTGACTTCAATACAAAATTGCATCCCATTGACTTCAATGCAAAAACGCCCCCCACTGACTTCGATGCAAAACACTTCCCACTGACTTCAATGCAAAAACTCCTCCCATTGACTTCAGTGCAAAAATACCTTGGGTAAAAACTCACACAGGTCCCTTTTTGTAATGACACTCAAAACACAATGCGTATGGATCGCATCTGTGTGAACCACCTCACTAGGAACCAGGGGCGGACTGACAACTCATGGGGCTGTGATTGCAAAACATAGGTTCAGGTGCCATTATTTTCAGTGGCACCTAAAACATGGCTTGTCGCCCACAAAAGTTGCCTTGCCCCGGGTGCTGACAACCCACTACACTAAAAAAAAAACTGATTCAAAGTAAATTTGTCAAGCCCTGGGAAGACTTCTACATCTCCAAAGCTTGTGAGACTAACCATCTAAAAACTAGCTCCTTAGATGATCTCACATTGCAGATATATGGATATTAGGCTACAGAACATTGCAGGAAACTCATTGCTATTTTTCAGAAGGAATTAAAGACAAAAATTTAATTTTCAAGGTACTTCTTAGGCACAATTGACACTCCTTAAATCATAGTAAATCTCTCCTTTTCAGATCAGGTCCACTTTAATATTTAAAGCTTACGGTCAACAATTTATTGATTTTCCATCTCTTGGTGACATCCAGAGATAAAATATTGCACTGTTCCCTGGATTGCATTGGTGGTTCACTGATTGGTTTTCACTGTTGCCTGGAGCTCCACTTCAGATGATTGATTTGCTTTTAGTAACTGTCACTTTAAAGAGACCATTCACAGTAAACAACTATGTAGTCAATGTTATCTTGGATGTGGTCTATACCCAGAAATAAGATACTTTCCCTTCCTGTGTTGCATCCAGGTTCTTCTTACCACTGATCGGCCATTTATTGTTAATGGGGCAGATCAGAGACAGAGTGGTTGCTAGCGGTCTCACCGCCACACAAGCTGCATGTGTTCTGAGTTTGACAGCCCTCCAGGGAAGATCTACACTGATGAGAACAATGACATGGAGGGAGGGAATCAATTTTAAAAAAAAATAGAGTTGACTGATTAGAGCATTGTATTAATAGTTAATTAAATCATTAAATGGGATACAGCAAGGGAAATCAGTGTTTATGGGAATACTGATTAACAGCTTATCAGCAGCATTAAAGGATATCTTGAAGATATATATATATAGATATACAGTGAGGAACAGACGTATTTGAACACCCTGCAATTTTGCAAGTTCTCCCACTTAGAAATCATGGAGGGGTCTGAAATTCACATTGTAGGTGCATTCCCACTCTGAGAGACAGAATTTAAAAAAAAATTCAGGAAATCACATTGTATGATTTTTAAAGAATTTATTTGTCTTGCACTGCTGAACATAAGTATTTGAACACCTAAGAAACAGCAAGAATTCTGGCTCTCAAAGACCTGTTACTGTGCCTTTAAAAAGTCCACCTCTACTCCACTCATTAATCTAACTTAGTAGCACCTGTCTGAGCTCTTTAAAGACACCTGTCCACCCCACAGTCAGTCAGACGCCAACTACTACCATGGACAAGACCAAATTGCTGTCAAAAGACACCAGAGACAAAATTGTGGACCTCCACAAGGCTGGAAAGGGCTACGGGGCAATTGCCAAGCAGCTTGGTGAAAATAGATCAATTGTTGGAGCAATTGTTAGAAAATTTAAGAGGCTAAAGACGACTGTCAGTCTCCCTCGGACTGGGGCTCCATGCAAGATCTCACTTCGTGGGGTATCACTGATGATAAGAAAGGTGAGGAATCAGCCCAGAACTACAAGGGAGGAGCTGGTCAAGGACATGAAGAGAGCTGGGACCACAGTTTTAAAGGTCACTGTCAGTAGAACACTACGCCGTCATGGTTTCAAATCATGCATTGCACGGAAGGTTCCCCTGCTCAAGTCATCACATGTCCAGGCCCGTCTGAAGTTTGCCAATGACCATCTGGATGATCCAGAGGAGGCATGGGAGAAAGGCATGTGGTCAGATGAGACCAAAGTAGAACTTTTTGTTCTAAACTTCACTCGTCGTTTTTGGAGGAAAAAGAAGGATGAGTTTCATCCCAAGAACACCATCCCTACTGTGAAGCATGGGGGCGGTAACATCACGCTTTGGGGGTGTTTTTCTGTGAAGGGGACAGGACGACTGCACTGTATTAAGGAGAGGATGAATGGGACCATTTATTGTGAGATTTTGAGCAACAACCTCCTTCCCTCAGTCAGAGCATTGAAGATGGGTCGTGGCTGGGTCTTCCAACATGACAACGACCCGAAGCACACAGCCAGGATAACCAAGGAGTGGCTCCGTAAGAAGCATATCAAGGTTCTGGAGTGGCCTAGCCGGTCTCCAGACCTAAATCCAATAGAACATCTTTGGAGGAAGCTGAAACTCCGTGTTGCTCAGCGACAGCCCCGAAACCTGACAGATCTAGAGGAGATCTGTGTGGAGGAGTGGGCCAAAATCCCTGTTGCAGTGTGTGCAAACCTGGTCAAGAACTACAGGAAACGTTTGACCTCTGTAACTGCAAACAAAGGCTTCTGTACCAAATATTAACACTGATTTTCTCAGGTGTTCAAATACTTATGTTCAGCCGTGCAAGACAAAATCATACAATGTTATTTCCTGAATTATTTTTTTTTAAATTCTGTCTCTCAGAGTAGGAATGCACCTACAATGTGAATTTCAGACCCCTCCATGATTTCTAAGTGGGAGAACTTGCAAAATCGCAGGGGGTTCAAATACTTCTGTTCCTCACTGTATATATATACACAGTTGTGCTCAAAAGTTTGCATACCCTGACAGAAAGCATTACATTTTGGCATTGATATTGAAAATATGACTGATCTTGCCCCCAAAAAATGTCTTTTTTTTAAGGATGGAGATCACATAAAGCTATTTATTATTACATAGTTGCTTGGCTCCTTTTTAAATCCTAATAACAGAAATCACCCAAATAGCCCTGATTAGAAGTTTACATACCCTGGAATGTTTGGCCTTGGTACAGACACAAACAGGTTAAAATGGCAATTTCCCACATGGCTTTTTAACCACTTGCCCTCCTAAGGATTTACCCCCCTTCCTGACCAGGCCATTTTTTGCATTACGGCACTGCGTTACTTTAACTGATGATTGCGCAATCATGCAATGCTGCACCCAAATGAAATTTATGTCCTTTTTTTCCCACGAATTGAGCTTTCTTTCGGTGGTATTTGATCGCCTGTGTGGTTTTTATTTTTTGTGCTATAAAATAAAAAGTCTGACAATTTTGAGAAAAAAACAATATTTTTTACTTTTTGCTATTAAACATGTCCAGTAAAAAAATTTAAATAATAAAATTTCGTCATAAATTTAGGCCAAAATGTATTCTGCTCCATGTCTTTGCTAAAAACAAATCCTAATACGTGTAAATTAATTGGTTTACGTGAAAGTTATAGCTCTTACAAATGGCGGTATAGATAGTGGAAATTTGTTTTTTATTACTAGTAATGGCTGTGATCAGCGAGTGATAGCGGGACTGCAGCGGACAGTCTGACATGGTGTCACTGACATCCCCAGTGACACCAATACAGCGATCAGTGCTAAAAAAAAACACCGACACTGTACTAATGGGACTGGGCAGGAAGGGGTTAACATGAGGGGCGATCAAAGGGTTAACTGTGTATAGGGAGTGTTTTACTAGGGGGCGGTGTCTGTGTGAGTCACTGTAAGCACACTGCTTTGGATAGCTGTGCTGTGCACAGCCATCCAAAGCAGTATGCTCGAGCTGACAGGGAGGAGAACTGTTAGTAAACAAAACAGTCTTCCTCCTCATTTGAGATGCTTAGTTATCACCGGGCACCAGTGGGTAATCACTGGCCCGGGACACAGTGATTTACAGCTGCGAAAGGCAGCGCGGGTATGGCGCACCTGGGAATGCAAAATCACGTATATATACACGTGATTTTGCGCACCCATGCCGCCCTGTAGCAGTATTTCTGCTATAGGGCGGACGGGAAGCAGTTAAATTGCAATTAGTGTTTGTGTATAAATAGTCAATGAGTTTGTTAGCTCTCACATGGATGCACTGAGCATGGTAGATACTGAACCATGGGGAGCATAAAAGAACAGCCAAAAGATCTGCATAACAAGGTAATGGAACGTTAAAAAAAAGAAGGCATAGGATATAAACAGATATCCAAATCCACCGCCTCCCTCTTCCTCCACCTGTAAAAGTAATCTAGTGGCTTCTTAGCTGCTAGGATTACTTTTCTATTCAAGGGAATTGCTGGCCCTAAAAAAATGGTATCTTGGTGATGATCAAGTCGCTGGTCGTCAAATGATTAAACATCACAGGACGTAGTCTAACGAAATGTGTTTTTTTTCACCCCATTCACAGAGAACGAATGTATGTGTTTTCACTGAGTGAATTGCTATGCAATTGTTTTCATTAATGCCACCCTAAGGCCAATTAATATAACCCTTGCCACCCCCTCTGTATCACTTTAAAATTAACAAGTCATTGCCCATTGAGAAGCATCAAAGTAGTTGTAAAGGCAGAAAGTTGTTTTTTCTTACCTTAACCTCCCTAGCGGTATGATTATTTCAGATTTTTGGTGCTGAAAGCGGTACCATTATTTTGCATGGAAATATGTAGTTTTTTTATTGTAGGCCTGTAATTTTTAGGAATAACTCACTGAAATCTGTCTGAACAAGAGTCTAGTAAACATCCCGGGTAGGATAAAATTTGAAACACAGAATCATAAATTATAATTTAATAAATAATCATAAAAAATAATAATATAATAATAATAATAAATTTAATTCAATAATATAATCAAACCAAAAACACTGAAATTTGAAATAGAGCGCCAAGTTCACACATTGCTGAGCAAAGTCGCAAAATCGTTTTCAGTGTCTGATGACGAATTTCCCCCACGAATCATTATCACTCAATTCTGCAAGTGGTTCTGATTTACTATCGCTGTTCTCTAGCTGGTCTAAACCCGCTTTTGACCTAAAGGGACACTTTT
Source organism: Staurois parvus (assembly GCF_062004578.1). Classification (NCBI taxonomy): domain Eukaryota; kingdom Metazoa; phylum Chordata; class Amphibia; order Anura; family Ranidae; genus Staurois; species Staurois parvus. Next base: position 4,359,088 of record NW_028318271.1, on the reverse strand, counting down.
TGGATGCCATGGACTTTTCTCAGTTTCCAGGCAGAAAGAACAGTAACAATGCAGGCAGGGCGCAGGACAAAGCACTAGGGACAAAATGTATGTGAAATGGTTTGAAACAGCAATGTTTTGCTATGTAAAATTTGTTTGGAAAAAAATGACATTTTTAAAAATTTTCAAATTTCCTGCCGCCGCCCATACGTCCCGACGTCACAGGGACCGGAACACAGAAGCCGGATGCCGGCATCAGCCGGAGGAGATGGCCGGGGACGTTGCAGGGGACACATCGCGGGAGCGAAGGACAAGGTAAGCTCTGCAGGGACTCCCTATGCAGCGCCGCATGGTAAGCCCGAGTGTAGCTCGGGATTACTGCTTTTGTTACTGACATTTTATCCCGAGCTACACTCGGGAATACCGCCAGGGAGGTTAATGTATTCTCTGCATTGAGGTAAAAAACCTTCTGTGTTCTGCTTCCCCGTAAATACATACCTGAGCCCCATCTCAATTCAACACTGTGCACATTATCAGTGGCTCTTTTCTCTATCTCACTGCTTACTGGCCATGATGGCAGGAGTGAGAGCCATTGGCTCCTGCTGCTGTCAATCACATCCTTTAAGCATAGAGCTGGGGGCAGAGCAGAGCTGTGCTGTGTGTATCAATGGATACAAGGAGCGCAGCTCAGGATCTAGCCTGCAAGAATCCCCCCATAGCAAGACGCTAGAAGAGAGAAGAGCCAGGAGCACCATCGGGAGACCCCAGAAGAGTAGGACTGGGGCTGCTCTGTGCAAAACCATTGCACAGAGTAGATAAGTATGATGCTAAAGGGATTTTTTTTAATAAGAAACTTGTCACTTTAAAGGCTAAGCTCACCTTTCCAAGGAATAGCCCAGGGGGCCCAAGTAGACATTGAAGAACTCTGCAGATTTATAAAATGTTCATTCATTTTATTGTCATACCTGTAGACCATTTGGGTTCTCCTGTCTAGGATTAAGCCCCTGGAGGAAATGATAGGAGGTGTTTTTCTAAGTGATTTCTCAGTAAAATAAAGCATGGAAACATGGATAAATGGGGGAGTTTACTTTGAATATTAAAAATGAATTAGATAGCGCTTTTGGTTTGTGGTGCTCAGATATAGTGTAGTTCAGCTTTAAATAGTGTCCAGTCAACTACATACTATCAATGCACAGTACAATATAACCAATCATACCATAAAACAGACTTGTACAGTATATGAAATATTTGACCCATCATCTTCTGGATTTCCTCCAGCACATATAGTAATGAACCTTTCAATGTTTTATTTGTACAAATGGAAAGTAAATGGTATACTCGTACGGTGTACTAAGCTGCTTTATGAATCATTGCTTTCATATCAGGGTCTGGATACAATGCTTTATTAATAAGAGCCTAAGGCAGTGAGTGTTACTGATTTCATGACTTGTGATCCTTGAAATGTACTCTTCAAATATCTTATAATGAAATGTTTGAAAAGGTTACTTCTAGGAATTCTCTGTAGTGCACTTCCAAGACAATGTTCAACTACTAATAGGCAATTTTTCCATACCCACCATAGACACCATCGCCTTTGTTTAATACGGAAAAGCAATGAGTAGTGACAATGTAGGACTATAGTGATCCGTACCAGAAAATTAGATTTATATTCACTCCTATCAGATCATTGAAAGATGAATTTTGATTAAGAGCTTGCTATATAAACCTGTATGTTTGCATTGAAAAGTGATTTTTTTCTTTAGATATTTACAGAAAAGTTAAAGTGATTCTAAAGGCTTAATTTTTGTTTTTAATAACAAACATGTCTATACTTACCTGCTCTGTGGAATGGATCTTCCTCTTCTTGAGTCCCCCCGGCGCTCCTGGCCCCTCCCTCCTGTCAGGTACCCCCGCAGAAAGCAGCTTACAATGGGGGCACCCAAGCATTTACACTCCGCAGCCGCTGCTCCATGTGTCCATTCACACATGGAGCCGTGGCTTGGCCCCACCCATTACCTTGTTACGTAGATCTTTTGACTGTTATTTTATGCTCCCCAAGCATTTGCACTCCCCAGCGGCTGCTCTGTGTGCCCATTTACACACAGAGCCCTGTCTTGGCCTGCCCCTCTCTCTTCTCATTGGCTCACTGTCAGCCAATGAGGAGAGGGAGTCCCGGGATATCTGAGACTCCAGTGCACATCGCTGGATCGAGAGGGGGCTTAGGTGAGTATTCGGGGGGGGGGGGTTCCTACCTTCAACATAGAATGCATGAAGTTGAAAAACCTTGAGCCTTTAGAACCACTTTAGAGGGTTAGTTCACTTTTTTAGAAAAAATTAATACTTCACATTGTATAAAAAAGGCTGTTTGATCCTGTCTTCTCTGATTCCCCCCTTTTTCCACAGTCCCCAGTCTATCTGCTGATAGTACAGAGCCCTAGGAGGCACTCTGTACATGCTCAGTTTGGTGTATATTGCTAGTTTATTTTTTTCTTGGGAGAGTGCATGTGATCAGCACAGGGCCAATCAGAGCTGTCCAGACAGAGGATTGGGGGTCCTACAGCCTCATAGGACAGTCAGAGCAGAATGAAAACTCCTCCTACAAGCTTTAATCAGTGCTCAGCTGAAGACTGATAGAAGTCGCAAGACTTCTCTAACTGCTGATGAGAAAAGGTATTTAGCAGTTTATATTTACTAAAATAATTGCATTTCCATGTTCTGTGTAGTGATGGCCTTGATGTTTGAGTTGAATGTAAGTTAGACTCGAACATCGGCTGTTTGTGTGTTTGGCAAACACACGAACGATAAGTGCGTTCGACGAGCTGTTCGCCCGCCACACCCCACAATACACTGTGCTCTCACAGTGTATTGTGATTGGCCAAAGCAATGCACCTGACCAAAGGTCACTTGCAATACTTTGGCCAATCACAGCACAATTGGGTGGAACTAGCGATGGTGTCACCGTTAGCTCTGCACAGTTGTTTACATCTGATCAGCAAATGTCAGATTGTGCCGTGTGCTTGCTGGGTGCGGATGGGTCGGTGGGCATTGGGTTTTTCTTTATTGTGGCGAGCCAGCGTCAACATGACAACGCTGGAAGCTATGATTTATGATGGATTACAATGATGGAACCATTTTGTGGGCTTTTTTTTTTTAAATAAAGGACTTGTAAAAATTGTTGTGTTTTTCACTTTCTCACTTTTTTGGTGAATGAATAGGGGCCCTCTTATTAAAGGGGGCTTCCAGATTCTAATAAGTCACTCCCATCAGACCTCCACAACCACAGCCCAGGTTTGTGAGGAAGAGGCCATTGTCCCCATCGGCATGGGGACACTGTCCCAATGCCGAGGGCATGTGGCCTGGTAAGCCGTGGGGGAGGGGCGCTTGCTCACCCCCTCTTTCCTGATGATGGGATCAAGGGTTTGGTAGAAATTTAGGGGGGACCCCACGTTTTCCCCCAATATTTTTGGGGTGGGGTTCCCCTTAATAGTCCTACCAAGCCTAAAGGGCCTGGTATGGCTTTTAGGGGGAACACCACGCACTCCCCCCCCCCATTTTTGGGAGGTGGGGTTCCCCTTCAAAGTCCTTTTCATTTTTTTTTTTTTTTTTTACTTTAAGCAATGAAAAATGACTGCCCCCTTAAAAACAGTACTTTTTGAAAAAAATTTTTCACTGATTCATGTCCTCCATAAGCCTGCAAAATGGGCACTTATTGGGAATTTAAAAGTTTGAGTCCTGCATAGACTTCCAGTGAGTTCGAAGTTCGCGGTCAAACTTTTGTTAGGTTCAAATGTTCGACTGCGAACTGAACAGGGGGGTGTTCGGCCCATCACTAATTCTGTGTACTGTGGGAGACCAGATATAGTGAATTCAGGGTTATGAGTTTGGTAACACTTTAACTAACACTCTACACCATCCCCCACTTATTTCTGTAGGGCTTCCAGGACAGATCAGAACTATTGAGACTAGTCAGCACTGGCACATGACAGATTTGACCAGTTGGAATCCCTCTGATTCATCCCCAAAGCCTTACAGAAAGAAGGGGAAGAAGAGTGGGGATTTCAAATCCCCCAAGTACTACGCCGGCCACGTGGGCACTGACAGGTCATCACCCACAGAGATAAGGGCAGCATTTTTTATTTCATTTTTTCGATAAAGGTCAACTCACATTTTACATATAATACTTTGTTTTCTGTCATTTTAAACCCATCGGGGGTTGAATATTCATTGCACATCAGCAAAAAATGTTTTAAAACAATTATTTACTATATTATTAATATTATTATTATTATTATACAGTATTTATATAGTGCCAAAGGGTATGCTCAGCGCTGTACAGTAGCAAGGGGGACAGAACATGAGACAAGACAGTAACAATACAATACACGAGGGGTTCGAGGGCCCTGCTCTTTCGAGCTTACAATCTAAATGATTCATAATAAGAATATTCTTAGGGTTTGTGTAAACTTGAATTTGGAGGGGGGGCAATTAAGAATACACAGTTGAGCTCTATTTTAACCCCCCCCCTCAACTGCCCCTCCCTTGAGTTGCAAATACAGCAGATGTGGATGTTTACATGCCACAGTCACAAAGCTTTACTTTTTTGCCGTGTTTGACCAGCAGTAGAACCATTAAACGTGACCCATTCAAGTAACTGGGGGCACCCCATAGCCACCCCACAACCTCATGCAATGCACACAGTTGCAGCGTGTTGATTTGGCATTTATGTGGTTAAAATAGACAACAAGGAGGCGTCATTTTGCCTCCTCACCGATTGTCAAAAAGGTGGTGTGACCGTGAATTGCTTTTCAGAAGCACAGCAATTTAGCTGCACATGTACATTAACCTCAACGCTTAACTCTATGAATGCAGATATATACAGAGATGAAATAAATATCTTTGGCTTTTGATCCTACCAAAGCATTTGTATTTTTGTTCATCCAGTCATGAGATTTACACATCTTTGCCACACACCACAGTCTGTCTAGCAAGAGAAGGGCCTGATCTTTCCTCTCTGCAGTTTCACTTTCAGTTACAGGCTTCCTCCCTACCTCCATAGTATGACAATGATAAGCTCATCGTTCTGTCACTCTGCTCTCTCCTCCTACTAGCATGCTTTGTAGCAGATACATTCATATCAGCTGTGTATTTGGCAATTAGGCTGTAGTTCAGCCGTGCGTTTCAGCCCTTCAATGATTCTAGTCGAAGCTTATTTTTCTTCATCAAGCTCTCATTCTTCTGCCCCTGCATCAAGAGTTAGCATCTCAAGAGCAGGCCCAGATTTCCCAATAGGCACTGTAGGCATGTGCCTACAGATGCCCTTCCCAGAGGGGTGCCAGTCTGTATGAGGGGAAGAGAGGGAGAGAGAGAGAGTGAACCCCCTTATCGGCAGCCCTGCTCATACAGATGGATGCCCCCTTCTCTCTCTCTTCATGGGTTCCGGGGTGCAGTGCAGGGCACGCAGGGAACTCTGATATAAGAGAGAGAACACTGCGGATCCTGACATAAGGAGAACGCTGCTAACTACTAGAAGGAAGTTTGGTGACCAGGGAGTGCCTTATATTAGAGTTCCCCTTTACATCATGGCCTGCAGTGTCCCCCTTACATCAGGGTCCACAGAGGTCCTCCTTGCACTGTAAGGGGGAAACCTGCAGATTCTGAACTCTGAAGATTCTCATGTTAGGGGAACTCTGGGGACTCTTGTGTAAGGGGGGGCTTTGGTGAATAGAGACCCCTTTACATCAGAGTTCTCCTTTACATCACAGTCCACAGTGTTCCCCTTTACATCAAAGTCCGCAGCATTCCCCTTTACACATAAAAAATATTTATATAAAAATATTTTATCAAGAAAAAAAAGTCTTACTGTCTTTTCTTTTTTTTTTTTGGAGGGGGGCACTTCAGAATTCTCTGCCGATAGGCTCTGAGATGTAAAGCCAGCCCTGCTCAGGAGACCATGTAGCAATAGTAGGAGATGTTACTGTTATGAAAGGCTCTAGTAACATTTGGCTTCCAGAAATAAACACAGATGGATTGGAAAGCATTCTTCACAGTAAACAAGTATTTGCTCCTACAATAAAACATATTCCAACTTACTCAGGATTGTTGCACTTCCTTTCTGCGCTCTGCACTCCAGCACTGCATGTCCTTGTACAGTGTGACCATGTTGTCCAGGAACCCCAAGCTCCATGTACCGTGTCTGGTTGTTTGCCCACGTTAACACATGCACCACTGATGCACCACTAAAACAATAACCATTGTTCATTAGCTGCAGAATATGATAAACATATATACAGTGTGAAGGTATAACCCATCAAGGAAAGTATAGTAAGCTGGGACACAAAGAGCCTTAAAGCCCTCCACTCAACCAGCACAGTAGAGCCTTCCTGAATTAAAAATCCAAATGTTTTATTTCCACCACAAGTCCCACAAGTCTCTTGGCCAACTGTAAATTCAGAACCACAAATGTATAGACTAAACGCAGCCTAATATTATAGAGCCATTTATATCAACCTTCATACAGCTGTTTCAGACTTGCTGGCCTCTATCAGTGTAGTACATGGAAACAATAGCTTCTATGGGGTGGGGCTTAAAGAGCAATGAGAAAGTATAACTCAACAGGTAATGGTGCAATGGGTCAGTAGAGTAACAAAACGGGTATATATGTGTCTCATTTTCATCTTAAATTCCTAAAAAAAGAGGTTTATTCCTCATTTTGTGATAATATACAGAGCCAATTTGAGAATAAAATGATGTCATGTCATTTGTTTTGGAAACCCATTAGAGCCCAAGATAACTTTGGACCTATAGTAAGTCACATGGGATATTATGGACTTTGGCTGTTCATTAAGTTACCTTATCATTCAGGAGTAATCACATTAACTAAGATCTCCTAGTCACCCAACAGGACCATCCTCTGTTCCATGAGTGACTTTACTTTTCTTCTTACCTTCTTCCTTTCTAAGAAAGATACCTATACTTACCTATGCACTCTGGTCCAGTCAAAAGATCTCTTCAGCGCTGGATTCGGTGTAGAGGAGAGATCACCGACAGCAGCTGTAGAGCCTGGGCAATGATGTCACCCAATAACTTACTATGGGGCATACATTGACGGCTGTTCCTCCTCTACACTGAAGCTGGTACTGGAGAGACCATGTGACTGGACCAAATAGGTAAGTGAAAATATCTTTCCTTTATCAGGGTAGATAGATCAGGCTTAAAATGGGTGTGGATTTAAGCTTAGTTAGAGTTTGACTTGTCTTCCTCTTTAAGAAGCTAATTTAAAAGCATCAGCATAACACCATTGCTTCTTTCACATGGGCGATGATTAAAAACACCCACCTAAAGTCTACAATACACACGAAGGGGGCTGTGCACATGCCACTTCTGTGATGCTTAGTGTTGTTGCCACAGCAAAATTAACACAGCATGTTGAGTTGACGGATGGCACCACCTATTAAAGCGCATTCATAAATCACATTAGTCCTATTGTAAATTGCTAGTTGCCAAAAAAAAGAACAGGTATTCAGGTGGCAGCAGGATTGTCTCCCTAACAGCTGGCAGTGGCTGCTTAACTGTACTCTGAAAACGATCCACTGTGGATTGCACTTCAAAGAATGGGCTAATGTAAATTTAAATTTACAAATATCCTCTGAATTCTGCAAGCTTTAGGATTGTAAACCCAACAGATTGCAATAGAATTGAGAAAAAAAGCTGAGCAGAGAGCCTGATCATATGACCTGCGAAAGTCACATATCGGGCTCTCCTGTAAATTTGGATTAACCAGTGAGAACTCCTGGGGTTCTGTCAGCTACAAACTGCGGCTCATCCCATTCATAAGAACGCATAACAAAGTGCAGTGGGCAGGGCAGCCATCAGAAATTTTGGGGCCCCTTATACAGCTTTAGTGTCAGGAATGGACTTGCCAATAATGGTGGGACTCACCTGCCTTGTGGGCTGCAGTACCAGGGCTGGCCAGCGGGTGCTCTCAGCAATCAGAGACTCACCCCTGCAAACAGCCAAACACCTGAAGCTGATTGCAGGGGTTGTATTTAAGGAATGGCCAGACTCACAGTCAGGGCCTTGGTGTGTGTATCTTTCCATGGACCCCTGTACCATTCTCTGCCCGACCCTCTGTACCGCGCTGCCCGTGAGTTACTGAACCCAGCTTGTGACCCTGACCACTCTCCCGCCTGTTCCTGGTACTCCGTTTGCCCGTTTGCTACTGACCCGGCCTGCCTGACTACTCTTTGTATTGTGTGTATTGTTATCGGTGGGTGGTTTTGTTTGTTTGCACTGTGTTTATGTTTAGTTTTGCACTGCATTTTGTATTGTTAGTCTTAATAAATTATATTGTTTATACCATATCTGAAGCCTGCATTTCCCTGTGTCAGTCCACACACCTCTGGTCATACCTGGAGCCCTGACATTTAGGCCTTGGCTCCCTGGACCTGACCACCAACATTCCCTAAGGCTCGCCCACTGGCTGTCCCACTGAATCCGTCCACTGGCCATCCCACTGAGTCTTTCAGTGCACCCACTTTTATTTTAACACTCTTACAACTACATATATGAAAATGAAAAGTGTATTCCAAGTCATCAGTGCTTGCATTCCCATATATTCAGCAAATAGATGGCCCAATTCAGCAAAGAGACATCCCCATATAGTCAGCATAGAGACAGCCCAATCCAGCAAATAGACATCCTCATATATGCAACAAAGACAGCCCAATCCAGCAAAGAGGCCCCCCCCATATATTCAGCAAAGAGACATCCAAGTGCAGCAAAGAGACAGCCCCATATTTCAGCAAAAAGACTGCCCCATATATTCAGCAAAGAGATGGCCCGATCCAGCAAAGAGACATCCCCATATAGCAATTGTTAATAAAAGATGGCACATTCAATACACACAGCCAGGTCCTTCTAGTGGGCACCTCCACACCTTTCAGATGGAAAACCCCTTCCCTGCACACACAGCCATCCTAGTCATAGGAATCTCCCAGAAGGAGCCTGGACTTGAACCTGGGACAACATGAACATGGTTGTCCTAGGTTGCAGAGCGGCAGACAGGAGATTGTGATCTGCGGCAATAAAAATAAATAAATAAATAATCCCCAGCCAAGCGGACTATTTCTTCACTTTCAGGTGTAGGTGTAGTAATCTCCTGTACCAGACACGTACATGGCAGTCCCGGCCTCTTCTATATCAATCCTCCAGAGAGGACAGGAATATAGTGTACTTGTTTGGCACAGGAGATTACTACACCTGCACCTTAAAGTCCGTTTGGCCGAGGAAAATATTGCTTTTCTTTTTAATTGCTACAGATCGCTGTCTCCTTTCTGCCTCGACTCAACCCCCCTTCCTCCTCCGCGACGGTACAGGAGGACATGGAAAGTAGTAGGAGCACTTTGCCCCACAGAGCAGTCAAAGTAGACTGGGGGTGTCTACTCCGACTATGGTTGGGGTGTCTGGGCCTCCTACATGTGTAAGGGCTGCCTTCCCTGACAGTGGCCCTGGCAGTGGGCCCCTAAGACTGAAAAGGAGCAAATATAAATCTTATATAACAAGATTGTGCAAATAGTCAGTTCACAGGTGATAGACAATATGATATAAAATTTACCTTATTATCTCCACATCTGGTCCCATCTGCTGTGGCATCAAGCTTCGAGCGGCATGAATTTTTTACTGAACACCAAAGAGTCTGGCAAACATTCTATGAATAAGAAAAATAAAAAGCAAGCTGACATTATTATTATTTTTTTTCCTTTTTTTTAATATTCCTGAAGAAACACTGTTTATTATCAATGCCTGTAATCATACTGTATATGAAAAAAAAATGTAAAAATATTTTTATACTTTACTCATCCATGTAATCACCATAGGAAAATGATCCTGTTGATACAGTATAATTCTGATTTCTTTTTTCTGTGTCCATTTGAAATTGGGCTAAGTTTCACATAAATGTAGGGTCTCTAATGGGGAGCTGACCAAACAATATACAGGCATTGATAATGTTTGCCACTACGGAACCACAATATACTGTTGATTCAATCAGAGAGCCACAATTTCCAGGTATGCTGGAACATTTATCACTTTATTAATCCACAGTAGCCCGCATTTAAATGTAATGCAACCCTATCCCATAAAGTGCTTAAAGTGACTCGATTATGAGAAAAGTAAGCATGCTGCCATTGCTAGGCTGATTTTGAAAATGCTAATTGCCTGGCTTTCCACAAAAAATTTCCTTTTTAGTCTGTATATCCATCTATGAGGTTTGACAATTGATTTCCTGGAATGCCCATGGTTTAGCACTATGGTGGTAAGTCACACAGCCATTTGCACTCGAGTGTGCTCTGAAATGTTCTAACTTGTACTTGCCTGTATCACACATCAGTTGACTCTGTCTTTACGGAATAGTAGAAAAAATACCACGTGTGCGTTTTATGCTGTTGATGGAAAATGAGTGACAGTAGTCTGGAGCTGTGGATTAACATCAAATTTTGCATGAAAATTGGCAAAAGTGCGAGTGAAACTTTAGCTGTGTTACAAGAGGCTTATGGTGAACATTCCATGAAGAAATCAATAGAATAGGTAGTTTAAGGGGGGGCAAGAAGATGTCCATGATGGCACAAGAAACGGACAGCCAAAAAGGCAAAGGACTTGTACAAATGTGGAAAATGAAATGGTTATGGGAATCTGTTTGAAGGAAAAGGCTGGAACTCTGGCCTGACAAGTGGATTCTCCACCATTAAAATGCTCCTGCACATGATGTGTTTAGTGTTCTCGAGTTCCTGGGCTAGAAATCCATTCCAAAACTTGCCCAACTACCATATTCCCCTGACCTAGCACCTTGAGACTTTTGGATGTTTCCAAAATTAAAAAATACCTTAAAAGGACATAAATTTGATGACATTCTGGACATACAATGCACCATGACAAAGATACTGTGCAGGGTTCCGGAAAACGAATTCCAGGATTGTTTTTGGCAGTGGCATAGTTGTTTAGAAAAGTGCGTCTCTTCAGAGGGACTACTTTGAAGGTGACAACGGCCACTAGTGTATAGGTAAGCAAACATTTTTTTTATAGTATATTAAAGTGTCACACCTCATAATTTCTAATCTCAATAAATTTATGTAAAGATTTTTTACTATTCCAGCAGTATACACTTTCATTCTTCTAGTGCAGTTTGTCTCTATTTATTATCCTTGTTTCCAATAGATCTTTAGATTTTAAATACATTTCTTTATCTCAAATTGTTTTTGATTAAACAATAAATTTCAATCAAAGGGCAACAGTCCACATGCTCTTTTTCCAGATCTTACTGTAATTTGATAATTTCACTTTCATCAAATTATTTTACTGCATCACCATTAATTCCCCACATTGTTCTAAATTATTTCCTATTTTTATTTAAATTCCGATAATATATCTTCAATACTTAGGAAGATCTGGATTTGCAAACCTCTCAGAACCATGATGTCCTTTACTTATTATTTTCAATAAATCATATGCAGCCATAGCCTTAAATTATTTCTTATCACCATTTAGATTTAGAATACTTTATTAATCCCGAAGGGAAATCATTATTATTTCATTTTATTATTGCATTTTCTCTTTTATTGTACCAGGAACAGGAATGACGGATGCCAACATGCAAAATAACATTTTTCCTTTATTAAAATAGCCAGCAGGAACAAGTCTTTTTCTGACAGGTTTCAGCCTAGACACAGTACTTTCCTTGAGAGTGCTGTGCCTAACACAAAACATGTCATCAAAGAACTTGTTTCTGCTGGCTATTTTAATAAAGGAAGAATATTATTTTGCCACCCTGTTTGTGCCATCTCTGTTGTTGGTAAAATGAGTTGCTTTGATGGGGATGAGCCAAGAAAGCACCCGAGCTTGTGAATTGTTGGGCCTGATCTCCTCCTAAAGTGGCATGTGAAATATTGGCATTTTCCCAGTTATTTCTTCTGAGCTAGTGAGAATTATTTTTCCACTTGTGTTATATAAGAAATCTCTATATAAAGACTTGTGTCCTCACTGTTTCTAGGAAAAACAAAATAATTCCTGCTGTGAATGTGAGGGTGTATGTTATAGTTCAACTATCGATGAATACAATTTGATACACCTCGTATTCTCGCCACATCCCAGTATGTATTCACATACAACAATAGTCACATTGTATATTGCTTAATTACTTCCAGCCTCGTTTTCAGAAGATATAAAACATTATTTTATTTACACTAACTGAAACCGTAAAAAAATTTTAATGCAATCGCAAAGCTCCATAGATGATTCCTCTTCCTTCTATTTATTTGTCTGTTCACTTTCCGGCTATTTTGGCTTTTTATATATAGTTTATAGGTAGCTTTCCCAATTACCAGCAGATCTTATAATATCAAGTTTTGTTTATCTACCGCTTCCAGGGAAAATAAAATAATTCCTGCTGTGAATGCGAGGGTGTATGTTACAGTTAAAGTACCAATGAATACCATTTATACACCTTGTAAACCTCTCAGCATGTATTCATGCTGTATACAACAATAGTTACATTGTATGTTGCTTAATTACTGCCAGCCAGATTTTCAGAAGATACTGTATAAAACATTATTTTATTTATACCAGTTAAAACGTACAGTACTTTAAAACATTATTATATAATCCCAAAGCCCCATAAATCATTTCCTTTCCTTACTTATTTGTACATGCATTTTACAGTCACGTTTGACTTTTTATAACTTTTACTGACTTTTTATAACTCACAGCTAAATGAGAGATAATTAATACAACTCAATATATAATAATCAAATTATGGAACAGCAGTAGTGGGTACAAAAATTGAAGTTTACATAAAAAAAATAATGTGAATTACATTATGCATAAATAACCAAAATATATGCTCATTGTGAATATGTGGTTGTTTTTCATTAAAAAAGGTACATTTCTGCTCTTGCAAGAACCTAAAAACCTTTTGCAACTCATTATTTTAAAACTTCTCAAAAACCTTCTCAAAAGTTCTTCCTTACACCTGCCACCAAATGTGCTCTTCCCCCATTGAACATTGCAAGGGCTCTCTCCCTCTTTGCTGCCACACTAAACATTGCTAAAGAATCAAAATGTAGAGTGCAACATCTGGAGCAGCTGTGCCTGGTAGCCAATCAGCTTCAAACTTCAGCTTGTTCAATTTAAGTGTCACTAAACCCACAATAGTAAAACCAGTCTATATATGCAGAAAAGCATGCTCAATATACTCACTGTGGAACCTAAGGGGTTAATCTCCTAGATTGTAAGCTCGAAAGAGCAGGGCCCTCGAACCCCTCGTGTATTGTATTGTTACTGTCTTGTCTCATGTTCTGTCCCCCTTGCTACTGTACAGCTCTGAGCAAACCCTTTGGTGCAATATAAATACTATATAATAATAATAATAATCCCCCACATTGTGTTAAAAGGATGTTTGATCCTCTTTTCTCTGATCCTCCCCTTCTTCTACTGTCCCCAATTTATCTCCTGATAGAACAGAGGCTTGGAGGTACTCTGCACATGCTCAGTTTGGTGTGTATTGCCAGAGAGTTTTTTTTCTTGGGAGAGTGCATGTGATCAGCACAGGGCCTATCAGCACTGTCCAGACAGAGGGTTAGGGGTCCTGCAGCCTCATAGGGTAGAATGAAAACTCCTCCTACAAGCTTTAACCAGTGCTCTGCTTGATACTGATAAAAGTCAGAAGACTGCTCTAATTGCTGATGAGAAAAGGTATTTAGCAGTACATATTTACTAAAATAATTGCATTTCCATTTTGTGTGTACTGTGGGAGACCAGATATAGCAAATGCTGGGTCCGGGGTTTAGTAACACTTTAAGCTGTGACAAAACAAAAAGCCTGGAAGCTGGTCTCTGTACAGAACTGCACCAGATTTTGCATTCTCCACTTCTAGTAAATTAACGCCAATATCTGCATAAAACATACAGGCTAGTAAATGTGCCTGTTAATTGGGATCATTTTTGGAGTCAGTGCAAATTGTTGATTGTGGTAGTTTTGAGCAGGTGAAATGTTACTTGTAAGATATTTAAAGTCGTGATAAAACCTCAGCGTTTTACAACTTTCAATACTGCTGGCTGCTGCTCTCTCAGTACTGCATCGCTAAACTTCTGGTCTGGTGAAATCAGAAGATAATCAAAAATCATCCAATGGAGTTCTCAAGAAGTCCTTACAAGATGTTGCCCTTAGCAGTAAATGAAAAGTACAGAAGGGCCATACACAGCTAGCAAACACATCTGGATTGCTTCAAAAAAGTCCTGGATTGTTTCTTAGACACACAGAATATAATTGGATACTAACATTTATAGGTAAAGTTGATCCAGGGAATATCCAATTGCCTCTCGGGGGATCAGGAAGGCATTTTTTCCCAGCAGGAGCAAATTGGATCATGATTTGCTGGGGTTTTTTTGCCTTCCTCTGGATCAACTGTGGGTGTAGGATTATAATTTTTTTTTCTATGGTTGGACTGGATGGACTTTTGTCTTTTTTCAGTCAGACTAACTATGTAACCAAGTGCCTACCTGCTTTTATAGTGGACTATAAACATCATAAAGCCTAGTACACACTATGAGAAAATCAGACAAACGATCATCTGATTTTCCACAAAGGTGCGTGTTGTGATGTAACCAATAATAGTATTACCTTGTATGAAAATTCTTGACCGACAAAAGCAAACGTAACTACGTACCAGCATAGTAAAAGGGGAAGTGTAGGATCATTCTTTACTTCTGATCATGCTCATTTTTTTCCATTTGACTATTACCGTACGATTACAGCACACAATAAATAAAAATCAGATGCTGCGTTTATGTACGATAAAAATGTTTTAGCTTGCACTCTCAGTTTTTGTCTTCCGAACAGTCGGAATCGGCTGTTGAAAGCACTACATTAATGATCAAATAAAGGACCAATCGTTCCTCATACAGAAATTTTCACACAATTTTCTTATCATGTGTATGGGCCATTAGTCTCATAAGAACTCTTTGGTGTCCCTGGAGTAGTTGGTGCCTGACCTCTTTTGGCCTAACAGGAATACTTTCACTGGTTGATGACAGGTTATATACAGCAGTGTTTCTCAACTCCAGTCCTCATGGACCCCCAACAGGTCATGTTTTCAGGATTTCCCTCAGATGAAACAGCTGTGGTAATTACTAAGGCAGTGAAACTGATCAAATCACCTGTGCAAAATAATGGAAATCCTGAAAACATGACCTGTTGGGGGTCCATGAGGACTGGAGTTGAGAAACACTGATATACAGTGACAATGGTAGTTGTGAGATTTTATCAGGTGTGACAATTTGGAATGTTTCATATTGTATTCAGTGACTTCAGTCTATATGAATATATTTCAGAACAGTAATTGATGTCATTATGTGATAGATTTGGATACAGTGATACAGCTGCTAGTGTCAGTAGAACTGTCAAACACTCAGTGCCACCAACAGACAAGGACCTGAAAGATAGTGGTGTGCAGAAGAGTCAGAAAATACATTGATTTTCCTTATTTTAGGATAGTGGGTAGAGCCATGCAAAACATTGTTGGCCATCATCAACTTAATACAAAGAAACAATGGTTTCTGCCTGGGGACAATAGAAAAAAGTATTACCCAACAGTTTATAGTGGGAATGGTCAAAATGAACCAATAAGCCCCCCACTGAACTAGTGGAAAGCATGACAGAGCCTTCTTAGGGGGTCATACTGATCCTCATTCCTTTCAAACACATCCAGTTCAAATCATGTGTGCGTTTAAATGGAATACAAAGGCAGCTTTTGAGAAGAAAGGCAGAATTTGACTTCCTTTCCTTGCAGTCCCAAAACACCTCAATAGGACATCGAGACAAGGCACAATGCAGGTCAAACTCAGGTTCTGAACTATCATGGCATCGATGGCAATTTGATGACCTGTATTTGACATGTGTTTTGTCACATTACAGGAAGGCAATGCTAGTGGACATAAGCCCTAATATAGAAGGTATTTACATGTCTCCTCTTAAAAAGACAATATAAGTGAATTATGTTCTATGTCTCTCTGGTTAATTGTACTTCCAGAACTGCTGCATTACAGTACAGATACAGCTTACTATTATAGAGCCATTTATAACAAACTTCACACAGCTGCTTCGGGGTTGTGGGCCATCATCAGAGCAATGCATGGAATCAATGGCTTCTACAGAGTAGGGCTTGTGGACCAACAAAAAAAGTGTAACCTGACAAATTATGGTAAGAGGGGACAAAAGAACCCAAAACACCTCCACCGGATAGATGTAAAGCACAGAAATACCTCCTTAGAAAAGAAAGTATTATATGCCTCATTCCAATACAAATTATACAAAATAAGGGGATTATTTCCCAATTTAGTAGGTATGGTCATGCAAATCTTTTATGTCCGTATAGCCAACTGTTCATTTAAACCTGCTCATTTACAGTACAGACACTGTTTAATATTGTGGTACCATTTATCTCAAACTGCATACAACTTTTTCCGGCAAGTTGGTCATCTTCATTACATGTCTCAATCCATAACCAATCCCAAAAATAAAACAAACCACCCTTTTATTTTAGGATAGTCGATGGAAGCAGGCAAATCATTTCTTTATGATCAGACATTCAGAACTGCTGCTGTACACCATCAATACAGCTGATTGTTATACAGCCATTAATTCCAAACTGCATACAGCTGTTTTAGGTTGCCATCAGTGCAGTGTACGGAAATTCTACTAGGTGTAGATCAATGTATGAGCTGTGGGTGGGATGTCAGAAAAGACCAATCTGTATGTAGTTGGTGACATTTCAAAGGGGAAAGACAAATCTGTATACTGGGAGTGGGATCTCACTGGGAACAGCCCATTGAGTGTGCTGGAGGTGGGTCACTGTTGGAGCATGTTCAGCAAAATTCACGTGAACTAAGCATGTATCCCTATCTTCTAAATGAGATCTTTTTACTTGGATCAATGATGCCCATACCTTGGAATATCCTACATGTAAGCAGATGCAGTCTACTTTCTCCACTGTAGGTGGTGCTCATTTGCAGCAGCATTGCAGTTGTAGAGAAAATAAAGAGGAACATGGTCCTCTGTGGTTTCTTGACTCACTGGGGAAGCTGTCCAATTGGGCGCTGCTGCTTCATGTGACTCTAGCAGCCAATTTGGGTCAGACAGAGTCTGGCTCCCATTCTTGGTGTGCTTTTGAGAGTGAGCAGAGTAGGAACAGATACCCTATCTGTTAGGGACAGAACTAGTGGAAGGGAAAGGTTCCTGACGAGGAGGAAAAGCATAGGGTTCACAAATTCTCTGGACATTATCCAGCTTGGGTAGGAGACAGCTGGGCCGTATTCTGCCACTCCTAACAGACGCTGTCAGTTTGGATGAAACCTGCTCTCTACATGCTGTCGGGACCAGTGAGTGTTCCCAATTGGGATGTCTTCCCAATGGGTTTATTTTGAATTGTCTTTGCATTCCTTCAATACAAGTTATTTACATTGCACTTGGAACTGTGTGTGTTATTGATGCTGCACCACACTGCACCCCACCTACATACAGCTAGACCCAACAACTCTTTACCTGCTTTTAAGATATGGGAGCCATGGGGCACATTTGGAATCTAGATTGGGAGAGACTGCCTGGTTTGGTGAAGGTTGCTGTCAGGTGGCTAGCCTTGTGATGAGAAACCCTCCATTCCTTCTCTCCCTCTATTTTGCCTTTTCTCTCCAGTTTATCTCTTGTTGCTTTCCGTTCTTATATACAACTAGGTGTTTAAAGCCCCAATTTTAAAGTGTTGCCATGTATGCACACATCTCTGCTGTAGATGTTACACATACCACACTGCTCAGAGCTTGGAACACTAAATATTTTTAGGTGGCCATGCCTGATTTGTGTATAGGTATTTGACCCTGATATTTGTATACAGCATTGATTGCGGTTTCCCAGTAAGCTGTATTGTTCTCATTCCATGAACATTGCTATGCCAACACTCTTGAGTGTTTTCTTACACGTGCATTCTGTATTTTCTGTATCTTTTACATAAATAAAAATACAGTTTATACAAAAAAAAATACATAAACATGAATAATGACACATGACAAAGTAGAACTTATGCATTATATTAAGCATTGTATTATTAAGGGCTTACATAAGAATTGGAAAATGGTGATCTCCTATTCAAGAAGCCACCCTGCCTCCTTTTTAAAGAAGAAGGCATTTAAAGACTAAAGAACTACTAACCTTGGATTTGTAAACGCCTGGTGTTTCACTGATTATTCTTTATCTCTTTCCCTTTGTGCGCGGTCTGCTGAATACTTGTAAACACAAAACTCTTTAGTTCTGTACCAACCGCGATGAAGACGAATTTGAAACGAAAGTGTATGTACAGTCAAAACATTTAATTTAGTTCCCCTGTCAGGTTTCTATTGCTGACAGCGTCCCTGCTACATAGACTTATTTTTTTTTTCATTTGTTCTGATGACCAAATTCAAAATCCTATACCGTAGTTATCATCAGAACAAAAGGAGAGGGTAAGTCTTTCAGTGAGGACCCTTGTTCTAGGGTGGGGTTTCTAAGATGGGATTTCTGTTGTTTATCCAGGACAGTAAGTGAAGGAAAACCTACCCAACAGTAAACTGTCAGCATAAAATAAACCAACATTTGTTCTAACCCTTCCTTACTCAATACAAAACTGAAAAGAAATATTTTGGCAATAAATACACCTTAAAGTATCTGGTTTGGGCTGGAGAGCATTTTGGACTGACTGGATAGGTCACTAATCGTAGGTAGGTGGCTCTGTGGGCAGTAAGGAAGGAATCACTTCCAATAGGTTGAACCCAACATTGGACAGTGGTGGTGGACCCACTTGGGGACATGGGCTGCTACCTCTCTGGTATAACCATGTGGTCATTCAGCAAGAAGACTTGGATGAATAGGAAGGAGCATTCGGTGTCCACAAAATGCAACTCCTGATGTAGGGCTCACAAAAAATTTATTGAAAATGAAAACGTGTACATTGAGCCAACACGTTCCAGGAAAATGGCCTCTCCCTTCTTCATGGCTGTTAGTGAGTATTTATGGGTGGAGTGGTTCCCAGAATGGTTTCCAAAGTTCAAACTCCAGATTAAGTTTGCATCACCAGCATCATCATCTTCAATCTAGTGTTTGAAATTGAGATATCACTCTGGGAACCACCCCCACTTATAAGTATACACTAACAGGCCAGAAGAATGGGGAGTTCATTCCCCCTAACTCACTGGCTTGATGTTCATGTTTGCATTTTCAATAAATATTTTGTGACCCATACATCAATAGTTGCATTCTTTTGGCCACTGGCACTTTTTCCTCCTCCACCAAATGCAGCTTAAAGTGGAATTCTTGCCTAACACGAACTAGTCTTAAAAATAAACAGTCCTCCATGTTAATGAAAACCATGCCATAAGGTACGTAGGCATTTAAAAATTATATAACACGTATTACAAGCAACACACCTTAGATAGTCATTAAAGTGGAATCCCTACCTAACCCTAACCATGTTTCAGAATGTTCCTTCACCCTCCTCCCACCTAATTTGTGAAAATATTCATACATACCTGTTTTCATCTTGATCTGCTCAAGTGATCCCCTGTGTTAGCGAACGATGACTGCAGGGGAGAATTGAAGGATCTATGACGTCACTCATAGGCTACCATAGCCCACCCTTTGTCTGCCTTCCTCCAGTCCCCTGCAGCCATCGCTCACTGTTGCTTTTTATACGTGTTTTATAATATATACAGCGTAATGTCTTATTCACACTGGTGTGTTCTGATACCGTGATAAGTTTAGGTAACACATGCATTTGATCGGGATGGCAATGCACAAAAAGCACAAAATTGATCTGCAGCTTTTTTTTTTACTAAGTAGTGCACCAAAACACATAGCAGTGCTTTACCGTGCATTTTGGTACAATGCAACACAGGTTCGATGGAGTGCTTTTAAAAAAAGAATGGCACACTATTGCACCAACGTGCGTACTGCACCAATGTGAAAGAGCCCTAATTGTGCCAAATCTCAATAAAGGAATGTTATATATAAAATAATAATAATAATAATTTAAAAAAAAAACAGTATCTTGCAATTACATTAGATTCTAAAAAGACCACACTATCAGATTTTGGTCAGGAACTCTTTTCCATCACATAAACACACTTTAACGGTAATATTACATGAGTTACTTATTAGCTGGTGATATCTGGAGATGTGTACTTTTCCATTTCTGTGATTAAGGAACATCAGGCTCCCTGTGTGTAATTGCTGCTGTAATACTATAGAAAACCGTTAATCTGATTAAGCAATCTGCTACTAGCACTTTAAAATGCATATTAGTGTAGCCTAAGGAATAAATAAACCTTTTTAGAGAGCTTTATCTGGTGGTAGCCTTAATTATATTTCATAAAATGAGATAACAAACTTAAACTTTGACATGTTTCCAAGAGCAAATATTTCCATTTATAATAAATACTTAAATGACGCTTTTAACGCTATGGTTGCTTCAGATAAACCTGGGTTTCTTCAACAGAAAATCTTAATGGGTTTTGTTCATTTTAATCCATTTCTTTAGAGCTTGCGGGTTTTCAAATTAATGTTTGATTTATAAAGCCTTTGTTTTACAAGTAAATAATACATGTAACCAGGGGCAAACTGACAACTCATGGGGCCCCAGGGCAATAGGGGATAATGGGGCCCCTGTGTCCTTGCCCAAACTTAAAAAAGCCTATGAAAAAGGTACCAGGGGCATCTCATGGGGCCCCCTGCTGACCCCGGGCCCTCGGGCAGTGCCTGAGTTTCCAAATGGTCAGTCCGCCCCTGCATGGAATGCTAAAGTCACAGGGCAACATGGGTTTTCTTATGTGATCTTCTGTTTCCTTTCATGGTGTCTTTCTCTAGTAGAAAGCCTGGACAGTGGCATATGGCATGGTCCACTAAAACCTCTCCTCTAGGGAGTGTACCAACATCCCATAAACTTAAAAAAAAAAATCAAGTCTGTATATGCAGTAAAGTATGCTTGTTATACTCACTGTGGAACCTAAGGGGTTAATCCTCTGCACTGTGTAAAAAGGCTGTTTGATCCTGTCTTCTCTGATCCTCCCCTTCTTCCACAGTCCCCAATCCATCTGTCAATAGGACAAAGCCTTGGGGGCAAGCTGCACAAGCTCAGTTTGCTGTGTATTGCTAGAGAGTTTTTTTCTTGGGAGAGTGCATGTGATCAGCAAAGGGCCAATCAGCGCTGTCCATACAGAGGGTCAGGGGTCGTGCAGCCTCATAGGACAATCAGGGGAGAATGAAAACTCCTCCTACAAGCTTTAACCAGTGCTCTGCTGGACACTGATATAAATCACAAGACTGATTTAACTGCTGATGAGAAAAATGTATTAAGCAGTTTAGATTTACTAAAATAATTGCATGTCTATGTTCTGTGTACTGTGGTAGACCAGATATAGTGAATGCAGGGTCCTGGGTTTAGTAACACTTTAAGTATGTGTTTATTAATAAAGTGAATAACTATTAAAAATCTATTTGTTTTTATTCTCCCTGGAGAGGAGACGCTGAAGAGAAGATATGATAGCGATATACAAGTAGATCCAACGTCAATCACGATGCCCGCTGCCAACGCGACCCGAAAAAAGAAAGAAAACACTCTGTTCTCAATGCTGGCTTCCAGCCGTCTGACAGCTGTGCTGTGATGACAGTTCCTAAATAGTGTGATGATGTCACAAGGGGGTGGGGTCACCCGCCCCCTTGTGACATCATCATGTGTTGTGATTGGCCGAAGCATTGCATCTGACCTGTGGTCAGGTGCATTGCATTGGCCAATCACAAAGCACAAAGCACTGTCAGTGCGCAGGGCATTGCGGGGCAAGGCGGGTGAACAGTCCATCGAACACACTTGCCGTTCATGCGTTTGCCGAACACACAAACAGCCAATGTTCAAATCGAACTACCGTTCAACTCAAACATACAGCCCATCCCTATTGAATAGCAAAAAATAGCCTGGTCATGAAGAGGGTAAAACCTTCCGGAGCTTAAGTGGTTATGAGGACAAGCCGTCACTCAGTGAAGTTGGAGAAGTGTTTTAACCTTAAACTGCGCAAGGGGTTCTATACTGACGGAGCAGTAAGGATGTGAAACTCCCTTCCACAATCGGTGGTGTCAGTGGGAAGTGTCGATAATGAAAAAAAACCTCTTATATGGGCACCTAACGAATACAATATATGCAGGGATATGGGAAATGGTTTTGACATTAACACGCCCACATAAGTTAAACTGAATGGATTGATGTCTTTATTGAACCCTACCAATTATGTAACTATATGTCTTTACTATCTCTCAGGTATACCCGGCAAAAGTGATTGTGATAAGTTTTTCTGACTTATTCAGCTGTATGCATAATCTGAGCTTCAACTACTGAACTATATTAACCAGCTGCCGACCGCAGATAGCCGAATGACGGCTTCACTGCGGCCGGCCAGTTCTGAGTGGACGTCCTACGGACACAGCTGATCACGTGATGTGGTAAAAGGCCAATCACAGCGGCCTTTTACCACCTGATCAGCGGTGTCCAATGACACGCTGATCAGAAGGAAATGCAAGTGCCGGTTCTCGGCTGCACTTTCCTCACGCTGTCAGATCGTGAGGAAAGTACTGCCGAGAACCGGCAGTTGTCAGAGCGGGGATCGGCACCGATCATCAGGGCACTGATGATCAGTGCCCTGATGATCGGTGCCCAGCAGTGCCACCCGCAAGTTCCGCCCAGCAGTGCGCCCACTAGCTCCGCCCACCCGTGCCCATCAGTGCACCCACCTGTGCCCAGCAGTGCACCCACCTGTGCCACTCTGCAGTGCCACCTACCTGTGCCCAGAAGTGCCACCTACATGTGCCCAGCAGTGCCACCCACCTGTGCCCACCCACCTGTGCCCACCAGTGCCACCCACCTGTGCCCACCCACCAGTGCTGCCCACCAGTGCCACCCACCAGTGCAGCCCAGCAGTGCTGCCAGTCAGTGCCACCAGTCAGTGCCCAGGGGTTGTGCCAGTCAGTGCCGCCAGTCAGTGCCCAGCAGTGATGCCAGTCAGTGCTGTCTATCAGTACCCATCATCAGTGTCACCTATCAGTGCCGCCTATCAGTGCTGCATATTAGTGCCGCCTATCCCTGACCCCTAATTAGTGCTGTCTATCAGTGCCGCCTATCCGTGCCACCTCATTAGTACTTAGTAATTTTTTGCACTTTTTTTATTTATAGCACAAAAAGTAAAGCGCCCAGTGGCGATTAAATACCACCAAAAGAAAGCTCTATTTGTGAGAAAAAAATGATCAAAATTTCATATAGGTACAATGTTGCATGACCGCGCAATTGTGCGGCAGCACTGAAAGCTGAAAATTGGCCTGGTAAGGAAGGGGGTATAAGTGCCTGGTAGGCAAGTGGTTAATGACAGACAGTTTTCGTAACAAGTCCACATATAACAGTACATTAAAATGTGCAAACAATAGTAGGGGAGGGAGGAGGCAGAAAAGCGGAATGTCCCCTTTTGGGTGAGTTCCTCTTTAAGTACAGCTACAGTGAACTGGTTGGAGGAGGAGGAATGCTGCCTATGACCCCCAAGAACACCATCCCAACTGTCAAACATGGTGGTGGAAACATTCTGCTTTGGGGGTGTTTTTCTGCTAAGGGGACAATACAACTGCACTGCATCAAAGGGACGATGGACGGGGTAATGTACCATCAAATCTTGGGTGAGAACCTTCTTCCCTCAGCCAGGGCATTGAAAATGGGTGGTGGATGGGTGTTCCAGCATGACAATGACCCAAAACATACAGCCAAGGCAACAAAGGAGTGGCTCAAGAAGAAGAACATTAAGGTCCTGGAGTGGCCTAGTCAGTCTCCAGACCTTAATCCAATTGAAAATCTGTAGAGGGTGTAACAGCGTACACACAGAGATGGACGCCGTTCAACCATTTTGGCTTCAACCTCCATCTTGGCAAAGGAGTTAACCATTCTGACAAACATATTTCCCCCTCATTTTCCCCCTCCCTTTCTGAGAGTCACAGGGACATTTGGCCAGTGTGTATGTGTGTTAGGAGTGTCACAGGAGGCCAGGGCCTAGCAGGGGGCTAGGAGCTATAAAGTCCCCAAGGGAGCTGGGGCCTAGCTGTCCAAAGAACCTGTGCAATTTAACACCTCGTAAAAAGATAACGCAGCCTTCCCAGGAGTTCAAAAGACATGGAACCAGATAACCTTTTTAAAAACCCATTTTTCCCCTATGTCTCATATCTTGGAATATGAGAGAGTTACATAAAAACCGGACATATCATCAGATTGGCCACGACAAGACGAACAGTTTGGTAGGTCACTCGCTTTGTCTCGAATACATAGGAAAGCAGAAAAGTAGATCTCGTGAACCATTAAGTGTATAATTTCATAATTCACATCTAATCAATCCTCAGACGTGTCTGCATAATAATCTACCCGCGGGTGGAGTGTCACTTGTGCAGATGGAAAGTTATGAGCCAAAATATGAACTAAACGAGATTTTGGTTCTCGTTTAGGGCTACGCCCAGACCTCCACACCCTACATGGGGTATTGGTCCTTGACTTCAGAGACACCCCCTGCTGGGGAACTACAAATTGGGCTGTCAGGCCTAAGAGAAGGAGTTGAAGACATCTCCCTTTTTAACATCAGTACCACCTGGAGAGACCCGTGTCCTTTCGCTCTGAAACTTGGATCTGCTAACCCAGGACTTTGGCAAGTACCTTAACCCTTTCACCTCTCTCTGATATCTCTTTGCTGTGCTGTTGGTCTCTGTATATTTATATATATATATATATTAGTTACATTTTTTGCTGTAAATATTGTTATTGCACCCGTTTGACCTTTTAGTAATAAATCTTTCCTTCTGAAAGTGTTGAACTGTTTCTATAGCGCTTTATTGCAATTTACGAATTCCTGCCTCTAAAGAGAACGCTACCGTGTTTGTTTAACTGTCAGGGATCGCGGCTACGAATAGCTCCGCGCATGCGCAGAGCGCCTACCCATTCTACCCGCCAGACACCAGGACCTGGACGGCGGCGGCCGCGCATGCGCACTCACGATCATGGCCGCTCGCCTGGCACAAATAGCTGGGCAGGGTGCACTATTTAAACCTGCCCTGCACCTACACTCATTGCCATATGGTCTTATTTCTGCGTTCCTGTATTCCCGTTGTTGGAGATTCGTTGCTGACCTGCCTGGACCTGACCTCTGCTGACTTCTCCTGCTCTGACCCCTGGCTAAGTTTGACCTCTCTTTTGGATATCCCTACCTGATCTGAACTACTGGTACCGACCCCGGCGAGTGACCTAACTATTCTTCTGCCTGCTGCCTTGTACTACGCTGACCACTCTGTTACCGACCTGGCCCGTTTGACCACGCTCATCCATCCATCCATCTGGCACGGATCCAGCAATCCCTGCTTCTGCCTTCTGCCTGTCAGAAATGGACTCAGCACTGGTGGTGGGACTCACCTGCCATGTGGGCTGCAGTACCAGGGCTGACCAGCGGGTGCTCTCAGCAGCCAGAAGCTCACTTCTGCAGTCAGCCAACACCTGAAGCTGATTGCAGGAAGTGTATTTAAGGAATGACCAGGCCTGTGATTAGGGCCTTGGTGTATGTTTCCCATGACCCCCCTGTACCTGGTATCCTGTGTTCCTGCCTCGTTGCTGACCCTGCTTTGGTCCTGACCTCTGCTGACCGTCTCCTGTTGAACCCCTGGCTTGCCTGACTATCCTTCTGCCTGATCCTCGGTACCACGCTGCCCGCTACCTGCTGAACCTGGCTTGTGACCCCGACCATTCTCTGCTTGCTCCTCCTGTACCACGCTGCCCGCACGATACCGACCCGGCCTGTCTGACTACACTTACTTCACCCGACGATCCATCCATCCCGCACAGATCACCTTTAGTAAATCTGCCTGCCTCTTCCCATCAGACTCCGTTCCTGCACTCCCTTGCCAGTACTCTCTACCACAGCCGGACACACTCAGGGGTCGCGACCTGGTTCCAGTCTGCACCAAGTCCATCCCCACCATCAGGGGCCCTGGTGAATAGCAGGCTGGGACTTAGACCCCGCGCCCTGAGGAAATCCGTGCTGCGGGCTGCTAGAGACACTGCCAGGCGGCACCTGACAGTACCTTACGGCCTGCCTGACTATTCCACCTCTGCAGCCTGACTACGCCTGTGTTCCTGAAGCCTGCTACTTCCCTGTGTCAGTCCACACATTTCTGGTCATACCCGGATCCCTAACACTGCTTCTTCACGTCAGGCTCTCCACCTGCACAGACCCCTGGCAGATTCCTCTACCGCAGACGGGTGTAATCAGGGGCCGCAACCTGGTTCCAGTCTGCTCCAAGTCCATCCCCACCATCAGGGGCCCTGGTGAACAAGCAGGCTGGGGCTTAGACTCCGCGCTCTGGGGAATCCTGTCCTGTGGGCTGCTAGAGGTACCGCCAGGCGGTTGCTAACATTGACCGTCTGTATAACCGTGTTATACAGATGATTACCTCAACCATTATAGTGTTATAACTGATATGGCAGAGTTTCCTCCTTCTCTGTACAAAAAGGAGGTGGTGGCAGTGTGAAGGGTCAATTGCGTAATTAACCTGACCCAGTATCAATCGCATTCAGGCTGCCGGTGCATTGATTGTGGTCCAATTAGCTGGAAATCATTGTGCAGGGTGCAGCTGAGTGTGGCATTGTTACGCACGTGACAGTGCGGTTTTAGATTGGCTAGTCCTTCGGTCACGAGTTCGGTGAGAAGGGCTGGGGTCTGAGCTAAAAGTTTAAGTTGTCAAACGTCACCCACCAAACGTCAATGACTTGGTGAGGATCTGCCAAGAGGAGTGGGCCATAATCCCTCCTGAGATGTGTGCAAACCTACAGGAAACGTCTGACCTCTGTGATTGCCAACAAGGGATTTGCCACCAAGTACTAAGTCATGTTTTGTGAAGGGGATCAAATACTTATTTCCCTCATGAACATGCAAATCAGTGCATCATTTGTTAGACATGCATTTCTTTTGAATTTTTTGTTGCTATTCTGTCTCTCAGTGTTACAATACACCTACCATTCGATTTTTAGACTGATCATTTCTTTGTGAGTGGGCAAACATGCAAAATCAGCAGGGGATCAAATACTTATTTCCTTCACTGTATATTTACATCTAATTCTGGTAATATTCTTATTTTCTACACATTTTGGATTACAATCGATTTTCCATACTTTAAAACATTTTTGATTGTCTCATTAATCAAAGTGTCATCATATATTTCTTTTAACATCTCAGCTCCCCAAAGGAAAGCCCCATCCTTGGAACTTTTCCTCCATGTTCTATACACTTGCCCCTTCATGAATCATAGTGACAGCTAATGATACCTGTAAACATATTCTGATTTAGAGGTTTAGAATGCAAACAGGTTTCCAATACACCATCTTTTCTAAATACAAGTTAAATAAAAAATGTGAGTGAAATGATGGTTTAGATTTACCACTAAATCCATTAGAGGTTGGAAGAAAGGGAACAATCTAAGTCTATAACCCAGAATTAGTATAGAGGTAAGGAATGTCATAAGACCTTATCTGCTCACTCATTCTTGGTTAAGTCAGTATAACTCCAGACAAATATTTTGCACAGTATAAGAAAGCTTGGAACCTATGCCAGTATATTACTGCTGTCTCAATTCCTGTTGAAGATATT
Source organism: Staurois parvus (assembly GCF_062004578.1). NCBI lineage: Eukaryota > Metazoa > Chordata > Amphibia > Anura > Ranidae > Staurois > Staurois parvus. The sequence continues at coordinate 4,331,336 of NW_028318271.1, read as the reverse complement.
TAAAAACATATTTAATGTATCTAGACACTTTAGGGAGGTTGCATCAGGGCAACCTTAATTCATTTTTTTTCTTTGGTATTGAACAGATCAAGAAACCTGAGAGAGGAGGTTACACACATCGCATCTTGCTCCAACAGGCGGTGTGGTGGATCCATATGCTTCAGACTAGGTCTCCATATGGTTTAAATAGTAGAATGGATGTGAATCTTTTCTTAATAATTCACTGAGCTCCACCTGTATAATGCAACCTGTGTATAATTATTGTATGTAAGAATGTTTATTCAGGGCATACAGGAGATGGATAGGAGGGGCGACTGGGCACCACATAGAGGAACCGAGAAATGCACGGTCCGGTTCCTCTATGTGCCACTTGGCTGCCCCTCCTATTCAGGCAGCCCTGGCCCACCGGGAAAATGCCCGTTGTGCCCTATGGCCAGTCCGGGTCTGCTTATAGGTTGCTTATCTCCAGTTCTCTATTACTTTTTTCTGCTTTTTTTCTGCTTGGTTTCCTCTTCAAGTGTCAGCAATTATCCTAATTGCTTTTAATTGATACACTCCCATGTTAGAGCTTTGTGGGTAGTATTTTTTACACTATATATGTTGAGTTTTATTGATACTTTGTTTGCTATGAATATGGCTTTGTGAAGCTGAAACACATCAGCTTTATGGATCCTGTACTTATGTAACCAATAAAGATTTCCATGAAGAAGCTTTCTGAGTTGCTGGCTACTTGTGTTGTGGATATTTGCTGTCAGGAGCAGACGCCTCAGCCAGTGCACTGGTCTCCTGTCCCCATGTGGTGAATAGAGCAGTTGAGCTTGGGTAAGATTTGTTTTCATACACTATAGTGCATGACTACCTGTGTTAGGGGTAAGCGTGACACCCCTCCTGGGTGATCAATGGGCATTCCAAGGAATTTAGCACTTTATTGCAGATTCCTACCTGTTCCTGCTCTGAACAAATAGCTGTTTGTTTGAAAATGTCCTTTGGATACTGATTATGAATGGGAAGGTCTGAATCATTGTCATCAGCTGATGCACTCTCAGTGCTTTAATGAGAAAAGCGGCAGGGTCTGGATCCCTTTAGAAGTATTTAACTCTTGGGGAGTATCTCATCAAAAATGACATTTCTATTGCAGATGATGCCTATATTCAGACTTGTGTCTTGGTGCAGACTTCTGGAAAAAAAGCAGTGCGCCAATCACACAAACAGAAAATTAATTTCTGGAGACTTTCTGTACACCAAGTTTGCCACATTGCATTGGGTTTTACAGAAAAGTACAGTGACAACAGATTAAAATGGAAAGGTAATGTTTAATAACATTACATTTCAATATGGCTTGTGTAGCAATAGTATATACTCTGTCGTTTTTCATTTGCTATATTGTGGAGTTATGCTTTAAAATCTTTTTTCAGTTCCTGAACATACTAATGCTAGGGTGCAATGTTTGACTGATTAACAATTAAGAGTTACAGAGCGTAATGAGGAGGAATAGACTATAATCTTGTTGGTCGTCCTAATAAACTTCCATGCATATGATCCCTGTTGCCATATTATTGGCCTCATGTGAAATAGGGGCATTGGCCTAAGTTGGGTTATGTAATTACATTCTCTGTGTAATAAAACAAATACAGTATTTTCTGGCGTATAAGACTACTTTTTATACTTAAAAATATACCCCAAAAATGGGGTGTCGTCTTATACGCGGGATATAAAATGTAAACCTTGAGTTTGTTTGGGTCAAGCTGGCTGGATGTGCAGTAATGTACATACAATATACTGTGCTGAGCCAAGCTGGCTCAAAACAAATGTCCCTGTGAAAGATTAATCTGTCAGCCCGTACCGGTACCTCCCTACTGTAATCAGCCCGCTGGATGCGTGTATGTACGGTAGCTGCGGCTACATACGGTATACACTGGGCCAATCACGGCCAGCGATGTATTCTACTAATGAATACAAAGCTTGCTCGGATTGGCTGAGTCAGAGAGGTGGGCTGATGATGTCGCAACCTCAGCCAATCCGAGCAGGCTTTGTATTCATTAGTAGAATACATCGCTCGCTGTGATTGGCCCAGCGTACACTGTATGTAGCCTCAGCTATTGTACATACACGCATCCAGCGGGCTGATTACCATAGGGACGTACCGGTATGTTTTGAAACAGCTTGGCTCAGTATACTGTATATACCGCACATCCAGCGGGCTGACAGATTAATCTTTCATAGGGACATTTGTTTTGAGCCAGCTTGGCTCAGCGCGGTATACTGTATGTACATTACTGCACATCCAGCGGGCTGTATATATACTGTATACTGTATGTAGCCGAAGCTACCGTATTCCCGCACATCCAGCAGTAACATCTGATTTGGAATTTGATCCATATGATGACTGTCTTACAATGTATCACAAGATGTCATTCATAAACTTATGATGTCAGAGGATGATCATGAGGATTTTGAAGGATTTTAAGTACCGGTAAGTCATAACCATTTCAATTAAAAAATCTGATGTTTTTAAATGGTGTTGCCTCAGAAGGGGGGTAGTCTTATACAGTGAGTATAGCCCAAAACCTATGTTTTAACTGGAAAATGAGGGGGTCGTCTTATACACCCAGTCGCCTTATACGCCGGAAAATACGTTAATCACAATATCAATAAAAATAAAATCACCATTCTCTATTGTATTTTCCATGTTTGACAAGGATGAGGGTGAATGCGTGTTCAATAACTAGGGGGAAGTGGGGCTAGGCAAGGGTTATTAGAAGAGGAATGAGGGTGTAAAGCAGAAGAAAAGACAAAAACATTTGGGAGTGGCTTTGTGTTTCTCAGCATTTTAGAGTGATGGATAAAATGGATTCTACACATTTAAAGTGGACCTATCATGAAACTTCTCACTTCACAGGACTCAACAGGGTACATTACCAAACCATATTCTTATTTTAAGTAAAAAGTCCTTTCCTTCCTGTCATGAATAAAAAAAACAACGCTGCTGGAATAATTGAAATATATCACTGCTGTAGACAATAGGAATCTAAAATACAAACTTACTTCAACTAGTTCACAGAAAGTGGCATTGGGTCCATACTGCAGCTGGCACTGGTGATTGACATCATACAAGACTCCTGGAGCAATCAGAGGATGTTTGAAATCTTTCTTCGCTGGCAAGTCATCCAGACATGACCCCCAACCTCGACTGTAGACCAGAAATAAAAGGTTATAAAACATGGGAGCAAGGGTGGATATTTTAAAGTTCAAGGCAAAAACCATGTTTTGTTGTGTGATTGGAATTGGTTGCATTAATTGTAAAACCAGTGTAACGTAAGACAAGCAGTAGGCAAACGATTTTTTAGAACGTCATAATAATTTGGGTTTTCCAGGAAAGCATATAGCGACCACGAGGTCATTGATGTAGCTACAAGCCTATGAGCCCCAATGCACACTTAGATAGAGGCCTTACTTCCTTAACAGTGCACCCCCACACACTTTTACTGGGCACACCTAACTTTTTAATGTGCCTGCCCTTTATGAAGACCCCCCAACCTTCCTATGGTGTTCCTTTTATAAAGGGTACTACATCCTGGCCATAAAACAGGAAGTTGTTGGCTACTTCAACCACTATCGGTCTGCTTTTCAATGCAAAAATGACCAAAAGGTTCAAGGCAGCCACCAACAGTTTCGTGGAAACAATAAAGCAGTTCAGTTGTTAGTTGGTTGCCCTGATCTGCTGATAGTCAGTAAATCAAAAGTTGGTTATACTCCAATTGCCAAAAATTGCCAAATACGGAATTGTGACTATAAAATATGAGGTTGTGCTGAGTAATAAAAGACCCAACATACAAGCCTTAAAATTATGTGCGCCTATGAAATAGAAAAACTTCGGTATTCTTGATTTTCCAGAGACGTTGCTTAAAAGGCCCTACCGTTCATCACTTTAGAGTTAACAATGAATAATGGATCTAGAATTGTTTCTCTCACTTTGGCGTGTAAAGCGTTATGCAACACAAGTAGCACAATCAATGCTTCTGTATAGGCGCCTCTGACATGTGTTTACATTCAAATGTGCGCGTATGTGGGGGTGGGGAGCTCAAGAAACTTTTTTGGTGACAGATACTCTTTAATTGGACATCAGGGTTCTTTTAAACCCTTGATGTCTCACCTGTCCTCTATAGAAGCTAGTGGGGTGCAGATCCAAAGTGACAGCCATACCCAGAAGTTATGTTTTACACGTCGTTCCAGGTTCTTAGTAGGAAAGGAGATCAGCAAACAGACTTTCGCTAATCTCCATCTACTGTAACCAGCGTCACCTGCCATGCTGGTCCCGGATTTGATGATGTGAGCGGGGAGCATGGGAAGCATGCGAGGGGGGAGGGAAATGTACTGGGGGCGCTTGTGGGATGCTGTGCAGCCACCTAATTGCTTACATCTGATACCTGTCAGATTTATACAACTCTTCAGGGCTGCTGTTAGAAACCACAGGGCCCCTTACAGCCAACCTGACAGGGCCCCCCCAAACCACAAGGCCCCATACAGCCAACCTAACAAGGCCCCCATCATCACAAAAAAAAAGTTGACTATGTTTAGTTTACTATGCTTCAGCTATGAATGGACACAGTGAGTGATTGGTACTGAAAACTCGTTGTGTTCATTCAGGAAGACAGGGATTGGTAAATTACTGGAACCGATCCCCTGTATGTTTCTCTCTGCAGCAGCTGAAAGCCAACCGGGGGGAGGAGAAGAACCCAGCTTTCAGCTGCTGCAGGGAGAGCCATACAGGGGATTGGTTCCAGTAATTGCCCCGTTCACCCTTCCTGCCCACATCCAATTAACCAAGCTGCCCGAGCCCCCCTGCAGGCCTGGGCCCCGTACAGGAGGACTGGTGGTACCCCCTTATCCACGGCCCTGCAACTCCTGCTGCTACTGACATATGGCACATGCCACTGGCAGCAAAAAGGTTTACAAATCTAAATCCAAGAACAAAAATGTAATATATTGCAGTTTACTAGTGCTTAGATGTGGTGGCTGTATTAAGTTCCATATTTTCACCTGGTGATCCCACCAGTAATATTCTTGTTGTCCTAGGGTGACAACAGTCATTCATTGAATTGTAGAAGAAGCAGCATTGGCACCCTAGGACAAGGAATTATTTTAGGACTTCAGAAAACCTCCCACTCTTCCGATCTGTATTACTTGGGGGATGTAGTCTGTAGTCTCCAGATAGCAGACACCAATGCTGAGAATAGTCAGAATAGAATAGTGTCTGTTTTGATGCTTGTTATGAAAGGGCAGGTAACATCAGCAAAATACAATAGAAGTCACTCACTCTAAAAACCGTGTGATGTATTCCTTACTGCAGGGCGACCATATCAATGGTGATGTGTCATACTGCAACTGCCGGGACATAATATATGGATGTCCTCCGGTGAATTCACAATCATTTCCTTGTCCGTCATGCTGGATTCCAAAGCTGGCAGAAATTGACAATACACATTATTTGTAAGCATGACCACTAAAGCTGAACTCCAGGCAAACAGCTAAACATACTCAGATGAAATAAACATGAGATTGATGTTATCTGACAAAGGATTTGTAATTCTATCCATCCAGTTCAGAGATATACACAGCTCTGCCACACAATACAGCCCTGTCCTTTATATATGCTTAACAACAACAATAGATACCTCCAGTGTAGTTGCAGTGGGTAGTACCAGTGGCGTCCTGAGGCAGGTGCGGGGGGTGCGCGCCGCACCAGGTGACACCTACCGCACGGGGTGACACCGGACCCGCTCCACGAAACGGTAAGTTGTAAAGCAAGCCGACGATCCCCGCAGGATGGATCCGATCTGCGGATTGAGCATAACGGATCAGACTCTGATCCATTATGCTCCCCAATCTGCAGATCCGATCCATCCTGCAGGGATCGTCGGCTTTCTTTACAACTTACCTTTTCGTGGAGCGGGTACGGTGTCACCCCGTATAGGTTGCATGCTGACGATCCCCGCAGGGTAGATAGGATATGCGGATTGGGGAGCATAATGGATCGGGCTTCGATCCATTATACTCAATCCGCAGATCCGAACCATCCTGCGGGGATCATCGTGATGCAACCTATACGGGGTGACACCGGACCCGCTCCACGAAAAGGTAAGTTGTAAAGAAAGCTGACGATCTCCGTAGGATGGATCGGATCTGCAGATTGGGGAGCATAATGGATCAGAGTCTGATCCATTATGCTCAATCCGCAGATCCGATCCATTCTGCGGGAATCATCGGAGGAGGTGTCACCAAGTGTTATCGCACCGGGTGACACCAACCCTAGGGACGTCCCTGGGTACTACTAGTGTTTTGTCTCCTACCATTTCTTTAGCACCCTGAAAAGGTCACCTTCCCCACCACCAGAACAGCTGGCAAGTCAAGATAATCTTTTTAAATAAACTACCTGTCACCAAATTAAGCAGATTACTATGAAGAATCCAAAAAGGAAGCAGCACCCTCCTAGCGTATGATGCTAGGTAAATTTAGTTCTTGGCTCCTTCTGTATTAAAGTGAGCAGTAATTGTTTGTTTTTGCCTGTTCAGGGTCTCACAGGCTGGGAGTTTGATTGCTTCCCCCACCTATGAAGGAAGCTATTAGAACTTAGGGTGGGAGATGCAAAACAACCAGACTGAATATTTATCAGGTTCCAGCCAATTCTTGGAGAGGAGTGTCCAGTAGGGGGCTGGAATGGAGATAGTTTGAGACATGGGAGAACAAGGTTCCTTCTCCCCAGGAGGGTTCCAGAGCCAGAGGGGCTGCTGCCCTTAAGCTGCCCTTAAGCTGCCATGAACTGAACAGCTGCTCTTGAGGGTTTAGCAGTGCCAGTGCTGGACTTTGGTGCTGATTGCAGAACCACACCACAAGGTATCTGGTCCTGAGAGATTCTGTTTCACGCACTGGACCATGTCCAGAGGAAGCTAAAAGGTGGTGGCTGTCCTGGGGACTTGTGAGTAGTGACCTTAAATTGATCCTTGTGACTGGATAGTGGACTGGAATCTAAACCGGGTACTGGCATTGGTGCAAGGTAACCAGATGCCAAAAGGACTCATCCCATGGTATTCAGCTGTAAGCCCTTAGACTGTCCAATGTTCACATCTGCTTAAGGGGAAGATTGTCCTCTAACTACCATGTGCTGATCATTTTGGAGTAACCCATGTCCAAACACCTTTCTCCTGTTGAAGTTCTCCAAGCAATAAAACACCAAAATGACATCCCCTAGACGGTATATTGGAGCTGGTGTAAATGAACTGGTGCTTGGGAGGACAGGCAGCTAGACATGTATGATTTGTTTTGTTATGAATCTAAATTCAGACAACATTTTTGTTATTTGAATGTATTGGAATTTCCGAATCACAATAGTAACGAATTTCAATGAATCCAAAATAAATGATAACATCACAAAATAATGTCATGAAAAAACAAATTATCCAAATTCTAATTTCAAAATGAATTAGAAAATTAGAAAAAATTAGAAAATTACTTCCAATTGGAAAATGAATTTGATTCTGAAATGGAAACAATGGAAACATATTTAAATAAATACAGAAAGGTGTAAAAGTGAGATAAGATGATGATCCCAAGTTAGGCTGCTTTCATACTGATCTGTTGGAAAAAAAGCAGCAAAAATGCATATGCATGATCAGTAGAATAGAATTGGATAGGAAAAAATAGAATAGAATAAAATAAAACAGAATAGAAAAGAATAGAACTGAATAGAATAGAATAGAATAGGACAGCATAAAACAGAATAGGATAGAATAAAACAGAATAGAATAGATTAAAATAGAACTGAAAAAAATAGAACAAAATAAAGAAAATAAAATAGAATAGAAAATAATAAAATATAATACAACAGAATAGAATAGAAAACATTGCAATAGACTATATTGGAATAGAATAAAATAAAACATAATAGAATAGAACAGAATAACAGAACGAATATAGCCATCTTCCGAAATTCAAATTCAAATGGATTTGAAAATAACTACTAAATCCAATTTTACAAAACAAATTCAAATATAAAAAACGAATTCTGGAAATGAATCATTTTAACATAACAAATATGAAGAAACAAAATTAATAACTTAAAGTGTTACTAAACCCAGGACCCTGCATTCACAATATCTGGTCTCCCCGGACCCTGCATTCACTATATCTGGTCTCCCCGGACCCTGCATTCACTATATCCGGTCTCCCCGGACCCTGCATTCACTATATCTGGTCTCCCCGGACCCTGCATTCACTATATCTGGTCTCCCCGGACCCTGCATTCACTATATCCGGTCTCCCCGGACCCTGCATTCACTATATCCGGTCTCCCCGGACCCTGCATTCACTATATCTGGTCTCCCCGGACCCTGCATTCACTATATTTGGTCTCCCCGGACCCTGCATTCACTATATCTGGTCTCCCACAGTACACAGAACATGGAAGTGCAATTTTTTTTAGTAAATATAAACTGCTAAATACCTTTTCTCATCAGCAGTTAGAGCAGTCTTGTGACTTCTATCAGAGTCAAGCAGAGTGCTGTGGTAAAGCTTGTAGGAGGAGCTTTCATTCTGCTCTAGGAGGTTGCAGAACCCCTGACCTCTGTGGACAGTGCTGATTGGCCCTGTGCTGATCACAGGCACTCTCCCAAGAAAAAAAACCTCTCTAGGAATACAAACCAAACTGAGCATGTGCAGAGTGACTCTACATGATATGTGTTATTAGGAGATAAGAGGGGGACACTGTAAGAAGGGGAGGATCAGAGAAGACAGGATTAAACATCCTTTTTACACAATGCAGAGAATTAACCCCTTAAGTTCCATAGTGAGTATAACAAGCATGATTTACTCCATATAGACTGATTTTACTGTTGTGGGTTTAGTAACACTTTAATGATCGAATCCAAAATAAAACAATTTTTTCTGTCATGCACATATTTACGGGCAGCCTCTGTGCCTGGTAGGGATTTACCAGTTAATATCAGAGGTCCCTGCAGGGCTAGTACTACATGAGGATGCAGGACACAAAATTATTGCATACTCTGTTTGCTAGTTGGTGGATAGAAATGGTCTCTCAGGGTACAGGACAGGAAAATAGGAGCATCCTGGTAAACCCAGTCACCATCTTGGAACACATGGAGAAAATAATCCATCTTTCCCTTTCTTGCAGCATTTCTGGTAAGATTTGGACTTTCAGCCACCCACATCCACATTGCTACATCTATCATGAGCTCAGAGAGTTCTATTGCTGTACATATTAATTGTTCTTACTTTGTGCATCTCTGTGTCCCCTTCAGTTTATTCAATGAACTTTCAAGGCTTTATTCTTACATTCTGACTTATTGGAAGATAGGAGGGTTTAGATGCAAGTGAAGCTGCACACAGACCACGGGGCAACACACGGCACGGACAGAACACTTCGAATTATATAGTATCTCCCAGAAGTGAGTACACCCCTCACATTTTTTGTAAATATTTTATTCTATCTTTTCATGTGACAACACTGAAGAAATTTGCTACAATGTGACGTAGTCAGTGTACAGCTTGTATAACATGTAAATTTGCTGTCCCCTCAAAATAACTTAACACACAGCCATTAATGTCTAAACCGCTGGCAACAAAAGTGAGTAGTACACCCCTAAGTAAAAATGTCCAAATTGGGCCCAAAGTGTCAATATTTTGTGTGGCCACCATTATTTTCCAGCACTGCCTTAACCCTCTTGGGTATGGAGTTCACCAGAGCTTCACAGGTTGCCACTGGAGTCCTTTTCCACTCATAATGGAGCTGGTGGATGTTAGGGACCTTGCACTCCTCCACCTTCCGTTTGAGGATGCCCCACAGATGCTCAATAGGGTTTAGGTCTGGAGACATGCTTGGCCAGTCCATCACCTTTACTCTCAGCTTCTTCAGCAAGGCAGTGGTCGTCTTGGAGGTGTGTTTGGGGTCGTTATCATGTTGGAATACTGCCCTGAGGCCCAGTCTCCGAAGGGAGGGGATCATGCTCTGCTCCATGCCCCCATACTCCATTAACATATTGGTTGGTTTTAAATGATATATTCACCATTTAGGAGGAAATTGTTTGGCTGTATGAGGAATATATGAATAGAGGCCGGTATAAATCTACGAGTAGAGGGTCTCTATATCATTCACTTAGCATATTTGAAGCCACCCATTTTTGGAGGTAATTTTATTTTTATTTAGAGGTCTTGATTTATGTATATATTTATGGGTACATTATGTGGCTTGCATCCTCTCCTTGTGGATAAGGTCCATGAAACACGTTGAGCCCAAGCCGATAAGAATGAACCTAAAGTTTACAAAGAATTTGGATCACTTGGAAAGAGATTTGCTGCTCCTTGATATTGTAAACTTTTCATTTTTTTCATGCTTTAGTACTGTTGTTGTGAAATAGAATCTTGTTTTACATATTGAATTTTGATACAAAATAAATCATGTTTTTATGATTATGTTGTGCCTCAAAAGTCCCCATTTTCATATATTTTTTTGGTATGTATCTACAATATAAGGGATGTGGCACTTATACACAAATTTTAATATCAATTACCTTACATTGTGTTACATTGAATGTGCCAAATGTAAAAGTGGAGCTAAGTAGGCCAACTCTCTTTTGAAAAACTGGCTTAGACAGATTTTGTGAAAGTGTCTCATGTGCATTCTAAGAGTGGGGCAGTATAAGTCAAATTCAAGTACACGTTATAGACAGGTACATTCATTTGGTGCATTCGTCACCACTTTTAGAATGCATGAAGGACTCTTTTGCAAAATCTGCCTGTGTCAGCCTTTATGAATTCCAGGGAGTATGTTTTGGCATATGCATGTATGCAAGTTAATGCGCAGTATTATGAGTAAGAACATGCCTTGTGTTAAGGCAGTCCATGCCTTTTGAAAAGAAAAAAAAAAACTATGCGCCTAAGCCCTGGCCAATTTTTAATCACAGTATCACAACACACAGGTTAGGAGAAATGAAGGGGGGGGGGGGGGGTGATCAGCGCCAAACTGTTCCAAGTCCTGGGATATCCTTGTGTGGGGTGTTAGTGTTGTTGTGGATAGACTTGAGTGGGTCCGTATGGCACCAAGGGCAAAGCTTCAAAAAGTACTGTAGCAGACTCTGTAGGATGATAGAAGGAGAAGAAGCGCCTCTAAGTGCAGCATAACACTTGATCGATGTTCACACTGTACCACGGTTTTCATGCTATTTACCTAATCTATGTGAGTGTTCCTACCTTTTAACCTGAATAAAGTGCTATGCTGCACTTAGAGGCGCTTCTTCTCCTTCTATCACAACACACAGGTACAGCAAAATATGTGTCTTCCATTGACATTAAAGGACAACATGGTGCACAGCTTCGGCTTTGGTCAAAGTCAGTGAGGTTCGTCAAGGTGCAAAACGTAGACAGCAGTGCTATAAATAAGGAGAATATATGCTGAAAGCATGATGGAAGGGAAGTATAAAAGGATAAGTGTATGGAAAGTGCACTTATCTTTAAAAAGGTACACTAAAATATAGCGACAACCATGTCATTACCTTCCATGACTGTGTCAAGAATGGATTAAATGGAAAAAAAAAAAGCAAATATGGGGGGAAAAGATGTATGTTTCTGATTAGTTATGCTTTTCTGTATTAATTTATTAAAATTTTTGAAGTAAGTTTGAATATTCAACACTAATTTATGTGCATTTTATTAGATTAGTCGTATTAGTATCTTGGAATATGTGATATATTTTTAAGCCCATGGAAATAACATTAGAGCATATATAAATAGTTTGGCAATTGGGCTATCCAATCAGAAGCCACAAACCATATTTTCACTAAGTGCTATAAATGATTTGTTTTCCTTCCCAATCTAATGAACTTTAGTCACAGAGAAGAAGGAGAGGCAGCCGGTCAGCCAATCGTGTAAAGCAAAAACCGGTTCTGGTGATTGCTGACCTTCAGCTCAGTGGTGTCAGTTACGTTTAATGGGTTTTTGTGTAATTAATTTCCACCCACAATCTAAAACCATACTAATAGGTTCAGCAGATTCTACTTAAACTTTTCCCACTGTGTATATATCTGATTGTGGTAGGAAGAATGTACCCCTCCTTCAGGTGCAGAGATTGATTTGGATGGCCTAAATACATTATAAAGCAAGGCCGATTTGTCAGTGATGTCAACATAAATGCAATGTACCACTACCACCTTAGAGATTTGGGTCCCCCTGTAGTCCTGCACAGGGGCGGACAGACCATTCGAGCACGCAGGCACTGCTCGAGGGCCCAGGGTCAGTAGGGGGCCCCATGAAATGCTCCTGGTACCTTTTTTATAGGCTTTTTTGGGTGTGATTTGAGTGTGGGCAAGGACACAAGGGCCCCATGATCCCCTATTGCCTGGGGGACCCATGAGTTGTCAGTCCGCCCCTGGTCCTGCACAGCCAGGCAACACGCATTTCCTTCCAGATTTGCACTCCAGAGACAGTAAACAGTCCGTGATGTTGTTTTTTGAGGGATTTTTATTAGGGGATGATAACTTGGATGGGGATACATGGGATGCCAAAGGAACTGTAAAACTGAGGATAACTTCTTGGAACTATGTACAAGCAATTAGAAAGGGTTTTCTCTTCTTGGAGAACTAGCCAACTTCCCCTTATGTACCTTCTCAGACCCCAGATGAACTCTCCTCTTCACCAAGCTGCCTGAGGGAAACCCTAGCCAAGAGTTCCCAGAAGCTGCCACCTTAAATGAAAGCAGTCCCAGATGGCAGCTAGTCAGGTTTCCCACCTGAATACCCTTTCCCCTTATCCAGCCCAGGAGATGTGGGGTTACTCAGTCTCTTCTGCAAACTTGTGGGTTGGTGGCTGCCTTCAGGCCTTACGCTGGGCTGGCTTCTTCCCTGCTTCCAGGCTTTCCTCTCTCAGGTGGTGGTAAGGCTGAGATATCCTTCCTTCCAGCTCCTCTGTCTGTAGGTAGGCCTCTCTCCTGGACCCCCTCCCAGGCTCCACGCACCATCTTGCTCAGTCCATCTTCCACCTGAACTCTCCTGCTGCTGAGCAAGCTCAGCCACTCTTAAGGGCTGTCCTGACCCCATGTGAAGCCTCCTGCTTGGGGATTTGTCAGGATCTGCTAAGATTGCAGACCAGCCACTCCTTACCCCTGCCAACTGAATTCTAGAGAATTCTCCTTGTCTCTAGATCAGAGGGAGATATCGGAGAGTTGATCTGCAGAGCCTCTCAGCCCTAACCACAAGTTGACCCCTCTGACTATTTCTCCCTGGCTGCAATCCAGATAATAAACTTAGCTCCCCCTAGCTACTGAGCAGGGTGCTACAACAATAACAAAATAAAGATGTTTCCCTTAAAGTGTATCTACACCTATAACCAAATAATATACTATATTGCAGCTTACTGATCCATGGTGTGGTGACTGCATTAGTTTTCATGTTTCAAGCTTTCACCTGGCCAACCTGCAAATAACACTTTTCTGGGTGGCTGAATTACTTCTCCACTGATCTATGGGGAGGAGCCATGGTTTCTCATCTACCGTAATATGGACTACAAACATGTTTGCATCTCTAAATCTCCATTACATGGGGCATGGCAATTGGTAGTTTAAAGAAGCTGGCAAGGGAGGAAGATATTATTCTGTGCAGCTCACAGGAAGTGACCAGAATGCTGTATTTCTGGTACGATCCACAGGTGTTTTCTGTATTTGCTGAAAATGTTCTTAGCTTGAAAAAAGAATGCTAATGCAGCCACCACATCTAAGGAATGGAATATATTGCATTTTTGTTCTTGGGTTCAGTTATCCTTTAAAGACTAAGTACACCTTTTCAGTAAAATACAGTGTACAGTTAAGGTGCTTCAATGCATTCAAAAACTGCCATACAGCTGTTGTTGCTATAGGGGGATGGAGGAGGTAGGGCAGTTACTCATGTGATTGGGGGGGGGGGGGCAAGCACTCAAAATCTGTACTATTCCCAATCCTAGCCAGGACAGAGCTGATATATAAAGTGAGAACGTTTCAGGCTGGCTTCGGGGGGCTGAAAACTGCCTACAGGTATGCCCTTTAAATTAAAGGAATTTTTTTATAATAAACTTAAAAAAGAGAACATGCAATGTACTTTATATGTGAAGCTACAATTCCACTGTATCATCCACCAGACTAGAGAAAGATGAACTGGTTATATATTTCCTGAACTATAAAAAGTCTTCAGACTTCTCTCATTGTTCCATGCAGTCCCTTTCCCCTATAGTTTTCATGTTCAAAAATAAATGTCTAGAAATGGACAGAAGGGGAACAAGTAAAGAAACCATTATCAAAGTTTGTATATTCCAAGGTTTGGCAGTACCCCCTTACACTGCTGCACCAGGCATTGGCCCATTGAGTGACATGATGACAAATACAGCCCTATCTACAACTTGGCCTTACCTGTGTCCAATTTCATGTGCAATGGTGAAAGCCATAGGCAGACCTGAGTCTTCATTGATGTTGCAGCTCCTGAATGGCTGACACATACCAGACAAGTGAGACAAGCCCAGAGTTTCACATGGAATGTTCCTTCCTGCACAGATATCTTTCCTAGGGAAACAAAATATCAGTAGTGGATGATACAGTCCAGGCTAACAATTTCATATAAACTCACCCAAAGGACATAATCTAACCCATGAAGAGTCTTTAATAAATGAACAAGCGAAAGGTATAGATGGGGAGATAGGCCGGGAAAACACCTAATGAGGGCGTTGAGGGAAAAAAAAAATAGGAATTATATAGAAAAAATAAGAAACTCCAAGGGTGAAATGGTCCATTCAACTAAAAGAATCGCTAGAGTATTTAAAGATTATTATAGTGAATTATACAACATTATACCCCAGGACACCCCCAATAATATTGATACAGTAAATAAAGAAAAAAGATGTATATTTCTAAAAAATGCAGGTTTAACAAAACTAAGTAAAATCCAACTGAATTCCTTGGATTCAGAAATTACGTCAGAAGAAATAGAAATAGCAGTGAAGGATACAGTGGTGGGGAAAAGTCCGGGCCCAGACGGGTTTACTGTAAAATACTATAAAAAATATAAAGAGTTATAAAATTATGCATGGTCTGTGGTCATTAATACGTGTAGGTTTGGAGGTTTTGTCCTGGATTTGGGTATGTTTTTACTAACCCATGAGCATCTTTAAAACTGAATTTTCAGCACACAGCTTGATACACAATTGAAATAAACATGCATGTGCCTATATGCTTCTGGCAGCAAAAACGTCCATTGCTAAAGGGTGAGGATGGGATGGCATAGGTCCTAGGCCAAAATTAAAGCTGGTTTCTCTCCTTTTTTTCCCTTCCTATTTCTGGATTATACTTTTACTAATCATGCCACTCTGCTTTTGAGCTGTCTACCCTTTCTGTTCTTTCTTAAGGATAATTAATAACTGGCACTCCTGTGGCACTGGAAAGATGAGTGTTTGGGATGGGACTCTGAATCTGGGACAGAACCACTAGATCTATTATGGTATCACTTCTTCTGCCCAGGAATCAGTCCACTGAGACTCAGACCCTACCCGCTGAAGTTACAGTTGATCCAGTGACTGCTTATGATGTCTTGCTGAATATACTCATTTCATTTCTTGCCGTCCTAATGTCATAAATGATGGACTAACAGACGAATGTTTGAAACAATTTCTTTATTAATCTCGGTACTGAAACAGAAGTACATGAATGTGAACTACGTTCAGCCTGTCCAGTGAACTAGACACCCTGGACAGACAGCACACCCAGATCCTGGAGTTGCCTGTAGACTGCACTGCAGTAAAGAAACATGGTTGGCTCAGGACATTTCACAAACCTATGAATAGATAATGACAAAAGAGCGGTTTCCATGCCCCTGCATCCCTAGCCTATATTGTCCTTCCCTTGCATGGTACTCCTGTAGACTAGGTTCACACTCATACGGTACATCACATGTGATTTCAACAGGAACCACACCGCATTCCTGTGCAAATCACATGCGAAATGTGTGTGGTGCGATTTGAGCCATACACTATGTATGGATCAAACCGCACTACATCTGCACCAAAAATGTGCAGGACCCTTTTTTGGGTTCACACTAGAATCGGATCGCATGTCTATTCACAGCTATGCGATCCGATTCTGCACATCGCAGCAGTTCGCATGAACGAGGTGCGATTCTGATGCAGTGCGGAATTTGAATATAAAATGCTGCGAATTCTGGACTGCATTAGTGTGAACCCAGGCTTAACTTCCACAAAGACCCATCATATCCGTCTCTTACATTTCTGCCTTCCCCACTCTGGTACATCCCAGTTCCGGCACGCTATTATGTCAAACAACACCATAATCTTACAAGCTGAAACACAAATCTCACTGTTGGAAAATACTGAAAAATATCTGCATTAATGCTCACCACAAACCACCTTCAAAGTAACAAACTTTACCCTACCCTGTTGTTATTACACTTTGTATTTCAGCTAATTGTTCTATGAGAGTCACCCTGTTTACCAAAATAAACCCTTGTAAAATAAGATCACCCCACTGCTCTCGCCTCCTGCAAGCATATTCACAGTGTTTGACTGACAGCAGTCTAATCCTATGATACTTGAACAATTGCAGCAACAGTTATTTATTAGCAACAGAATTTAAAGCAACCCTGTTGCTCAAATGAAACTGTGTGAAAAGAATTCTCTGTAAGAGAAGAGAGCATATATGCAACTATCCCAAAGTCTGCTCTGCTGAATCAAACTCCAGTACAAGGAAATTGTCTTCTAAAGTCTGTCCAGAAGCCAACACTTCTAGGAGTGATCTCCTGATGGCATTCTGCACTCAGTATTTCCTCTTACTGACTTCCATATTACTACTGTACCGCCCATTAGGTGGGGCTAGTGTGAGTTTAATATTTTTTTTGGCTCATGGCAGTGAATGAGCCTGAATTACTATGGGTTCAGTGTGAGGTCAGGCTAGATTGCTCGCAGGTTGGGACTCTATTGCCTCCACCTGGTTCTGGAGGTGTTCGTGGAAGCTTCCAGAAGCCAAAGGGCGGAAGGTTGGAGACAATCTGAATATTCACGAGAGTCTGACAAATCCCAGAGAGGAGGCTCTGGTAGTGTGGTAGACGGGCCCATAAATATGAGAGAGCCATGCTACCAAGTGGAGTCAGGTGAAATATGGAGTGAGGAAGTGCTGTGGGTGTGGAGCCTGGGAGGGGGCCCCAGAGGAGGGAGGTCTGTCTACAGGTAAAAAGCTGGAAAGAAGGACCTCCGCTGTCCCACAGTCTACCGGGGAGAGAACACATGTCAGCAGATAAGCAGCCAGCCCAGCATAAGGCCTGAAAGCAGCTTCAACCTATAGGTTATAAGCTACAAAAACAGGACAGTGTGAGTAATTCTACACCCCCTGGGACAAAGGGCGGTCAGGTGCAATACCCAATTATTTCTCCCTGGGACTGCATTATTTGTGTCTCAGAATCCCTTGCCCTGGGATACTCTCAAGACAGCAGGTGGATGAGGAGATTTCTGGGGTCTGAGGAGGTTAATTTAAGGGGACCAAGTTCTCCTTGCAGAGACTGTGTGTTGATTTGTCAGAAGAGAAGAGACACTCTTGAAGAAATAGAGAGCCTAGGATGTGGTCTTTTGTGCTTTTTGCTTGATTTTTGCCTTTTTTGTACCAAAGAAGTTGTCCTTCAAGTTGTTTCAATTGCATTGAGCATCCTATATACCCCTAGACCCCATCCAAGTTGTTAATGCCTAATAAAACAACAAAAATCCAAGCCTATGGACTGTTTCTTGTGTCTGAAAAATGTAGGTTGCCTCTCTGTACAGGAAAAAAGTAGGACCCAAAACCAGCGGATCTCAAAAGGGTAGCGCTACACTATTGTAGTACCTGCAGTCAGCTGGTCCTCTTCTTCATTATGTCTGTACAATATGATCCATACACCCCTAAGGGGATTTATCCCATCTTTTGGGAGACACACAAGCACCAGAAAGAAGAGAACAGAACTTTGCGGCAGGACACAGATGTACTGGGTATCAAAGCTAGGTAAGCTGAAGAGGAGAAGGGAGGGTTTGAGCAACTCCATACTGGGGGCAGAGTAGGGAAGCTTTCAAAAAATGTTTTCAATAGTTTATTGACCCTGGAATGAGATCATTACCACTGCAATGTCTCTTTAGCTAACCTATCATGCTCTAGGGATCCTGTTTTATGTATTAAACGTTTATTTGTTATTTTTAAAGCAAAGTGGTTTACGAACGCCTTGGTTAACGTAATTTTCGGTTTACGAATGAAAATCTATTGAAAATTATGCCTCGGTTTACAAATTTTCTGTGCGATATGAAGTAAGTTTCCCCAGGATGAATTACGCATGGGAGGTTTATAGCGCCGGCCCTATGCATGCTGGAGTCTGTGGCTAGCACATGGCGTCAAGTGTGGAAGTGTTGGAGCGGTTTTTGCATCGAGTTTTGGATCCATTCTGGAAATTTCTAATCATGTCCCTGTACAGTATTTATGCCTTTAAAGTGCACTTTATAAAGAGTTTTGAACAGATAAAATACTTTTTTTTTACTTTTTTCTGACATCCAGAACGGATTAATTGGTTCTCAATGCATTCCTATGGGAAACTGCGTTTATATATGTTTATATAAAAAGGGTTTGTTCACACTTGCAGAAGGGGGGGTAGTTTTGCTCCCCCCAAACGTTTCTCCTTTAGCTGCCCCAGCCAGGGATGTACACATGCCATGGCCACAATGCTTTGTTTCACAGCCATAGCAGGCAATATACCTCCTGTTGCTTTCAAGTGAATGAGGCCACTCTGTATCTTCCTCCAACTGTGTGCAATGCATGTGGTTGTTGCGCACTAGTGCTTGGTCCAAGGGGTTAAGGCAGGCAATGAGGACGTGATACCAGTGTGAACGAAATGTTAGTGTGAATGAATCCTGAAATATCAGTTTTAAAAGAAACGCAACAGAGGAAACAAAGCGAACTTGAGAACATTCATTCTGTATGCAGATATTAGTAAGAAGGGATTGTTGAAACCATAGGTGCCCTTGCAATATTCTTCAAATCAGGTAATCATAACTAAAACACATTCTGTGTCCTTCCTACCTTTCATATTTTTAAAGGTAATATGGCATTGTGCCCCAAGCTACATAAATAATCTACATAAACCAGAAAGAATCTCTAACAATACCTTGTGGAGGTACTTATATTGCTATCATGTGTTAAACAAGACAATATCTATTCATAATACATAGATAACATGATTTACCTTCTGCTGGAACATATGCCCTCCATCAGGAAATATGTTTACTGTATTAAATATAAAGATGAAGTCATGTAATACATTCGATTTCCTTAGAATCATGGTCATTAGTTCTGGCAGCACATAGAACCTCCATCAATGCTTTGTGGTCTGCAGAATCCTAATGAGCTTACCTGCCATTCTTCTTTAAAGTTTAAAGGGCTACTAATCTTGTGTACTAAAATGTGCGCAAAGTATCAGTGCGAGCACAGAGCCCTGGGGAAAAGCTTTCATTTATCAGCGTTGTGATATACAGGTCTGCATAATAAGTAATATCAGATTTTCGCGATCGAGTTGAGTCTTGGGACATTACCTATACTCTGAGCTAAGTTAATGCATTGGCACATCATCCATCATTCAACAAAATATAGCATCACAGTCTTAATGGATTCATTTTCGCTTTTATTATTCATTAAAAAATATCAAACGTTAGTTATAAACCTTACAGTGTTTATTTTTTCAAAACTGCGAATCTTGCCTACACCAAAAATTGCGCAAAAGTTGTACACATACGCCTGCCTTTTATTTACTTAAAAACACAGGTTTTTTTTGTGGCACATTACAACCTTGTAGTTGCCAGCATCCTAACAACCTAAGACATCAACCACAACAAACACTTTACTCCTGCGCTACGAAAGGACTCAATAGACCCAATAGGAATGTTCTGGAATTTTCTGGAATATGCACTGCTTGCTGCCCTCAACAGACCGGGGTGGTCCAAATACACTAGATACAAATGGAGAAACAGAAAAAGGGTGCACCGGCCTAGTGCATTATCGTTTAAAATAATTTATTAAAGAAACAAAAATAGGTATCACACTCACAATGGACATAATAACACAGGCATGTCAAACTGAACAAGGTGTATGATCCAAACAACATCTGAGTCCATACGATGGAACCCTGGATGACCAACTGGCTAACGCGTTTCGAGGACACGACCTCTTCATCAGAGCCCTCTCTGAGGAAGAGTTTGTGTCCTCGAAACGCGTTAGCCAGTTGGTCATCCAGGGCTCCATCGTATCTAACCTAAGACATCACCAGTTGATAAAGAGGACATCAGGCATCTGCGCAGCATCCTAGTTTTCCGCTTCCCAGCCCATCTCCATAAGCGCTGGGGTCACACTAGCTGAGTGAAGAAGAGAAACAGAAAGAAGAGAAACGCTGGAATACTAGTCAGTACCAGGTGTATTTGCTTTGTAGGAATAAACCACCTCTAATGTTGGGTGCCCTACACATGTAGATATTGCTGCATTTTGTTACTTTAGTTTTTTACATTTTGGAATAGGGTCCCCCTTAAAAAAAAGTTAATAAATACTGCACTACACTATAAACATGCCGCTAGGTGTGAAAGAGGAGCGTATGGCAATAAGGCATTGGCTCTGGTTCTTCTAAGGATAAAAAGCCCATAGACATTGGATTATATTACAGAACTGATTTTTTTATTTTGCTAAATATTTTGTAATGTCTATAGACTTCATCCAGTCCTGTTCACAGGATCTGACTCAGGGGAAGCCCCCTTAGGTGGTCGATTCCAGGAATATTCAAATGTTTGCATTTAGCTAGATCCAATTATAGGCACTCACTGGCAATATTCCTGGTAAATGCAAAGTGCTGAATGCCTTGGTAAATGGTGTAAAATACAATGGAATTAAAAAATGTTGAGTTACCAACAACCCGATTATTAAAATATGACTGATTATATTTACACACATAATTGCAAACTGCATATAGGAACAAGGTTTTTAAAACATCCGCAGACTGAGAAGATGATGTAAAATAAGCCTATATACACAATTTTGACTACCTGACCATCACACCTACAGTATAGGCGCTTGTTGGGATATCCCATTCTAAACCTTTCTAAAAATTCTAAAAATTCTGGGGTAAGGAATACCAAATGAAAGTATCCAGCAGGGATGACCAGATCAGTGTATAAAAACAGATAGGCAAGGGTGTATTGGCCTCTCAAAATAATATACAAATTCAATTTAAAAAAGTCTCTAAAACTCAATAAAGTGTGTTCACTTAGGCAGATTCTCCAGGAGCAGAAGCAGGCTCTGTATAGACAGTGAGAGAAAAAAGGAAAGCACAGCAAGGACTAACTTTAATAAAACACTCAAACACTCACGTGTTATAAACGTATTCAGGCTCATCAATATATATAAATGCTCTGTGCTGTAAGATATTCTCCTGCTGCCACATTCACACTGTGTAATCCAGGTGGCGACTCACACAGAGATCTATGGCATCTTCACTTCCAGAAGCACCATGGGATGCACTGGAAGAAGAGGTGATGTCATGGATCAAGGCATGACAACGCGTTTCAGAGCATGCACACCCCTTTTTCAAGGCGGCAGGCCATGTTAGTTGCCACTCGGATTAAACAGCATGGATCTGGTGGCAGGAGGATGTCTACAGCACAGAGCGGTTATATTTATGTATGAGCCTGAATACTCTTATAATATGTACGTGGCCCTATTGAGTGTTTTGTTAAAGTTACTCCTTGCTGCACTTAGAGGTGCTTTCCTTTTTCTCTCATGACCAGATCAGTGGGCTATACCTCAAGGAATCAACCAGACCAAGTGAGATTGAATAAATTTAAGGTTTGACATGTTGGATATCTATTTACTCGATGCATCCTCATCTTTTATATTTTACACAAAAATTGGATAATTTATTGCTTTTTGTGCCCTAAAATTAACTTAAGTGTATTTTTACTGAAATTTTGTAATAATATTGTGTGACATAAAAAATTGGAACTATCAGTATTTTATTCCCTAAGGTCTCTGATTTCAGAAAATATATCATGTTTTGGAGTTCTGTGTAATTTTCAGGCCCTAAATGATTTTTTAAACGTTTTAAAAAAACGCAAAAATGGCTCTGGCAGCGAAAGCGATAAAGGATAAGCCTGACACTCCCCTTTCCTCATGAGCAGCCAGTCGGTGCTCATTACACTGCACGGTCAGCGCAACGTTAAAAATATTAAACGTTTAAGTCGCCATAAAGCCCCTTTCGTTTTTAAAAGCCCCCGGCATTCCATAAAGCACCCACGATTTAGATACGGTTTTGGTTAAAATGTATTTATTTTTATCAGGACAAGTAGATTGTCATGAGGGACAAGTAGATGGGGGCACCAATTTAATCCTTGGACAAGTAGTTTTTTAAAAAATTTTCACATCCACAATGTAAAAGTAAAAAATAAATGTGAGAACAACAACCTAACTAACAAACGCTATGTACAAAATGGACATGAACAGGGCAGGATCAGGACTGTGAAAAGAAACAAAGGTTGCATATCAGGATACAGAGTACTGGATGCAGGGAACAGTGTACTGAGAACAGGGCACAGGATACAAGGCACAGGATCAAGAAGAACACAGCTCACAGGTGAAACACCAATTTTTAATCAAGTGAGGGATTATATACCTTCCCAGCAGGCAGTATCAGGTGCTGCCTAATTACCATAATAAAATGGCTGCTGGGAGGCACCCGCTTGTGGCAACCAGAACTGTGCCCTTCTGCTCCAGGAACAACAGTGCCACCAGCTGGTGCCCCAGGTCCTGACATGAGCCCACTTGGGCATTATATTGGAATTGGCTGCCCCTTTTCAGCTCTAGCCGTCTCCACTCTACTGGCAAGCCTTTCTTTAAAATGTTGAAGTGTATCTGTGGGAATATGTGCTCATGGCAAATTTCATCCATTTCCTGTTGAACCATCTGAAATTCAAGCTGTGGGTGGCCTTGATGGCACTCTCCCTCCTGACATCCTTTATTCTGAAAATTAAAAATTCCAGGCTGAAAGTCCTAGGATCCAGGCTGCATCCAATCAGGTGTAGCCGTTGTTGGGTTATTCAGTCAAAAGAGCATTTGTGAGTTCAAGTACTCATGTGGG
The DNA here is from genome assembly GCF_062004578.1 of Staurois parvus. NCBI lineage: Eukaryota > Metazoa > Chordata > Amphibia > Anura > Ranidae > Staurois > Staurois parvus. The sequence continues at coordinate 4,308,120 of NW_028318271.1, read as the reverse complement.
GCAAGAAGACCTGCCTTGCAGAAGGCATTTCAATGCATCCTAAAGGTGTAATTATGAGGTTAGGTCTTTGAGCAGAGCACTCCCATTTCTTCACACCAAACCTATCAAACCAAGTCTTTAAGGTACTTGCTTTGTGCACAGAGGCACAGTGATGATGGAACAGAAAAGAACTTCCCCAATCTTTAGTCACAAGGTTGGCAGCACAGAATTAACTAAAATGTCTTTGTATATTGGATCATTACCAGCAGGGTAATGATCCAGCAGCTGAAACATGATGGAACGCCTATCTTCTCTTACCCATCACTAAACACAGAAGGTGGAAGAGGAAGTTTTTGTACTACTCACTTCCTCATCCGGCATATGTGTGCTATCGCCGGGAACTAAGAGCATGATGAGAGCAGGGCATATGTCAGTGGATGCCCCGGGTCCCCATGCTGCAACCACCGCATTCTTAAAATAAGTTTTGTGGTGCTTCGAGAAGCTGCTCCTGTCCCACCCCTCCTATCAGACCTGTGTAGTACAGAGCCAAGCTGACTCTATACTATGGTCTGGTAAGTGGAGACTGCACTGTGTAGGAGAAACAAGCAAAAAAAAAATGGCTCGCACATCACAGACCATAGCTGGCTGCACTGCTGTGAGGTTTTTGTGCAGGGGTGAGGTGAGAGAAAGCTGTGGAGGGAAAAAGAGTAGTGGGGTGGTATCTGTGGGGAGGTGACAGATAGGGCGTGGGGGGGATTTGTGAGTGCTGGGAATTGTGAATAGAGTTGTGAAGGTGGGGTGTTAGCAGATTTTTGAAGAGGTGAGAGCTGTGAAGCGCAAGGTGAGGTTATGAAGAGAGGCGAGAGCTCAAAAAGGAAAGGGGGGCATGTTGTGCAAAGTAAGAGTTGTGCAGTGAGGAGGGCAAGTTGTACAGAGGTAAGAGCTGGGAAAGAGTGGTTGGCAGGTGGTGCAGAGATGAAAGATGGGGGGGGGGTTCAAGAGGTGAAAGCAGTGGACAGGGGGAAGAAGAGATGAGCTGTGGAAGGGGGGAAGAGGAGGTGAGCTGTGGACGGGGGGGGGGGGGGAAGAAGAGGTGAGCTGTGGACAGGGGAAAAAGGAGGTGAGCTGTGTGGGGGGGGGGAGAGAAGAGATGAGCTGGGGACGGGGGGGGGGGGGGGGGGGAAGAGGAAGTGAGCTGTGGATAGGGGAAAGAGGAGGTGAGCTGTGGATGGGATGGGGGGGGGGAGAGGAGATGAGCTGGGGATGGGAGGGGAAGAGGAAGTGAGCTGTGGACAGGGGGAAGAAGAGGTGAGCTGGGGATGGGGGGGAAGAGGAAATGAGCTGTGGACTGGGGAAAGAGGAGGTGAGCTGTGGACGGGGGAATAGAAGAGGTACGCAGTTGACAGAGGTGAGCTGTGGACAAGGGTTGCAGAGGTTAGCTGTGAAGGAGGGGGGCAAAGAGGTAAGCAAAGAGGTGTGCAGAGCTGAACAACAGATGGTTACATTGGGGAATATGTAAGTATTTTCCCTTTTTGATTTTTTTTTCTGTGCCTTGTGTGGTACATACACCTCAGCACTGCGACGTATGCACTCCGGAGTGTGGTACTCTTTGCCTCTTGTGCTTTGAGCAATGCGTAGATTATTTGGTGCTGCTTTACTTTTCTTCCTGAGGAATGGTGGAGTTGGGGTGGCTAGAGAGGGTAAGTCATTCTCTGAGAAAAAAAAGCCCAGTACTTTCAACGAAAAGGGTCTCCACATACTTTTAGCCATTTAGGTAGGTGAGATGGTAAGTTGTCCACAAGCTATGAACATATAGTATATTGGTAAACGAATCCACTGAAAGCTAAACATTCTCTTTAAGAACAGAAATTCCAAAAGATGCTTTGAACCAAGGTTATTCTCAAAAGACAGATGTACTATTTTCACCAACTGATTACACTAGGACACTTAGGTTATATACCACAATGCAGATTGTTGATTACAATCAGTGGATAAATAGCTTTTTTACTCTCCTTGATGGAATTGATGTAAATTAACCTGCTACAGCTTGTTTACTGCTTCCGCTAATCAAAAGGAATGGCAAGAGTACAATAATTTAAATTAGCAGTGCCCCTTGATCAATAGACTTGACTTGTGTTTATGAAGGTACATATGGATTTATTGGGGGATTAATGGAAACTCGCTTTCCCAACCTACTGCTGTTGTCAGCTGGGAATATAAAAGTAAGGTTAGAGGAGGTTTTATCATTAGATGTCGACTTTTCACCTTGTTTATCCTGACCTATAGAAGACTAAAGCCAACATGTCAAGGAACAAGTGTTGTTTGACAGCCATAAACACTTGCCAAAAATTCAATAAATGCTGTGGCTCTTCACTGCAACAGAAAGAAAAACAAGTCAGCTGTAGGAAATAAACTTGGATTGCTTGCTAAAGTTCAAATATTTAGGGTGTGTAATAAGAAATCAAGGCTCAGTGGAGCAGGCCCTGACACTTGGAAAGAGGCAGTATAAATATTTAGTTTTTTCTTACATTTTTGCCCTTGGGGGCAGGGACTGATGTGAATGTAAAATACTGTATATGTGTAAAGCACTATGTAAATTGATGGCACTATATAAATACCTGTAAGAAAGAAACAATGAGACAGTTTTACATAGAAAAATAAATATTTAACTATTAATTTAGAAGTTTTTTTTTTTTTAATTAACCGCTTCCTGACTGCCCTATAGCAGAAATACTGCAACAGGGCAGCACGGGTGCGCAAAATCATGGTAATTACCCACCGGCGCCCGGTGATTACCAAGCATCTCTGATGGGAAGAAAGACTATTTTGTTTATGAACAGTCTTCCTCCCTGTCAGCTCGGACACACTGCACAACACAGCCATCCCAATCAGTGTGCTTACAGTGAAGCACACCCCCCCACCCACCCCCTAGTAAAACACTCCCTGCATATCCCTGCGTATACCCTTTGGTCACCTCCCATGTTCACCCCTTCCTGGCCAGTGTCATTAGTACAATGTCAGTGCTTTTTTTAGCAATGATCACTGTATTGGTGTCACTGAGGATGTCAGTGACACCAAGTTAGTTCCCCCCAGTGTCAAAATGTCTGCCGCAGTCCTGCAAAAAGTCGCTGATCGCTGCCATTACTAGTAAAAAAAAAAAATCCCAGTATCTATACCTCCATTTGTAAATGCTATAACTGTCACTTAAACCAATTAATTTACATGTTTTGGGATTTTTTTATAGCAAGGACATGTAGCAGTATACATTTTGGCCTAAATTTATGCCGAAATTTGATTTTTAAATTTTTTTTACTGGACATGTTTAATAGCAAAAAGTCCAACATATTGTTTTTTTCTCAAATTTGTTGGTCTTTTTCTTTATAGCGCAAAAAATAAAAAACGCACAGGCGATCAAATACCACCAAAAGAAAGCTCAATTTGTGGGAAAAAAGGACGTAAATTTAATTTGGGTGCAGCATTGCATGACTGCGCAATTGTCGGTTAAAGTAACACAGAGCTGTAACGCAAAAAATGGCCTGGTCAGGAAGGGGGGGGGGGGTAAGTGGTTAAAGATCTTCTCCAAGATAAAAAAAACACCTTTTTCCACTTCACCTTCCATACCTAATTTATTACTTTTTAATTTAAAGCCTACATTTAGGTAAAACTTTTTAAAATTATTAAGCACAAGGAATGGTGCGTACATTTAATCCAAAGTGTCCCTTGTACTGTTGCTGTCTCTCTTTGAAATCAGAAGTCCTCTTCACCACCCTCCCATACCCTGAAGCCATAATCTTCTGATGCTGCGGGGGTTAACACAGGCAATGGACTTTTCATTCATGAACCTTGCTATAGTGCAGGTACTATATATAAAGTAAGAGATTAAAGGGCAGGAACAGTCAACAATCTTGAGGAGTACCTGTGGCAGGTCTACAGCTCTACTGACCCTTGCAACACCAGAAGATTATGGCTGCAGGGTTTTAAAGGTGGGCAGAGTACAGGGGATTTCAAATATGGCACTAGCTCAAGGAACACTTCAGGTTAAATGTAAGCACAGTAAGTCCCCTACATACAAACGTTCAACTTGTGAACTTTCAAAGATACGAACATGCGTTTGCATGTCCAATTGTGTAAAGCTGGGTACACACACTCAGTTTTTTCAACCTGGGCTGAATGGAATAAAACCTGACAGATTTCCCTACCAACATAAGCAATGTTGGTGTGGTGATCTCCCCCACTGTGCCTTTGTGTTTCAGATAAAGAGACTTCCTCCACTAGAACACACTGATCAGAGCTCGCAGCCATTGCCTGCAAAAGCTGATCTTTGTTGGACTTACAAATGATCTCCGTAAGTAGGGGACTTACTGTACCATCCCCTGTGCTGATATTTAAAGAAAAAGGTTTCCCATAAACTTTGGCTTTAAAATATTATACCTAAAAGCCTAACACTTTCCTAAAATCCCAGTTACATGACACACCAAGTCCAAGGTCTACTTTGTTCTGGTCTGTTGTAAATGAGATTCTGGTCTGCAATGTTTACATTGATTCCTGGTGACATGGGCACTGCCCATTAGCTGCTAAAGCAGTGGTTCTCAACCTTTCTAATGCCGCGACCCCTTAATACAGTTCCTCATGTTGTGGTGACCCCCAACCATAAAATTATTTTCGTTGCTACTTCATAACTGTAATTTTGCAGTGGGAGGAATAGTGTCCCATCACTGATGTCAATGGAAGGAATAGTGCCCCATCATTGGTATCAGTCGTAGGAATAGTGCCCCATTATTGGTGTCAGTGGGAGGAATAGTGCCCCATCATTGGTATCAGTGGTAGGAATAGTGCCCCATCATTGGTGTCAGTGGTAGGAATAGTGCCCCATCATTGGTGTCAGTGGTAGGAATAGTGCCCCATCATTGGTGTCAGTGGGAGGAATAGTGCCCCATCATAGGTGTCAGTGGGGGGAATAGTGCCCCATCATTGGTGTCAGTGGGAGGAATAGTGCCCCATCATAGGTGTCAGTGGGGGGAATAGTGCCCCATCATTGGTGTCAGTGGGGGGAATAGTGCCCCATCATTGGTGTCAGTGGGGGGAATAGTGCCCCATCATTGGTGTCAGTGGGGGGAATAGTGCCCCATCATTGGTGTCAGTGGGGGGAATAGTGCCCCATCACTGGTGTCAGTGGGAGGAATAGTGCCCCATCACTGGTGTCAGTGGGAGGAAAAGTGCCCCATCACTGGTATCAGTGGAAGGAATAGTGCCCCAACACTGGTGTCAGTGGGAGGAATAGTGCCCCATCATTGGTATCAGTGGGAGGAATAGTGCCCCATCATTGGTGTCAGTGGGAGGAATAGTGCCCCATCATTGGTATCAGTGGGAGGAATAGTGCCCCCATCATTGGTGTCAGTGGGAGGAATAGTGCCCCATCATTGGTATCAGGGGGAGCAATAGTGCCCCAACATTGGTGTCAGTGGGAGGAATAGTGCCCCATCGTTGGTGTCAGTGGGAAGTATAGTGCCCCATCGTTGGTGTCAGTGGGAGGAATAGTGCCCCATCGTTGGTGTCAGTGGGAGGAATAGTGCCCCATCGTTGGTGTCAGTGGGAGGAATAGTGCCCCATCGTTGGTGTCAGGGGGAGGAATAGTGTCCCATCGTTGGTGTCAGTGGGAGGAATAGTGCCCCATCGTTGGTATCAGTGGGAGGAATAGTGCCCCATCATTGGTGTCAGTGGGAGGAATAGTGCCCCATCGTTGGTGTCAGTGGGAGGAATAGTGCCCCATCGTTGGTGTCAGTGGGAGGAATAGTGCCCCATCGTTGGTATCAGGGGGAGCAATAGTGCCCCAACATTGGTGTCAGTGGGAGGAATAGTGCCCCATCGTTGGTATCAGGGGTAGCAATAGTGCCCCAACATTGGTATCAGGGGGAGCAATAATGCCCCAACATTGGTGTCAGTGGGAGGAATAGTGCCCCATCATTGGTATCAGTGGGAGGAATAGTGCCCCATCGTTGGTATCAGTGGGAGGAATAGTGCCCCATCGTTGGTGTCAGTGGGAGGAATAGTGCCCCATCGTTGGTGTCAGTGGGGGGAGGAATAGTGCCCCATCATTGGTATTAGTGACACCAATGATTGGGCACTATTCCTCCCACTGACACCAATGATACTTACCTTGCTGACCCCTGCTCCAGCCTGGGCTCGCTCACTCCCTCCCTCTCCCATGGTACAGACACTTACCGGTCAGATGTCTTCCTTCTCTCCTCCTCTTCACTCGCTCGATCTTCGCGGTGCCGCTCGGCTCCTCCTTTCCAAGCTCCACCTCCTCGCCGGTGATTGGCTGCCTGTGTGCCTCTCCTGAGCTACAGTTCCGGCAGCCAATCACCGATGAGGAAGGATTGCTCCCAGGGGTGTGTCCAGATGACAGGGACGGCATGTCATCCCGCCCACACCTGGAGACGGATCAAGGAGCGGTGTCTCGGTTCCTAAGGCCATTGGAAATATGTGTTTTCCGATGGTCTTAGGCGACCCCTGGGAAAGTGTCGTTCGACCCCCAAAGGGGTCGCGACCCCCAGGTTGAGAACCGCTGTGCTAAAGTGTTTATCAAAGACCACAAGAACAACTCACGGAGTGCGAGGAGAAAACATTCTGATCACCAGTCTCTGCTATCGGAAGAGGCACAGTGATGCAGCGTGTTACAGAAAAATTAGGTGAAGTTTTCTGGATTAAAAGGGCATTTAAAGAACAATAAACACAGATTGGGTAAGTGTGGTCGGAACAGGGACATGCATCTTAAGTTGTGGAATGTCCTTCAGAAGAAAATAAATATTGATAATGATAATTAATGGGGAATGTATTTTATTTTGCTCTTATTTTGTTTATTAGGTTTAGGACTGAAACAAAAAAAATCTGTTGTTTTTACCATTATAGCTAACTACTAATGTGTAAATAGCCTGAAAGGTCTGTCTAATCTGATCTCATGCCAAGTCTGTTCATAACAACTATTTATTTATTATTTTATTTATTCCAGATACTTATATAGCGCTGTCAATTTACGCAGTGCTTTACATATATATTGAACATTCACATCAGTCCCTAACCCTCAAGGGGCGTACAATCTAAGGTCCCTAACTTACATTCATACATACACATATTAGGGCCAATTTAGACAGGATCCAATTAACCTACCAGCATGTCTTTGGAGTGTGGGAGGAAACCGGAGTACCAGGAGGAAACCCACGCAAGCACAGGGAGAACATGCAAACTCCATGCAGGGGGCACCATGGTCGGGAATCGAACCCATGACCCATTTACTGCAAGGCAGATGTGCTAACTGTTGGGTATTCAACAGCATGTACTATATACAGTATTGTGTGCTAATATCACTTGACCAGTAGATGGCACTGTACACTAAGGTTACCAGTTGTGCATATCTGTAAACTTGTTGGTTCTCTCTCTTCTCTCTCTCTTCAAAACCAAGATGTCTGCTGTTACACAATACTGAAGTGTTCTGTATGTTTGCAACTTAAGCCACACAAGTAAACCAAGTTCTGCCTCATCACAAGCTACCAGTGTCTTCTCTAACACATAACCAACACTAACCACTAAGCCACTGTGCCGCCCACTAAACAGCAAAATGGGCGGCACAGTGGCTTAGTGGTTAGCACTAAACAGCAAAATGAGGCAGGGAGCCTCCACCACCACCACCACCACCACCACCCTCTGTTGGAAGTCACAGACCCATATGTATATTCAATTTGGAAGATGCATTTAATAAATGAGCAGCAAGTTCTGGACCTTTAGACTAAAAGTATAAAAGACTGAAGGCTTTTACAGTTTAATTTCGAAAGCATACACAACAATAAGAGAAAGCTATTTAAACTGCAAATCTAGTTTTGGGTTACAGCAAGATCCTGGAACATCCAAAGGAAACACAAACAGCACAAGAACATTATAATTCCATGCAGGCAGTGTTTTGGGTGGGAGGCTGATGTGTCTTTAGGTTAGCTTGTCTGGAGTCTTTTTATATACAATTCTTGGGATACTTGGTTCAGGTCCCACCAAGGACACCATCTGTATAACATAGGTATTTGGTGAAGTAACACTCGTGAAGATTATATGACGGTTATTCAAAGGATAGGGATGTAAAAATCAAGCTTTACTTAGATTTTTCAATGAGCTTTTGCAGAACTATTCAAATCAAAATAGATCTGTGCTGGGTCAAATACAATCCAATAACAGTGTACAAGCAGCCGCTATGCAACTGTGATACCAATTAAACCATTAAAATAATAAAAAAAAGCAGTGCTCAGTAAACAAATACATCACAAACAGAAAATCATATGTGAAAGTCCATAGCAGTCCATGTGTAAATAAATAGTCAACAATTTAGTCTCACATGAATGTGAAAATGTAATCAGTTCCTCTGTCAATCCTTTAGATCAGAGGTCTCCAAACTTTCTGAACAAAGGACCAGTATTCTGGTCTTCTGACTTTAGGGGGGCTGGACTGTAACCAGTGGGAGTGGAAAATGCAGTAGAAATAGTGCCCAATCATTGGTGTCAGTAGAAGGAATAGTGCCCTATTATTGGTATCAGTGAGAGGAATAGTATCTCAACATTGGTGTCAGTGGAAGGAATGTTTCCCCAACACTGGTATCAATGAAAGAAAAATTTCCCCAATACTGGTGTCAGTGGAAGGACAGGTACCCTAACATTGGTGTCAGTGGAAGGACTGATGCTCCAACATTGGTGTCAGTGGCAGGAATAGTACACCATTGATGGTATAAATGGGAGGAAAAGTGCCTCATTTTTAGTGTTAGTGGGAGTAATAGTGCTCTATATTTTATATCAGTGGATGGAATTACTCCCCATTGTTTGTGTCAGTGGCAGGAAAAGTACCCCATTGATGTTACCAGTGGGAGAAAAAGTGCACCATCTTTAGTGTTAGTGGAAGGAATAGTGTTCACTAGTTTATATCAGTGGGAGAAATCATGTCCTAATATTGGTGTTAGTGGAAGGAATGGTGCCTCATATCAGTGGGAGGAATAGTGCCCCAAGAGCCAGATAAAGGCAATCAAAGGGCCGCATCTAGCCCCCCGGGCCAGAATTTGGAGACCACTGCTTTAGATTGAAAGAACTCCATCACTGTGTATCACCAGCAATAGAAGCCTCTTACCAGATCTGGTGGACCATAAAGTTATAAATGGTCAAATTCAATTAAGTGGTTTGCTCCTTCAATGGCTTCCAACATAGGATCAGACACCACACCTTCACTTGCCAAGATTGGCACCAGAGGAAAAAACATATACTCCCATAGTGTAGTATATTTACAAATAATATTTGATTCAAAAGTTTCCATAAAGATTTTCACGGTTAAAATCATGCAGCTTTACCACGTATGGTGTTTAGACCAAACAAAGTAGCAGGCAGATAGCTTACAAAAAAACGCCAGCTGCGATCTGCATTCATGCGTGACAACATCCCGTACAGGCCGCGTCCTACATGTTTGGTCGGAAATGACGTCTTTGGGGGACAGTCTAATTGCATGACTAATACAGATCAGATGCTAGAGTAACGAGTAGTAAGCATGCTCATTATAGACATACAAAAAATGGGACTGATTGAAACCAATAGATAAAAAGCAATAACCATAAAAATAGGAAAAACAAGATGGATTTTTAAGGTTCCAACACAAAACACTCACATAATAAAATTGAGTATTAAGTGTTTCATGTTGTCACCTTAAAAGTCCATCTTGTTTTCCCCATTTTTTTGGTTAAGTCTATTAGGATATTGGTGCCTTAGGCAATCCCTTGCAGCCAGTTTCACCGGCTGTCCTGTATTCCCAGCACCGGCATCTTCAGTGTGGGCACTGGCTGTGACAAATCAACGTTTACTTTTACTTCCGTGATAACAGGACAAAGAGAGAGGGTGATGCTCACTAACCAGTAGTGTTACAAAACTAGTCTCAAAACTTTTGGATACCACCTCGTATCATAATCTATAAATGAATGTAGAGCTACAAAAATGTTTGTCTTTTATACCTGCCTGTAATTCAGCTTTAACTTAATCTTTAAAATGTTTTAATTTATTCAGTTATCGTATTTTCCGGCGTATAAGGCAACTGGGTGTATAAGACGACCCCCTAATTTTCCAGTTAAACAGAGGTTTTGGGCTATACTCGCTGTATAAGACTACCCCCCTTCCGAGGCAACACCATTTAAAAACATCAGATTTTTTAATTGAAATGGTTATGACTTACCGGTACTTAAAATCCTTCAAAATCCTCATGTTCATCCTCTGACATCATAAGTTCATGAATGACATCTTGTGATACATTTGTAAGACAGTCATCATATGGATCAAATTCCAAATCAGATGGTTACCGCTGGATGTGCGGTAATACGGTAGCTTCGGCTACATACAGTGTACAGTATATATACAACCCGCTGGATGTGCGGTAATACGGTAGCTTCGGCTACATACAGTATACAGTATATATACAGCCCGCTGGATGTGCGGTAATACGGTAGCTTCGGCTACATACAGTATATATACAGCCCGCTGGATGTGCAGTAATACGGTAGCTTCGGCTACATACAGTATATATACAGCCCGCTGGATGTGCAGTAATGTACATACAGTATACCGCGCTGAGCCAAGCTGGCTCAAAACAAATGTCCCTATGACAGATTAATCTGTCAGCCCGCTGGATGTGCGGTATATACAGTATACTGAGCCAAGCTGTTTCAAAACGTACCGGTACGTCCCTACGGTAATCAGACCGCTGGATGTGTATATGTACGGTAGCTGCAGCTACATACAGTATACACTGGGCCAATCACGGCGAGCAATGTATTCTACTAATGATTACACAGCCTGCTCGGATTGGCTGAGGTTGTGACATCATCAACCCACCTCTCTGACTCAGCCAATCCGAGCAGGCTTTGTATTCATTAGTAGAATACATCATTCGCCATGATTGGCCCAGTGTATACTGTATGTAGCTGCAGCTACCGTACATACACACATCCAGCGGGCTGATTACCGTAGGGACGTACCGGTACGTTTTGAAACAGCTTGGCTCAGTATACTGTATATACCGCACATCCAGCGGGCTGACAGATTAATCTGTCATAGGGACATTTGTTTTGAGCCAGCTTGGCTCAGCACGGTATATTGTATGTACATTACTGCACATCCAGCCAGCTTGACCCAAACAAACTCAAGGTTCACATTTTATACCCGGCGTATAAGATGACCCCCAGTTTTTGGGGTATATTTTTAAGTATAAAAAGTAGTCTTATACGCCAGAAAATACTGTATATTTCCATGTTTTTCTCCCTGTGGACTCAATTTATCTGGGACTCATCTATATCTGCTGTTGGGGCAGCAATCTTAGGCACACTAGAGTAGAATATCATATTAGTGTAAATTTTAGAAAGAACCAATTAACCTACTTGCATGCTTTTGGAATGTGGGAGGAAACCGGAGTACTGGAGGAAACCCATTCAAGCAAAGGGAGAACATGCAAACTTGCATTCAGTTCAATCATGGGTACCTATGCATAAAAATAACACCATAGAACTAGAAACAGTAAAGAAAAGAACAGAATGAATGCATTCCATGGAAGATGTTGATTATGAAGACTGAATGACAGTGTTAGATCTCTGTTCACAGAATACAAAGGGCTTACAATCTGATATGGTCCCTACATATTAGAATATCAAGTTCTTCTTGTCAACAAAGAAGACAAGAAAGACAACCTTTACGGTTGGTAGAAAGGAGAATTATGTTTGATACAAAGGAGATTTGAACTCCAGCTGTGAAAAGTGTTGTTTTCCATTAGAGCTGTGAAACTGTTGAATAGTCTTCCACAAGAATTTGTTTTAAAAAGCACTTAATACAGTTTTAATAAAGTGCTAGAGAACAGTGTTCGCTGGTATCTAATAATTGTATTAAAAAGCGATAAAAGATAAAATGTTCCACATAGAAGTGCTTAATACGTTTTCCACAGAGGACATATTGTTCACATTATAAACTCCACCAGCACACAAGGGGTTACACTGCATGGCTTGAAATGAAAGACCAGGAAAACCAGAAGAACGCATCTTGAGAAACAAGAATGGTGTCACTGACACCAATCTGATAGTGGACATCTGAGGAACGGCATTCACCAGCACACCATGGATTATCTGAATAACGTCCAATGTATTGAAGCGATCACATTACAACATATGTTGAACCACGATCACATTCCTGAGGAAGGGTCCTGCGTGCCCTGAAATGGTACAATTTACTGCTGTAATCGCTTCAATATATTTTTGGATGTTACTGATTACTTTGATGATCCATGGTGTGCTGGCAATATAGGCTTTCATTTTTATTGACTATGGTTCCCTGGTGGCGATATTTTACTCAGCCAGATTTCCTTTATGGGTGCGCCTCTAACTCACTGACCACAAGTAAGCAGCGTCCTGGCAGCCTTGCATTATGTGGTTGTGAACCTGACCCTAGGTTCACATCTATGCGGGTGGTGCCGCTGTGGATCCGTACGAAAATCCGTGCAGTCGCACCACCCACACAGAGGAATGCGGACCTGCGGGCGGGTGCCATTAGTTCTGATGGCACGCCGCCCACACTGGAAAACTCAACTGTACTGGGAACCGAGGTTCACGTGCGGGCTGCGTTTTCCAAAGAAGTGCAGAGACTTCTTTCCCTGCATGTCACGGGCACGGGAGTCCATTCAAATGAATGGGCTCTCATGCCCTTGCAAAACGCGGCCCTCATGGCCGCAGAGATGTGGCCCGGGGGTAAGTCCTCATGCACACTGGACGTTTTTACAGCGGCTGTTTTTGGCTTTTGACATCTTTTCTACAGCTAGTAAACCCCCAGCATGTTATCCTATGTATCCATGCACACATAGACTGTAATCAACGTTTTTTGGCTGGAAAAAACCCAGAACTAGTGGGTTTCTAGAGGAGTTTTTTAGCTGTAAAAATGCTCCAATGCTGAAAAACGTGACAAACTCGGTAAAACACAGTAAAATGCTGCAAACAGGCGTTTTTGAACTTTTTTGAGCAAAAAAAAACTAAAAAATGCAAACTTGGGAAAACACTGCTAAATGCGGCAAAGCGCCACTAAACGCGGCAAAGCGCCACTAAACGTTAATGCAAAAATGCTAAAAAAAGCTGAAAAACTCACTTTGTTAACATGACTTTACACAGCTAGCGTTACCAGCGTTACCAAAACGTCAAGCTCACATAGGGCTTACATATACCCAGTGAGCTTCACGTGATACACGGAGATGAAACAAATCCTCCTACATAAGTTGCACCTGTTTTTCTACAACCCTCTTTTCTCCACAGCCTCCTAAAACACACAGATCAAAGACTATCACTCAGCTACAGTAGGCAGGGGGTGGGAATTTGACATCACAACCTGCACAGCACGTAGCAGAGAGCTGAGTGTAATCTGATACCTGAGTGGGGGGAATGGACACACCCACCCTCTACAAAGTCTCATAGAGAAACATGCACAGTTGAATCTGTCAATCACCTTCTGTGTGCTGGAGGGGAAAGGTGGGTCCATCCCCTGGGATTCTTTTTTTTTTTTTAAGTTTTGTTTTGCAAAAGGCATGGGTGATCAATCTCAATGTGCAGCCAAATTATTAAGCTCAAGGCAGCTCAGACTAAGCTGAAGGGACACTCAAGAGTTCATCGAGTGCATTCAAGCAAGGAAAATGCAATACATCCATAATTTTAAATACAGACATCGAGAGTTTAGTTAAGATGGGTTGACACAATAAATTAAAGAGGTTGTCACTGACCAAAAAAAAACAAAGGGTTGCCCGCCTATTTATCCCACACTTACCTGCACGTGAAGTCCTCCAGAGCAGCGGTGTCGTGGCTCAACTGGCACTTTCATTTTCACTAGGTCTTCCCTTTGGGTTTGCAGGCTTTGAAAGACCAGGGCCGCGACAACGTCACTCCCGCACATGTGAGGGGGAGCCCTGGGCATGGCACTCTGCATTCAATGACATACCATGTGACCTGAATGCAGCGCATCAATGCGTATGCATGGGTGAGTTCATCGGCTATTGCCAACTAACACCAACATCGGCATGTGAATATCTCCTAAACAGTGCACATTTAGGAAATATTCATTGTACCTGAAGGTAAGCCTGATTGTAAGCTTACCTGCAGGTAAAAGTTATGCTAGGGGACTTTACTACAGCTTTAGGAAAGGAGAAGGTCTTCATAAGAACCAAGCAAAATTCCCATGCTGGCTGCCTGCCGGAGATTCATTCCTACTGCCTTTTGTCCAAAAAAGAAAACATTTCTTTCTAAATTCTTATATTAAATATGTGAGAAAAAAAAAAAAGAAAAAAACGGGAGTGGGAAGTGGAAAGGTGGGAAAGGGAAGAATGTGCCAGGAAAAGCAAATCCTGTGAAGGATGCGGAAAGTATCATAGCCACCTAGGTTGATCTGTGCTGGTCAGGAACTGGAGTGAAGGCAGGATTGTCCAAATGGCTTCCCCCACCCAAGGAACCCATTATTTCCTGGTAGGCATCATAGTAGAAAAAAATTGACCATAGATACCACATATCACAAAATATCTCCTTTCTCTGGTGCCCTGGGATTCTGTGGTGTTGGCATAACCTGTCGGAAGTGACTCCTGCAGATAGCAGAGGGAATGGAACCACACTAAGTGCTTTGGATTGAGGCAAGTTCACATTATAGAGGGATGTACTTTATTCATTTTTTTTTATTTCAGAGGTTTACAACCAGTTTAAAGTATAACTAAAGGTATTACTTTTTTTTTCAGTTTTAAGTAGCGTGGAGAGGGATTAAAACATCTCTCAGGTTTCTATTGCTTGGTTAGTGAGCATCACCCTCTCTCTTTGTCCTGTTTACCGTTATCACGGAAGTAAAAGTAAACGTTGATTTGTCACAAGAAAGGAATAGAGGAGAAATCTGCCAATGGGGACACTAGTTCTGGGAACAAACAGGGATTCCCTCACTTTAGAGTGGTTCCCTATCACTCCATGTTTTGGCTATGGGACAGGTAGGGAAAGAAAATATCCCCAATGGGACAGTGATGGCAAAAAAACAAAAAACCTGACTCCCTTACTCTATCCAGAATGAAAAAAAAAGTTTTGCCTTTAATTCTACTTTAGGATTCAGCAGTACTCCCTGACTTGATTCATTACTGTCAGGATTATCTACTTTTACCATCCCTGAGAAGGATTAATCATTGTACCAATCATCATTCCCGCTGGCACAGTTCATTTGTCAGTTTCAGAGAATCTTCAGAATTTATTCACTGTAACAGTCAGTTCATCAGCATTGAATACGTTTTACTATTTTATAACTACAAGTAGATATTGATGCAGTAATCACTGAGTGTCTGGCCATCTGCATCAATTTATCTTTTATGTCTTTAATACTATCATTACATGCTGGCAACCGCTGTTCTTCAATACTATTTATTGCTTTATATTTGAGCAGCAGGATTTCTGGGATTACCCAGTTTTCCAAAGAATATTACAATTTCCAAGAACAATATACTCATTAAAATCCATATTTTATTAACACAGCTTTGCACCAGTGTGTGTACACTTTAAAAATGATCAGATATCTCCCTTAGTTATTCAAACAGAATAGCAATTGATCCACGGATTTATCCAACCGGCATTCAGTGATCAGTTTCCTTTTTTTTTTTTTGGTGCAAATTGGCACAAACTGGAAAATAATTTTGCCTACATCTGGTCTAAATGGGATTTTAGATGTGTTAGCTACTTTACTAAATGTGTACATGAGTTGTGGTTGGATAAAAGGTTTTTACATTGGTTGAATTATGCCTGCAGTGAGGAACTTCCACTCCACTCCACTATTTGATTTTTTCCCCCTCTTACCCATTTCCCTGGGTTAACTTCAACTGTCCCTTCAACTGATGACCCTCAACTGTGCATGTTGTGTTCTACATGGCCGAAGGAGTCTTGGGATGTGTAATATGGGTATTTTGTGAGGCTTTAGGTTCAGGGGAAATAGTACCATTCTTACTTAGACCCTAAAAAGTTATCTCATGAAAAAAAATGAAAAATAAAATTGCAATTTGCAATTTGTTGAAGAGGGAAGTGAACGTTGAGTGAAGGTCTGTTTTTTACATTGGTTGAATTATGCCTGTAGTAAGGATCTTCCACTCCACTATTTTTTCCCCCTCTTACCTATTGTCCTGGGTTATCTTTAAAGCATATACTCACCCACCAAACAAAAGCCATAGCATGCCAATATCCATGTCGCCATTTTTTTTATAATGCCACTAAGGGGCTGGCTGTCTCTGTGAAGGTCCTAGCAGCAAACCCCCTGATGACCCTCAACTGTGCATGTTGTGTTCTACATGGCCCAGAGGAGTCTTGGGATGTATGATGTGGGTATTTTGTGAGGCTTTAGATGTGGGGTAAAGGGTACCATTCTCACTTAGACCCTAAAAAGGTATCTCACAAAACAAAAAAAATAGCAATTTGCTGAAGAGGGAAGTGAAGGTTGAGTGAAGGTCTGCTTTATTGTTCCCTCAAAAATTCTTAGTTTTTGCAGCAACTGCCTGACACTGAGTTTGGCTATTGATATTCTTGTCTACTAAGATTCCAGAAATTGCAGGCCAGAAATTTTTGTTCCATTTAATTTTTGGATGCATTCATTCATTGAAGAATTTAGGTTTCATCATATTCATTATGTTGTCCCGGTTCGTTCTCAAAATTCAGGTTTCGTATTTTCAGCATTCAATTCGTATTTTCCTTGGTCTGGATGGATTAAAAAATTTTTTTCAGAAACATTGCTATATATGCCATATATTATAGAATCTGCTGGATTTTATATTTTTGGACATTAGTCCAACACACCAGGAAAAATGTCATGAGCTGATTGGATATTTGACTGGCGTCATGGGAATCCAAATAAAACAAAATTTGGATCCATTCATTATCCAAATCTTATTGAACACAATTTGAAAATTGAATTAATTTCTTCATGAGCCTGAACTACTATTGCATGTTGTGACATCATAAGAATGAAACAAATGCATTCGTCAAGTTAGCTATAACTTTTTTTTTCTGATTTTTTTAACATTTGTTACTATGTTAAAAAAATGTCATGAGCTGAAATATCATGAGCTGATTGGACTGGACATTTGACTGGCGCCATGTGCATCCAAATAAAACGAAATTTGGATCCATTCATTATCCAAATCTGAATTATTGAAAACAATTTGAAAATTGAATTAATTTCCCCATGAGCCTGAACTACTACTGCATGTTGTGACATCATCAGAATGAAACAAATGCATTTGTTAAGTTCGCTATAAAAAATTTTTTTAGATTTTTAAATTTTTTTTTACTGTGCATTCGGAGATTTGTATACATGCGAATCTCTGAAGTTGGAATTTTCATCCAAAACATTAATTGAAACAATGTCTAGTCTTAGATTGTAAGCGCCAAGGAGCAGGGCCCTCCTAACCCTCTTGTATTGAACTGTATTGTTGCTGTATTGTCTCCCTTTATATTCTAAAGCACTAAGCAAACTGTTGGCGCTATATAAATCCTGTATAATGATAATAATAATAGTTCCTAATCCTTTCTCGTGGTAGAGTGAGAGGGCCACCATGCAGGCATAGTGATTGACTTGAACCTTCCTTGTACTCACTTCACTGTACATAGGTTAGTATATAACTTACATGCTTTAATGATTTTCTAGGATCACCTTAATAGCTTGCTATTGTTCTCAGAGAACATTTTATTTCCTAGAAAAAGATTCAATTCCTTTCTCTGTATGGGCTGGGATTTATTAGTTTCATGAGTTTATTTAAAAACATAAGAGAGCAAATCTAGACAGTTGCTAAAAGTGGACCTGAACTTAAAAGTGAAGATATGGTATCTTAAATGCCATGGTATAATTAGATATGTTTATTTTTTCTTTTTCTCCTTTTTGGTTTTGAATAGTGGTATTTGAAGGGGGTTGGGAATAAATTCCGCAATATTAGTTTTTATATATGATGGGTGGAAGAGGTTGCTAGAAATATAGATATACAGTCAAGGCAAAAACTCCTGCATTTCTGTCAGATAATGCACCGCTTTGCCAAGAAAATTGTTTCAATTACAATGTTTCGGAATTCTCATGTTTATTTCTTTTGTATGTATTGGTATGACACAAAAAAGTAAAGAAACAAAAATCCAAATCTGACACATTCCACAAAACCCCCCCAAAATGGACTGGACAAAATTATTGGCACCCTCAATTTAATATTTGGTAGCACAGCCCTTGGAAAAAATAACTGAAATCAATCGCTTCCTGTAACCATCAATGAGTTTTCTATACCTCTCTACTGGAATTTTGGACCGCTCTTCTCTTGCCAACTGCTCCAAGTCTCTCAGATTGGAAGGGTTCCTTTTCCCAACTGCTGTTTTGAGATCTCTGCACATGAGCTCTATGGGATTGAGATCTGGACTCATTGCTGGCCAGTTCAGTACTCTCCAGTACCTTGTCTTAAACCATTTCTGGGGCCTTTTGGCGTGTGCTTTGGGTCATTGTCCTGCTGTAAGACCTATGATAGAGACCCAACTTTCTGACACTGGACCCTACATTGCACCCTATAATCCTTTGGTAGTCTTCAGATTTCATAATGCCATGCACACGGTCAAGACATCCAGTGCCTGATGCAGCAAAGCAACCCCAAATATCAGTGAACCTCAACCATGTTTAACTATAGGATCTGTATTCCTTTCTTTAGAAGCCTAATTTCTTTTTTTGGAAACAGTAGAATGATGGGCTTTACCAAAATTATGTTTCTTCTAACCACAGCACATTCTCTCAAAAAGGATTTTGGCTTCCTCAGGTAAGTTTTGGCAAACTCCAATCTGGCTTTTTATATTTCTGTGTCAGCAGTGGGGTTCTCCTGGGTCTCCTACCATAGTGTCCCTTTTCATTCAGATAGCAATGTATAGTGTGAGCTGACACAGTTGTACCCTGTGCCTGAAGGTCAGCTTGAATTTGTCTGGAAGTTGATTGATGTTCTTTATCCACCATTCCAACAATCCTTCATTGCAATCTTTGATCAATTTTTCTCTTTCGGCCACGTCCAGGGAGATTAGCTACAGTGCCATAGGCTGCTGTTAGAAATCGCAGGGCCTTGTACAGCCTACCTGACAGGGCCCCCCCACCTCAAAATGATCAACTTACATTTTCACTAGAAATACCCTAAACTCATTAGAGTAACAGGCTGCAATCATTCACATTGCCAGAGTACCTGTGTGAATAAGTCCTTAGGGCTAATTTACATGTGAGGTCGGAGGAGGGGGGGGGGTAGTGAAAAACCCCATGGTTTTGCTTCACTTTTACTGCCCACCAAATGCTACCCACTTTAGCAACAGAGGTAGTGACTGGGGATGTACACATGCCATGGCCGTAATCCTATTCTTCACAGCCATGGCAGAAATTAAATTTTTTAGAATTTAAATTTTTTTTGGACCTTTTTTTAGAATTCTAATATTTAATTTATTTATTTGGTTAAATATCAAGTGTCTAAACAAACTCCTGATGTCTCACTTTTGAGAAAGAAAAAGGAACTGAGGACAGAGATTCCTCAATCCTTTTCTTTGCAGCCTTAGCTTTCTAAGGCTTCCTGTTCATTCACAAACTAAATGTCAAGGTCCTACCTTTCTTCAGAGCTTGTGCATCTCCATGAGCTGGCATCCATCTTGGTTTTCTGCAAAGCATGGTGGGAACCTTTATGCCTTCAGGCTTCTGCGGCTCCTCCTCAGAAGGGTGTGGTTGAGCACATTTAAACCTGCTGTCTGCAAGTGTGCTCTGCACTTGTGTCCTGTATGTTGCCCTGTTGCAAGCTCTTGTGTTGTTCCCATTGCTCTCCTGGTAACCGACTCGGCTTGGACAAGACTACTCTCTGCGTTAACCCTTTACCTGACCTTCCGTTGCTGAACCCGGCCCGTGACCTGAGTATTCTTTGCCTACCGTCTAGTACTGTCTGCTCCGTTGTTATTGACCCGGCTTGTCTGACTACTCTACTCATGTTCCCATCTAGCTCCCACCAGCTGTACGCCATTGGCGGCAGTCATTATCGCAGCTGGGGTCACTCGGGGGCCGCGACCTGGTCTCAGGCTGCGTCAAGTCCATCCCCACCATCAGGGGCCCTGGTGAAGGGTAGCCTGGGGCTTAGACTCCGCGCCCTGAGGGGCTCTGGTCTGTGGGTAGTGGCTGTCGTCAGTCGCAGCGTGACCGTACCATAGGCCTGCCTGCCCATTCCAGCGTTCCTGCCCTGACACTAAAGCATAGTAAACACAGTGTACTGTGCTTCCCCCTGTTCTCCATCCTGAAACATAAACCTTTGTGTCCCCAACAGGAACCGGTGGGAGAGGAGGGAAGCTGGCGGGGGGGGGGGGGGGGCGGACACACAAGAGGATTGGTGTCTGTAATAAGGCAGTACAGCTGACCCCCCTGCCTGGACCCCATCAGTTCAAAAAGGATACCCGGCACAGGAGGGCTGGCTGTACTGCCTTATCAGCAGCCCTGCTCTCAGATACATATGGACAAGCAAGACATAGTAAGTTAGTAATGGGGAAATATCAACTGCAGGAAGACTACGGGAAATGATGCCGACTAATCCTTTACTCTCAACCTACCTTTTATTTGGTCACAACTTCCACAGTTCAGGTACTCTTCAGGAAGCCATCTGAATCCAATCTGTTTGTCTAGTTTTGCTGAGCCTAGTGCAATAGATCTTGCTAGGGCATGGTCTTTTTGAGATGCTTTGCATTGCACGTGGCAAAACACTCAAATGCACATGCTAATGAGGCTTCGGCTTATAAGGTCCCATGAATCTTACAAGCAATGGGTGGGGGGGATGCTCAGCTACATTGCGTATAGCCGAGTGCAAGTGAAGCTCAGACCGTGCCATCTACACCTCCCTTCAATGAGACCCAAACAGTTTTGGTAATTAGACAAAAGAACCAACATACAGTTCAACCTTTTCTAATCCTATAAGTATTGATCCAATGGTAAAGTTTCCTTCCACAGGAAAAAAACACCCTCTCTTATGAAAAGTAATCACATTTACTCACTGGATCAATCACGTCTTTTACTTTAATTATAACAACAGTAAGCATTTCTTGTAAATATGACATCCAATCAATTTTGCTTCCAAATTATGAAAATGCCAAAGAATTCCACAGTTTGCAATGTTATGTATTTAACTTTAATGAGAATGCTTAGGCGTGCCTATATACTTTACTAGACAGCAGGCCTACCCACTACAGGCGGCCTATGGAGAACTATAGGGGGTGAAGACAAGGCCAGCCACCTTGAACAAGAACAGAAAAAAGCAGTAACTGGTCTCTAATACAAAGCGCTGGAGTTGTTTTATGCTGAAGTACTGCACAGATCTGAAAGCAATACACAGAAGACATCCAGATTCAATGAAAAAACACAATAAATACATTTAAAAGCCAACACGAAGAGCAGGAACCACTCATAATGGCCACAGCAGGTGTGCAGACCCTGAAAGTCAAGAACATAGATCCCCTGAGCCCCCAAAAGATGTAAGAAACTCAGGTTTTTAAAGCCTTTAGTAACCCTCTAAAACCGATATTCTCTATGTAGGCATCTTAAAGCTCATCTTAAAGCGGAGCTCCACCCAAAAGGGGAAGTTCTGCTTAAAGGACTGCTCCCCCGCTCCCCATTAAGGATTGGCACCTTTGGGGGGCAGGGGGGGCGGGTACCCGAATTTGACAGGTACCCGCTCCCATTTCCTGTCTGATCGCCTAGGCGAATGGAAACAGAAGGTGTCCCTGTAGTCTTCTGGGACACGTGACCGGTCCCAGAAGACTACAGGACCATTCATGAAGCGCAACGCTACTCGCGCATGCACAGTGGGTACCCGGCTGTGAAGCCGCAAGATATCACAGCCGGGTGCCCACACTGAAGATGCCGGCCTCCTGGAATCCAGGACGACCAGTGAAACGGACTACGGCGGACACACCACGGGACCGAGGGACAGGTAAGTGGCTGTTTTTTAGAAGTCAGCAGCTACAGTTTTTGTAGCTGCTAACTTTTAATTTTTGACAGGTGAGTGGAACTCCGCTTTAAGACAAACTGTTTTTTTTAGTTTTGAATAAAATGAGAGAGACTTATAATCTGTGTCTGTCAGGTTTTCTTTAGTTCCCCTGGGAACAGACCCACTTCCTATGTAGAAATGTGAGAAGAATCTCTTTAGCAGTGGCACAGGGAGCATTTGCAGAGCTCCAATTCAATTAACAAGCATAGTAGAGAGGCTTTTGTACTGTTTATTATATATTATGTACAGGGGCGGACTGACCATTTGGAAACTCGGGCACTGCCCGAGGGCCCGGGGTCAGTAGGGGGCCTCATGAGATACCCCTGGTACCTTTTTCATAGGCTTTTTTGAGTTTGGGCAAGGACACAGGGGCCTCATGATCCCCTATTGCCCGGGGGCCCCATGAGTTGTCAGTCCACCCCTGAGTATGTATTTCCCCTAGTTTTCAGTAATGAGTTTCTTTAAAAGTAATAACATACAACTAGCAATGTCATCTTATTCTTGTTGTTAACTTTTACATCCAACAATACATCCCTCTGACCAGGTGTGGACTGACAACTCATGGGGCCCCCCGTCAATAGGGAATCATGGGGCCCCTGCTTCCTTGCCTACACTAAAATAAAAGCCTATAAAAGATACCAGGGGCATTTCATGGGGCCCCCTACTGACCCCAGGCCCTCGGGCAGTGCCCGAGAGCTCGAATGGTCAGTCCGCCCCTGCCTCTGCCTCTCTACTATACGTACCAGCAGCAGGTGTAAAAACTGCCTTGAAGCAGTATTAAACCCAAAAGCATACATTTATTATACTGCAGGTCACCCATTCTTAGATGTGATGACTGCATTACTTTTCTTTTTTGGCTTTCTTTCTTGTATTTTCATCTGGTGATCCAGCCAGTAAGCCTGTTGTTTTCCAGAATTTCAAGCTCTCCAGCAGAAAGTATCAGTTTACATGGATGAGATCATTCAACACTGGCAGGGGTGATTAAAATGATAAGATTTTATTTATTTTATACCAAAAGGAAAAAAAAACAGTTTGATGTAACTGATTATAAAGTGCGAGCTGGAGTTGGGTTTCAAACTGTTATTGTATTTAAATCTGCTAATACATTTAACACTCCCATGTCCCCAGACTGACAATGCTGCTGTCTGCTGTGTCCAGTACTCATTCCTCCAGAGTGATGTCTCCCTAACACAGGAGGTGTATTACTGGCCAGGTCACCAGGTGAAAGCAGAAGGAAAAAGCCATAGAAAAGAAAACTGATTCAGCCACCACATCCAATGTTTGGTAAACTGCAATATAATACATTTTTGGTTTTGGGTTTAACACCGCTTTAAAGCTGAACTGTAGGCATATACTGTATAAAAATACACAAACAATGCAGATAATCAATAGTAAATAATTAACATATTTTGTATAAAAACAGTTTAACCACTTGCCTACTGGGCACTTCTACCCCCTTCCTGTCCAGGTCAATTTTCAGCTTTTAGTGCTGTCGCACTTTGAATGACAATTGCGCGGTCATGCAACACTGTACCCAAACACAATTTTTATAATTTTTTTTTGAGACAGATAGAGCTTTCTTTTGGTGGTATTTATTCACCACTGGGGTTTTTATATTTTTTTCTAAACAAACTAAAAAAGACTGAACATTTTGGAAAAAAATTTTTTTTCTTAGTTTCTGTTATAAACTTTTGTAAATAAGTAATTTTTCTCCTTCACTGATGCGCGCTAATGAGACTGCAGTGATGGGCACTGATAGGCTGCAGTGATGGGCACTGATAGGCTGCAATGATGGGCACTGATAGGCGGCACTGATGAGGAGGCACTGATAGGTGGCACTGATGGACATTGGCAGGCATCACTGATGGGCACTGAAAGGCAGCACTCATATATGGCACTGATAGGTAGTACTGACTAGCACTGATAGATGGCACTGATTGGAACTGTTAGGCAGCACTAATTGGAACTGTTAGACGGCACTGACGGGTACTGATGGGCAGCACTCATGGGCACTGATAGGTGTCACTGACTGGCACTGATTGGCGGCACTGATTGGCGGCACTGATAGGAGACACTGACTGGCACTGATAGTTGGCACTGAAAGGCAGCTCTGATGGGCACTGTTGTTTGGCATTGATGTGCACTGATGGGCACGTGTATGTGGTATTGATGGGTAATGACAGGTGGCATTGATGGACACCGACAGGTGGCACTGTTGGGGCTACACTGATCATCAGGACACGTCATATGATGTCCTCCCAGAACGAGAGAACTGCCAACCGTCTATCATTTCCTTATATGGCGGGCAGGAGGCAGTTAAAGATCTATATTTAAGTTGGTATCAGCATCTAACAACCCCCTAAAGAGCAAAGCTTTGACTAGGAGAAGGATTAGCAGCACAAAGAACTAATCAGTTGTGTTGTAGTGTTTATGTGCCAACCAGAAACATGTTGATAGGAGGAGAGAACAGAGTGACAAATAGATGAGTTCATTAATCTGCTACTTCTTCTTTCACTGTCCAGTCACTAAGAAAAAGACACGATCTGTAAGGGTTAAACTGCAGCAGAGAAAAATCAGGTATCCTGCCCTGCCAGATGGGGATGTGCTGTGCAAAAGCTTGATACATACTAAGAAAATGCATATCGTACATGTGTCCAAAAGGTACATCAGCTACTATGGCACATTTTTCGCACATAGTGCAACCTACTGAAATGAATGGGCTGCACTATGCGTGTAGCGCAATAACTGAAAAATGTGCAAAAACTCGCACCTGCAAAATGTTAGTTGTGAACCTAGCCTAAATCTCAGGAAAGCATTGACAGGAATACATACTCTTTGGAAGGTAAATTAACGTCCTTGCAGTACATGTATTTAGTTTTAATCCATTCAGTCTTGTGAACTGAAAGGCTTTGGTACTATTGAAGAGTCCAACAGGTATTGTAAAGAATGAATTAAAGGTCCAACTAACATAAATAAAGAGGATTTTATCACATGTGGGCGAAGTTGCACAAAATAATTTGTAAAGTTCAAAGTCAAACTTCTTAATCTCAGACTTAATGTTATGGAAGGAATTAATTTGACTTTAAGCATTGTATCTGATTTCCCACATTCCAGCAAACATACTTCTGATCGGTTATATAATGCTGCTGATGTTCTTCAAAGGATTCTCAGATTTGGCCTCCTTCAAGGCAAATCCCTTATTGTTTAATTACATTTATCTTAAGCCTTAAAACTTCAAACTTTTTTTAGCAACTTCTGATTTTTGTAAATTAGATCACTGGAGTGTCTTTAATAGGATACCATGGGGAAGGTGACATAGGGTACAGAACTGGTAAAACAGGAAGATATAAACACACACTACAGGCGTAGTTGTCCAACGTTAAAGGCTGACTTAAAGCCTAACTCCAGGGCAGGGGCGGACTGACCATTTGGAAACTCGGGCACTGCCCGAGGGCCCCTGGTCAGTAGGGGGCCCCATGAGATGCCCCTGGTACCTTTTTCATAGGCTTTTTTGAGTTTGGGCAAGGACACAGGGGCCCCATGCTCCCCTATTGCCCGGGGGCCCCATGAGTTGTCAGTCTGCCCCTGCTCCAGGGTAATTTCATTTTAAATAGTTTGTTTGGACCAAGATACTTCAAAAAATGATTTCCTCCACTAATACATGCACCAGCTGTTCCAGCAGTGGTATAGGGACTTCCTGTCCCGATCCTGGAACAAAATCGAGTTGGGCTGAGCGCTGCTCAACCATTCCCAGGAAGCTTTGTATTTTATGAATGAATGCAAGGCTTCTTCTATAAGGGTTGAGGTGGAAATCGTGATATCATTCTCTCACCTCTCCATCTCAGCCCATCGGGAGAATCCCTGCATTCATTCATAAGACAAGCTTGTTCCAAAAAAAACTTTTTAAAGTTAAATGAAAGCTGCAGTTAGGCTTTAAACCTGCTATGCCTGCAGAGCAAAAATATATTTTTGGACATCGAAGGTCCTACTGTGATGCAATGCAAAGCACATCAAGCAACCTCAGATCCATCAGTCCCATAGCACCAATGAAATATATGAGAATCTGTTTTGTGCACTTCAAACACACACTAAACCCAGGAAAACTATGCTTGTCTACACAAGTCTTAAAGTGTACAGATGATTAGCCATTAGCACTGGGATCCTAGGCCGGTTGTCCACCAGTGACAAAATCTGCATGGAAGGGGCTTTCAATTTGATGTTGCAGGGGAGGACTGAGGACATTTGGTCTGGGGAGGCAAACACAACCTTTCACAGTAGAGACATTTTTTGTGGGCTAAAGTGTACTATGTTGCTGCATTGATTGGTGGGCATGGTTAAAGGTTGATGTTCCCAACCTTAAGGTATGAGTTCCGGCATTTGGTGACATCGCAACTCATAGCTGCAAAGGTAGTTGTGGCTTGAAGATTTCAAGACTCTGATGGCAGGGAAGCTATATAATGTGAAGCATATGCCACTGACTGCAAGTAGGCCCAGGGCACAAATGCCTGCTTCTCTCCCATCCCAGTCCATGTGGTGCAAGAGCTGTAGTAAACTGCTAGCCGTATACATTTGGCACAAATGGTGGAAAAAGACTCTATTATGGCTTAACATTAGTATTTAAATCTTGCAGTACTGTCATGTAGGGTTACATTTCAACTAAAGTCACTTTGCATGAAGTTTGTATGAATGTGTTTGCATTAGTTGCTTTTAGTTGTTCCATTTTCCCTCAACAATTTTGTAATATTGCTATTTATGTTAAGCTCCACGCAACTAGTATGGGATTATTTTCCTTTACTGTGCCCCAATGTCTTGCTTTATCTGTATTGAATTTCTTTTTCATGTATTCCTCTCTTTACCACTTCCCTGAACTTGTAGTTGACAAGCGTGAACTAAGCACATTGATCTACTGTATAAGGACTACATGTGCCATGACTCCCTGTGTGCTGCCCGTAATGCACATTTATCAGGTGAGCACAGCCTCCCTTAATACAGTGCAGTGCTGAAAAAATAATATATAAAAATTGTGTAAAGAATTTCATGTGACTTTAATCCATGTGACTTTAATCCATATGATATATATATATATATATATATATATATATATATATATATATATATATATATAGCAGATTTTACAGTCATTATATGATTCAACATAATGCACTTTTACTATGTGCATCTGGTGAGTGCGCATTTTTATCATATTCGCTGCATGGATTAAAGTCACATGGAATTCTTTGATACCACCTGTGCAACAGGCTCTGTATGCGGCACAATTTTCTGACCGGTGTTTGTCAGACCTTCACCAGTATATGAACACTTTTTTTGTCTGTCTATTGACATTCACAGTTGCACGTATTTATTTGCGCTCATTGTAGCGAGTCACCTCCTATGATATCACTTGTGTTTAATAATTTCATATTACTATTTGTAAACTCTTATATACGATTTTTAGATATTATTTTTTTCAGCGCTGCACCTATTTTTTACGTATTTACAGCCTGATACTCACCCTGATAAGAGGAGTCAGTGCCACAAAAAACCCGTCGGTAGTTTGATTGACAGAGGCACCTGAAATGCTTATTCAAAGTATAGGCTCAAGTCATCTGCTTTAGTAAAACAACCAATTATTTTATTTCAGGAACCCTTTGCATGATATAGTCCAAAAACTTTGATATAAAAATATCAATGTAGGTCTCTTGGGTTTTCAAGGAAAAAGTTGCAGGATAATTTGCGTTTGCTTTGCAGAGAAATTTGTTGCGCATATGCCTTGATCAAATGGCATTCCAAAAGGTGCATAAACCTACTTGTACAGTCTCCTCCAAAAACAATCCAATTTCATGGTAGGAGATTAGGACAAGATGATTTGCACACCCGTAAATTAAATAACATTTCGTTTGACTCTAAATGTTGATCTGAATAAAACATACTTCCAGTTCTCTCCTCAGCCTGCTGCTGTCATAGATCATCTACAAGGAAAGTTTGTGTGGAATACATAATGAGTAGAGATGAGCGAATCGAAGTATCCGAAGTGGAATTTGAGTCGAATATCTGAAAAATTTCGATTCGTGCCGAATCCGAAAAATAGCCTAATTCGGACGCGCGAATCGAAATTTTTCAGAAAATGGCGGCTGACATGTGCGGCGACGGAGCGGGGATGTCTGGGAAGGCGCGCAGACAAGGCGCGCTGACCCATAATGCATGCCTCAACTACATGTGATCGCATCAGCCTATCAGCAGCCAGCCAGCCAGCACTGTGTAATGGTCGAGCTATAAATAGCGGCCATTTTGGAATTCTTCATTTGCCTGCAGTTATTGAACAGAGGCAGACCGCTCTGTACTAGGGACAGGGACAGAGTTAGGGCCACAGAAACGATAATTGGGGACAGAGAAAAGTTACTTAGGGACAGAGAACCATTACTCAGGGACACAGACTTGTTAATGAGGGCCACAGAATCGTTATTTAGGGACAAAGAAACACTAGTTAGGGCCACAGAATTCATAATCAGGGACAGACAGAATTGTTACTCAGTGCCAGAGAATTGTTACTTAGGGCCACAGAAACGTTATTAGGGCCACAGAATTGTTACTTAGGGACAGACAGAATTGTTACTGAGTGCCAGAGAATTGTTACTCAGGGACAGACAGAATTGTTACTGAGTGCCAGAGAATTGTTACTTAGGGCCACAGAAACTTTAATTAGGGCCACAGAATTTTTACTCAGGGACAGACAGAATTGTTACTCAGTGCCAGAGAATTGTTACTCAGGGACAGACAGAATTGTTACTGAGTGCCAGAGAATTGTTACTCAGGGCCACAGAAACTTTACTTAGGGCCACAGAATTTTTACTCAGGGACAGACAGAATTGTTACTGAGTGCCAGAGAATTGTTACTCAGGGACAGACAGAATTGTTACTGAGTGCCAGAGAATTGTTACTTAGGGCCACAGAAACTTTACTTAGGGCCACAGAATTGTTACTCGCACAGACACAGAATTGTTACTCGCACAGACACAGAATTGTTACTGAAGGCCACAGAACTGTTACTTAGGGCCACAGAATTGTTACTCGCACAGACACAGAATTGTTACTCGCACAGACACAGAACTGTTACTGAGGGCCACAGAACTGTTACTTAGGGACAAAGAAACGCTAGTTAGGGCCACAGAATTGTTACTCAGGGACAGACAGAATTGTTACTGAGTGCCAGAGAATTGTTACTCAGGGACAGACAGAATTGTTACTGAGTGCCAGAGAATTGTTACTTAGGGCCACAGAAACTTTAATTAGGGCCACAGAATTTTTACTCAGGGACAGACAGAATTGTTACTCAGTGCCAGAGAATTGTTACTCAGGGACAGACAGAATTGTTACTGAGTGCCAGAGAATTGTTACTCAGGGCCACAGAAACTTTACTTAGGGCCACAGAATTTTTACTCAGGGACAGACAGAATTGTTACTGAGTGCCAGAGAATTGTTACTCAGGGACAGACAGAATTGTTACTGAGTGCCAGAGAATTGTTACTTAGGGCCACAGAAACTTTACTTAGGGCCACAGAATTGTTACTCGCACAGACACAGAATTGTTACTCGCACAGACACAGAATTGTTACTGAAGGCCACAGAACTGTTACTTAGGGCCACAGAATTGTTACTCGCACAGACACAGAATTGTTACTCGCACAGACACAGAACTGTTACTGAGGGCCACAGAACTGTTACTTAGGGACAAAGAAACGCTAGTTAGGGCCACAGAATTGTTACTCAGGGACAGACAGAATTGTTACTGAGTGCCAGAGAATTGTTACTCAGGGACAGACAGAATTGTTACTGAGTGCCAGAGAATTGTTACTTAGGGCCACAGAAACTTTAATTAGGGCCACAGAATTTTTACTCAGGGACAGACAGAATTGTTACTCAGTGCCAGAGAATTGTTACTCAGGGACAGACAGAATTGTTACTGAGTGCCAGAGAATTGTTACTCAGGGCCACAGAAACTTTACTTAGGGCCACAGAATTTTTACTCAGGGACAGACAGAATTGTTACTGAGTGCCAGAGAATTGTTACTCAGGGACAGACAGAATTGTTACTGAGTGCCAGAGAATTGTTACTTAGGGCCACAGAAACTTTACTTAGGGCCACAGAATTGTTACTCGCACAGACACAGAATTGTTACTCGCACAGACACAGAATTGTTACTGAAGGCCACAGAACTGTTACTTAGGGCCACAGAATTGTTACTCGCACAGACACAGAATTGTTACTCGCACAGACACAGAACTGTTACTGAGGGCCACAGAACTGTTACTTAGGGACAAAGAAACGCTAGTTAGGGCCACAGAATTGTTACTCAGGGACAGACAGAATTGTTACTGAGTGCCAGAGAATTGTTACTCAGGGACAGACAGAATTGTTACTGAGTGCCAGAGAATTGTTACTTAGGGCCACAGAAACTTTAATTAGGGCCACAGAATTTTTACTCAGGGACAGACAGAATTGTTACTCAGTGCCAGAGAATTGTTACGCAGGGACAGACAGAATTGTTACTGAGTGCCAGAGAATTGTTACTCAGGGCCACAGAAACTTTAATTAGGGCCACAGAATTTTTACTCAGGGACAGACAGAATTGTTACTGAGTGCCAGAGAATTGTTACTCAGGGACAGACAGAATTGTTACCGAGTGCCAGAGAATTGTTACTCAGGGACAGACAGAATTGTTACTGAGTGCCAGAGAATTGTTACTTAGGGCCACAGAAACTTTCATTAGGGCCACAGAATTTTTACTCAGGGACAGACAGAATTGTTACTGAGTGCCAGAGAATTGTTACTCAGGGACAGAGAGAATTGTTACTGAGTGCCAGAGAATTGTTACTTAGGGCCACAGAAACTTTAATTAGGCCCACAGAATTTTTACTCAGGGACAGACAGAATTGTTACTGAGTGCCAGAGAATTGTTACTCAGGGACAGACAGAATTGTTACCGAGTGCCAGAGAATTGTTACTCAGGGACAGACAGAATTGTTACTGAGTGCCAGAGAATTGTTACTTAGGGCCACAGAAACTTTAATTAGGGCCACAGAATTTTTACTCAGGGACAGACAGAATTGTTACGGAGTGCCAGAGAATTGTTACTCAGGGACAGACAGAATTGTTACGGAGTGCCAGAGAATTGTTACTCAGGGCCACAGAAACTTTACTTAGGGCCAGAGAATTTTTACTCAGGGACAGACAGAATTGTTACTGAGTGCCAGAGAATTGTTACTCAGGGACAGACAGAATTGTTACGGAGTGCCAGAGAATTGTTACTCAGGGACAGACAGAATTGTTACTGAGTGCCAGAGAATTGTTACTTAGGGCCACAGAAACTTTAATTAGGGCCACAGAATTTTTACTCAGGGACAGACAGAATTGTTACTGAGTGCCAGAGAATTGTTACTCAGGGACAGACAGAATTGTTACCGAGTGCCAGAGAATTGTTACTCAGGGACAGACAGAATTGTTACTGAGTGCCAGAGAATTGTTACTTAGGGCCACAGAAACTTTAATTAGGGCCACAGAATTTTTACTCAGGGACAGACAGAATTGTTACTGAGTGCCAGAGAATTGTTACTCAGGGACAGACAGAATTGTTACGGAGTGCCAGAGAATTGTTACTCAGGGCCCCAGAAACTTTACTTAGGGCCACAGAATTTTTACTCAGGGACAGACAGAATTGTTACTGAGTGCCAGAGAATTGTTACTCAGGGACAGACAGAATTGTTACTGAGTGCCAGAGAATTGTTACTTAGGGCCACAGAAACTTGAATTAGGGCCACAGAATTTTTACTCAGGGACAGACAGAATTGTTACTGAGTGCCAGAGAATTGTTACTCAGGGACAGACAGAATTGTTACTGAGTGCCAGAGAATTGTTACTTAGGGCCACAGAAACTTTACTTAGGGCCACAGAATTGTTTCTCGCACAGACACAGAATTGTTACTCGCACAGACACAGAATTGTTACTGAGGGCCACAGAACTGTTACTTGGGGCCACAGAAACGTTAATCAGGGACACAGAATTGTTACTGAGGGCCACAGAACTGTTACTTAGGGCCACAGAATTGTTACTCGCACAGACACAGAATTGTTACTCAGGGACACAGAATTGTTACTCAGGGACACATAATCGTTTAATTAAAGAGTATGTCAGACAACATGCAGAGGAGTGGCAGAGGAGGCAATGTTTTAGGAGCGAGCAGACGTGGCAGCAGAGGAAGGGGTCGAGGCAGCACTATTCGCAGCCAGAGGCCAGTGCTCCCGGTGTCATCCAGCGGTCGTGTCTCCACCGACAACCCTGCCGTCGTCGATTGGTTGGCTCGGTCGTCTTCCTCTTCCCAGGTCACCTCTGACACCTACAGCCAACGGTCGGTGGGTACGTCAGACACAACCGTTAGTTGGCATGGCCCGGGACCAAGCCCACTGAAATCACGTGTCCTCTACCTGCCCCTGTCCTTTGGTGTTCCCTCACCAAGCGAAGTATCGCATGCTGTGGGCTCAGCCCCACTGTACAGTGAGGAAGAGCTAACAGAGGGCGGTCAGGAACGGGGGGAGACATCCGCCTTTTCAGCAGCCAGGCGAAGAAGTAGTGGCGAGGAGAGTGGCTCGGTAGCCGGTCTAGAGACAGGTCTGTCTCCTGACCCAGACGCAGCCGAGGGGGCTAGTAGTGAGGCGGAGACCCTACTTGATGATGAGGAGGTTGATCGCACTTGGCAGCCTCGTCGTCATCAGGCAATTTCTTCCGCATCATCAGTAGAAGAGGGTGGCAGCTTGGCAGTGAGCGAAACAGTCGGTGGGTTGCCCAGGAGAAAGCAGCAGGGTCGCAGCAGTGTCAGTGGAAGCAGTGTCAGTGGAGCCAAACGGCCACGGAGTAGAGCACCAGCTCCACTGCAGCCTACCACCACGGCCAGTAGTGGTGCCGGTGTGCACGGAGGAAGCAGCAGTCAGCCAGTGAGGAGTATCGGGGGCAAAGTTTCCTACTCGGCGGTGTGGCAATTTTTCGTCAAGCCGCCCGAGGAAGTAAACGTAGCCGTATGTCGACTATGTGGCCAGAAAGTCAAGCGTGGCCAGGGGGCCCATGTTGGGACTATTTGGGCCATGTTGGGACAATGGGAGACCTCCCATTGCTGCTGTCTCCATCGCCACACTCTGCCATGTGCCACTTTCAGGTCTCACACACTGCTGGTGTGTAGAATTTTTTGACATAGGGTGCTGGCAGATTACGGGCCTCCCATAGCTGCTGCCAGGCCCCTAATCTGCCATGGGCCCCTATATACCGCCTCCTCATGCTGCTGCCAGGTCCACAGTGTCTCATGCCATGTGCCACTTTCAGGTCTCCTCACACTGCTGGTGTGTTGAATTTTTTGACATAGGGTGCTGGCAGATTATGGGCCTCCTATAGCTGCTGCCAGGCCCCTAATCTGCCATAGGCCCCTATATACCGCTTCCTCATGCTGCTGCCAGGTCCAGAGTCTCTCATGGGTCCCTGTACGGCCTCCCATTGCTGCTGTCTCCATCGCCACACTCTGCCATGTGCCACTTTCAGGTCTCCTCACACTGCTGGTGTGTTGAATTTTTTGACATAGGGTGCTGGCAGATTATGGGCCTCCTATAGCTGCTGCCAGGCCCCTAATCTGCCATGGGCCCCTATATACCGCCTCCTCATGCTGCTGCCAGGTCCAGAGTCTGTCATGGGTCCCTGTACGGCCTCCCATTGCTGCTGTCTCCATCGCCACACTCTGCCATGTGCCACTTTCAGGTCTCCTCACACACTGCTGGTGTGTAGAATTTTTTGACATAGGGTGCTGGCAGATTATGGGCCTCCCATTGCTGCTGCCAGGCCCCTAATCTGCCATAGGCCCCTATATACCGCTTCCTCATGCTGCTGCCAGGTCCAGAGTCTCTCATGCCATGTGCCACTTTCAGGTCTCCTCACACACTGCTGGTGTGTAGAATTTTTTGACATAGGGTGCTGGCAGATTATGGGCCTCCCATTGCTGCTGCCAGGCCCCTAATCTGCCATAGGCCCCTATATACCGCTTCCTCATGCTGCTGCCAGGTCCAGAGTCTCTCATGGGTCCCTGTACGGCCTCCCATTGCTGCTGTCTCCATCGCCACACTCTGCCATGTGCCACTTTCAGGTCTCCTCACACTGCTGGTGTGTTGAATTTTTTGACATAGGGTGCTGGCAGATTAAGGGCCTCCCATAGCTGCTGCCAGGCCCCTAATCTGCCATAGGCCCCTATATACCGCCTCCTCATGCTGCTGCCAGGTCCAGAGTCTCTCATGCCATGTGCCACTTTCAGGTCTCCTCACACACTGCTGGTGTGTAGAATTTTTTGACATAGGGTGCTGGCAGATTAAGGGCCTCCCATAGCTGCTGCCAGGCCCCTAATCTGCCATAGGCCCCTATATACCGCTTCCTCATGCTGCTGCCAGGTCCAGAGTCTGTCATGGGTCCCTGTACGGCCTCCCATTGCTGCTGTCTCCATCGCCACACTCTGCCATGTGCCACTTTCAGGTCTCCTCACACTGCTGGTGTGTTGAATTTTTTGACATAGGGTGCTGGCAGATTATGGGCCTCCTATAGCTGCTGCCAGGCCCCTAATCTGCCATGGGCCCCTATATACCGCCTCCTCATGCTGCTGCCAGGTCCAGAGTCTGTCATGGGTCCCTGTACGGCCTCCCATTGCTGCTGTCTCCATCGCCACACTCTGCCATGTGCCACTTTCAGGTCTCCTCACACACTGCTGGTGTGTAGAATTTTTTGACATAGGGTGCTGGCAGATTATGGGCCTCCCATTGCTGCTGCCAGGCCCCTAATCTGCCATAGGCCCCTATATACCGCCTCCTCATGCTGCTGCCAGGTCCAGAGTCTGTCATGGGTCCCTGTACGGCCTCCCATTGCTGCTGTCTCCATCGCCACACTCTGCCATGTGCCACTTTCAGGTCTCCTCACACACTGCTGGTGTGTAGAATTTTTTGACATAGGGTGCTGGCAGATTATGGGCCTCCCATTGCTGCTGCCAGGCCCCTAATCTGCCATAGGCCCCTATATACCGCTTCCTCATGCTGCTGCCAGGTCCAGAGTCTCTCATGCCATGTGCCACTTTCAGGTCTCCTCACACACTGCTGGTGTGTAGAATTTTTTGACATAGGGTGCTGGCAGATTAAGGGCCTCCCATAGCTGCTGCCAGGCCCCTAATCTGCCATAGGCCCCTATATACCGCTTCCTCATGCTGCTGCCAGGTCCAGAGTCTGTCATGGGTCCCTGTACGGCCTCCCATTGCTGCTGTCTCCATCGCCACACTCTGCCATGTGCCACTTTCAGGTCTCCTCACACTGCTGGTGTGTTGAATTTTTTGACATAGGGTGCTGGCAGATTATGGGCCTCCTATAGCTGCTGCCAGGCCCCTAATCTGCCATGGGCCCCTATATACCGCCTCCTCATGCTGCTGCCAGGTCCAGAGTCTGTCATGGGTCCCTGTACGGCCTCCCATTGCTGCTGTCTCCATCGCCACACTCTGCCATGTGCCACTTTCAGGTCTCCTCACACACTGCTGGTGTGTAGAATTTTTTGACATAGGGTGCTGGCAGATTAAGGGCCTCCCATAGCTGCTGCCAGGCCCCTAATCTGCCATAGGCCCCTATATACCGCCTCCTCATGTTGCTGCCAGGTCCAGAGTCTGTCATGGGTCCCTGTACGGCCTCCCATTGCTGCTGTCTCCATCGCCACACTCTGCCATGTGCCACTTTCAGGTCTCCTCACACACTGCTGGTGTGTAGAATTTTTTGACATAGGGTGCTGGCAGATTAAGGGCCTCCCATAGCTGCTGCCAGGCCCCTAATCTGCCATAGGCCCCTATATACCGCCTCCTCATGTTGCTGCCAGGTCCAGAGTCTGTCATGGGTCCCTGTACGGCCTCCCATTGCTGCTGTCTCCATCGCCACACTCTGCCATGTGCCACTTTCAGGTCTCCTCACACTGCTGGTGTGTTGAATTTTTTGACATAGGGTGCTGGCAGATTATGGGCCTCCTATAGCTGCTGCCAGGCCCCTAATCTGCCATGGGCCCCTATATACCGCCTCCTCATGCTGCTGCCAGGTCCAGAGTCTGTCATGGGTCCCTGTACGGCCTCCCATTGCTGCTGTCTCCATCGCTACACTCTGCCATGTGCCACTTTCAGGTCTCCTCACACACTGCTGGTGTGTAGAATTTTTTGACATAGGGTGCTGGCAGATTAAGGGCCTCCCATAGCTGCTGCCAGGCCCCTAATCTGCCATAGGCCCCTATATACCGCCTCCTCATGTTGCTGCCAGGTCCAGAGTCTGTCATGGGTCCCTGTACGGCCTCCCATTGCTGCTGTCTCCATCGCCACACTCTGCCATGTGCCACTTTCAGGTCTCCTCACACACTGCTGGTGTGTAGAATTTTTTGACATAGGGTGCTGGCAGATTAAGGGCCTCCCATAGCTGCTGCCAGGCCCCTAATCTGCCATAGGCCCCTATATACCGCCTCCTCATGTTGCTGCCAGGTCCAGAGTCTGTCATGGGTCCCTGTACGGCCTCCCATTGCTGCTGTCTCCATCGCCACACTCTGCCATGTGCCACTTTCAGGTCTCCTCACACACTGCTGGTGTGTAGAATTTTTTGACATAGGGTGCTGGCAGATTAAGGGCCTCCCATAGCTGCTGCCAGGCCCCTAATCTGCCATAGGCCCCTATATACCGCCTCCTCATGTTGCTGCCAGGTCCAGAGTCTGTCATGGGTCCCTGTACGGCCTCCCATTGCTGCTGTCTCCATCGCCACACTCTGCCATGTGCCACTTTCAGGTCTCCTCACACACTGCTGGTGTGTAGAATTTTTTGACATAGGGTGCTGGCAGATTAAGGGCCTCCCATAGCTGCTGCCAGGCCCCTAATCTGCCATAGGCCCCTATATACCGCCTCCTCATGCTGCTGCCAGGTCCAGAGTCTGTCATGGGTCCCTGTACGGCCTCCCATTGCTGCTGTCTCCATCGCCACACTCTGCCATGTGCCACTTTCAGGTCTCCTCACACACTGCTGGTGTGTTGAATTTTTTGACATAGGGTGCTGGCAGATTATGGGCCTCCTATAGCTGCTGCCAGGCCCCTAATCTGCCATAGGCCCCTATATACCGCTTCCTCATGCTGCTGCCAGGTCCAGAGTCTCTCATGCCATGTGCCACTTTCAGGTCTCCTCACACTG
This sequence comes from Staurois parvus, assembly GCF_062004578.1. Lineage (NCBI taxonomy): Eukaryota > Metazoa > Chordata > Amphibia > Anura > Ranidae > Staurois > Staurois parvus. The sequence continues at coordinate 4,270,770 of NW_028318271.1, read as the reverse complement.
CTGGTGTGTAGAATTTTTTTGACATAGGGTGCTGGCAGATTATGGGCCTCCTATAGCTGCTGCCAGGCCCCTAATCTGCCATAGGCCCCTATATACCGCCTCCTCATGCTGCTGCCAGGTCCAGAGTCTGTCATGGGTCCCTGTACGGCCTCCCATTGCTGCTGTCTCCATCGCCACACTCTGCCATGTGCCACTTTCAGGTCTCCTCACACACTGCTGGTGTGTAGAATTTTTTGACATAGGGTGCTGGCAGATTACGGGCCTCCCATAGCTGCTGCCAGGCCCCTAATCTGCCATGGGCCCCTATACCGACTCCTCATGCTGTGACGTTGCAACAAGGTGGAATTCAACCCTACATATGTTAGACCGCCTTTACGAACAGCAAAAGGCCATCACAGATTTCCTGATGTTAAAAGCGGATAAAGGTATTCCCTGTGTAACTTAGATGTCAGCCATTGGCAGCTCATGCGTGACACCTGCGCTTGCTCAGGCCCTTTGAGGAGGCCACGCTATTCGTGAGTCGGCAGGACTATGGGATGAACGACGTCATTCCTCTGTTGCACGTCCTGGAACAAATGCTGTTAACAATGGCTGGTCAGGGTGCGGTAGACGTGGCGCACAGATCTCAACGCCACATGACCCCTGTGGGGGCAGGACAGGAAGAAGAGGAGGAGGTAGAGGAGGACATTGGTGCTCAGGAATTATTGAGTGAAATGGGTGGTTTTTCCACTCAGCGGACAGGAGTGGAGGAGCAGGAGCATCTGGTAGAGGAGGAGGAGGAGGAGGAGACAGAGGACCCAGACGCACCGTGGCAGTATGCTGTGGAGATGGAGGCAGGGAGTCCCTCGCATTCCTTGGCACAAATGGCCCATAGCATGCTCGGTTGCTTGCGTAGCGACAGCCGAATAATAACCATCAGACAGAGGGATGACTTTTGGCTGTCCACCTTGTTGGACCCTCGCTACCGTTCCAAAATGGTGGCCTTTTTCACACCTGCTGAGAGGGAGGCCAAAATAACGTACTATAAAAACCACCTATGTAGTCAGCTGGTCTCTGCCTGTCTGCGCCAACGTCCATCCTCAGACACTGTGGGCCCTGTGCGCTCGCGTTCCGCTGCGATGGCAGCAGGGGAGGGGTGGGGTGGTAGGAGCAGTGGCAGCTCCACCAGCAGCGGCTGCCTCAGTCTGCAGTCGATGATGAGTAGCTTTCTTCACCAGCGCAGTGAGGAAACTACTAACCAGCCGCAGCAGCAGCAGCAGCAGCAGCATCAGGTGGACCTGGAGCAGGACCTCAAACAACAGGCTTAGGCCTACTTGGACAGCACCCTGCCAACCGAGGTAGACAATCCCCTTGACTACTGGGCAACGAAACTTGACCTTTGGCCCCAACTAGCTGAATTTGCCCTTGAAAGGCTGTCATGCCCGGCCAGTAGCGTGGCATCGGAGCGCGTGTTTAGTGCGGCAGGAGGTATTGCAACTCCGCGGAGGACACGACTGTCCACCCAAAGTGTGGAGAGACTGACGTTTGTGAAAATGAATCAGGCGTGGATTAGTCTGGATTTCAAACCACCAGTTCCTGACACAACTGACTAAATCCGCCATGAATCATGCCCCAAACATGTGCCACTTTCAGGTCTCCTCACACTGCTGGTGTGTTCCATTTTTTGTCATAGGGTGCTGGCAGATTACGGGCCTCCCATAGCTGCTGCCAGGCCCCTAATCTGCCATGGGCCCCTATACCGCCTCCTCATGCTGCTGCCAAGTCCAGAGTCTCTCATGGGTCCCTGTACGGCCTCCCATTGCTGCTGTCTCCATCGCCACACTCTGCCATGTGCCACTTTCAGGTCTCCTCACACTGCTGGTGTATTCCATTTTTTGTCATAGGGTGCTGGCAGATTACGGGCTTCCCATAGCTGCTGCCAGGCCCCTAATCTGCCATGGGCCCCTATACCGCCTCCTCATGCTGCTGCCAGGTCCAGAGTGTGTCATGGGTCCCTGTACGGCCTCCCATTGCTGCTGTCTCCATCGCCACACTCTGCCATGTGCCACTTTCAGGTCTCCTCACACTGCTGGTGGGTTCCATTTTTTGTCATAGGGTGCTGGCAGATTACGGGCCTCCCATAGCTGCTGCCAGGCCCCTAATCTGCCATGGGCCCCCGTACCGACTCCTCATGCTGCTGCCAGGCCCGTAATCTGTCATGGGCCCCTGTTGTCGCTTGTTGGCATATTCCGCTCGTTCAGATGCTCCTTCTCCTGCTACTCCTCTTCACGGATTCCGTCAGCAGTCTTTCTTGGAATCCGTTTCCAAGAGACAACAGTTTGCGAGCACGCACCAGACGGTGCAGAAACTGAACGTCCTCCTGTCCAAGTTGCTGCTGCCAGGCTTGTAATCTGTCATGCACCCCTGTACCGCCTCCTCATGCTGCTGCCAGGTCCAGAGTGTGTCATGGGCCCCCGTACCGACTCCAAATGCTGCTGCCAGGCCCGTAATCTGTCATGGGCCCCTGTACCGCCTCCCCATGCTGCTGCCAGGTCCAGATTGTGTCATGGGTCCCTGTACGGCCTCCCATTGCTGCTGCCAGGCCTGTAATCTGCCATGGGCCCCCCTACCGACTCCTCATGCTGCTGCCAGGCCCGTAATCTGCCATGGGCCCCTGTACCGCCTCCTCATGCTGCTGCCAGGTCCAGAGTGTGTCATGGGTCCCTGTACGGCCTCCCATTGCTGCTGTCTCTATCGCCACACTCTGCCATGTGCCACTTTCAGGTCTCCTCACACTGCTGGTGGTTTCCATTTTTGTCATAGGGTGCTGCATGGCCTCCCATTGCTGCTGCCTCCACCGCCACACTGTGGCTCCACACTCTGGTTTTGGCCCCGTGACTGCCCAAATGAGTGAAGTGTGCGGTGATTCTAAGATCGACGGCACTCATCTGCATGTCATACTGCCTGACAGTATTATTTCTCTTCCCCAGCAGACTCCAAGGGCATTTAAATTAAAGGTACAGTGTTCTGCACTAATATTAAGTCTCTCTGAAGCCTAGAAACACCCTTTTTTAAGTTAAATTCACAGCGAATATATTCGACTCGAATCGAATTTTTTCTACGAATTCGCCGAATCAGTCGAATCGAATTTTTGAATACTTCGCTCATCTCTAATAATGAGGTTAAGAACACTTTATTTAATTTTGTAATAATCCATCTATAGACATCTTGGGTAAGATCTTAAAGTGTGATCAAAGGACTGCTTTGTAGAGGAGAAATTAGTTCAGTCCAAAGGGCTCCATGGAAGATTTAGTAGATGAATGTAAGGAACAGCTTATGAGAGACTACAGTCTCTAAACATTTTTAGAGATACACTGACTAAGCAAAAAAATCAAGTTAATGTAAATAAATTATTAAAAAAAGTTTTAGGTCCCTTTCACACTAGCAGTCCAATCGGATCCACCTGTCCGTTTTTCAGGCAGGCCCAACTGGACCCTCTATTCTCCTCTATGGACAGTCAGATGTAAGTCGATCCAGCAAAAACAAGCAACAGGGGGATTCCATTCCCCTTCGTCTGGCCAGATCAGATCTGAGGGCAGTCGGGTGTAAATGGACAGCCGATTCTTTTACATCCTCCTATAGAGGAGAGCAGACTGTGTCGGTCCTGCCTAAGCGGAGCAGACACGGACCTGTCATCTGGCAGCTCTGCTCAGCTCAGCAGGGGATCAGCGGATGGATCCCCTGCAAAACAAAACTAGATTTGGCCTGTGTGAAAGGAACATAATTCACAAAGCCAGCACACCAGGATAAGGATTATTATTTTAAAAAAAGTGCCAGCTTTTTTTCGGTGACAGACAAATGAGATCTGAAAAACTTGCAGTAGGGGGGGTGGCAAAAATGCCTCCCGCCAACAACCCCCTTAAGCTGCAATAGGCAGCAAATGGAGATGTTTATATGCCATGGGTGTGATGCTTCTTTCCCATGGCAAACTTCACCTGAAATGTAGCGATCAGTGGGCAGCAAGCCTGCTGAACACTACATATTAAGGTAAATGGGGAGGCGCCACAAATGCCCCTGTGTGCGGTGCACATAGTTGCTGTAATGTACCACCTGGCGGTACCTCTAGCAACCCACGGAATAGGATTCCCCGGAGCGCGGAGTCTAAGTCCCAGTCTGCTTTTTCACCAGGGCCTCTGATGGTGGGGATGGACTTGGAACAGGCAGAGACCAGCTCGCGGCCCCTGAGTACACCCACCCGTGGTCGAGGGTTCCGCCAGAGGTACCTGCTAGCAAAGAGCCTGACAAGAAGAGGAGGATGGGTCCGTGCGGGACGGATGGATGGCTGAGCAGAAGCATGGTCAGACAGGCCGGGTCAGTAACCGTGGGGACAGCGTGATACAAGGCAGCGGGCAAAGAATAATAGGGTCACTCGCCGAGTCAGTAACAGGGGGTCAAATCCAATGGGGAGCATCCAGAGAGAGGTCAGGCAAGCCAGGGGTCAGGGCAGGAGAAGACAGCACAGTCAGGATCAATCAGGGTCGGCAACAATCAAATGACAGATAGCAGGAGCAGGAACAAACAGATACGACCATACGGCAACCAGTGTCAGTGCAGAGCGGATTAAAATACCGCGCCCTGCACTGTCATTGGTGCCAGGCGCGTGCCCGTGGTCGCGAGTGCGCATGCGTGAGTTCCACCATCGCCGCAGCCGCCCAGGACCTAGTACCCGCATGCCAGTGCGCATCAGCACACTGCGCCTGCGCCAGGCCACACGCCGCGGTGGCTCCTGACAGTTGCAGTGCAATTATTGGCAAAAATAGGGTTAAAACAGGCGGTGAGGTGTCACATCACGTATTGAGTGCGATCTAAACACGGATAGGTCTTCAGAGGCAAGGGAGATTTAGACGCATGTTTATATCTACCCTTAAATGGTTAAAATAAAGATCTTCATTTGTTAAAACTGGAGCTTCATGCATCCTAAAAATATTCTTCTATTCATAAACAAATCAATAAGGAATATCTTGTTTTGTGCTACTGCTGACTACTACTGCTACTACACCTAACAGATGAAGCAGCCATAATTATAATAAAAAAAAATATAAATAATAAAAGTGAAAACCTTGTTTGGGTGTTCCTCAAAAGACCCGCACCCCACCTACAAATTCGATACCAGAGCTGTCCAAGCATCAGCCTTCTTAATGTGGCCCACAAAGCCCCAGCTATACACAACACTGTGTGGTGACGGTAAATGCAATTTAAAATGAACCTTCACTGACCTATGTTGCTGCTTGCACAATGGAGAAATTCATTTTAGAGAAGTTCAATATAGAAGCTGTAAAGTCAGGCCTCGCTCTGCTCTCTCCTTACTTCCTGTACACCTGCTCTGTGTTTTCATTAAACATTAGAAGTACTGTCAGCTTTCCAAATCACTGTTGGGAGGGGTAAACTGAGCTACTACTACACTTAACAAATAAAACAGCCATATCTATAATAAATAATAAATATAAATAATACAAATGAAAACCTTGTTTGGCTGTTCCCCAAAAGACCCCTGCCCCACCTACAAATCCTATACCAGGGCTGTCCAAGTGGCATCCTTCTTATTGTAGCTCACAAAGCCCCAGCTACATAGTACACAAAATACAGAGTGGTGGAGGTAAATGCAATTTAAAATAAAACCTCACTGACCTCTGTTGCTGCTGGCACAGTGGAGAAATTCAATTTATAGAAGTTCAATACAGAAACTATAAGTCAGGCCTCACTCTGCCCTTTCTTTACTTCCTGTGCATCTAATCTGTATTGCCATTAAACATTAGAAGTACTGTCAAGCTGTCAAATCACTTTTGTTATGGTAAACTGAGCTATGAAGAGAAAGTGAAAGTAAAACTGAGAAGCTTCAGCTGAAAACTTTGAGGATGAATTACTCCACGGTGGCTACAGCTACAGGGATCAATGGGATCTTGTTTAAACTTTCTTTACTGCTTGTTGAGAATAATTCAAGAATATCCATAGTTCTGCTTGACGCTCCTGTGCCATCACCTGCACCAAACCAATTAGACAACATACTTACAAAAGTGTAAATTATTTTAGTGTATCTAAAACAAAAACCATAAAGAAATACCTTGTTAGCAATACTGCTACATCATGGTGGGCTGGATGAGAGTCACTCTTTGGATTTATACTTTTTTGCCATTTGCAGAAACTTGACAAGGTTTGATCTGCATGGTGAACGATTTTCAAGCCTTCCTAGGAGAAAAATGGTGACATGTACTGTATATGTATATAAGGTAAATATTTAAAGCTGAACTGTGTAATAATCATAAACTGAAAAAAATACATATCATGTGTGTTATTACTGGAGTCTTGCTGTACTTTGTGTATTTCTTCCAGACCTGTTCAGTAATCCAGTGTGAAACTGTGAGCTTCCTGTAATAAAGACCAATGACTACTGTTTTCTCTCCTTGTGGCAAGGTGACTGGTCTTGTCCCTCCCCTCACTCTCTGCACAGGCTGTGATAGGTGGAGAGATTGAGAAGATTTCTTCTCAGACCTCAATGAGAAGTGTTGAGAAATCTCCCCAATGGCAGCACAGACTAAAAAAAAATATGTCAGAAGTTCTAACTTTTTCCCACTCTTCCAGTAATCCAGTGTGAAACTATGAGCTTCCTGTAATAAAGACTGATGACTACTGTTTTCTCTCCTCGTGGCATGGTGACTGGTCTTGTTCCTCCCCTCACTCTCTGCAGTGGCTGTTATTGGTGGAGAGATTGAGAAGATTTCTTCTCAGACCTCAGTGAGAAGTGTTGAAAAATCTCCCCCAATGGAAGCACAGACTGCAAAAGAAATATGTCAGAAGCTCTAACTTTTTCCCACCCTTCCACAACAACAACATTGATTTTCAACTTCCCTTTAAACTATTATGGTCTTGTTTAGCAGATATTCTAAAATTCTGTAAATGAGGAACCTCAGTGTCAGCCTAATTTAGTTAATTTACCTAATTTAGTTAATTAAGTTACAGTTAACTTGGCGAAAGTGCAGTAATTACAACAGCACATCCTATGAATGGGGCCCTAACTTTGCAGTAAGTATATGTGAAAATAAAATTCCTCCACCATCCCACAACCTCATGCTCTACCACTGTATCCTTTATGATCAACTATCATATTGTTCAAATGTGGACACATTACCTCTTCTTCTTCCAGTAAGATGACACGGACCACTTTTATGTGAACTGCATTACCAATGCTTGGATCATGAAACAGCCCCGCGACCTATAAGAGATAATGGGAAATTCATTTTCACCTGTGAAGATAATGATGTAGGCTAAAACAAAACCAATCTATAGCAAAATACTGAGTGCCTTTGTGTGAACTGTGATTGTTGAAATCCAGAGGCCCATACCAGTTTCATAAGAGTGGTGAAACATATATATTATCACCACACAGTTTGTATCTGCCCCAGACAGTCATAAGTCCTGGATTTATGGAATGGAATGGGCATTTGTGAAATGGATTCCAGATTGGTGGAAGCATAGCGTAGGGGGAGGATGTTCTTTTCTGGCCAATGCTCATTGAATATGCAGTGAACTGCGACATAGGCTGTTCAATAAAATAGGATGGGACAGGTTAGGACTAGTCAGTTGGGATCTATTGGGTTGGTAGCACTGGCATGAAGTTTTCCTCTCGTTCCTGATGAGTTCCCATCTTCCTACCCTATTGGCATGTGATTGTCACAGCTTTGTTGGCTGGGTTTTCCTTATCAGCAGCCAAACAGTACCTGATTGAAGCCCACAATGGATTTTGGTTGGCACAGGCTTTTAGACTATGTCATCCTGGTTGTATGTCATAGTTCATTTGAGACTGGTTATCAGATTGTAAGTCTCTTTTTTATTTGTCACTATGCTTGAATAAATACACTGTGTAAAATTATTAGAGCTGTGGATTTGCCTTTATAACCTAATCATTTCTATTGCTATAATAATGGTAAGGGGCAAGGTACCTTCATTTGATTAAACTAAACCAAACTATTTATTTATTTTTTTAGTTTTGGATATGCTTAAAAAAAATAGTTCTGTCAAGTTCACATTGCTGTCTGTGTTCCTGTTGGAGAAATTCCCCCCCGCTTGCAGTCCCTGTGACAACTTGTAACAACAAGACTAGAAATTGAGCAATTTTCACCAGGACAATACAGACAATAATAATAACCTGATAAATGTTCTAACCCTATACTGTTTATGATCCTAGTTACCTCTAATTGCAGTATTCTGCATGTTACCAGTCACTATCGCACAAGGCAACATACTGTACATTAGGTGTATTATGGTGCAATTCATTCTATCAATGTGTAGCGCCCTTTTAGTTAGCTAGGGGGAGCTCTAGTTCTACTGTTAGTAAGGAGGGCTGAGTAGCAGCCTGGGTGTGATAGCCAGGTGGGTCAAATTTAGGTCAGAAGCTGAGAGACTTGTAGAGAGATCTGGAAACAGTGGGCAGAGGTAAGGAGTGGCTGGTCTGTGCTATGATCCTGGCCAGTCCCCAACAGGAGGCTTGGCAAGGGGCCAGGACAGCCTTTAAGAGTAACTGAGCATGCTCAGCAGTAGGGGGAGTTGGAAGGGGGAGCTGGGATGCGAGTTTGGGTGGAAGAGGAAGTGAGAAGCTGGAGAGCAGGAGCTTGGGAGGCGGCCCAGATGGAGAGGCACTCACCTAAAGGCAGTGGAGCTTGGAAGAGGAAACCTCAGGACCTCGCTGGCCCCCAGAGTGAGAACCACTTGTGCAGCAGGGAAGGAGCGGCCCAGTTAGAAGGCCTGGTAGCAACCAACAACCCACTAGCTGCACAGGAGAAGAACTGAGTGAATAAACCTGCACCCCCTGGGCCAATAAGGGGAAAGGAGCATGCTGGTGGGAAACTGGATCCCCCAGTGGCAGATACTGGATCCCCTGGCCAAGGATTCACCCAGAACATCTGGATTAGGAGAATCTAGGGTCTGGGGTGGTACTACAGGAGATGCTGGTTAGCTCTCCAAAAAGAGGATTTTTGTCTAGAGACTTGTACATAGTTCCAGGAAGTTGTCCTCAGTTGCTATACCATTGGGTATCCTGTACACCACTTATCCCATCCTAGATCTAATTCCCCAAATAAAATCCAAAAAACAAGCTCAAAGGCTGGTTACTGTCTCCTGGATGCAAGTCTTAATGGAAAATGCCTGGCTGTGCAGGACTATAGGGGGACCCAAAACTTCAGCGACTCCTAAGGGGGTAGTGCTACAGATGGATGTACAATATTGCAGTGTGCTGCTAAAAAATATTGATTAGTATTAATGCAAATATATGGTGTAAATGGATCCTTAGTGAAAAAGAGACTCTCCCTTAGTTCTTGTTCCCAATGAGAAGGAATCTCCTCAATGTGGTCACAGAATGCAATGATAACCTGAAAGTACCGCAGTTCTATTCCTTCCTCAAGAGGTTAGACATAGTAACCTTAATAATATCTCCATAGCTCCCAACTGTCCTTGGTTTGAATAGGCTGTCCTTATTTTGGAACCAAATCCCTCTGTCCCTGTGAGATCCCCCTGGAGACTGGAAATCACTGTAGTAGGCACTGCTACTACAGTGATCTCTACTAGCTTTAGGCAACCACTTGGCACAGGACCCTAAAGCTAGTGGAGTTTACTGAAGTAGCGGTGTCTACTACAGTGATTTCCAGTTCACATAGGGATCAGCCAGGTATACTAATGGAAGTATGTAAAAATTGCCACATCTAAACTTCAGCTGTAATAGAAAATCAGCAGACATTTCTGAACATTCCAGCATATTCTTTTAGAACCACGTTGGTAAATTGTATTTCATACACTGAACTTACCATATTCATCACAGTGAAGATATAGGACTCCACATTCTCACTGCCGTGATATTCAATCATTTTGGTGTCAGCAACAACCAAAGTTTCCACCCATCTCTCTTTGCTGATGGATCGTGGGGAAATCCTTCTGCCTTTCATGTACTTCCTCTCCCACCTCTCCCGCTGAGCCTCTTGTTGCAGAACATACTTGTAGCTATCTGAAATAAAGTAGGATTCAGATTTATAACTCCCATTAACACAACTGAACACCAATGTATATTGAGGTCTTTCATAACTCTCATTAACACCACTGTTGTGGGGGAGGTCTTTTCTTACCGCCACTGACACCATTGTTTGGGGTCTTTAATTACTTTCACTCCAATGTTGGAGGTCTTTTATTACTTTCTTTTCATTATGTTTTATTTTATTATAGAGAGATGTACAAATACAGTGTACAGGTAGGTGCACAAAAGCTGAGGAACCAGCATGTCAACAAATATCAATTATATCAAAAGTGATACAAACAACAAGGTGTTACAAACAGCAAGGAATTATTATTAACATTTGATCAATAGAGCGAAGCATTGAGAGAAGCTGTGGCCATAGGACCAATACAGCAGGTTGACCTTAGCACCTAGCACAGCAACAATCAGTTAAGAAGGAAGGGAGGAAGGGAGGGAGGGAAGGAAGGAAGGAAGGGAGGGAGGGAAGGAAGGGAGGGAAGAAGGGAGGGAGGGAAGGAAGAAAGGGAGGGAGGGAGGGAAGAAAGGGAAGGAAGGGAGGGAGGGAAGAAAGGGAAGGAAGGGAGGGAGGGAAGGGAGGGAAAAAAGAAAAAGGAAAAAAGAAAAGGAAAAAAGAAAAGGAAAAAGAAAAGAAAGAAAGGGGGAGGAGGGTTGGAAAAGGGGAGGGGGGAGAGAAGGCGGAGGAGTAAAAAAGAACTGATGGAAGGGGGTCATTAAATACTTTCAACGACACCAATGCTGATTGGACTTTTATTACCCTACTGACACTATTAGTGGGGCACCATTCTTCCCACTAACTATTGATACAAGACCACTTATTACGCCTACTGATAACTGATACTGGGGCCTATGTACCCCCACTTACAATTGATGTAGGGACATGCTTACAATAAATACTGTAGCTCAGTAAGTGAAATGGAGAGTTCCCACTTCAGAGAATTGTTGCAGAAAAAATACAGTTTTACCAAAATCACTGCATTCACACCTAATGTTCTTCCACGTTATTATTAGATGAATATAAAGTTTTTATCATACATCACAAAATAGATACCCCAACACGATAACACAAAGCTGTTCCACTGCACATGCATTGCATGCAATACAATACAACACTAACATGTTATGATGCGCTGTGTTGCCAAAAATGGTGCATGCTCATTTTTTTTTACATTTTAGTGCATTCTCAGTTCATTCATTGGTGTGGAACTTAGATTTTTATACTCAAATGATATTAATTCAATCCAAAGCCACTGTTCCAGGTGTCTGGTTCACAAGAGCAGCCCAATCATCACCTAGCCGCCTTATTGGGATACTGCCAGTACTTTTTTGTAAATACATTAATTAGTATCCAAGTATTTCTATCTAAGGATCCAGCAATATCCAACTACTACATCAAGCATTTTTTTAAAGTGGAACTAAACCCATCAGTTTAACAGTAAAAAACCCCCCAAACAGTTACATTCCCAGCATGCCCCCAGCATCATATTTGCTTGTGCTATCAAAGAAACTGTCAAACCATCAAATGGAGAAACAGAAAAAGGGCGCACTGAACAAGGTGTATGATCCAAACAACATCTGAGTCCATACGATGGAACCCTGGATGACCAACTGGCTAACGCGTTTCGAGGACACAACCTCTTCCTCAGAGCCAGAGGTTGTGTCCTCGAAATGCCTTAGCCTGTTGGTCATCCAGGGTTCCATCGTATGGACTCAGATGTTGTTTGGATCATACACCTTGTTCAGTTTGACATGCCTGTGTTATTATGTCCATTGTGAGTATGATACCTATTTTTGTTTCTATAATAAATTATTTTAAATGATAATGCACTAGGTCGGTGCGCCCTTTTTCTGTTTCTCCATTTGTATCCAGTGTATTCGGACCACCCCAGTCTGTTGAGGGCAGCAAGCAGTGCATATTCCGGAAAATTCCAGAACATTCCTATTGGGTCTACTGAGTCCTTTCCTAGCGCAGGAGTAAAGTGTTTGTTGTGTTGGATCAAACCATCAAATATCTGTTGTCATAACTGATCACATGTGCAGCATAATGGCAGTTGCAGATCAAACAGAGGCTAAGAGGGCTTTCTTGGCTGAAAATGATAGGAGGGTTTAGTTTTACTTTAAATTGGCTGCCTTTGAGCAGTAAAAGTAATGTGCCAATTAATCGAATGCACCAAAATGCTGAGGTCTGAATGGGCCCTAAATATAGCCCTCCTCTGATGTGTATAAGCATGGTGTGCAAAGTATAAAGACTTTGTGAAAAGTTAGGAAACCCATAGCAATCAAACTGAAATCATTATCATTATTTCTATGGCTTATCTGTATACTGCACATTATAATTACACCTGTAAAATCATTACGCTTGTACATAATAAATAAGCCTGTTTCATAACTTTAACTATGATTTTATTTATATTCATTAAAAACGATACACATTAATTATCCGATCCCACAGAAAGCTGCTAATTGACTTTCCTGCCAAGCTTCTGACGTGTGTCACCGTTATGGTTTTATTATTATTCAGATTGATCGAGGAGGAGTAGAAATTTTCATCAGCAGGTAAACACTCTAGTAACATTCCCTGGTGACATCAAATGGATATTTTACAATGACAAATAGCTGATGAGCGATTTACTTGATGGGAGAAACAGGATGATATTCTGAATATAAATTTTCTATGGTTCATGACCTCAACAAGGTACAACAAATCAGTAAAAAATCCACAGCGGATAAATATATTTTTTCCTGTGTATTTACCATAATGTCCTTTTACCAATGTTTTTCTTTCTTTTTGTAAAGAAAAAGAATATTGAACCTTTAATTCCAAACACCATTCATAGTGTAGCACTACCTCCTTAGGAGTCGTTAGAGATGTGGGCCCCCCTATAGTCCTGCACAGCCAGGCAACACACATTTCCTCCACTCAGTCTTGCATTAGGAGACAGTAACCAGTCCTTGAACTTGTTTTTTTGGAGTTTTATTAAGATAATTGAACTTGGATGGGGTAAGGGGTGTATGGGATACCCAAGGGTAATGGCAACTGAAGACAAACTCCTTAGCAACTATATACAAGTCTTTACAGCAAACAGTCTCTTGAGGATGCTAGCCAGCATCTCCTATAGTACCACCCCAGACCCCAGATGAATTATCTCCTCATCCAGCTGTACTAGGTGTTTCCCTGGGAAGGGGATCCAGTGCCTACCACTGCAATGTGAACAGTGCTGGTTAAAAAGCTAATCCAGTTTCCCACCAGAGTGCCTCTTTCCCCTTACTGGCCCAGGGGATGCAGGTTTACTCACTTAGTCCTTTCTCCTGTGCTGCTGATGGGTTGGTGGCTGCTGCCAGGCCTTCTAGCTGGGCCGCTCCTCCCTGCTGCATGGGTGGTCCTCACTCTGGGGGCTGATGAAGTCCTGAGCTTTCCCCTTTCCAAGCTCTACTGCCTGTAAGTGAGCTCCTCTCCATCTGGGCCACCTCCCAGGTCCCTGCTATCCAGCCTCACTTCCTCATCTTTCACCCAAACTTTCCCCTCTGCTGGGCAGGCTCAATTACTCTTAAGTGCTGTCCTGGCCCCTTGACAAGCCTACTGTTGGGGATTGGCCAGGATTCCTTAAGAGTACAGACTAGCCACTCCTTACCTCCACCCACTGCTTCCACTTCTCCTTTGAAAGGGCAACCAAATGGCCCCTGCCTACAGGGTGGCAATGGGAGGAGCCAATCACATGTAATGTAAGCACATGTGATGACAGGGAACAAGCTAAGTCATCAGTGTATTTTTGCTCCTTTATTGCCCAACAAGCAAGCTCTAGGTGGAGAGGTGACATTACTGTTTCTTAAACCTAACAGAAAAATTGGTAGCATGATCTTGGCTGTGCTGTATGGCAAATGGGTATGACTCACAAGTTGCAAATCATATTATCTATTACATGTTTCTCTCCAATGTGCCACGCTAGCACTGACTGCAACATCCCTCAAAAATTCTCCAGTTCCAAATGTCTACATACCACAATCCACTGTCCAGGCCATGGCAGACCTATAAGTTTAGATGTTTTCACATATATGGAAAGGGTTGTCTTAACTAAAGGATTATTCAACCTTGGTCCTTCTACTAACCCTTAAATAATAACATGGTCTGCGTGACATGGGTTTAAATGGCCACAACAGCCATTTCATCTACAAGATGAAATACCATCACATTAACATAAAAACAAACAATAAACAATGTTGGCAATCAACTAGAATCACCCATGTCCTCCTCCGTGCCCCAACTGGCTTGAAGACATTACGAACTCACACGTTGTTAGTTTTCCCCCACAAGGGACATAGCTCCTGGGAGAACCACCAATAACTGACCAAGTGGAATTGCCATATGCCTACCTCCCCACAATTCTCGACTTGCAATTCTATGCGGTGCGTGAGGAAATGTTCTTTTCATCCAAACTCTCCGGAATGAATACCCAGCATCTTTCACATGAACAACTTTGCAGCTCCACCCTGCCCATCTGACTTTCAGCCTTACATCCCTTCCACATTGAACTCACATTTCTTTAACCCTTTTCTGACCTGTTCCTCTCCTTGGTTATGCAGGCCCTTCCTCTATTTGCTCTTCTCTGAGTTTTACTATACATAGGTAACAGTGACTCTGGGCACAGGCTTTTTGGAAGGGCTCCAGACAGCGGCACATTGTAGAGCAGGCTTTCTCAACCTGAAGTTCCTCCAGAGGTTGCTAGGGGTTCCTCAAATCAGTGACAGATTGATCTCCCACCTACAATGAACATTGACAACAGGGTGACATTTCCCACTGACATCCAATGTAACAGGTCACTCCTACACTGATCAGTGTAAAAGGAGCTTTTCTCCATTGACCTGCTACAGTATGTGAGGGGGCATTTTTCTATAGATCACCAATGTAAGGGGATGTTAGAACTTCCACAGTTTGTGTTTGTTTAAACACTTTAAAACCGGGCCGATTCTGACATTTCTCACATACTGTATATGTTAAAATCTGCATATTTTTACTAGAAAATTACTTAGAACCCCAAACATTACATATTTTTTGAAAGCAGAGACCTTGGAGAATAAAATATTAGTTGCAATTTTTTTTATGTCACATGATATATGAACAGTCATTTTTAAATTTCAAATGTTCAGAAAAAAATACACTTTACCAAATTTTAGTGCACACAGATACAATATTTTTGTAAAATATACAGTACAAGATGATATTATACCCAATTTTTTTGTAAAATATACAGTACAAGATGATATTATAGTGAGTAAATAGATATCTAACTTGTCATGTGAATTTAAAATTGCACACGCCCATGGAATGGCGACAAACAACGGTACCTAAAAATCTCCTCAGGTGACCCTTTAAAAGCCTTTACAAGTTACCAGTTTAGAGTTACGCAGGAGGTCTAGTGCTAGAATTATTACTGTCACTCTAACATGATACCTCACAAGTGTGGTGCGATCACCGTTTACATATACGTGTAAATGCATATATATATGCAGATATAAATAATTGCTGTAGCTCATGGTATGGTAGGTTTAAAGCTGCACTCCAGGTGAATAGCTAAATACACAGATTAGATAGATACACAGATAAAATACATATAAGGGTGCTGTTTTACCTTCAAATTATTTGCATTTTTGCACATCAAGTCCTGAGATTTACACAGCTCTGCCACACAGCACATCTCTGTGCGGAAGAGGAGACCTGATTTTCTCTACTTCAGGGAAATAACACTTAGGGCTCCTTGACACCATCACACATTGGTGTCACGTTGTATCGCTAATTCTAAATGACACCCAACATCATCTTGACAACAGAAGAGCATTGTAGCTCACCATAACGCTTGGTAACACATTACAATCTATATGCACCTTTTTGGAGCGTTTTGGTGCCCATTCAAATTAATGCAACATCACAACAGTGTGCAGGGCTCTATACAGGTTTTGTCCTTCCCCTAGCCTGTGATTGGACAGTACAAGGAAAAGCAAGAGACTAATGCTATTTCACTTTGTTCTCTCTCCTCCTATCATCATGCCCTTTCTTAACACGTGAACATTTCACCACACCTGGTGACTGTATTCCCGGGGAATTATGTTGGTTTAAAAATATATTACAAATATACAGGGGTTAGACAAAAAAATGGAAACACTACACGATTTGCAGGTGTGAAAGTGATGACATGTTTCACGTTGAAAGCTTAAGTGATGTAACATTCTTTTGTTTCCGCTATGTGATGAGACACCTAGCTAACAACCTCACTTTCGACATTCACTGCGTGCTCTGCTAGTAATACAGAGTAATGTCAGAGCTTACTGAGCTTCAAAGAGGGCAAATTGTTGGTGTCCGCTTAGCTGGTGCCTCTGTGACTGAAGTTGCCAATTTATTTGCCATGTCACGAGGTATAGTATCAAAGGTTATGACGGCATAAACAGTATCCAGGAAAACGTTGTCTGATAAGCATAAGCGCGGACAACATGATCAAATGACCGAAAGAGCCAAAAGGACATTGCGCAGGATTGTGACCCAGTAAACAACTGCTGCAAAAGTGACTGCAAAGCTCAATCTCAGTCTTTACGGGACCCATCATGATCTCCACCTGCCAATTTGGCTCTGCTTTCTGCCTTGTACTTCTACTGCCACCAACTTGGCTTGTATCCTCAATGCTGTTTCTGCTTCCTGTTTTGGTAATTCACTGCCCAGTAGTTGCCAACCTAGGTTTGTGTCTTTGGTACATTCCTATAACTTGCCCTGGTGCCTCAGTGTTCCTGCATCTGGTTCATGAGCAGTCTATAGTCATCTTGTAGGTGGGGTTGATGTCTTTTTATTCTTTGGGCTTCCCTGTAGTATGAAGTAGCTCCCACTAGGATTTAAGGGACAGAAGGGGCTAGAGATGAGATTCTGAGTCTGGAGGGAGACATTACTCAAGGAACATGTAGGAGCTGGAATGTAGTGATGGAGCCTTTGGGGCATCCAGCTTGAGGCTACAGGCATTAGGCCTAATAATATGAGGGTAGGAGGGTAAACTTTACATAGAGGATCTTGTTACTGATGTGTGAGCTTGGCAAAACTCCCATCCTACACCCTAGCTGGGAACAGTTGTCTTCTCTTATACTAACTCTTATATGGGACTTATTACTAACAATATGGACTGAGGAATTGCTTAGTTACAATCTGCTATTAAACCAGTTATGTGGGCTGTTAATGTTGCATCTCAGTAAAGCAACTTATCATGGAAGGATTTATGTCTCCATGTGATGTGGCTAAAGTTTTATATGTAGCATCCTTCTAGACAGGTGCTAGGATTAGTAAGGTTTAGTTGTGTTTTTATAGGGTAACGCATATTCAACTCACTGTACTCAGTGAGCTGTAATCATATAGCTAGGTCTGCTCAGTGTGCTCTGCTGCTACTATGATGCCTGTAGCTCCCTCTACCTTCCAGAAGCCAGTAGAACGTTCTGGAACATAGGTGTGGAGCTATGCACATAGTAGCATGAATATTGATACAGCCCCAGCCAAACCCAGGGAGCCTGGCCCTGAGGCATGCTGGGTTACATTACATATTCAGAAAGCACAATGAGCTCTTTTCTGCCGAGGATTGATCCAGCTTGGGAGAGGGCATGTTGCCCTCTCAGGCATCTGCTGAGACCTAAGTTCTACTGAAGCTGACAGAGTGGGGACGTTTACTGGGGATCTGGTCTGGTATCACAGAGGAAAGCTGCTATATATTCTCGGGCCCTTCAGGTGCTAGAAAGTCAGCTGTGGGTCCAGGCTAAAGGGGTCACCAGCTGGTGTCCCAAAGAGCTTTGTCCATTTAACCCTTTTAGTGCCAAGAACTCTGCTCAACTTGCTACTACTTTGCTACTATTGCCCTGAAGATTAGATAAGGTCCTCAAGTGTACAAATTTTCTAGATTTTAGAGTATCCTACTCATCTCCCTAATCCCTATCCAAGTTCCTGAACAGAAAAAATAAAAACAACAAAACAACACCCCTAGACTGGTCATTAAAGGAAATGAGCGAATATGCTGTGTCCCTGGCTGCCGGGTGAGAATAGTGGGGAAGTCTGTACAATATTCCTGTGGCTCTTATTGGAGTATCGCTACATTTGTATATCAAGTGTATGAAATTCTGCAGGCAGCCTGTTTGGGCAAGATATTCTACCAGTGGGCAGTGGTGAGGAAACCACTTAAAGAGAACCTTCACCCTAAAGGTCATGTCGTGTTTCCTGCCTCCTACCCCTTCTTCTCTTACAAATGGACATAATTAAAAAAAAAACAAAAACAAATGTCATTTATTTGTGTGCCTCAGTGAGACTTACGTTTTTTCTCCCCATCCCCTGCATGTGCACAGATGTGCTGCAAAGCTTTGGGACCTGAGTGAGCCTTGCAGCATAGCTGTGCACACGTGGGTTTCTCCAACCATCTCCACATGTGCGGGGTTTCCTGTGCATGTGCAAGATTGCTATTGGGGAAGTCCCAAAAATCAGCCATTCTTTGAGCATGCACAATGCGAAATCACAACCTGAAGGCTAGGCAGAACACTTAGACACATCTGCCCTTGCACCATAATGGTGGCATCGAGGGGAGGGGCAAAGCTGCCTGAGGGACGGACTGAAGATCTACTTTAATTATTTACAGCCAATACCTGCAAAGAGAAGAAAGTAGCTGGCCCTGTGTCAGGAGTAGTGGTCATGTCATTAGAGGAGCAATTAGTCTGGGATGGTAAACAGCAGTCTTCCCTTATCCCACCTCCCTTGTCACTGAGCTGTGTATTATGGACCTCTGTGAGGATGCAATTCACTGAACCATTAACCTGGAACCACATGTGAAAGCTTAGGGCTGCAAATGGAAGCAGAGCAGTGTGGTAGAACTGTTGGGGCAACATATCCTCTGGATATTGTCCCTGCACAGCTATAGGCCCTGGCCTCCTGGATGAGTGAACTGGCTTAACAACTCCAGTACCAGAAGGCATAGCAACTCTTAAAATTTGGACCACTTACTCAACAGGTCCAGTACTGCAGGCAACAGCAGTACTTGTGCTACTCCATGCTGGACAGCAGCTGCAAGAGCAATCCCCTTATCATCTTGGTCTCCACCAGGTACAAGACACATAGTGAGAAAGCTCATAAATTAATTCTACATGGCTCACTGAAGCTCATTTTAGCTATGCTGGAAGCAAATTTTGCCTGAGTGAAATTTAACATTTTGCCAGAGGTCAGATTTGTAAGTTTGCTTGCAAAATATTTTTTTCCCAAATCACTGTTCCATATATATATATATATATATATATATATATAAATATGTGTGGAATCATTTATTTTTAGCAATGAGTTTTTGTAACCAATAGAAAAATTTGCTTTAAACACTTGCTAAATGCCGTACAGCCCATCAAAAAGTGGTTACACCAAGCTCATGGCTGCAGCTGCAGCCATGATCTTGGTATCGTCTTTTTTTACAGATGTTGATTGGTGTTTATTACATCCACCACTCACAATGGTTCCAGTTGTAGCACCCTCCTAGGTAGCTAGGGGAAGCTAGACCCCAATTGTTAGGGCTGAGTAGCAGCCATGGAGTATGTCAGGACTTGTGTCGTCACCTGGGTCAATCTACCTGTGATCTGCTATCCTCTGCAAAGTTTGCCTCTCATGCTTTTTTGCCTGTTGCCCAGCTTGGTGGTTCTGTGTCTGATGCTCAGCCAGAAGATCCTGTTCCTGATACCCAGCCTGAGGGTCCTGTTCCTGATGCCCAGCCAGAGGGTTCTGATGCCCACCCTGAGAGTCTTTGTCTTGTTTCTGATGCCCAACCCAAGGGTCTTTGTCTTGTTCCTGATACCCAGCCTTGTGCTCCTGTTCTTGATGCCCAGCCGGAAGGTCCTGTCTCTGATGCCCAACCAGAGGGTCCCATGTCCAATGACCCACCTGCCTCTGACAGTCTTGCGTCCAACAACCTGCTTGCCTCTGAAGGTCCCATGCTTGATGATCTGTCTGCCCCTGGTGGTCCTGTGCCCAACAGCCTGACTGCCTCTGACGGTCCTGAACCTGATGTTCCACCTGACCGTACTTATCCTCTGCCTGCTGCGCAGCTTGACGGTGCTCTGCCTGCTGCCCTGCCTGACGGTGCTCTGCCTGCTACCCAGCTTGATGGTGCTCTGCCTGCTGCCCAGCCTGACGGTCCTCTGCCTGCTGCCCAGCCCACCTCTGATGCTCCTCTGTCTGCTGCCCAGCCCACCTCTGATGCTCCTCTGCCTGCTGTCCAGCCCGCCTCTAATGGTTTGGTGCTTGCTGCCCATATGGTCTTCAGTACCAGGGTCTTATTCACTGTTGGGTATAATTTTGCTTCACCTCCAAGTTTTTTGCATGTCTGACATGGGCTACCCATTCAGTCTAAGATCCCAATTGCTGCCTCTCCTGAGTCCCACTTGTGGCCATTTGTTTCTGTTGCGCCAAGGCCTTATAGTCCAGATACCCACTTTGGAAGTAAGAGCTGCATTCTCCTGTTCAGCCCCAGTAATAGAGGTCTTCTTGGAAAGGCCAGAGTTCCATTTAAGACTTGTCCTGACCTAGATGGTACCTCTGCAATCCCATTTGCATTAGCGAATACTTGGTTGGTGACCACTGCCTTGGGAAGACCTGCAGTTTCTGGCAACCAAGATGTTGAAGGTCCAGTTGTGATGGGACACTCTGGCATCAGGGTAACTGTATGGACCAGGGATACTGGTGTTGGGCCTTCAGCTGGCCTTTGGGGTCCCAGTGTTGGGACATATGCTGCATTTGGGATGTGCACGTTTCAGATGTTGCACCTCTTTAGGGATCTGACCTGTGGGGAACCCGGACAGCTTTTAGACTCCTGTGGCAGGGTAACCAATCAGCTTCCAGACCCTGGCGGTGGGGTGCATGATCAGCTACTAGACTCAGGTGGCACGCCATACAGTGGGTTAAAAGACTCTGGCCTGAAAAGTTTGAGAGAGTCTTCAGACACTAAAGGGAAACCTTATTTGAGTTATCCTGCACCCACACGGACTTTCAGGTAAAAGGCAGAATGGAACATCTGGAGGCCACTCCTCAAGGGGGGGGAACTGTTAGGACTTGTGTCATCCCCTGGGTCACCTGCTGGTGGCACTGTGGTTCACAGAGTCATGGGGTGCAGTTCCTGTGGTCACCAGCGTGTGTCTTCCAGCAGTTGGGCTGTCCAAGTAATTAGGCTGCACCTGACATGGGCTGCTGGGAAGTATATAAGCCTGTACATAACTGAGGTTCAGTGCTTCAATATTCTTCCTGCAAGCTGTGTCCCTGCCTTTGTTCTTGAGCTTTTTTCCTGTACCGGCACCTGATCCTACGACCTGTTCCTGTGACCTGCTCCCCATTCCCTGCATCTAGCTCTCCCAGTACCTATCTTTTCTTGTTTTAGTCTTAGTCTTGTCTTAGTCCTGACCTTGCCCTGCTTGTGTGTGATCCCTCCATTTGTATATAGTTAGTTAGGTTATCGTTTGGTTTGCTGCACTTTCACGTTTATTGGTCACGGCATATTGTTATGGTTTATCAGTGTTGATGTTGGTTTTGTAAGAGTGATATTCATGTTAATAAACTTAATTTAGCCTTACTCAGCCTGCTTCCTGATTTCCTAAGGTACAGCCCACTGGTCTGGTCATCCTTGCCGAATGACTGTGGTATCCCTCACAGAGTAATAGCTAGCAGGGGTTCAAAATTGGCTCTGCAGACCAGCCCCTCTGGAATTTCCCGCTGCTCTAGAATTTTGGAGAAAGATCTAGAAGCAGTGGGTGGATCTGAGGTGTGGCTAGTTTGAACTCTTAGAGCAGTGGTTCTCAACCTTTCTAATGCCGCGACCCCTTAATACAGTTCCTCATGTTGTGGTGACCCCCAACCATAAAATTATTTTCGTTGCTACTTCATAACTGTAATTTCGAAGTGGGAGGAGTAGTGCCACGTCATTGGTGTCAGTGGGAGGAATAGTGTCCCATCACTGATGTCAATGGGAAGAATAGTACCCCATCATTGGTATCAGTGGTAGGAATAGTGCCCCATCCTTGGTGTCAGTGGTAGGAATAGTGCCCCATCATTGGTGTCAGTGGGAGGAATAGTGCCCCATCATAGGTGTCAGTGGGGGGAATAGTGCCCCATCATTGGTGTCAGTGGGAGGAATAGTGCCCCATCATTGGTGTCAGTGGGAGGAATAGTGCCCCATCATTGGTGTCAGTGGGAGGAATAGCGCCCCATCATTGGTGTCAGTGGGAGGAATAGCGCCCCATCATTGGTGTCAGTGGGAGGAATAGCGCCCCATCATTGGTGTCAGTGGGAGGAATAGTGCCCCATCATTGGTGTCAGTGGGAGGAATAGTGCCCCATCATTGGTGTCAGTGGGAGGAAAAGTGCCCCATCACTTGTATCAGTGGGAGGAATAGTGCCCCATCACTTGTATCAGTGGGAGGAATAGTGCCCCAACACTGGTGTCAGTGGGAGGAATAGTGCCCCATCATTGGTATCAGTGGGAGGAATAGTGCCCCATCATTGGTGTCAGTGGGAGGAATAGTGTCCCATCATTGGTGTCAGTGGGAGGAATAGTGCCCCATCATAGGTGTCAGTGGGGGGAATAGTGTCCCATCATTGGTGTCAGTGGGAGTAATAGTGACCCATCATTGGTGTCAGTGGGGGGAATAGTGCCCCATCATAGGTGTTAGTGGGGGGAATAGTGCCCCATCATTGGTGTCAGTGGGAGTAATAGTGCCCCATCATTGGTGTCAGTGGGGGGAATAGTGCCCCATCATTGGTGTCAGTGGGGGGAATAGTGCCCCATCATTGGTGTCAGTGGGAGGAATAGTGCCCCATCACTGGTGTCAGTGGGAGGAATAGTGTCCCATCACTGATGTCAGTGGGAGGAAAAGTGTCCCATCACTGGTGTCAGTGGGAGGAATAGTGCCCCAACACTGGTGTCAGTGGGAGGAATAGTGCCCCATCATTGGTATCAGTGGGAGGAATAGTGCCCCATCATTGGTGTCAGTGGGAGGAATAGTGCCCCCATCATTGGTGTCAGTGGGAGGAATAGTGCCCCATCATTGGTATCAGTGGGAGGAATAGTGCCCCATCATTGGTATCAGGGGGAGCAATAGTGCCCCAACATTGGTGTCAGTGGGAGGAATAGTGCCCCATCGTTGGTATCAGTGGGAGGAATAGTGCCCCATTGTTGGTGTCAGTGGGGGGAGGAATAGTGCCCCATCGTTAGTGTCAGTGGGGGGAGGAATAGTGCCCCCATCATTGGTGTCAGTGGGAGGAATAGTGCCCCATCATTGGTGTCAGTGGGAGGAATAGTGCCCCATCATTGGTGTCAGTGGGAGGAATAGTGCCCCATCATTGGTATCAGGGGGAGCAATAGTGCCCCAACATTGGTGTCAGTGGGAGGAATAGTGCCCCATCGTTGGTGTCAGTGGGGGGAGGAATAGTGCCCCCATCATTGGTGTCAGTGGGAGGAATAGTGCCCCATCATTGGTGTCAGTGGGAGGAATAGTGCCCCATCATTGGTATCAGGGGGAGCAATAGTGCCCCAACATTGGTGTCAGTGGGAGGAATAGTGCCCCAACATTGGTATCAGTGGGAGGAATAGTGCACCATCGTTGGTATCAGTGGGAGGAATAGTGCCCCATCGTTGGTGTCAGTGGGGGGAGGAATAGTGCCCCATCGTTGGTGTCAGTGGGGGGAGGAATAGTGCCCCATCGTTGGTGTCAGTGAGGGAAGGAATAGTGCCCCATCATTGGTATTAGTGACACCAATGATGGGGCACTATTCCTCCCACTGACACCAATGATACTTACCTTGCTGACCCCTGCTCCAGCCTGGGCTCGCTCGCTCCCTCCCTCTCCCATGGTACAGACACTTACCGGTCAGACGTCTTCCTTCTCCGGCCGCTCTCCTCCTCTTCACTCGCTTGATCTTCGCGGTGCCGCTCGGCTCCTCCTCTCCAAGCTCCACCTCCTCGCCGGTGATTGGCCGCCTGTGTGCCTCTCCTGAGCTACAGTTCCGGCGGCCAATCACCGGCGAGGATTGATCCCGGGGGTGTGTCCAGATGACAGGGACAGCATGTCATCCCGCCCACACCTGGAGACAGACAGAGGAGCGGTGTCTCGGTTCCTAAGGCCATCGGAATATGTGTTTTCCGATGGTCTTAGGCGACCCCTGTGAAAGTGTCGTTCGACCCCCAAAGGGGTCGCGACCCCCAGGTTGAGAACCGCTGTCTTAGAGGATCCTGGCCAATCCCCAACAGCAGGCTTGGCAAGGGGTCAGCACAACCTTTAATAGTATCTGAGCCTGCTCAGCAGCAGGAGAGTTCAGGTGGAAGAGAGAGAGAGATGTAAGAGGCTGGAGGCAGGAGTCTGTGAGGGGGCCCAGATGGAGAGGGGCTCACCTGCAGGAAGAGGAATGCTGAAAACGTGGGACTTCACTGGCCCCCTGAGAAAGGACCACCTGTGCGGCAGGGAAGATTTTTACGCAGGACTGTTCACACTGTAGTGGCAGGCACTGGATCCCCTGCTCAAGGATTCACCCAGAGCTGCGGAACTGAGGAGGATGTGAGGTGGTACATAAGGAGAGGCTGGCTAGCTCTCCAGAAGAGGAAAAGACTTGCTGTAAAGACTTGTAAATGGTTTGTCCTCAGTTCTAGTTCTATTGGAAATCCTGTACACCCCTTACCCTATCCAAGCTTTATCATCCCCTAATAAAACATCAAAACAAGCTCAAGGACTGGTCATTGACTCATGGCTGCAAGGCTGAATGGAAAATGTGTGTTGCCTGGCTGTGTAGGACTATAGGGGGACCCAACTCTATTGCAACTTCTAAGGGGGTAGTGCTACACAGTGCTCTTCTGTTTCACCAGTTATCCTGAGAATACAGTAAACAGCTGGAATGTCATTTTCCATTTCAGAGCTGTCATTCCCTGACTGTTACAGCCAAGGAAGCAGCTACTCAAGCACAATCTGTGCTTGTTTAGCTGCTTCAGAGGGCAAGGGAGGCATTGGGGATCTAATAGATCTCTGATGTCTGCATAAAGAGTACCTGTAACCTGCTCAAAACTATCACATAAGGGACTTGTTAGCCCTCTCATGATATCAATAAAGTTAAATAGAGAAAAAAAAAGAAGTGTAAAAAAATAATAAAATAAATAAAAATTGTTTAAAAAATGAAAAGCACTCCTGCACATATATGCAAATACAAATGTATGTTTAGGTCCCGCATGTGTATGTAAACAGCGATTGTCAAACATGTACGGTATCGACATGAACATCAGAGTGGGAGCAATAATGCTAGGTCCATCATTCATGATAGTTTGTTGCCATTTCTTTGGTGCATGCAATTTTGAGTCTTGACATGTTGTCTTCTTTTTATTTTACCAAAATATGGGTATTATATTATGTTGGCATACACTAACATTTATTTTAGTGTATTTTTTCCTGAAAATCTGGATTGAAGAAAGATCTTCACATTTAACAGTTTTTATTGAGTTTTTTCACACATCAGGCACTGTGATGATCATCAATGACTAGTGTTATGCAACACTACATAACTTAAAACTAATTTTCAGAGATGTTCAGTAGCTTAATCCCCATCAGTAAATATTCTAACCACTGAGTAAAATGAATACAACTTCTTAACACCATGTCAACACGGACACACTTTAGAAATCAGTTTATATACCTGAAAATTATATCAAACAACAAATGTTAGTGGAAATCAGTAAAAGTAATTAAAATATATGGTGCAATTCGCAGAGGCCAACAATTCATTTTAAAGTGACACAATTATAATTAAATGTAGTTTGCTTGGTGTCTCTTCTCGTTTCAGCTGTGAAAACTGTTTTTTCATGGTTTAATTTAAATAAAACTTCAAAAGGAGAAAAAAGCAATAATCGGATCATGTACATAAGGTTAGAGGAATATTATGCTATGGGCAATAGTTTTTTTTAGTTCTAGAGAACTGCATACTTTGAGCAAAATGGTAATGATGTGGAATCAAACCACAGCAATCAAAAGGTAAATTAAGAAACTGCGGAACTGAATGGCTTGGAGTTTATGAAAACTTTGGGGAAATCATTTCTACAGCTGTACTTGTGGAGTCCAATATTGCTTGTTTGATTAAATTCTTTGTATATGAGCACAGAGTGATCAAAATGGTCCAAGTGTGGCTAAAACATTACAGTGCACGTGTTGTTTTTAAGGTAGAATCCTGCAGATATATTTAATTTTAGTTAATATTATGACTGTAGGGCAGTGACAACAAACTAAAGTTTTGCTGTGTTTGCACACCAATAAATAAAGTATCTTTTATATATATATATATATATATATATACTGTATATATACACACACATACACACTGCATATACACTCACTTCATTAGATACACCTGTTCAATTGTTTGGTAACACAAACTGCTAATCAGCCAATCACATGGTAGCAATTCAATGCATTTAGGTGTGGTGAACATGACTTGCTGAAGTTTAAACCGGGTATCGGAAAGGCGATTTAAGTGACTTTGAACGTGGCATGGTTGTTGGTGCCAGACGGGCTGGTCTGAGTTTTTCAAGAACTGCTGATCTACTGGGATTTTCACGCACAACCATCTCTAAGATTTATAGAGAATGGTCCGAAAAAGAGAAAATATCCAGTGAGCGGCAGTTCTGTGGATGAAAATGCCTTGTTGATGTCAGAGGTCAGAGGAAAATGGAGAGACTGGTTTGAGATGATAGAAAGCCAACAGTGTCTCATATCAGTATGGACCAGTATCTCTGAAGAATGTTTCCAACACCTTGTTGAATCTATGCCACAAAGTATTAATTCTGAGTGACAAAGGACTGCAGAACTAAGTACACTCCTGAGCCCCACAGAAAGAGTATGGCCAAAAGAGCTTTGGCCATTCTTCTCCTTTTAAGCTTTAGGGTCTAGGGATGTTGGAAGCTGGCAGATCTCCCGTCTTGGGAGGAACCCTTGAAGATACTGGCTTCTGTACAGTGCCACTTTGAGCCTATGATGAGTAGGAAAGCACTGCAGGAACCTTTCCATATTGTTTACCATAGATATATAGATAGGAAGACCAAAGACCAAGTTATTTACTGATGTCATTTTAATCACTGAGTAATCCAACAACCTTCCCAATGATGAGGTTAATGTTTCCCTGATTCAGTTGTAAATAAACTTTCAGAGCTGGTATTGAGTAGCTTGGGGGCAATTTAAATGCCTTTGCTGGACCTGTCACACATCATCAGTCAACAATAATGTAAGGATTAATTAAAGCATAAAAACACTAGTAAATGGCTATGAGGCAATTTATATACACAACATTCCATACCATTTGCTGAGATCTTTAAAAGTGTTACTGAACCCAGGACCCCACATACACTATATCTGATCTCCCGTACACAGAAATGCAATTATTTTAGTAAAAATAAACTGCTACGTACCTTTTCTCATCAGCAGTATATAGCAGTTTTCTGACTTCTATCAGTGCTGAGCACTGGTTAATCTTGTAGGAGGAGTTTTCATTTTCCTCTAAATGTCCTATGAGACTGCATGACCCCTGACTTTGTGTAACTGTATGGACAGTGCTGATTGGCCCTGTGCTGATCACATGCACTCTCCCCCACAAAAAAAAACTTTCTAGCAATACACACCAAACTGAGCATGTGAAGAGTGCCTCCTAGAGCACTGTACTATCAGCAATGGAATGGAGACTTTGGAAGAAAGGGAGAATCAGAGAAGATAGGATCAAACAGCCTTTTTACACAATGCGGAGGATTAACCCTTTAGGTTCCACAGTGAGTATAACAAGCATGCTTTACTGCAATATACAGACTGAATTTACTGTTGTGGGTTTAGTAACACTTTAAGGCTCACAATCTGTGTGGTGCGTGTGTGTCTGTGTCTATGTTCATATGTACTGGTTTTCCTTTAAAGATGACTTGTTGGTTGCAATAGATGAATTATCATTCATAAATACAGTAGAAGTTGAACTTGGTATTTTTTATCAGAGAGGTTTTAATGTATTTTTCAAAGGTTTACACCAGGATGTCTTTACCATGGATAGCCATAACCCTTGGAGGTATGGGAATCAAATCATCAGGTAAGGGGCTAGATGTTTTAAAACAATTGGTTCTCTACACTATAGAATCTGAAATTAAAGTGAAGCAAATGTAGCACTATCCTCTTGAGGGCCGCTGAGTAATTTTCGGGTTCCCTGTCTCTCCTGAGCCCTCCTTGGAAGCCCAACCCCTGCTAATACCACCTTAGACCTTTGGCCAGAAGAACCCACTGGCTGCAAATAGACTCACACACAGTTTAGAGTGAACTGATATTTTGGTTATATTGAGGTAAAAATGCAAGCACAGTAGAACAACAAGAAAGTATGTGTACGGAATTACAGATAATACTCAAATCAATTCTAGATGTCCTGCAATTCAGAATTTAAATGGTAACCCTGGCCCTGAGATGTTGCTTCCCAAGTGAGCAGTGGGGGGCAACAATTGAATTGGCAGGCTAACTCATGTTGGGCTCTCAGGTACTAGTGGCAGGGTTTAATTCTGAGAAAAAGAAAGAGCTCTTTAATTAGATAAGTCAATGTCCCTTTAAACTGCAGTGTCCAGTCATCTGCGAGTTCGATGGGGCCCTAATTGGTGCACATGAGGATTTAAATCTTTCTTGATGCAAAGGTAGGATTTCCTTAAGAGAGGGTGAACACAAACAAAAAGGGAACTGATCCTTTAAGTGATGCTGAATTTGGATGGTGTCTCTTTAGTACACACAGGGTGAAATCTAAAATTAGGCTGAAATTAATGAAAGGGGCAGAAACACACTTCTGTAGGTGTTGGTTCCTCTTTAAAAGGGCAGCAAACTACAGTGATAAAGAAATTCCTTGACAAATGACACAGACTGGAACTAAAGCACTAATACAACTTGACCTGCAGGGTGCAGATACTGCAGCAGGCTCTGATGATTTGATGTGTTGAAAGTGTAATGATTATTAGGCAGGATAGACTGGACAATCTAGGCGTTAGCACATGTAACTTGTGAAACAAAGGATGTTAAACTGAGAAGAAAGTAACTAAACTTAGCAATGTCATATGCAACTCAGATGATTAGGGTATGTCGTGGCCTCGATCAGGTAGCAGATAGCCTCGCTGTAAATGGGGCCCCCATGTAACAGCATTCTGGTCCATCTACTCACAGGATTGGCAGTCTGGCTTTTCAGTGGTGTCGGTAGTCAGCATTTCCTCCTCACTCCTTCACTCTTTGAGACCTGGCCCTACCCGGACATCTGGCGTCCCACACAGCTTTCCCCTCACACCTGCTCTCCAGCTCTCACTGTCCACTTTCTGTCCTCTAGTTAGGCCTCTGTATTTATCTGCCACCATCCATTAGCTAGCTCTTCTGGGAAATGTAGTTTGTTAGCTCATTATTAAACAATGAAGTCCTGGGATTGGCCTACAAGTCCAACAAAGCTTTTCATCAAGAGTCTGTATAACTGAGCTGCAAAACACTACCATCTTGTGTCCATTTACCATATTGCAGCCATAATTTCTGCAGGGTTTTAAACAAATATGAAATGTTGATACAGTAATGTTTCTGATTTGCACTAGCTCCAGTTTCAAGATCTGTGAATGCTTCCAACACATCTGGATTATGTATGTTTACTGCATGAGTACACTCCACCCATTCATTGTTCCACATGCATTCTACCCTGGGATTTATATATATATATATATATATATATATACACACACACATACATACATACACATTTATATATATATATATATATATATATATATATATATATATATATATATATATATATACACTATAAATAAAGAAATATATATAATCTTGGTAATTTTCTTCCTGTTCCTCTGAATTTCCACAGCATCTGTGATTCTCATTTGAAAGGAAAACCTTAAAACTGAAATAACAGAAATTGTAGCAAAACAAAATGAAACATATGTCAGGCATAATCCCACAATGCTGACCATCTTTTTTTAATACCTTTACTCACACGTACAAAGCAAAAATCTATTTCATTTGAAAAACAGAAGATAATTAGCTCAGCCTGCCAATCTAATCTGAGAACATGCATATTAACCAGATTACAGCCTGCCTAATGTTTATACAATGGTTGTCCCCAGGGAATTTATTTTCACATTGAACAGTTGCCGCGGACACAATGAACTAATAAGAGAAAAAAATATCATCCGCAGCTCATATATTTAATTCATGGGGTGAATTGTACATTCTCACATGTAGCATAATGTATTACTATTAAAATTTAATGGAAGCAAGAAAATAAACTAAAGAAGTGGAATATATGCAGAATTACAAGAAGGAATGAAGGGAATTAGGCATAAGATTTTAATATATTAATTAGTAAAACACAAAATTATGTATAGTAAAAACTTTACCTAAAGGAAGACACCATTTAGAATACTTAGTTTTGAATGGAAGATGATCAGCCAAGTGGATGTGTAAAGTTCAAAAAGTCTATTTCCATATTTGGCTGGAGTTACTAATTAAGGGCTCATTCACACCATGATGCAGAGACATCAGTTTTTCTGCACATGATCTGCAAGGGCACAACAAAATAAACTGTTCTCTGTGTGCCCTGTTCACAACACAACACTAGTATCACATGGAGTTTTTTCCTGTGCAGGAATCTGCAGCGTGTATAAAACTCAATGAAGTGCTCATGAAAACTGATGTTTCTGCAAGTGGAATCGGCACGTCAGCTTCCATCGGTTTTTCTGCAGGTATGATGTGAAAAAGGCCTAAGGTGTTTGTAACAATCATTTCAATAAAAAGCAAATATAAGTCACACTCCAAAACATAGCTCTTCTTTCTATATTCAGTTCTTCAAAAAATGAAATTGCATACAGTGATGTCCAACCGAAACCATCTTCCTTGACATGTTTCACCACTGTTGGCTTGCTGACAAGGGTAGGCAAGGGTTCCCCTATCCTTGTGAGCAAGCCCGCAGTGCTTAAAGGATAAGTTCACCTTTTGGAGCATGTTACATGTTCCACCCATTTTCAGGGTGGAACATGTAACATGTTCCCATAGCTCCCGCCGTGTCCACAGCCACCCCTCCTTCTGACAGTGTGGGGAGAAGTTTCCCTGTACAATTAGATTTGAAAACAGTGTGGCTGTGCAGGGCTCCACCCAGTGTTCTGTGAATGAGTGCCTACCAATCCCAACAGACCTAGCGGCTCTGGGCTTGTAGTTTTCAAGGAACTACCACGGTGCTGTGGAGCGCTGTGGTAGTTCATTGAAGCTCCCTGTCAGTATATATGCTTGCTTGTACATCTCGTATGACAAGCAGATATCCTGACAGGTCTGTAGAAGACCTGCATGGCATCATCGATCTACTGATTGTTGGTGCAATACTTTACAGCAGGGGTATTAAATTCAAATTCAAGGAGGTCCGGTCACAAAAATGTTCTTCTGGCCAAGGTCCGAATCTCATGTTTGTGTTATGACTCAGAGTGTGGTCACTGTATGTCTATAAAAAAAAAGAGAAATGTACAATTTCCATACAAAGGAAGGAAGGGGTGGATGGAAGGAAGGAAGGCAGGGGTGGGTGGCAGGTAGGGAGGGTGAGTGGAAGGAAGGAAAGGGTGGATGGAAGGAAGGAAGGGAGGGGTGAGTGGAAGGAAGGGTGGGTGGAAGGAAGGAAGGAAGGAAGGGGTGGATGGAAGGAAGGAAGGAAGGAAGGGAGGGAGGGGTGGGTGGGTGGAAGGAAGGAAGGCAGGGGTGGGTGGCAGGAAGGAAGCGTGGGGTGAGTGGAAGGAAGGAAGGGTGGGTAGAAGGAAGGAAGGAAGGAAGGGAGGGGTATGTGGAAGGAAGGCAGGGAGGGGTGGGTGGAAGGAAGGAAGGAGGGGTGGGTAGAAGGAAGGGAAGATGGGTGGAAGGAAGGGAGTGGTGGGTGGAAGGAAGGGGTGCCGGAAGGGAGAGCTGCTGGGGCTATTTTCGGACTGCGGTCCGCTGTTCTAAACTCATCAAGGTGGTTTCAGTTGGACATCAATGCATGCAGTTTAATTTTTTGACTAATTAAATATAGAGAGAAGAGCTGAGTTTTGGAGTGTGGCTTATATTTACTTTTGACTTAGAGCGGAGACGGGCTGTGGTAGCCAGCATCTGGGTCATTTGTGTGGGTTCAAAAGGAGTAAGTCTGGAGTGGAGCCATAGGTTTGGGAATGATTTCAATGAGCTCTTATTTTTGTATATATGTCGTTCATGCATTGATTTTACTAAAAGTCAAATTTTTAGACAATTTTTTTCAGGGTGTTTCACTCAGAGACAGAGTGTCTGAAAGGAAACTGCTCCTACTTGTAAGGGTCAGGCCTTATTAAGATGATCACTGATACAGCACGCTTCACTTTTAGCAGCCAACTTTCAAGGATGCTGCATGGTATTCACTGATACTCTGATGCCCCAGAGGATTTAAATGTACAATTAAGCAAACAGCTAGATGAAATACATTTACAGGAGCTGTTGTACCTGCCAAAAGGTTTGTATTTTTGTCCATCCTGTTCTGAGATTTACACAGGTCTGTGGACGGGGCACTACGAATTACACTAGCTAATTTCCTAGGTTCTAGCCAGGAGTGTGCAATCATGCAAAATCAGCATAAAGGCACAACTCCAGTGAGCCACAATGAACACAGCTAACCCCCTAGCAACTCGCGGCTAGCTGGCTGTACTGTAACACTAAGTACTCTAGACACTATCACAGTTAGTGAACATCAACTCCCAGGTGCACAGCATTAAGGACCCGGCACCTGCACTGGCATCCACCAACCCAGCTATTCCTGTAACCTCATTCCCAGTGACATGTCCAGCTGATGCTACAGGATACAGGAAATGAATTCCACCATAAATACATGCATGTTCTCCTCCCACGGACCCCTCTCCATAACTCTCTCTCCTGTGACACCTAGGCTAGGTCCCTAGATATGGTCTGGTCCCAGTGTTTTGGGAACTGGCTGAAAGTGAAGGGGCTAGGCAAAGCTTCCATTCACTACCAGAGTAACCATCATCTTATGCCAAGACACCCATCTTCTGGCTGGGTAGCTGCTCTAAGCAAAGATACAGGTGTGTTTGCATGACGGGAGTCACTTTGGGTGGGGGCCCATGAAACACAGCTCCCCATATCCCACTTATGTGTATGTCACCCTGTGCCTGTTAGGGGTACAGGGTGATCTTTCCTAATATTGTGTAGACATGTTTAGGAGATAGGTGGGGGTTGTTGATTGTTTAATGCCATGTGGTTGCATCCATTTGTTCTATTGTGTGTCTTGCTTGGGAGCAAACTATTATGGGATGTACAGTATGTGTTTGTGTATTGGCTTGGTGGGGAGTGTCTCCAGCAGCCTCAGTCCTGATGGGACTGTCTGCTGGTGTGTCTCTTGTTACTAAAGGTAGATTGCCCCGCCCTGTATCATTATGCAGGGAGGGGGGTTGTTCCTCTCAATGTATATCTTGTATCTGTGTTAAAATTAAGTAGTCTATTTCCTGTTTTTTTTCAAGACTGGTGTTGTTTAGTCTTGTTTGGTCTGCTGTGGTGTCTGTGGTCAGTGTTCGGACAGAGAAGTGGTATCCTAACATAAGTACCCAAGTGCAGTCGGGGTCTGGTTCCGTTACATTGGTGGCAGCAGTGGGATTGTGCTTCCTGGCTGTGAACATGTCCAAACCACCTCCAGGATTCAAGATCAGAAAAGTAGATGTCGGTCACCCCAGGGGAGATATGGATCTGGCATCAGAGTTCCCGGGGCTGCTGTCGATCGTTCTTGCAACATACCCCAGGACTGTGTCTGCGAATGAGTACCTGGAGCTTTATGTGGTGCTTTGGAGTGGAGCCCTCCGGGTTGCTGGTATGTACAAGGGCAAGTGCTATCCAACCCCAGGGGAACGGGCCAGGGATCATCGGAAGTTACAGATGCCATTCCTGGGAGAGCGACCCCAGGAGCAATGGGTGACTGAGTTGGACAGGCTGGTCCAGCAGGAGACAGAGCTGGACAACCGATATCAGGCTCTGCAATGGTACGCAGAGCAGAAATATTTAGGGGTGTCAACAGAATGCTCTCCGGAGGGATATGACTTTGGTGGCCCTGGATTGCTGTGGGAGAGCCTTACAGAATATTTTGTGTTTGGCAATGAAGGAGAATCTACCCTTGAGGACCTGCGAGAAGACAGAGAGGCTATGTTTGGTCTCACAGGGGTCTCAGAGCTTGAACCAGATCTGGAATACCTGCTGATGAAAGAACAGCATCTGAAAAGGGCATACAGGCAACTGCTAAAATATGTTCAGCAGCATGCCCAAGAATCGGCAGTGTAAATTCCACAGATTGCCGTCCCCAAACCTGAAGTGCTGACAAAAGGGCAGAGCTCTGCTAACCTCTGCCCAACACTGGTAACATTTTCTGGGTTACACGGACAGGAGATGGTGAACCCCTATCCCCAGGCACCAGTTCCAGAGACTGGGGATTTGATATACTTCTCTGCTGAGGAAAAACAACCTGCGGAGCCTCCAGCATAAGAGCTGGCAACAGGGCCAAACATTGCTGAACTCTGCCCAGCACTGGTAACATCTTCTGGGTTCCACGGACAGGAGATGGTGAACCCCTGTCCCCAGACATCAGTTCCAGAGACTGAGGATTTGATTGACTTTTCTGCTTAGGAGAAACCAGCCGGCGCGCCTCCAGCAGAAGAGCTGGCATCAGGGCATGGTGTTGTTGACCTTTGCCCACAACAATCAGCACCTCAGGAGCTACAGGAAGAGGATGCAATCGGCACCTCACGACTGCAGCTTCAGCTGATGTCCGTGGATGGGACTTCGGTCTCCACTGACATATCTTGGGTCTGGCATTGGGACAGGAGGATGTCAGCCTTACTTTGCGAACACTGGGGGATGTCCACCAAGTCAAAGTGGATGAGACTACAGTCACCACCTGGATACCCCAGGAATGCTGGGCAGTTGGCCCAGATCCCCAACAGCATGATGGAGTTGGCTCAGCCACCCTGTCTTCTCTCCAGTGGCTGAGAGGACTTCAGGGAGAAGGACCAGCCCGTACTTCTCCCCGGCAGTAGGTATGTTCTACGAGAGAGGCAGAGGTTGGCTGGGTGAGTAATGCTATGTTTGGGACAATTTGTTTGGGGAACTGTGTGGGTGCTGGTCTTTGGGGACTGGAAGTACAGACTAGCATCGGAGTCCACCCGTCTGGGGTTTCCTCCTGCATTAGTCTCCTGCCTCTTATGTGTAAGTCACCCTGTGGCTGTTAGGGGTACAGGATGATCTTTCCTAATATTGTGTAGACATGTTTAGGAGATAGGTGGGGGTTGTTGATTGTTTAATGCCATGTGGTTGCATCCCATTGTTCTATTGTGTGTCTTGCTTGGGAGCAAACTATTATGGGATGTATGTGTTTGTGTATTGGCTTGGTGGGGGGTGTCTCCAGCAGCCTCAGTCCTGATGGGACTGTCTGCTGGTGTGTCTCTTGTTACTAAAGGTAGATTGCCCCGCCCTGTGTCATTATGCAGGGAGGGGGGTTGTTCCCTTCAATGTATATATCTTGTATCTGTGTTAAAATAAAGTAGTCTATTTCTTGGTTTATTTCAAGACTGGTGTCGTCTGCTGTGGTGTCTGTGGTCGGTGTTCGGACAGGGAAGCGGTATTATATTATAGACTGGGTCGGTTCCGTTACAGTTTGTCCCTAGCAATGGCATCATAGCCTATACTAGACAGCAAACTATATGCTGGACTAAAATGTACTGTATCTCCTCAAAGCTATGGTCCCCTTGTTACAAGCCCTGTTCTTTAGATATGGAATGCACCACTTAGAGAGACTTCAGACCAGGCATTCAAAGGGACACAAACAATCGTTAATGAAACATACAGGAACAGTACTTGTAAAACAACTTCTCTTATAATCCTGTACAGAGGTGCTCTAGTGCCCAATGGGTATTCATACCTGAGTAGCAGCAAAGTCCTCAAAATAGTTCATTAAAGACAAGAGCCCATGGAGGCAAATACTTCACAAAGGTAATAAGTGTCCTTAAAGTCCATGATTAACAATAAACCTTAAAGGCAGTAAGTCCATAGCTGTTAAATGAGTTGTGTGGTTTCCAGCCCCTCAGAGAACTCTGACTGGCCCCCTTCTCCTAGCTGGGGGCACAGTCCAGCAGAGTAACAGCCTATATCTTGGCAGTGGCTTAGCAAGAGCTCTCTGGGGCACAAAAGAGACCATTTTTCTAGATCTCTAGAAAATTGGCTGGAAAATCTAGATCTAGACTTCTAGAAAATTGGCTGGAAAATCTAGTCAATCAATTCCTCAGATGTACCATACATCTACATTGTAAACATCCTGTTAAGAAACAGTAGATTTAGATCTAGAGAAGGGGGCCAGTCAGGGTTCCCTGAGGGGTTGGGAACCTGACAACTCTCTTAACAGCTATGGACTTACTGCCTTTAAGGTTTATTGTTAATCGTGGACTTTAAGAACACTTATTATCTCTGTGAAGTATTTGCTTTCATGGGCTCTTGACTTTAATGAACTATTTTGAGGACTTTGCTGCTACTCAGTTATGAATACCCATTGGGGTCTAGAGCACCTCTGTACAGAATTATATGAGAAGTTGTTTTACAAGTACTGTTCCTGTATGTTTTAGTAAAGACTGTTTGTGTTCCTTTGAATGCCTGGTAAAAAGTCTCTCTAAGTGGTGCATTGCATATCTAAAGAAAATTGGCTGGAAAATCTAGCCAATCAATTTTTCAGATGTACAATGTAACATGTTAAAAACAGACCAGCCCCCGCTCCTCCCCACTACCCATTGCGACAGCTAGCGGGGATCTTCTCTCCCTCGCTAGCTGTCACAATTGCCACAGTATTCTGTGAATGACTGAACTACAAGTCCTGACATCCTTTGCGCCTGTGTAGTGCCGTGGTAGTTCATTTCAGTAGTATCTGTCTGCCTGTAAGAGATGTACAAGCACACAGATACACTGACAGGTCTGCAGGAGACCTGCATGGCACCAGAGATCTGCTGATCGCTGGTGCAATGCTTAGAGGCTCAAGAAAGAAAAGATAATAAATACACATTTTTTTACCTGCAAAAAAAATGCATTTATTATTTTTTATTAAAAGGTGAACTTATACTTTAACCCCTTGCAGGCACCTGCCTACAGGTCTGCCATGAAGCACAGAATAGCTCGGTCTCACTGGGTGGGAGACCTGATTTTTCTTTGCTGCAGCTCAATATCAGCTCCTCTTAAACCCCAGGCAGTGGCTGGACAGTAAAAGAAAAATCAGCAGACTGATGAGCTCATCCTTAAAAAATAACATTGACCCCAAACCATTACCGTTTTCATTTAATGTGTAAGCAAAAGTTAAATACATGGTTGAAACCACATGAACAACTGCAAACTGTGTGATAGTTTTGAACTATTCGACTTTCCAGAAAAAGTTATGATGAAAGTCATAGTTACATTCAGCCAGTTTTCTAATCCTGAAAACCCTTGTAGATACCATACACGTTTTTCTCTAAGTATTTACTTTTTCTACTGAAGTCAAACTATTACAAAACACAGACTTGATTTATAGATTGAGGTTCTATTTAAACAAACCTTGAACTATTTGCTTTTATAATGACATCTGCCTACGCTTACACCTTAACCACAAATTACTTTTTTAGCCAAAGACCATTGATCATATTGTAAAAAAAAAAAGCGTTAAGATGTAAAAGGTATTGTCTTATTGTGTTTGTGATTATTTTTAAATATTCGCAGAAAAGCAATCTAAGTCGTGTTCCATACAATAACAAGAACATGTGCTATTGTCTAAAATTGCAGTCCTCAGACACTTCTGAACACTGCATATCAGCTGCTAAACTGTAGCAGTTAGTTTATGTATGGAAACAGGCAACCAGAAAGAATTTCAAATGTATGTGAAAGAAGGGGGAAAGAAAACAATGGGAAGGGGGGGAGGGGGTGGAGTGGAAAGGAGATAGGCAAGAAAACAGAAGAAGGTCGTTAAGAAAAAAAAAAAAAAGCTTAGAATAAAAAGGAGTGAGACTGAAAGGAAAATGGGCAAAAAGGGTAAAGGAGAGGGATTGTAAAAAAAATTACAGGGATGGAAAATAAAGAGAAAAGAAACAGAAAAAGGAGAGGGGCAGAAAGGAAAAAAGAGAGGTACAGAAAGAAAGAAATAAAGAGAGGGAGGGAGAAAAAATTGAGAGGAACAAAATGGAAGAGAGAAGGCAGAAAGTAAAAATGAGATGGGCAGGAAAGGAAAAGGAGAGGACTAAAAAATGAAAAGAAGAGGGAGAGAAAGTAAAAAGTAGAGAGGCAGAAAAGGAAAAAAGAGGGACAGAAACTAAAAAGGAAAAGGACAGAAAGGTAAAAGGAGAGAGACAGAATGGAAAGGAGCGGCAAAGAAGTATAAAAGGAAAGGAAAAAGGAGAAGAAAGAAGAGTGACCAAAAGAAATAAAGAGAGGAACCAAAAGAAGAAAGGAAAGGGATGGAATATATGGGGAAAAAGATGAGGTACAGAATGGGTAAAGGAGTGGGACAGAAAATATAAAGGAGAAGGGCAGAAAAGGAAAGGGACAAGAACGGAAAAGGAGATGAACAGAAAGTAAAAGGAAGAAGACCAGAAAGGAAAAGGGAGAGGGACAGAAAAAAAAGAGGGACAAAAAGGAAAAAGAAGAGGGATGAAATAGAGAAGAGGAGAGGAACAAGAAAAAAGGAGAGGTACAGAAAAGGAAAAGAAGAGGGACAAAAAGTAAACAGTAGAGGGACAAAAAAGGAAAAGGAAAGGCATAGAAAGTAAAAAGGAGAAGGGAAAAAGAGAAAAGGAGAGAGAGACAGAATGACAAAATGGTAAGAAAAGAGTAAAGAGTAAGGGAAAAATGAGAGAAGATAAAAGGGTCAGAAAGAGAGAAACAAAAAGAAAAAAAGAGAGGGATGGAATAGAAAGGACAAGAGAAATGGAGAAAAAAGATGAGGTACAGAATTGAAAAAGCAGGACAGAAAGTAAAAAGGAGAGGGCTAGAAAAGGAAAGGGACAAGAAAGGAAAAGGAGAGGGAAAAAAAGGAAAAGAAGAGGGGAAGAAAGTAAAAAGGAGAATCCCAGAAAGGGAAAGGGAGAGAGAATGAAAGTAAAAAGGAGAAGGACAGAGAGGAAACAGGAGAGAGACAGAATATAAGAGGAGAGAGAAAGAAGTAAAAAGGAAAGGAAAAATTGTTGACTCAAGCTACACCTCTGTCATTGGACCTTGCCAGAGAAGCCTGGGAAAGGTATTTACAGCACACTTTTACAGACAAGTACTGGGAAGCCATTAATGAACATGCCCATAAAAGCTTGCTGAATGTAGCTATTCAGGAACATTTTTATACATTTCTAACACAAGGGGTACAGGACTCACCCTCTGGTGAAAATTCTCTCCCTCAACTCTGAATACCTGCTGTAGATGTGACTCTGCAGTAGGTACGATGCTACATAGCTAGTGGGCCTGTGGTGAGATCTGTCCTTTCTGGCAAATGGTACATGATACGATTGCACAAGTCACAGTCTGTACCCTAGGTTTTACACCAGAACAATATTTGCTGCACCATTCTTCTCTTTCTAAAAAGGATTACAAGAAAATCATTGCTATGCATATGGCCAGATTATGAATTCTGGTTCATTGGTGTTCCACGCATGTTCTGTGGTTTACCAGAATCAACAAAATGGCAGAAATGGAAGAACTGCTTAATAGCTCACAAGACCGATTGCCTAAGTTCACAAGGCTTTGCTGGTCTCATTTTAAAATGACTGAGCAATACAGGAGTTATTTATAGCAGATTACATTATTCTCCTGATTTGAGCTGCTGGCCCACTTCCAACTTTGCAGGGCATAACGCACAACAGTGCCTTCATATTGCCATGCCTTGGAGGTTATGAGGCAATAGGGATAAGAGGGGCCCCTAGTCCTCCCTCCCCCCCCTCTTTTTTTGTCTTCTCTCTTGTTTTGCCATTTTCTTACTCCCCTTTCCTCTTATTTCTTCTAATTTCCAACATGAGAGCCCCCTCTTGAAAGAATAGCCTTGAGCCACTACTTTAGTCCCCCTTGCCCCATTTCTAATGTAGCACCCTCCTGTTCAGCTAGGGGAGCTAGACTCCATTTGTTAGCAAGGAGGGCTGAGTAGGAGCCTGGGTGTGATAGCTAGGGGTCAAATTATGGTCAGAGCTAATAGGCTCTGCAGACCAGCCCTCTGGAATTTCTCCCTGCTTTAGAACTTTGGAGAAAGGTCTAAAAGCAGTGGGTGGATCTGAAGAGTGGCTAGTCTATACTCTTGGAGGATCCTGGCCTAGAGGGAGAGGGGCTTACCTACACGCAATGAAGCTTGGAAGAAGGAAAGCTAATACCTTTGCTGGCTCCCAGAGCAAGGACCACCTGTGTAGCCGGGAAGGAGCTGCCCAGCTAAAAGTCCTGGCAGCAGCCGCTCACCCACCACTAGCACAGGAGAAGGACTGAGTGAATAGACCTGCACCCCCTGGGCCACATAGGGGAAGGAGACACTCTAGTGGGAAGCTGGATTCGCCTGGATTAGCCTGCCACCCAGGACTGTTTCACTATCTATTTGGCAGACACTGGATCTCCTGCTCAGGGATTCACCCAGAACAACTCGATAAGTAAAATCTAAGGTCTGGGGTGGTACTACAGGAGATGCTGGCTAGATCTCCAGAAGAAACTGTTTTGCTGTAATCACTTGTACATAGTTCAGAAAGTTGTCCTCAGTTTCTCAGTTCCATTGAACATCCTGTATTCCCCTTACCCCATCCAAGTTGAAATCCCCCTAATAAAAATCCAAAAGCAAACTCAAGGACTGGTTACTGACTCCTGAATGCAAGTCAGTGTGGAAATGCGTGTTGCCTGGCTGTGCAGGACTATAAGGAGACCCATAACTTCAGCAACTCCCAAGGGGGTAGTGCTACACCAGGGACATTGAAAGTGCTCTACAGTCACCTTTCCAGTGCATGCAGGGGCTCCCAGTGGTATGAACATTTATATTTTAATGGTACTTGTACTGTATGCCATTGTATTGTTATAGGTCTATTGATTGGCCAGCCATTGTACTTTCAATTTGTACTCTGTATATGAATTTGATACTTGTTGTGCTCAGTTTGCGCTTGCCCCAGCATGGTGGCCAGGCACTATAGCATTGTGTGTAAGTCCTGGAGGCAACCGAGTACCAGTAGGCCTGCTTGCTTTATGGGAAAGAGGACTGCTATAAGTGAAGATCATAGAAGCCGTCTATAGTGCATGGCCACCTGCATTAGGGGTAAGTGTGACACCTACCCAGAGTGTTCTATATCATGCAAGCAGTCCTCATTCAACTGCCTCTCACCTTCTTTTCCTCATACAACACTACACAAACTTTCTCTGGCACAGTAAGTGCCCCCAGATTAGTTATGTTTATCTTGTGCTTCCCAAGCTCAAAGGAGGTATAGAGCTCCCTGATAGTTTGATCATTCAGATTTGGATAATGAATGGATCCAAATTTTGTTCCATTCCTTAATTCAAATGCACATGACGCCAGTCAATATTGTCCAATCAGCTCATGCCATTTCACTTGGTGGGTTGGACTAGTATCCGAAAATATTGAATCCTTCCCATTCGATATGATAATATATAGCAATCTTCCAGGAAACAGTGTTAAGTTTTCCAAATCCACCCTACCAACGAATATATGAAATGAATACCAAAGATATGAAACAAATTCCCTAAATGAATCAGTTCAACATAACAAGTATGATGAAAATAAATTCTTCAATTAACGAATGCATCTGAAATGAAACGTAGAATTTCGAAGTGCATTCTTCTCTCTTCAGGAGATTATACTTCAAGTCTTTGGTGATGCATAAGGTGAATGCAGCTAAGCTCTGTGTCCCTGTACACTGGGGTTCTGCTCAAGCCCCGACCATTCAGGAATGGTTCTCCAGACTTAGCTGAGAAGGAAGAGCTGATCTGTACATCACATGACAATCCTTCAAAATTTATGATCACTTGGACCTGTTGGCTTCACTTTCAAACGACTGTGGAATACACGTGACTCACAGGAAACGGCTTAGGTTATCAGTTATCTTCTTCTTGGAGGAGACATCAAAAACCAGAAGCAACGAAAATGTTGTCACTTCCAGCTTGAAGTAAACAAACTGTTAAACTGTTTTGTGAAAGCATCTGATAAAAATGATTTAGGTTTGTTGACCAGGAGGAGAGATGCTTTGTTGACCAGAGGAGAGATATGTGGTCTCTTCAAATCTCTTCATAAAAGGACCTGACACGGCCTATGCTATCACAAGGGATGTTGTTCATCCCTTTGTAATAGTAATACAGTTGATTTTAAAAAATTAAAGTCACAGTGTTACTTTTTTTAACAAAATACATGAACAAAAAATTGTAAAGCTCCCCCTGTCCCCATGTGCTTGTGTGCATGCATTTGTAAACAGCAATTCCACCACACATGTAAGGTATCACCGTGAACGTCAGAGTGAAAGCAATAATTCTAGTAACAGAGTTGCCTATAATTTAAAGTAGCATTAAAGGTTTGGGTTTTTTGGTATTTTAAAATAACAAACATATCATACTTACCTGCTCTGTGAAATGGTATTGCACAGAGCAGCCTTGTCCTCTTCTTCTGGGGTGCCCAACTGGTGCTCCTGGCTTCTCCTTTTTGGAAAATGCCCTCATAAGAAGCTGCTAGGTGCAGGCTCACTTCTGAGTCTGCATCCATTGACATAGACAGGGCGGCTCAGCACTGCCCCTGCTCCCTCCTTACAGAATTTGATATCAATCTGTGCAGTGAGGAGGGACAGAGCCAGAAGAGCCACTGCTCTCAGGCACATCGCTGGATCGGTAAGGCTCAGGTAAGTATAATGTCGGGGCATGCTCCTATTAAGATGACAGATGGTGTTCTGGGGTATTTCCTCCCAGATCTGGATCAGGGCATCACTGAGCTCCTGGATAGTCTGAGGTGCAACCTGGCGGTGTCAGATGGACCAAAACATGATATCCCAGAGGTGTTC
The DNA here is from genome assembly GCF_062004578.1 of Staurois parvus. NCBI lineage: Eukaryota > Metazoa > Chordata > Amphibia > Anura > Ranidae > Staurois > Staurois parvus. The sequence goes on along the minus strand of NW_028318271.1, from coordinate 4,227,604 downwards.
TATTGGATTTAGGTCAGGCGAGCATCTTCACCAGCGTAGGGTCTGATAATGGGTCCAAGGATTTCATCTTGATACCTGATGGCAGTCAGGGTGTCATTGTCTAGCCTGTAGAGGTCTGTGAGTCCCTCCATGGATATGCCTCCCCAGACCATCACTGACCCACCACCAAAACAGTCACCCTTTCACGTCTGTCACATGTGCTCAGGGTGAACCTGCTCCCATCTGTGAAAAGCACAGGGTGCCAGTGGCAGACCTGGCAATTCTGGTGTTCAATGGCAAATGCCAATCGAGCTCTATGGTGCCGGGCAGTGAGCACAGGGCCCACCAGAGGATGTCGGGTGCTCAGGCCACCCTCATGAAGTCTGTTTCTGATTGTTTGGTCAGAGACATTCACACCAGTGGCCTGCTGGAGGTCATTTTGTAGGGCTCTGGCAGTGCTCATCCTGTTCCTAATTGCACAAAGGAGCAGATACAGGTCCTGCTGATGAGTTAAGGACCTTCTACAGCCCTGTCCAGCTCTCCTAGAATAACTGCCTGTCTCCTGGAATATCCTCCATACTCTTGAGACTGTGCTGGGAAACACAGCAAACCTTCTGGCAATGGCACGTATTGATGTGCCATCCTGGAGGAGTTGGACTGCCTGTGCAACCTCTGTAGGGTCCAGGTATCGCCTCATGCTACCAGTAGTGGCACTGACCCTAGCCAAATGCAAAACTAGTGAAATACAGACAGAAAAGATGAGAAAAAAAATGTCAGTGACCTCCACCTGTAAAACCATTCCTGTTTTGGGGGTCATCTCATTGTTTCCCAGCTAGTGCACCTGTTGTTAATTTCATTAGCATCAAAGCAGCTGAAACTGATTAACAACCCCCTCTGCTGCTTAACTGACCAGATCAATATCCCAGGAGTTTCATTGACTTGATGCTATACTCTGATTAGAAATTGTTCCTTTAATTTTTTGAGCAGGGTCTAATGTTTGGGGTTCTAAGTAATTTTCTAGCAAAAAAATGCTGATTTTTACATATATGAAAGAAATGTCAAAATTGACCTACAGTAGATGGCAAGCAGCATCTCAATAATGTCTTTATCGAATTAGATAAGAAAAAGAAGAGGAACAGAAAGTAAAAAGGAGAAAGATAGAAAAGGAAAAGAAAAAGAAAAAAGGAGAGAGGCAAAATATAAAAAAGGAGATGGACAGAAGTAAAAAGGAAAGGAAAAAGGAGTGGAAAGTACAAAAAGGGAGACAGCAAAGAAAAAGGAAAGAAAAGAAAAAAAAGGAGAGGAACAGAAAGGAAAGGGGAAAGAAAAGGGGAAAGGAAATAGAAGGGTGAAAAAGAAAAGAAAAGAAAAGAAAGAAAAAAAAGAGGGACTGAAAGGATAAAAGGTGATTATAAGAAAGTTAAAAAGGAATACATATGAAAAAGAAAGGAGAAGAATAAGAGAAGGCATATGGGGAAAGAAATGAAAATGAAAAGAGGAAGGATTGGAAAGGAAATGAAGGAGAAATGCAAGTAAGAAGAGGAGAAGAGAATGGAAGGAGAAATAGAACAGGGAAGGAAATTAAAGCTGAAAAGCAGTTGTCAGTATAAAATTGCACTCCATTGTTCCTAGTTAATTTTTTTTTGCCTCTGTACTATATTGTTCTTGAAAATACACAATTCTCCGTTCAAGAGAGGATGAATAATGATTATCCTTCCCATTTTGCTCATGGTGTAGTCATATCTTTTTACATTACAATAATAAATCCCAATTCAGGCAGTCACATAATACCCATTATGTTACTTTAAAATTATTTATTTGCACCAGTCTGACCTCAGATATAAATTTTTTTCAGTTTCTATGCATAAAGGAATGGCATTGAATGAGCACCATGCTAGTGATATGGTTTCACCGCTTATTAAAATGTGTTATACAGTATCTTCAGCAGACTAAGAAGTGTATGTTTCAGGTGTAAGACTTTGAACACCCTTTGTTTTGATGCTCCTGGAATGTATTTAGCTGATTCAATCTGGAAGTTTAATTGGCTGTCTCGCACTGCTGCATTGGAAGGTATCTTCAGGGGTGATTTTAAAATGTCATAAATGGTTCTATATAGGTGTAAAGGGTTGCACAGACAGTTATATATTAGAGAAGAGAAAACACAGAAGTGCGTAGTAATCAGTATGTCCCTGGAGAAGAAAAGGCATACATTAGAGGGGTCTGGAAGTAAGCAGGTTAAATAAAGTGTTAAAGGTTTAATTTTTTTTTTTTGTTAACAAAAGTACCAAACATGTTATACTTACCTGCTCTGTGCAGTGGTTTTTCACAGAGCAGCCTCAATCCTCCTCTTCTTGGGTCCCCTGCTGGTGCTCCTGTCCCTCCTCTTCATTTAGTGCCCCCATAGGAAGCCGCTTCCTATGGTGGCACTCGTGCGGGCTCGCTCTCGAGCCCTGCTACCTGCACCCATAGACACAGAGAGCTGGCATGGCCCTGCCCCCTGCTCCCTCGCCACAAAGTTTGATTGACAGCAGCGAAAGCAAATGGCTCCCACTGCTATGGATCTGCCCTGCAAGGAGGGACAAAGCCTGAAGAGATCTCATGCACAGCGCTGGATCATGATGGGGCTCAGGTAAGTATAAGGAGGTAAAAAAAAAATCATCCTTTAGAACCACTTTATCCTTCAGTGCTGGACTCTACTCCAATACAGCTAGGTCTTCTCCTACTCGTTTTCCTGCTCCCCCCAGCCTGTGACTAGTCAGTGAAGGGGCAATGACAACTTTGGTCTGCTCTCTGTTCTCCCCTTCTATCAGCAAGTTCCTTGCAAAAGCCTACATTTAGGTAGAAAAAAAATAACAGCACAAGGGATGTTACTTGCCCTCAAACTTCCTTCCACCCTCAGGCTGATGCTGCTTCACTGCTGTCCAACCCTCAGGTTCGGGTCACCACTTTCCTCACAAAACATAAGGGGACAGAGCATTTTACTTGTGCACTATAAAAAAATATAGTTTTATTAGAAAGAAGAAATCCTACGTTCAAAGCCACTAGTCTTTCAAGCATTTAAAAGAAATACACATCCAGTATATACTCCTGTCTGGGGCTGGCACCCAGGGACAGGTGACAGAATGTATACATTCCCTTTACACATGAGACCTTCATCAAACCAACGCTTTTTGAAGGCTATGAACCTTCTTCATCAGGGGAATGTGTAGCTGAGAATTGCCTATGATAAAAGCAGATCTATCTAAGTGTGATCTCATTAACTCTTTTGGCAGATTGCTAATACCAGCATTATTATCTACATTGCCCACATGCCCTATTTTCATTTATTTATATACTGTATGACTATTTAAAAATTCTTGACATTTGAAGGATAAGTTGTGTTCCCGTGTTATAAATCATTCATTCATCTGCCCTTCCTTAATTCACATAGTGCATTTCATTCATAGAAACTATAGTGCAGCTTCTACATATGGAGGAGTTGGGTGGACATAGTCAGCACTTATAATAAACCTAGCAGCTCCAGAAGATCATGGCTGTGAGGTATAGGACAGGGTTGAGGACTTTGGATTTCTGCTATGACAGCTGACACCAGCACAAAAGATATTTTGCTCTAAATAACATCCCTTGTGTTGATTTTTTTTTTTTAAATTTAGGCTTCAACACATATGCTTGTAGGAAACTAGTGCCAAATGGTGTCTTCTCCTTCTTCCAGTCTGAGGGCTTTTATACTTAGGTTTCAAGAGATGGAAATCAAGCAAAATGCAGGTATTCATCCCAGTTGCATTAAAAAGACATAAAAAGTCTGTATTCGAGCATATATATCCCAGGTCCCACAACACACTTTACCTACTTTCACACATTTCCACATAAAATATCAGATTTTTAACCTATGCTGAATGGTCCCCACAGGGGTTGACATCATTGGTCTGTGCAGTCTTCTTTAGCTTGGAAGGATTCTGCTGCTTGATAGCTATAGGAAGTGTCAGTGCCACATACCGGTAGTCTAAATTATGGCACCCAATGAAAGACATACTAATTTAGGAAAGTTAAAGGGGCTTTTAGGTAGTTTTCTTTTTTGTTTTTTAATTAATTTATATCTGCATTCTGTTCTTTTTCAATATCTGCATGGACTCCAGCTTTTGGCACCAGCACGTTTTACTAATGAACAATTTAGCTTTGTTTCTGAGTGACCAAAGGGATGGATTTCCAGACACTGTGCCCATCTTAAGTTTTTCATGATAATTAATGATATTGTACAAATAGTTCTCAGTTCAGTACCAGAAATCGTTTTCTTTGTTTTTTTTCTCAAACTTTTTTTTTGGTGTGTGAGTTTTATAGTTTAATAAATTTAATGACATAATGAGGGCACTCCCTTGCAGCCAATTATCTGGATTTCACAGAGCTGTCACTCTTTGTGACAGTTTTAATGACTATCTCAGCAAGCTAAAGAAAAAATGAGCTTTAAGTAGCTGTTTTAGGAAAATCTGCTACTGTAGATGAGGAACAATATGTGACTTTTACAAAAGAAAATTATCTTGAAAATATAAATAATCTACTTCCTGCTGTGTAACACAATTTAACTGAAATGGCCTAATGATAGCTTTGCATTTGTGATCTTCAAATTGAAACTTTGGGCAAAACAAAAAAAATTACATATATGATACAGACTGTCAGTAGCATTAATACATCAGTTTTTTTGCTACTGTTTATAGCTCTATTACCTGTTCATCCTTCTAGTAGATATGGTATTTTTCCCATTTTCTTCAGTGGGTTAAGCTGTCCAGCAAAAGTTTCAATTACAGGGTCGGGGCATACCATATAACACTTACAGGGGTTCTTTCAATAGTCAAATTTTATTCATATACAGTAGCCTACATCTTCTTTTCTAAAAGGGGAAAAAAATTGTTGCTGTCGTAGCACCCTTCTAGGCTAAGGATGCTAGGTAAATTTAGTGTGGCTTGCTCCATAATCTGAGGAGCTGTGATCTGTTGCCTTGGTCTGTTCTAGCTCCACAGTCTGAGGATTTGATTGATTCCCACTGGCTCTGTTGTGAACCTCCAGAGTTCAGGGTGGGAAATTCAAATGCTCAGGCTTGGCTTTTACTATGCTCCAGCCAATCCCTGGGGAGGTGTGCCCAGATGGTGGGTTGGAGGCAGGTAAAAAAGGTGGGGGGCCGGAGCTGATATTTTCTTCCCCAGGAGGAAGGGAGACTGTGTTCTTCAGGGGGCTGCTAAGCCCTGGGACCTTCCCAACTGGCTACTAGACTACTTGTAAGGTAGGTTCAGCATTGTGCAGTAGGCAGTGCACACTCAGAGTCTAAGTTGGCAATAGCAGTATATTGTAGAAAAGTTCAACAAGACAAACAGGCCCGGAGGGGGACCACAAGCTTCTAGAGTTACTTATGATTTTAACAATGATGAAACAGTGGCTTGAAGAATAGAAGACACCAACACCGTCTGCCATGAGGAGTGGAATGCGGCTTGGCCGGTCCACGCCCAAAGGGAGAAGGCTTCCTGAAGAGGTAGATGAAGTCCCTGCACTGTTCCTACTCCTCTGAGACCTCTCCCTGCCTCTAAGCACTGTCCCTGTCAGATGGGGAATCTATCCCTATGCTAGTCACTCACAAAAAGCTCGCCAAGCCTGAGAGTTGGTGTCTTAAATTGACTCTTCCTGACCCAAGATGGCCACCAGAGTCAAATGTGGCACCAGTATCCAGTTAGATTACTGCCCCATTTCACCAAAGAATTTATAGAGGAGCCAAGTTCCTTTCAACTTCCTCCCCTATTGCCGCTGTGGTCAAGCATCACCTGCAGTGGAGGATACAGACTGCACCTGTCTACAATCTCCCTCCCCTGGATCAAGCATGTGGACTTACTTCTACTGGATTATGTGAGTAGAGCCCAGTTTCCTGAGCTGCCTTTAATCTATGGACCCCAGCTGGGGATGTTATAAACTGCTCCAGTATGCCTTGTGTGTTGTCCATCTCAGGGTCTTCAGCTGCAGGAACTCATACTGTTCCAGTCTACGGACATATCCTATGCATGATCTAATATTCCCCTGGTCCACAGCTGGGAGTGAAAGACACCAGAAAGTTGAGATCATGAAATTGTCCAAAATGCCTTGGTATGTTGACGCATTAAGAGTTTCCTTCACTGCAACTAAGGGGCCAAGCCCAACCCCTGAAAAACAACCCCACACCATAATCCCCCCTCCACCAAACTTTACACTGGGCACAATGCAGTCAGGCAAGTACTGTTCTCCTGCCAACTGCCAAACCCAGACATTTCCATCGGATTGCCAGACAGAGAAATATGATTCAACGCTCCATCCAGACAACACATCTCCACTGCTCTAGAGTCCAGTGGCGGCGTGCTTTACACCACTGCATTTGGTGATGTAAGGCTTGGATGCAGCTGCTTGGCCATGGAAACCCATTCCATGAAGCTCTCTATGCTTTGGTGTTCTACTAATTTGAAGTTTGGAGGTGTAAAGATGAGCAAACAAAAAGACTAAAAAAAGACTTCCACCAATAGTGGAAGAGAAAAACAGTGGAAAACCCGGAACCAATGAGTGTACCAGTTTCTACTGTTCAAGTGACACCTCAAGGAGTGCCAATGGCTGCACCGCCATACCCCCCCTTTGGAGTTGTATATATCTCCAATTACGGTGCCACACAAAAAATAAGAGTAGGCTGGGGGTCCAATGAGAGCCAGCATAGGAAGCCTAGGATCCAACCTAGGTATCAACAGATGATTCCTAATAGGGGAAGGCAATCAGTGCCTATGTCTCATGTTCCTCCCACTTGTTTCAGGTGTGGGTTGGAAGGACATTTATCCAGGGACTGTAGGACACGCTAGGATGAGGAGAAATGTGCTGACAACACAGGTGATTCGTAAACAATGTTTACAGTATTAGCCACCATTTAAATAAATTCTATTGCTGAACCAATTGTTGAAATAAATGTAAACAGTATTGATCTCCCATGTCTCGTTGATATGGGAGTGGCTAGAAGCCTGTTGAATGTTTTTGACCCTAAGTTGCCTACCTCTAAACAAAAAGTTTCCTTGATTGGAGTAAGCAATAAAGTAATCTCAGCAGGGGTTACTGAACCAGTTCATGTTACTCTTGGAGAACATTCAACCACGCATTCATTCATGTTGTCATCACATTCCCCATGTAACTTGCTAGGATGAGATCTTTTGTCCAAAATGGGGGTAACAATTTCCTTGTCCCCAGATAAAATTACCATTGATATACCCCAAGCTGTAGAAGAGGAAGTGGCGGACCTCCTCTTCATGTCTGCAATACCAATAGAGATGAGGGGAGGGGTTCCTGAGGATGCCAAACAGTGAAGATAAAAAGGGACCCTGCCATGACGGTTCCTGGACTCCCAGGTGGGATGTGTCGGTTGATCAATAAATACTGGTGGGCTCCTGGATTCTTTACTTATGCTGCTACACAGATAAGTAAATGCGCTACATGCCAGACTCATAACAATGGAAAGCCAGTACATACCCCTATGAAACTCATTCCACATACTGAAGAGCCATTTCAGATTGTGCAAATTGACTTTTCAGATATGCCACCTTGTGGGAGGTTTAAATATCTTCTAGTCTGCATAGACCAGTTTTCAGGGTGGATTGAGGCTTATCCCACAGCCAAAAATGATGCTAAGACTGTAGTTAAATGCCTTACTTAAGAAATGATCCCTAGATTTGGGATAGGTGAAATTATTTCTTCTGATAGAGGGACACATTTTGACAATAAACTTATGGCAGAGGTGGTGGGTATCTTAGGAATGAAGCCAGTTACATACCCCATATAGACCACAGACCAGTGGATTAGTGGAACGCAGTAACCAAACTCTGAAAAGATACCTGGCCAAACTAAAAGCCAATGGAGAAAGCTCATGACATTACCAATAGCTTTAACAGCCATCAGAACCACTCCGAAGGAAAAACATGGTGTGTCCCCATTCGACATACTGTTTGGGAGACCACCTAGGAGAACATCTATGCAGCCAGAGGCAGTGACTTTGTTAAGTGGTCAAGATGCCATGACAGACTATGTGCAGAAATTGGCAAATGTGTTTTCTGATACATTTTCCAGAGTCAAAGCAGGACAACTCGTGAACACCAGTGAATGGACACATGGACTGAATTCTGGAGATTGGACTGAACATTAGCAAATGCTGGATCTGTACACATGCACCCATCTCACATCAAACCATACCATTGCTCAGAGTTCCCAGTAGCTTGCAAGACATAGAGGACAATGCACATTTTGGCAGTGTTTAGTCTTGCTCAAGCTGATTGGTCCATTTCCCTTCTGTTATTTACAAATGCTCTCATGCAACCACCTGCAGTGTGTATTAACTTTACTAGGAGTTATCCACTGGAGTTAACTGCACAAGGCTTTCAAACCACCACCCGGAACATAGGGAACTCTAACTGTATGGACAAGTCTGATATACGATATTGGTTTGATGGCATAGACACAGTCTGCAGTACAGACAGATATACAATACACAGGTTAACTCGCCGTCAAGGCTCCAGGCAAAACAACATGAAACTCTTAATGTGCTTGCAAGACTATAACTTTAAAAAGGCCTATTCTGCTCCCCCTGGATATTATTTTATAAGTGGGAAAAAGGCCTATGAATGGATTCCACTAAACGCCAGGGGTATTTGTTATTTCGGTAGGGTCATCCCCGCCAAAGATTGTTTCACATGATCAGATATTTAAACCTCTGTTCCATGAGTGAACAGATGTTGTATTAAGAAATCTTTCAGTTTTATTATTGATTTGGCAGACCTGATAGATAACATCAGTGCCTTATATGATAAAAACTTTGTAGTCATTGCTAACGAGTTAAAAATGACTAAAAAGGAAGTACTCCAACACCGGCTGGTGTTGGACTACCTCACTGCCAGTCAAGGTGCAATGTGTGCCATTGTGGGATCTGCTTTCTGCAATTACATTGGAAATGATACAAGGGCTGAAGATGCCATCATTTCACATGTGGAGAGAGTGCAGCAGTTAAAACTGGATTTCCATAAAGAGCATACTGAGACTGCTTGGGTTGGAGGAAGCTGGGAGAGCTGGCTTTCATGGCTTAATCCTCTCAACTATTTCTCAGGAACTGGAGGATGTTTTTTACATGGAATTTTATACATTTATTGTTGCTATAATCCTTATAGTCAAATGTGTACCAATTCTTTTTAAATGTTGCATGAAGATAGTTACAAATGCGTGTACTAATACTGGTTCCTTTGAGCCCCAAAGGTCCTGTGTGATGACTGCTTATGAAATGGTGTCTCGTATTCCTGAGATTCGCCCTAAAGATGCAGAGGACATCTGATACCAAAGAATTCGAACAACAGGAGGGACTGTAAAGATGAGCAAACAAAATGGAGTCAGATCATCATATTATTTATGCATATATATTCAAAGATATATTCAAGGATATACTGTATTCTATGTTCCTCTTGTATAACTGTTTTGGTATTATATAAGTCCCTTGGCCTCCTTTTGCGTAATTATAGTTTGAGTTATTATGTGTTGTTATGACAAGTAACCTTTATCTTGTCCAAGAGGTCAGTGTGATTCAAGTTTGTGCTGAGATGAGACAATCAATTAGGAATTTCTCATGATTTGGTGTTGTGCCCGTCATAGGAAAACCTTATGTAAGAATGATATAAAAAGGCTTGACCATGTAATTAATGTTATCACATTGTCCTACATGAATTGTGATCCAATGTACATTGTAACGTCTTCAGTAAACTTATATCAGACGACTGCAACTTGATTGGAGAATGTCCTTCATTGCAAAGGCATACTTAACAGAGGTCTTTAGCTATTGACTCTGCAGACAGTTGGCGACTTCTGCACACTGTGCGCTTCAGAATTTGCTGAACCCTCTGTCATTTTACATGGCCTACCACTTGGTGGCTGAGTTGCTCTTGTTTCTAGTTGCTTCCACTTTGTTATAATACCACTAACAGTTGGAATATTTAGTAAAAAGGAAAATTCATGGATGGACTTATTGCACAGGTGGTAACCTATCACGGTACCACGCTTGGATCCACTGAGCTCCTGAGAGCGACCCATTCTTTCACAAATGTTTGTAGAAGCAATCTGCATGCCTAGGTGCTTGATTTTATACACCTGTGGCCATGGAGGAGATTGGAACACCTGAATCCAATAATTTGGAGGGGTGTCCCAATACTTTTGACAATATAGTGTATATTGTATATTCTTCAACATTTCTTTACTGCTTCTCATATGCCAATATTTCCACTTATCACAGGCCCCTACCCTTATAGAATGGGTCACTGAATTAAACTTCACATACTGAATGAAACATCACTCAGCCCAAGAAAATGACAAACAGGATATCTATGTCTAGATTTGGGCTGCTTGGACTGTCTTCTGCAATTCTAAGGAATTCCGTGATTGTCTATGGACCTCATTGATCTTTGCTACCTCTGTTTAAACATGGTATTGGTGGTGGCCAGTATTCATCCCTCACTCTCTCCCAAACCCTGCCTCACATCAACCCATGCCTCCGTGAGATGCATAAAAGCACTGAGGTACGATTTTGTGTTACTGGTGATATGTTAGGGAGGAAGCCTGAGGGATAAGTATTCCCTCTTATTCCTTACTGCCTGGAAAAAATGCCCAATTGACCTTTGCTGTGCTCATCAGAGTTCAAACCATACGGAAAAAAGATTACTGTTGTATACCCCCACAGCAGCCGTATATGGTTTGTTAAAACCCTTTTAACTGTCACGTTTCCTGGACAACTGGATAAATGAGAAGAAATATAAATAAAAGCATGAAATAAAAAAAAGTTATTAAATTGCATGCTACCAAAACAGGTTTTAACCCCATACAGTTACCGGAATACAATATTTTTCTTTATAATGAGCCTTTGATGTGTAAACAGAAGCAGCTCTGGAAGCAAAAAAATACAATCAAGTCTGTCCATCCACTGTAGCAAGTTGAACCCACATGATAATGGTAGTTCCCCGCTTCACAAACAAAGATGTTGCTCAGCATCAAGAGGGCTTTCACTAATTTGTGCAGTCAACTGTGGCACACGATAGAAAGTCATCATTGTCCTTATAGCCAAATAAATAACATTTGGGAATCCTGGTAACAACAGCAATATTGTCCAGGTGTAAATTATTTTATTGCAGCTTAAAATTGATTTCAGGGAACAATATGTGAAACATTTAAAATGATCAATAATTGAAATGTTTTTAATGGACTGTGCAAATATTGATCCTATATTATTGTGCTCCTGATAAGCAAGCAGTTGAGCATGATAAATAAATTAGGTCATTTTTATTGTTTTTTTCTTCATTTTCCATACATTGTGTACAAAAACACAAACCGAGACAAATATCCCAAACCTGCATCCACTTTGGTGATTGTTTAGTAGTATGGGACTACAGTGATGTAAAACTTATAATTCCCAGTATTTTAATTCTGAAATCTTTGGCAGTTTAGGTAATTGTGTGGAATATATATATATATATATATATATAAATGTTTTTTTTCCTCCAGACAAAAAAAAGCTATTTTTTCAGGTAAATATGAAATATTGCATCGGAATTTTTCATATTTACCGTATACTATCAGGAGAGGGTGTGAAGCAAAGTATAGATGGACCTTTTATTTCTGCACTTAAATTTCAAGTCTATAGATGTTTATTATAGTGTAGGTTTATACAGTAAAGAGTAGATAAGACTAGAGCCTCTGTCAGGTTTATATTTCTGTCTGTGTTCCCATTGGGGAAATTTACCTAGTCCATTTGTACTGGTGACCATTTACCATGACAAAAAGTGGTGGGAAATCCACATTTTTATGATTGTCACTAGAAGAGGAGGTTTTCATTAAAAATAGTCCCGAGCAGGGAATATTTAATACTTTGTGGACTATTGAGGTGCCATGTTTTGGATGTTAAAAAGGAACTAAACTGCACCTAAGCACTACAAACTGAAAACACAATATAATTCATTTCAACGCCCCAAAAACAAGTTCCATTTTTTTAAATGAAGTCCTAAACTCTGAACTATTATCCTGATTAGAGAAGGCTTATAACCCCTGACAGGTTTTACTGGTATACAGGCCTTTGTTATTGATATTTGCTATCACTATCTGTTTTTGGGACAACCTTTTACCAGACAGGAAGGGAGGAAAATCTGCAACAGGAAAACAGACAACAATAAAAAGCTGATCCCTACTTAACTTCTCCACTGTCTCAGAGGACCATATACCAGCAAATTGAACAGTCCCCCTAGAGACAGCATTCCTCTTTTTTTTCCTCCTCTAGGGATCATGGTTGAAGAGTTTTCTTATCTAGCATGGTAAAGCAATGGCTGACAATAGGATGGATGGAAGATCTTGTGATGTCCTGTAGGTAAGCCTCTAATGGAGTCTATGGACCTTGAAAAGATGGTGATTTTCCCTTACCTAGGGACTCTGACTAGGGAGAATGGTGAAGCTGACTGGAGCACATGCTGCTTGCTTCACAGTCCTTCCAGGTCTGGATTCCTTGCTGCTTAGCTCTCCAAGCTGTCTCTCACCCTGAGTGGGGTACTTATATTTATTAACTTTATCATTACCTTACTAGGGTGTAAGTTGCCAGCACCTGTTGTTGGCAGTATAGAGCAGTCACCTACTAGGATTATCATATGTAGGGAAGGTAAGGAGCATTGGAGTTGTAGGTAAGTTTCTTTCAGGAGGCAGTGCTGACAGCGTGTTTTCTTTCTATTACTCTGTTTTTTCTAGGTCTGGTTACAAGCCCAAACATACCCCTACAGAAAGAAGTTCAAGAGAAAGGAGGTCATCAAAATCTTCAAGCTCTTCAGCATGAGAGATCCTAATCTCCATCAGAGTCATGGGTCCAGTCACCAGTTGCTGTTGCCCAGGCACAGCGGACAATGAATGATAAATGCTGGGCATGTCCTAGATCAACTATATCGGATAAATCCTTAGATAAGGATTGTCTGTTAGAAACATCCAGAGAAAATGACATTTATAACAGATAGTAGCTTTCATAAGGAAAGTCATCTGCAATACTTTACAAGAATTATCTGTGACCCTGAAGACAGCACGCATGGCACGGCTTCCATCCCCACCACCACCAGTTGAACAGCTCCAAGTCTTCTCTTCCTCAAGCATTTCAAAGGCCCCTATTTCTTAAGAGGGTTCTTCCCAATAAGAGCTGGAAAATCATCCTGGGGTTTTGAATTTTCCCATGTTCAGCCTTTGGAAAGGGCAGTTATTGAGGCCCTCCGATGTTAAGTTACCTGAGGCAACAAACAAGCAAGCTCTGCAAACAATAGGGAAATTTACACTTTTCTGCTCATGAAAGAGTTTAAACATCTGGTGTGGGACAATAAGGTCATCAGAAAAGCATGCATGATGTATTGCCTGGTATAATTATATCCCTTCAGGCAAGGTGAGGTGGATCACCTTAATTCGACCCCACTAGTTGATGCATTCTTGAAGGGCCTTGCTAGATACATCACCCTTGCTCTGGAAGACATGGGGGGAGATTTACTAAAACTGGAGCACACAGAATCTAGTGCAGCTGTGCATAGTAACCAATCTGCTTCTAGATTTATTGTTAGAACTTAAAGAAGAATTCTTGGCAAAATTATTTTCCCATGCAGTGGGGTAGTGCCCGCATTGCATGGGATAAATGCTCGTTTTGTCTGGGGGCTCGGTAAGCAAAGATATACTTACTTAATCTGATGATCCTCCAAGTGCAAGACCGGTCCCTGCTGCTCCTGCCCCCTCCCGATAGCCTTCTTGTGAATGGGCTGTTCCTAACGTCATCACACTGATAGACAAACTACGGACGCGAGAACGGCAGGAACAGTCCACTGCTGGGCGTGGTGGAGCGCGGATTTGAGGATTGGAGGAATGGGTAAGTACAGCTTTTCCTTGAGCCCTTGGACAAACCAAGCACTTAATCCATGCAGTGCAGGCACAGCCCCACTGTATGGAAACATAAAATTTTTGACCGTAGTTCTGCTTTGAACAATCTGAAATTAGAAGCTGATTGGTTACTATGCATAGCTGTACCAGATTCTGTGTGCAATAGTTTTAATAAATCTCCCCCAGAATTTCACTCCACAGTTTTGAACTTAAAGTGCTACTAAACCCAGGACCCTGCATTCACTATATCTGGTCTCCCACATTACACAGAACATGGAAATGCAATTATTTTAGTAAATATAAACTTCTAAATACCTTTTCTCATCAGCAGTTAGAGCAGTCTTGTGACTTCTATCAGCGTCCAGCAGAGCACTGGTTAAAGCTTGTAGGAGGAGTTTTCATTCTCCTTTCACTGTCCTATTAAACTGCAGGACAGTGCTGATTGGCCCTGTGCTGATCACAAGCACCTCCCCAAGAAAAAGAAAAAGCTCCCTAGCAATAAACATCAAACTGGGCATGTGCAGAGTGCCTCCTAGGGCTCTGTTCTATCAGCAGATGGATTGGGGACAGTAGAAAAAGAGGAGGCTCAGAGAAGACAGGCTCCAAAATTATTTTTACACAATGCAGATGATTAACCCCTTAAGTTCCACAGTGAGTATAACAAGCATGCTTCCTGCATATACAGACTGATTTTACTGTTGTGGGTTTAGTAAGACTTTAAAAAAGTGACACCACATGGATCCCACCCTCAAATTGATGAGGAGCTAGTTACAAAACACTGTCTCTAGGAGAGCTGTTCAATTTATTGGTATATGCTCCTATGCGATAAAGAATGCCATGACGATAAGTTGGGAAAGAAAAGTTATGGTAAGTATCTGGACATGCATTTTCCATTTTTACTTCTGTCTGTATTGATGTTGAAGAATTCCTTTCATTTCCGGTCTGCTGCAAAACTTTCCAGGGATTTTATTCCTTTTCTACTCTATGCAAAACAAAAAAAGTGTGGCTGTGGACACACTTTATGGTTTCTTGAGTAGAAAAATCAATGGTCGGTATTTGGTTTCTGTGTTGGGTGTTTTTCAGCTCTCAGCTGTGTTTGTTACGTTGTAAAAATAATCTCCAGGATGTCGTACATATTCTATGAATTCATTTGCTGATGACATCACAAAGGGAAAGCTTTTGCTATCACCTTGATTAGGGGCCAGTAAATGTTCGGGTCAATATTTTTGCAATTAAAAAGAAAAAAATGTAATTTGCGCAGTTACTGTGCAGATAACACAGCACTTACGATGAAAAAAAATCACTGGTGGTGAGAAGCAGAACATTTCTGCTTAATGAGCTTGAGAAACAAAAAATTAGGAAAACAAAATAGAAAACACCGGCCTTTCCAAATAATTAGGTGTTAAGCTGAAGAAAACGCCATAGGCTATGCTGCCAATCAGCCTATGTGGGTAGAAGAAGAGGCAATGATGCCCATTTTCAGAGAAATGGTATTTCTATGCTTGGCATCTGAAGACAGTCAGGACACAGGAGGTATCTTGCTGCATCAAATCTGTATTCCTAAACAATAAACATATGTTGCAGCATAATAGTACACATTGTGATTTCATATTTTTGGCAACATCATAGCTACTAATCTGCATGTAAATTATTTTTTTTTTCAGAATTTTTCCTTTTTTTCACACAATGCTTTTTCCACTAACATACATCCTCTCTTAGAGTGACAACACTCAACAATGTACTAAATCTCTGAAGGAGCAGCATTGTCATCCTAGGACAGATGGTTGTTAGGCCTACAGAACACATCTCTGTCTCATCTTCTCGCCTCTTCATAACATAGGAGGAAGGCGTTCTTTAGTTCACAGAGAGAACAGGCGTAGCATAATGCCCATATACTCAACATGCTCAATTGAAGGCGAAGTTCCCTTTAACTCTTTTTCTCACTTCTTTCTGGGTTCCTGGACAAGTTCCTCAGCTTCCCTCCCTCAGCAGCTCAGAGAGGCCATACCCGATGAAGCATAACAAGTGAGCTACAGCCTGACGAGAGGCCCTCTACTGTCAGATCCAGCATGTAAGCAGCAAGGTCAGAGCCTAATAGCGCGCAGCTGCTCCTAAAGCTAGCATGGAGAGCCCATCCCTGGTTGCTACCAGCGTACTCAAGGTCTAGTGGTGTGGTCTTGGATCCCTCCAGCTGTTTATTTGGTCACCAGCATGACTTTCTGTAGTTGTGGAGTCTTAAGGCTCGTTTCCACTAGTGGTCAGGGGGGTAGGGGAGCCATACAACCATGCGGTTGAGCCACATACCACGCCTCAACCACTCCCCCTTTAACTGGAAAAGCAGTGGATATGGGTGAATACAGGCTGCACACCAAATGTGTCCTATTCAAGTGAATGGGGCTGTGCTGTAACTGTCCCACAACTGCATAGAAAGCAAATTAAAACAGAGAGGAAAGAGGTGATACAATGCCTCCTCAACTCTTTTCAAGTGTTCTCAGGAGAGCGTTCTGAACGTGGATTATTCTTCAGAGAGCAACGCAAATGTAAAGAAGGCCTTACAGAGACCATGTTATGCAGCCACACATTATCTTGATTGAGCCAAAGGGGGAGATTTACTAAAGCTGGTTCACTCAAAATCTGGTGAATCTGTGCATGGTAGCCGATCAGCTTCTAACCTCAGATTGTTGAATTAAGCTTTGGCAATAAACCTGAAAGCTGATTGGTTTCTATGCAGAAGTGAACCTGATTTTGCACTCTCTAGCTTTAGTAAATAAACCACAAAGAGACATGTATGCAAAGGGACCATGTTTGTTCAGCTTTCCTAATCTATTTGCATTAATCTGAAATGTATACACGTTCTTTATCATCCTGAGCCTGTTTTGTAGTATTCGCTATCATTTCACAAGATTTCTGGCAGGATCAGTAGGTATTCATTGCACTTAAAACAAAACACTTCCAACTGTATATTTAACAGACCAAAATGGAGCAAATAGACGTTCATTGCTAGGGTTTACATACACTTTAAATTACTGGGTGCTATAGTCTTCCAAATGTATTGATACGTGTAATGCACCCATTGGATTATCAAAGATTTGATCCTTGCTTTTCACTCTGGGAGCTGTATCTCCGAGACACAGCCCTGTTTCCAACCGATACTAGAAAAATAATACGTGGAATCTGAAACCATGGTCCTTTCTCCCAGCATTAATTAGTGTGCTCCAGTCCTGCGGGATGCCTTAATGAACAAGTTCATTTATTCATATACAGTATGTACAGTCAGTATGTGCTAGGGGTGTCACTCCCCCTTGCTAATTGATGTTTCTAATAAATACAATTTTTTTTATCAGGGAAAATGTAATGGACCACTTAGTAAACAGTAGGAAGTCAACTAAGAGCAAACACCCACTGAAACCCAGATTGTGTTTTCCTTTATAATTAGAGACCTTCAATTGGGTTGCTATGCTGAGAGGTTTATGAGTTTTAAGGGTGTGCGTAGATAGACTGTTTTCTGGCTTTTGAAGCATGTTTTAATCACAAGTGTACAGATGTCTAGGTACTTTCTTATGAAATGTTGATGAAGCTTTCAAACAAATGTGACATAGGAAACATGTAGGCTGTCATTGCTTTTCTCAGAAGTACCCATGTTACTCTGGTAGGGATTCTGCCTAGCTTTTTGAAGCATTCCTGGACCTGATAATGACGGTGGTAAGCTAATGGAGAAAAAAATCAATTAAAGACCACAGTCAATGTTGGTCCTGCCACTGCATGCAACAATTAGGTCAATAAAGAGCAAGGTAAAGAAAGTTGAATATGTGGGTGTCTACCAAAAGCATTTGTTTTAGAATACTTTTTAATACAGAACTTAAGTCAAAAGCATAGAACCATGTCTTCCATTCTATGCATATCTAAGCAATGCTTAAAGTGTATCTAAACGCAAGAACAAAAATGTAATATATTGCAGTTTGCCACTCCTTAGAAGTGATAGCTGCATTATTTTTCTTTATTCAGGCTTTTTTACTTTACTTTCACCTGATGATCCTGCCAGTAACACATTTATTGTCCTAGGGTGACAACGCTCTCACTATACTGTATTTATAGAGGAGCAGTATCATTACCGAAAGACAGGAGGAGAAGTGTTAGGAACGCTGAACATCTACTCTTTTTCATAGTCTCCATAACATTGGGACAATGTGTTCTGTAGTCCACAGAGGTGAACTTGGCAGAATATCTGCAGCAAGTCAGATAAATCCTGGCTCATTTCCAGAGGACATCCAGCATCATCTACCCTTCTTTTTACCAGCCTCTTTGGTAGAGTAATGTCCTTGGCTATTCAAAGGTGAAGGACTGTCCTTGGCTTCTACGCATGAAATGCATTGAATTGTCAATGTGTTTCAAAGGTGGAAACCTGCTTTGTGAAATGTGTTGAAAATTCATATGCCATCACCCCAGAACTGAAATATTGTATTGCTGGGTGCCACTAAATGTATCCTTTGATGCTTCAATTAATTGTATATATTAAATCTGGGGTTTTGTATGGGCAAATGCCTGTGGTATTGTCACAATCAGGGGTCAGACTCGGAAACCAGTAGCTATAGCAGTAGGGAGGCTCCCACCAACCAGCAAGAGAGGTATGCAAGCAGGTCACCCTGGCAGATGACATATGCTCACCTGAGATGCGTGAGATGTGGGGTCTAAGCACTAACTGGCATTCAACAGAGCTGCTGGTGGTGGAGATGGGATTTGCTGCATGGTCCTGGTCTTTAGGATTGCCCCAACAGGATGTGAGCCGAAGTAAGGTAGCAGATGTAGCAGGTAGGGACCAAGCACAAGCATAGTCAGTAAACAAGCCAAAGGTCAGTAATAGGTGGTTCTTAGGTCGGGATCAAGCAGAAGCATAGTCGAGGAACAAGCCAAAGGTTGGTAACAAGTGGTAGTGAAGAAGAGGATGGCAGTAGGAGTGACAAGCGTGAGATATCGGCTGGAGAGAGCACAATAATCTGGCAAACAGGAAGTGCAAAGATATGGCTTAAATAGGAAGTTCATGGGGGGAGCAAAGGGTTCAAGGTTCAAGAGAAACAAGACACAAGGCAAGGTTGTCTGAGGAATCAGGCACAGAGCTGTCCAGCATCTCAAGTTGTTCATTAAGAAGAAACACTGCCAAACACAGAGGTTGCAGGTTCAGATCTGAGTCCTGACAGGTATATATATATATATATATATATATATATATATATATACACATACACTGTATATATAAAGTACATATACTGTGCAAAACCAAATATCGTACTTGGGTGAATTCCCAGCCTATGTAATTCCAGTACGGTTCTTTAATTACAAAAAATCTTTTCTGGATAAATTAACAAAACATTTGTGACGTAAAAAGGTTTTAATGCCATTTTTGTTAACTAACTGAATGCCAATTTTTGAAAAAATTGTTATGAATAGCACTTGAAAAGTAAATTTTTTTGTTTCCTGTTTGTTATCACAAAATAAGGTATGTAATGAAAATTAAAAGATTTTCTTAAAAAATTTCATTAGCAAGCTGATATGGGTGAGATAAGGGGGGTTGGCAAATATAAGCAGCTTAAACTTCATCTTAAGGCCTCATGCAAACTGGATGTTTTCTTAACTCTTCTAGAAGCCTTCCTCCTGGCAGTAGCATTTTGGAGCTTTTTAAAAGTGTGTAATGAGCTTAAGCACTTTTAGCTGCATCACGTATTTGAGCGTTAATTCATTTCATCACTCAAGCTCTAAGCGCACCAAGCATTAACATTTGCTTAGATGCATCAAGCGTTTTTTCTGCCAAAACTCTGCTGCTCCTGGACGTACTGGCAGTGGGTTTTTCTCCTGCCTCCAAACTCTTCTGCCACTAAAGGCCTCTAAAAGTTTATGTGTGCATGGACACATAGGATAACATGCAGGGGGGGAGGTAGGGAGAAAAGGGGGAGCCGCTGCAACTACTCCAGGTTAAACAGGTTAAGATAATCCAAGCAACAATCGGAGGTCTCGTACGACAATCTAGGTAGGCATGTGCAGTAGTCCAATATATAGGTCACTTTCCGTGATATTTGGGGCGTAATATTCGGTCTCAGTCAGGTAAGATGCACATTATATGATCTTTCAAAACCCATTCAGTAAGTGAAATACTTGCAAGGTTCAGTTCCTGTGGTTATATTGTAAGCTCTCTCCTGTGCATTTTAATGAAGTAATTGAGTCTGGTTTATTTTAATGTCAGCAATGAAGTTCTGCTGCAACTAAAGTGTGTATATTAATTAACTAATGTCTTGTATGTTCCCAATATTAATGTTCCTTCTGCCTGAGAAGATATGGTGGCAATTTAAACAAACATCACTGAGCAATTACCGTCAGATGTAGTTCTGTTGGAATGTATTTGTTGGAAAAGCCCTTTCTAAGGGTAGGTTAAACTGGGGAATTGACATCATCTTTGAACAGAGTTAGAAAAAAAAATCAACTGTTAATTGTGCCATTTGTACAAGTGCAGTATGTGAAATTCTAGGTAAAGGGGTGATTACTGCATGGATGTTTGAAAAACAATTGCGCTAGCAGGAAAACAGCTATTAATAGGCCAGTCCACGAAAAAACAGTTCTGACTGCTGAAGGGTTCAATTACCCAGTAGTGACAGGTGAGTATAACAGCAGGGAACAGCAGGAGGCAACTGATTTATTGGAAGAGGACATAAGAAAATAGGCATATGACAAGGGGTATTGTATTTGGGTTGGTGGGATAGGATTATATATGCCAATAAAACTCCCATCCGTAACCTCTGAGATCACTATATAAACAACACCACACGTAGGCTTGATTAATATTACTTTTGATGCCAAATAAATTAAACAACCAAACAATAAACCACTGAAAATGGTATTGAGGTCATAAAAGGGCATCCTAATAATACACTTGAATCCACACACCAAGGTCACAGCCATATCATATCCTCTTGGGGATCTTTACCAATTTCAATTCAGATATCTAAATTTCACCACAACTTTTCCAGTTGAAACGGCGATGCCATACCTGATACAGCTCCTCTGTACCAGGTGAGCATTGACTGCAGATACTTGTCTTTCCGAGACTGCAGAGCCGTACACAAAAAATTATATCTGAAGGAATGAGAATAAAAGAAAAAAAATAACTGTCCTGGATACTAAAGCATATTATGACATGATCAAGCCTGTACTTGACAGTAATAAGCTGCTAGACCCACGCGTTGACACAAGGAGGAGGGGGTCAAATGCTCCTCATAGTTATAACCAGGTTTAATTACCAGCTGTGATGTAGTCAGTGATGGAGCACTGCCAAGCTAGGTTAGGGAAGTACATTTACAAAGACACTGTTATTTTGCTCTAAATAGGTGTAGCGTGCCTCAGGTTTAGCTATTGGGAGATAGTCAGGTTTTTAGGCAGAGGTTGAATAGCAACCTGAGATGAGTCTGCCTGGGTGTGAGTCAGCCAAGTCACTTTGGGTCAGGGCTGGGGGCACTGCAGGTCAGTTTCCGGATACATCCTCCTGCTCTAGAGACTTGAGAAGTTTCTAGAAGACAGTAAGTGGGGGTGAGAAGGGGCTGATCTGCATTCGTAAGGGACCTTGGCCAATCCCCAAGCAGTAGGCTTGGCATGGGGCCAGGATAGCCCTTAAATATGAGAGAGCCTGATCAGCAGGGGTGTAGTGTCGGATGCAAGATGGAGTGAAGACTGAAGTATAGAGCCTGAATGGGGGCCTACCTACAGGCAGGAGCTGGAAGGGAGGATCTCTCAGCCTCAGCCGTCCCCTGAAAGAGGACAGCCTGGGAAGTAGGGAAGGAGCCAGCTCAGCGTAAGGCAGCCACCAACTCACAAGCTTGCAGGAGAGGACTGAGTGAGTAATCCCACACATCCTGGGCCGGATAAGGGGAGAGGGCAGTCAGGCAACCAACCCAACTAGCTCCTCATCTGGAGCTGCTCTGCTAAAGTGCCAGTTTCTGGGCCCTCTTGCTCAGGGATTCCCTCAGGCATCTGGGTGAAGAGGAGAATTCATCTGGGGTTTGAATTGGTGCATCAGGAAGGCTGGAGAGCTCTCCAAGAAGAGAATCTTTGTCTGTGGACTTGTACATAGTTGCTAAGGAGTTGTCCTCAAGTTGCAGTTTCCTTGGGTATCCCATACATCCCTCAACCCTATCTAAGCCTTAGTTCAATACCCCTTAACCTCTATCGGTCCACAAATTGTACATAGACAGCGGACGGGAAGTAGCGCCAACGGAAAGTGTCCGGACTTGAAGTGTTTAATGAAGCCAGAAAAAAAAATAAGCTCAAGGACTGTTTACTGTCTCTAGTATGCAAGGTCTGAAGAAAATGTGTGTTGCCTGACTGTGCAGGACCCAAAACTTAGCGACTCCTTAGAGATAGTGCTACATAGGCAATGCAACAGTGTTTTTAATGTCTCCAGAATGCCAACTTTAATTTTATTTAGGTATTATCAACATAAACTTCTCTCAGTCTCTGAATGTCACTTGCTTGAAGCTTATGGACAGCTTTTTAATGATAAATGTTGCAGAAAAAGTGTTCTGTTGCTGTATATAGTGACAAGTCAGGACTTCAGTCATGCAGCCTTGTTAAGTTACTGAAAAGTTCACTTAAGCTTCATTAAACTGATAATAATTTTAGTGTATTATAACTTTATTAAGGGAAAAGGCCATCAATAAGCCAGTGTGGTCACATCTATGCTTAAAATTAAGAATTCTGTGTGCACAGTTGTGCTCAAAAGTTTGCATACCCTGGCAGACATTGTGAAATATTGATTGTGACATTGATATTAAAAATATGACTGATCATGCCAAAAAACGTTTACTTAGGGATAGTGATCATATGAAGCCATTTATTATCACATAGTTGTTTGGCTCCTTTTTAAATCATAATCATCAATAAATCATAATGATAACAGATATCACCCAAATAGCTCTGATCAAAAGTTTACATACCCTGGATTGTATAAATAATTATCAATGAGTTTGTTAGCTCTCACGTGGATGCACTGAGCAAGGTAGATACTGAGCCATGGAGAGTAGAAAAGAACTGGCAAAACACCTGTGTAACAAGATAATGGAACTTTTTAACCGCTTGCTGCCCGCCCACCCGCAATGTACTGTGGACGGGTGGCAGCTACAGGCAAAACAACATAAGGGTATGTCTTTCTGGCTGTACTAACACAGGGGGCGCTGCGCTCCCCACCTACAACCGCTATGTCCACCAGACACAGCGGAATGAAGATCCCGGTGAACGGGACCCGGTGGAGCTGATGAGTGTATGGGATGCCCAAGGAAACTGTGATGACAAACCTCTTAGCAACTATGTACAAGTCCGTGGAGAAAAAGCCTCTCTTTTAAAGAGCTCTCTGGTGTACCTCCTTGGACCCCAGATGAAACCTCCTCTTCACCCAGCTGCCTGAGGGCATCCTTGGGTATGGGGACCCAGAAAATTCTAACTTAAAAAACAGTCCAAGATGAGGAGCTAGCTGGGTTCTCCACTGGACTTCCCTCTCCCCTTATCCGGCCCAGAGGGTGTAAGGTTACTCACACTGTCCTTCCTGATAGCTCAATGGGTAGGTGTCTGCCTTCAGGCCTTTGGCTGGGCTGGCTCCTTCCCTGCTGTTCATGTTGTTCTTCCTGGAAGACGGTGGTACAGTGGAGACTCCCTTGCCCAACATCAGCCTGTAGGTAGGCCCATTCCCTGGGCCTCCTTCCTTGCTCCACACTCCAACCTTTACTCCATCATCCACCCGACACTACTCCTGCTGATCAGGCTCTCTCATACCTAAGAGCTGTCCTGGCCCCATGCCAAGCCTCCTGCTTGGGGATTGGCCAAGATCTCTTAAGTATGCAGATCAGCTCCTCCTCACCCCCACCCACTGCCCTCTGGAAACTTCTCCAGCTTCAAGAGCAGGGAGAGGTATCAGGGAACTGAACTGCAGAGCCCTCAGCCCTAACCTAAAATAACCTGGCTGATTCTCCCCCATGCTAACTCATCCCAGTCTGCTACTTAGTCTTTAGCTTAAAAAAACAAAACAAATTAGCTGCCTCTAGCTAAACTTGAGGGGAGCTACAATAATATTGCTCGAAGTGTGCTAAAAACAATTTGCCACTGTGGTGCCGCTCCTCTATCTGGGTATGAATCTCCCGCTATTGTTTTGGTAAAACAGAATCTGTTGGTGATATGTCATTTGAAAAATGTTTGTTTATTGTGTTGCTTTTCTGCCAACTAAGCTTTGAAGACAAATGCATAATTTTGTTTGATGCTGACTAGAAAGGCTTTTCAATTTGTTGAATTATAAATTTGCCTGTTTGCTATTTTTGAATTTATTTCATATATTCATTTGGAGAGGCAGCTGTATTGTATGATTTGCGAGGTAAAAATGCAAAAAAAACCCAAACACTTCAAAATTAAAAGAAGTATTTTATTTCTGTTACACACTAAGAAACTGCAATACTACACAGAGAAAGGACAGATGAGCCAAAACATACTTGGCCACCACTTGGGCTGTAAGAAAAAAATGGTACATTTTTCATCATTTAACAAACTTACATTTTTACAGGCCCTGATTAATCCAGTGAAAAAGACATAAACATTGTCCATATTTGATTCTGAATCCTGCTACCAGCAGACAAACATTCTACCATCCAATTTTATATTGCAGATGTAGCTAGGTGCTGGCTATATCATTATGCCTTTCAAGGACATTTACAGATGAGACTACGATTACTCCTTTTCCCCCTAGTGCCCAGTACTGGGACTGCTACATCACTTCCTGTTAGCAGAGTGGATCCAGCTCTTCTGACAGCAGAAGATCTTGGGACTTGTAGTCCTATAGCCAATACAGCCTGTATTCCTAAATGCTGATTGAACTACAACTACTAGAGCGCTCGAGAACCAGAAGGAGGCTGGAAGAGGAGGTACATTTTACAGCAAGTAACTTGCTCTCTTACTTGGATTCAGAGATGAACATTGGGGGAGTGCCATTCCCCTCCAGATACAGATTGCTGGCCTTCTTCTGCGGGACTCTGCACATCAGTTCAGCACAGCGGTGACGCTGATTACCACACCAGATCACATCAACTCTTTGCATTGGGATTGTCACTATCCGGTCGATTATTCCTATTTTACCAGTGTTTTATTGTGTTAACTGGTGTTGTATATCCTAATCCCATTATTCTTGTGGTCTACTCTTTTAAACAATACTAATATAGAGGTGTTATTAAAGAACTGTGTCTCTTGCATTATTATCCTATATTGCTGAGATATGTCTGAACCCAGAGTGTCAGAGGTGTCGGGAGTAGCAGTAGCACCAGTGTGTGGTGGGAGAGATGTAGAGAGAGGAAGATATGAGGCTGGAGGAAGAAGGCTGCCAGGAAGCCTAGTGGAATGGGGCCTGCGAGCCTGGAGCTGGGGGCGAGGACAACTTGAAGCTCACTAGCCCCCTGAGCAAGGACTATCTGTATGGGCCCCCTGAGCAAGGAATACCTGTATGGCAAGGAAGAAGCAGCCCAGCTGAAGGCCTGGTAGCAGCAGCCAACCTGCAAGTGGTACAGGAGAAGATCTGAGTGAGTACACTGGCACCCCCTGGGCAGAAAAGGGAAGGAGCCTCTGGTGGAAAATTAGCCCCCAACTAGTTAGTGACTGTTCATCCATTTAAAGAAACTGGAGCCAGATCCCCTGCTCAGGAAAATCTCCAGATTGCTGGGTAGCTCTGCAACAGAGACTGTGCTGCAGAAGAGGAGCTTGTGAATAGTTCCAGAAAGCTTGTCCTCAGTTATCGGTTCCTTTGGGCATCCTATACCCCCCTTACCCTATCCCAGTTCTAAATCCCCTCAATAAACAACAAACAAAACTTCAAGTACTGATTTCTGACTTCAAATGCAAGTTTGTGTGGAGAATGAGGATTGCCTGGCTGTGCAGGACTATAGGGGACCTAATTCATCAGCAACCCCTAAGGGGGATAGTACTACATCTATAACATGTATTTTCCACAAAAATACAAGTTTATCATTATTTTTTTTATAAACAATAAAATAAAAAATAAACTGCCTGATGTGTTTAAATGTTAATGATTCAAATTTTTTTGTGGTCTAAAGGTTTGTATAAATTTGTAGCAATTATTTAAAGTGCTGCGTTCACCCATGTGATCAATATTACATACAGCATTTATTTTATAACAGAAAGTATTTTGCGCGTCTATCATCAACAAAGTTCAAAATAGAAAGGTAATCGAAATCTTGCTATTTAAAAAGGCACATAAATTGGATTATGCCAAAATAAATAATCAAATGAAAGACAGGATTGTTTACTGGGGTCTTAGACCCATGCATGCTTGCATTCATTGATTAGAACAGTAGTTACTCTACATCTTAAAAAGAAATGGTCATCCAATAGGCTTGTTTAAGAACCTAAATACTTGAGCTTTAGTTATAATTGGTCTAGTTTACTTATAAAATGTATACTTGCTTCCATAGTAAAGCTGATCTTCATGCAGATGTAAAAGGCACAAGTGAATAGATCATTAAATGTATTTTTGAATGCAACCTGAGTAAGTAGCTGAATTTGACTTAGTATCAGCCTCCTGCAAACACCTATACAGTGAATCTCAGACTGTGAGAAAGGGAAGCATCACAAGGAGCCAATCATTTGTGCTGCAGTGACCATGTGCTAGCAGGGAACATGCTTGTAAGGGGAGAGAGCAGAGTGCAGGGAAACAAACCCATCAGACTGCAATCAGCTTACAATTTATTGGGTGGGGCAAATGGTAAAAAAAAGTTATAACTGTGGGGATGAACTGATGGAAAGGTTACAATTTCAGTTGTTAGTTGGAGGCAGAATAGCAAGTGCCAGGTGAGGCAGCCTGCCTCCAGCCTGGCTTGGTGAAATCCACTCCTGGAAAGATACTGAACCCATGTGCTCTCAGAATATAAATAACACTCCCAGCATGCAATGGGACTGCCTTCCCCTGCAAGTGGCAAGGGCTGTATCCATATTCATGCTGTTTATTTGTCTAGCCCCTCCCATGTTCTGGAAGGCAATCGTAGCTTCCTGAAGGCTGGCATAACTCAGACAAACTCCAACAGCACCCGAGCATCATAAGCAGACCTAACTAATCAATCATAGCACTCTATTAAGCAGAATACCACATTGAATTTACCTGACAGCCTCTCTGGTAAGCAGAGAAACACAGCTATGCTCAACCTAACTATACACATGCTAGCACCTAACTAGGAGGGTGCTACATCAGTATATATACTATATACACTATATTGCCAAAAGTATTGGGATGCTTTCCTTTAAATACACATGAACTTTATATTGGCATCCTAATCTTAGTCCATAGGGTTCAATATTGAGTTAGCCTCACCCTTTGCAGCTATAACAGCTTCAACTCTTCTGGGAAGGCCGTCCACAAGGTTTAGGAGGGTGTCTATGGGAATGTTTGACCATTCTTCCAGAAGCACATTTGTGAGGTCAGGCACCGATGTCGGATGAGAAGGCTTGGCTCACAGTTTCTGCTCTAATTCATCCTGAAGGTGTTCTATTGGATTGAGGTCAGGACTCTGTGCAGGCCAGTCAAGTTCCTCCACCCTAAACTCACTCATTCATGTCTTTTTGAATCTTGCTTTGTGCACTGGTGTGCAGTCATGTTGGAACAGGAAGGGGCCATCCCCAAACTGTTCTCACAAAGGTGGGAGCATGAAATTGTCCGAAATGTCTTGGTATGCTGACGCCTTAAGAGTTCCCTTCACTGGAACTAGGGGGCCAAACCCAACCCCTGAAAAACAACCCCACACCATAATCCCCCCTCCACCAAACTTTACATTTGGCACAATGTAGTCAGGCAAGTACCGTTCTCCTGGCACCTGCCAAACCCAGACACATTTATCAGATTGCCAGACAGAGAAGCATGATTCATCACTCCAGAGAACACGCTCTAGAGCCCAGTGGCGGCATTTTTACACCCCTGCTTCTGATGCTTTCCTCTGCACCTGTTGATGCAAGGCTTGTATGCAGATGCTCGACCATGGAAACCCATTCCATGAAGGTTTTTAGCTATTGACTCTTCAGACAGTTGGCAACTTCTGCGCACTGTGCACTTCAGCATGCACTGACCCAGCTCTGTCATTTTACGTGGTCTACCAGTTCGTGGCCGAGTTTCTGTTGTTCCCAATTGCTTCCACTTTGTTATAATATTGGAATTGGAATATTTAGTAGCCAGGAAATGTCTTGGATGGACTTATTGCACAGGTGGCAACCTATCATGGTACAACCTGAAAATATTTTAACCATAAATCACCAGCGCCAAAGTTAGCCAAATTAAACGTACAGTTGTGTTCAAAATAATAGCAGTCAGACATCACTAACCTGATCAATCACTGTTTTTGGTAGAAATGATAGTTCTACATGGCAAATAATTTACTAGCAGGTGTAGTAGAGTAATAGAAATCCAACAGACTCAACAGTCATGACATGCATGCTGCTGATTCTGTGTAATTCAATCACTAATTGAAAGGGGCATGTTCAAAATAATAGCAGTGTGGAGTTCTATTAGTGAGGTCATTCATTCTTTGAAAAACAGGTGGCAATTATTGCCCTTATTTAAGGAAGGAAAGCAGCAAATGATGTATATGCTGGTTACAGTGCATTCCTCTCTGAAATTCTAAGGAAAATGGGTCGTTCCAGACATTGTTCAGAAGAACAGCATATCTTGATTAAAAAGTTGATTGGAGAGGGGAAAACATATAAGGAAGTTCAGAAAATGATAGGCTGCTCAGCTAAAATGATCACAAATGCTTTAAAATGGCAACCAAAACCTGAAAGACGTGGAAGAAAGCGAAAAACTACCATTGGAATGGATAGACAAATAGCCAAAATGGCAAGGACTCAGCCAACAATCAGCTCCAGGAAGATCAAAGAAGGTCTAAAGTTCCCTGTGAGTACTGTTACAATTAGAAGACGCCTATGTGAAGCCAAGCTATCTGCAAGAAGCCCCCGCAAAGTCCCACTGTTGGAAAAAGAGACATGTGCTGAAGAGGTTACAATTTGCCAAAGAGCACATTGACTGGCCTAAAGAGAAATGGCGCAACATTTTGTGGACTAATGAAAGTAAGATTGTTCTTTTTGGGTCTAGTGACCGGAGACAATTTGTCAGATGACCCCCAAACACTGAATTCAAGCCACAGTACACAGTGAAGACAGTGAAGCATGGTTGCGCAAGGATCATGATATGGGGATGCTTCTCATACTACGGTGTTGGGCCTATTTATCGCATACCAGGGATCATGGATCAGTTTGAATACATCAGAATACTTGAAGAGGTCATGCTGCCTTATGCTGAAGAGGAAATGCCCTTGAAATGGGTGTTCCAACAAGACAACGACCCCAAACACACCACTAAACGTGCAACATCTTGGTTCCAGACCAACAAGATTGACGTTATGGAGTGGCCAGCCCAATCCCCGGATCTTAATCCAATAGAAAACTTGTGGGGTGACATCAAAAATGCAGTTTCTGAGGCAAAACCAAGACATAGGGAAGAACTGTGGAATGTAGTCCAATCATCCTGGGCTGGAATACCTGTTCACAGGGGCCAGAAGTTGGGTGACTCCATGCAACACAGATGTACAGCAGTTCTCAGAAACAGTGCTTATACAACTAAATATTCATTAAGTGATTCAAAGGAAAGCAAAATCTTCAAACATTTTTCAGTTTATATAGTGAATGTTTGAGTTTGTAAAGAAGAATACAAACACTGCTATTTTTTTGAACAGTCTAATATTCACTTTTCTTCAATTTTTTTAGAGGAACAACACAAATCTGATCTATTTTTCTTCATGTTTTGATTTGGAATAGAATGTGTAGTGTTCCCAATGCATTTGTGTGTATGGAAATAAAAGCTATTTTGAGCTTTATTCACTTTTTTCAACACACTGCTATTATTTTAACCACAACCGTACAAATAAATGCTGCTGCTCATCAGTGCAAACCCACACCAAAAAATATTTAAACCATAAACACAGCGCAAAAAAATAAAATAAAATAATATATCACTCCAAAGTATTATAATAAAATAATATATATATATATATATATAAAATTATAAGTCCCACTCCAATTAGGTGAAAAAATATATTAAAAAATTTCCTGAAAGTCCTCTTTCCAAAGAAATGAAATGTGCTTCCACCAAAGACAGTGCCCAAAAAATATATACCGCACTCACCAGATACTGGTGAAAAAAATGCCTTTAAGGGTTTTTTGGGATCCTAGACCCAGTCAGTAAGCCTCCAGATCTCCACTCCACCAAAGTATAGCCAACCTCCAACCCCCAGGATCACCAGACTTCACTCTCCAAGAACACTCAGTGCAATGTAGGGAAAAAAACAAATATATAGCTTAATACTGCAACACTTGGTTAAACTCAATGCTCAAGTACCAAGCCACTCACATTCTTAATGATCAAAATCAGCATTTTAATTGCATTTCAATGAATCCAAAAATGCCACAACACCAGGGTAATTTCCAGAGATCCCATGGTCAGCAACAGATGACAGCACAGAGAATCTCCCATACACAAGATGGCCCCCGGGAACGCTGCACGCTGGCGTGCGTTCCACTCACCGGAAGTGACATATTACGTATGGCCGCGGAACCGGAAATGTGTCAATGCGTTTCACCCCTCCTCCAGGGTGTTAAAATTTTTTAATATATTTTTTCACCTAATTGGAGTGGGACTTTTAATTTTATATATATATTTTTGAGTGATTTTTGGAGTGATATATTAATTTTTTATACATATATTTCTTTGCGCTGTGTTTATGGTTTAAATATCACGGTACCACGCTTGAATTCACTGAGCTCCTGAGAGCGACCCATTCTTTCACAAATGTTTGTAGAAGCATTCTGAATGCCTAGGTGCTTGATGTGGTCATGGAGATGATTGGAACACCTGAATCCAATGATTTGGAGGGGTGTCCCAATACTTTTGGCAATATAGTGTATATAGAGTATATCCATACTTCCATACATTATTCATCAGGAACCACTATAGTAGTTGGTGCTCTACTTGTACGTTTACTTTTTTTGCTGTATAGGGCATTTCAGTCTCTTGTCCTCTACCATTTGTGTAGCTCCAAAACCCCAGTGTTTTCTTATTATTTTTGTATTTTATGTAAAAAAAAATTAAAGTTCTAGTCCTAGGAAGATTGTAAACTAGTTTAATTTAATTTTTTATGGGATTTTTTTATGTGTGCGTTTAAGTTACCTACAAGTAAGGGACTTTTAAGGAACGGATGGAGTTGAGTGCTCTACAAACTGCAGTTCCACTTCAAGGACCAGGAGAATTTTCTCCCTAAAAATGTTTGCATTTCTGGTCAGATCAAAGCAACCCCCATTGACTTCTGCTTTGAGATTGTGCAGTCCGTTGAGAATTCTACTCTTTTCATTGAAAAAGAAACCAGTATAAATGCATTTATTTACCCTTTCTCCCCATTTTAATAAAGGCTTTGGTATTACTGATTTAATAAAAAACAGAAAATCAGTAACAACAGCAAAACCATCAGAGCTGTAACACTTGTAATATAACAATGACGCTAACACTGGTCAGTGTTCTATAAGCCTACAGTATCTAAATGTGGTAAGATGGAGTTATTGATTATGACAGAACACGATTTTTCATCTTTATGAAGATCTCGCTTTTCAACTTAATTATGTCTTGGGAGCTGAAGATGTAGCAGTGAGATGTGAGCAGGGACTCGACAGCTTTGGTTTGGAGAATACAACTGGATACTAAATTAATATAAAAAAAACAATATTTCCCCTTTATAATTTAATATTATAAATACGGTAGCTATATTCAGAACAAATTATGGTAAAAAGAGGTTGCTCTGGCAATAAGAAGTTCTGAAATATGTATGATGTTTATGCTCAGTGTAGTAATTTTGTACAAATGTCAGCAGTTATATAAAATATGCAACACATAAAAGTGGACATGCAAGTTCGTACAAATGATTAAAAAAAACAAAAACAGTGAAAAATAGGGACAGCCTTTGCCTACCACTTGGTATTGCCGGTCATAAGAAATGTTTCTTATAGGCAAAATGTATTTAAAGTCAATGGGGAAGGAGAAATGATGGTGGTTTAAGGGGTTTTCAGACATTTTCTAAGAGCTTTAAATGGCATTTAAGTGTTCTTTATTTGCGTTCTGAGTGTTTTTTATTGTTTTTTTAATTTTTTTTTTTACGATTGGAAAAGAAGCTGACTTCAAATAGCAATTTAAAAAAATAACCACATGTGAGGTTTTGCTTTTGTTCCCATTTTGTTTATTGCTGTATATTCTTTTTATTTGAGAGTATATAAAATATAACTTTAAAGTAGTAGTATTGGCAAAGCTCTTTTGGCTGTACTTCTCCTGTGAAGTACAGTTCATTCTGCAATCCTGTGCCCCGCTGTCGGCTGGTGTCACTCAGCTGGTCCAAGCTGGTGGAAAGATCTTGACTTTAAAGTCATGGTTCCACCCCAGAGTCTGGAGGGGCACCTGGTTCAGCCACTCAGCGAGCCACTGAGAGCCTGAGCCAGCAGCTCCCCCCCCCTTACACAGCCCAGCGCTCCAGTGAGTGCTGGGGAGGGGGGGGCAGATAAGACACCTATGATAAAAACTATAGACCCTTCATTTCTTTGTAAGTGGGCAAACTTACAA
The DNA here is from genome assembly GCF_062004578.1 of Staurois parvus. Classification (NCBI taxonomy): domain Eukaryota; kingdom Metazoa; phylum Chordata; class Amphibia; order Anura; family Ranidae; genus Staurois; species Staurois parvus. The sequence goes on along the minus strand of NW_028318271.1, from coordinate 4,194,948 downwards.
AATCTGCAGGGGATCAAATAATTATTTTCCCCATTGTATTTGGCAGCAACATGATGCTGGCACATGTATACATACAGCGGGCTTCGCTATTCTGTACTTGGAGTACACTCAATTGCGCAGCTCCAGCACTTGGACCACATTCAGTTGATGACCTCCCATTCCCTGGCAAAGCGACCAAATTCTTCTGACAGCTGTTAGTCACTGTCCATGATTGGGAGCTGGTAAGATGGGCTCCCGATCACATGACCACTGTGAAAGTAGATCAAAGTGATCACATGAGAATGCCACAATATCACAAATCCTGGGACTCTGAATATTCGATAGTGATCAATATCAAAACCATAGCAATAAAAACATATAAGATTACAATAAAGAGATGTATATATTGAAGAGCTCTACGTGTTTCGTGAGATACTCCGCTTCTTCAGGACATTTCCGTTCTTATGTATATATCAAGCAATTTACTGACAAAAGTACAACCCGTCTTAAGGATGACAATATAGAGGGAATACACACCGCTATTTATCAAGCCCTTAATTAGTCTCATTCAAATGTCTCAGGCGTCGGCCTCAAACATCCCTATCCTAGAGCAGCTCTTTTTACTCAATTTTGTAATAAATTTGCAAAAGAAACAGAGTTGCCAAGGTGCTGGATCAATAAAATGTATCCAAGTTTATTGGCAAAACACACATTCAAACTTACATTTAGGCAAGGGGAGAGCAGCTCCAAGGTAGATGGTGAAAAACCATTCCACAACAGCAAGAACCAGCTGGACCCCTCAAAAACACCATGCCACTGTTGGCATCTAGATAGGCCTCCCTCTAGCACTCACTTCTACTACCGATGCCTGGGGAATAGTGGGAAGGCACACGTTTGGGGGCTCTGCCATTTTTCAAGTCAACAAAAAACTTGTAAAACTTTTTAACACTAAGTGGTTTTGATATGGATCATTAACAAAGACATATTAAAAGTCCCAAGATTTGTGACATTGTGTTGTTTTGATGTGGGGATGATGCCTTCCGCTCCACGGAAAGGTAAGTTGTAAAGCAAGCCCACGATCCCCGCAGGATGGATCGGATCTGCAGATTGAGCATAATGGATTGGAGTCAGATCCGTTATGCAACCCACACTGCAATCTGCAGATCTGATCCATCCTGTGGGAATCATCGGCTTGCTTTACAACTTAATAATAATAGTAAGCAAACTTAAATAAATAAATAAATAAACAAAAATATAAATATAAAGTCCCATACACCTAAAATCCAAAATAAAGTCCAAAAATATCCAAAAAAATTCTTGCAAGTGATTTCCCAATAGATCTTTCTCCCCAAATCAGATTGGTGGTATACTCCAGAGAATCTTCAAATACCTCAAAGAAAAAGATCTCAACATAGTATATTACCCCAAATATTAAAATAAAGTGCCGCACGTGTCACATGCAGATACACAAAAAGTGCCACAGCAATCGTGAGATCTCAGGACTCTAATAATTCAATTAGTAACTTCACTGCACACAATATAAAGAGTGCATAATTACCCCAACATAGATAAAATCAGCATAGGATCCATAGTATACAGTTGTGACCAAAATTATTCAACCCCCACTGAAATTGAGTGTTTTGGCCAGTTTGACATTGCTTTTGATCATTCAGTCATCTTGCTTACATTTACATTAAAGAGGCACTTGTAGGTCAGACAAATATAACATAACAGTTATAATGAAATAACCACAAATGTCTTTTCTGTGCTCACAGCATTATCAGTTTTATTCAACCCCCAAGTGACATTCAATCTTAGTACTTAGTACAGCATCCTTTTACAGTTATAACAGCTTTTAAACGTGAAGCATAGCTTGACACAAGTGTCTTGCAGCGATCTACGGGTATCTTCGCCCATTCTTCATGGGCAAAGGCCTCCAGTTCAGTCACATTCTTAGGCTTGCGCACTGCAACTGCTTTCTTTAAGTCCCACCAGAGGTTCTCAATCGGATTTAAGTCTGGTGACTGCGATGGCCACTCCAAAATGTTCCAGCCTTTCCTCTGCAACCATGCTCTAGTGGACTTGGAGGTATGCTTGGGATCATTGTCCTGTTGAAAGGTCCAACGTCTCCCAAGCCTCAGGTGTGTGACGGACTGCATCACGTTTCCATCCAATATCTCCTGGTACTGAAGAGAATTCATGGTACCTTGCACACGCTGAAGCTTCCCTGTACCTGCAGAAGCAAAACAGCCCCAAAGCATGATTGACCCTCCACCATGCTTCACAGTAGGCAAGGTGTTCTTTTCATCATAGGCCTTGTTCTTCCTCCTCCAAACATAGCGTTGATCCATGGGCCCAAACAGTTCTAATTTTGTTTCATCAGTCCACAGAACACTATCCCACAACTTTTGTGGTTTGTCCACATGGCTTTTGGCATACTGCAGTCGACTCTTCTTATTCTTTGGAGACAGCAAGGGGGTACGCCTGGGAGTTCTGGCACGGAGGCCTTCATTACGCAGTGTGCGTCTTATTGTCTGGGCTGAAACTTCTGTACCCACATCTGACAAATCTTTTCTCAGTTCCTCAGCAGTCACACGGGGACTTCTCTCCACTCTACGCTTCAGGTAGCGCACAGCAGTCGAAGTCAGCATCTTCTTTCTGCCACGACCAGGTAGCGTTTCAACAGTGCCCTTTGCCTTGAATTTGCGAATGATGCTTCCTAAGGTGTCTCTTGGTATGTTTAACATCTTTGCAATCTTCTTATAGCCATTGCCCTTCCTGTGAAGAGAAATCACCTCTTCTCTTGTCTTCCTGGACCATTCTCTTGCCTTCACCATGTTTGTAACCACACCAGTAAATGTCTAGAAGGAGCTGAGTATCACAGTCATTTTAAAGCTGCCTAATTGGTGCTTATTATGCTTGATTGCTGCTCGGTGACATCCACAGGTGTTTTCAATACCTGATGGAAAGCACCTGTATGAACCTCTGTTCTTCAGAGTGGTAGTCTTTAAGGGGTTGAATAATTGTGGCAATGAAGAAACCACATAAGAACCATTTACTACTGTATTACATAAACAATTGATGTCATTTTAGTTGCATTTGGGTAGTTACAACGTCCTTGTAGGATTTGATTCTGAATACAATTCCAAATGTACACTATAGTCCCTAAACCCCTTTACAGCATTGGGGGTTGAATAATTTTGGTCACAACTGTAGATGAGAATGCCTCCAAACATTGTTCTACCATCTTCTCCAACCATTTCCCATAGACCTCATAAACAGACCAGGGATCAGTATGTATATTAAAAGATAGACATATTTTATTGTAGCAACTTACATTGAAATTTGATGAAAACAGCTTCCATATAGTGAGATAGTCCAAAAAGACCCCACTCCTTAGCGGTAACTCTTTTTATATCACCATACCACTCTGAAGGAGAGCCAGGCAAAAGTGGAAGTCTCCAGGGTTGGAACAGCCGTGTGTTCCAGAACCCAAAATGGCCGCCACGGCACTTCCGGAAAAACGTCAATACGTCACCACGTCACGTGCCCCGGACGCGTTTCGTCACATCTGGAATTATTAGAGTCGTGAGATCTCACGATTGCTGTGGCACTTTTTGTGTATCTGCATGTGACACGTGTGGCACTTTATTTTAATATTTGGGGTAATATACTATGTTGAGATCTTTTTCTTTGAGGTATTTGAAGATTCTCTGGAGTATACCACCAATCTGATTCGGGGAGAAAGATCTATTGGGAAATCACTTGCAAGAATTTTTTGGGATATTTTTGGACTTTATTTTGGACTTTAGGTGTATGGAAATTTATATTTATATTTTTGTTTATTTATTTATTTAAGTTTGCTTACTATTAATATTATTTTTGTACTTCAGGGGAAGGAATGTTAAGTAACTTATTGGGGTTCTGGTAGAGGAAGTGAGTGCTAATTTTTGTATTTGCTTTACAACTTACCTTTTCGTGGAGCGGGTCCGGTTTCCCCCACGTATAGGTTGCATGCCGATGATCCCCGAGGGTGGACCGGATCTGCGGATTGGGGAGCATAATGGATCGGAGTCCGATTCATTATGCTCAATCTGCAGATCCGATCCATTCTGCGGGGATCATCAGAGGGGGTGTCACCAAGTGTTATCGCACCGGGGACACCAACCCTAGGGACACCCCTGTGCCTTCCCTAGTGTAATTTACTGCTGCCCAACACTCCACCCAGTCATTCATATACAGTCATGGCCGAAATTGTTGGCACCCTTGATATTTCTCCAGGAAATCATGTATTTCTCACGAAACGTATTGCATTAACACATGTTTTGCTATACACATGTTTATTCCCTTTGTGTGTATTGGGACAAAACAAAAAAAGGGAGGAAAGAAAGCAAATTCGACATAATGTCACACAAACCTCCAAAAATGGGCTGGACAAAAGTATTGGCACCCTTTCACAACTGCGGATAAATAAGAATGTTACAAGCATGTGATGCTCCTGTAAACTCACCTGGGGCAAGTAACAGGTGTGGGCAATATAGAAATCACACCTGAAAGCAGATAAAAAGGAGAGACGTTCACTTAACCTTTGCATTGTGTGTCTGTCTGTGCCACACTAAGCATGGACAACAGAAAGAGGAGACGAGAACTGTCTGAGGACCTGAGAACCAAAATTGTGGCAAAATATCAACAATCTCAAGGTTACAAGTCCATCTCCAGAGAACTAGATTTGCCTTTGTCCACAGTGCGCAACATTATCAAGAAGTTTGCAACCCATGGCACTGTAGCTAATCTCCCTGGTCGTGGACGGATGAGGAAAATTGATGAAAGATTGCAACGCAGAATAGTCCGGATGGTGGATAAGCAGCCCCAAACATGTTCCAAAGACATTCAAGCTGTCCTGCAGGCTCAGGGAGCATCAGTGTCAGCGCGAACTATCCGTCGACATTTAAATGAAATGAAACGCTATGGCAGGAGACCCAGGAGGACCCCACTGCTGACACAGAGACATAAAAAAGCAAGACTACAGTTTGCCAAAATGTACTTGAGTAAGCCAAAAGCCTTCTGGGAAAACGTCTTGTGGACAGATGAGACCAAGATAGAGCTTTTCGGTAAAGCACATCATTCTACTGTTTACCGAAAACGGAATGAGGCCTACAAAGAACAAAACACAGTACCTACGGTAAAATATGGTGGAGGTTCAATGATGTTTTGGGGTTGTTTTGCTGCCTCTGGCACTGGGTGCCTTGACTGTGTGCAAGGCATCATGAAATCTGAGGATTACCAAAGGATTTTGGGTCGCACTGTAGGGCCCAGTGTCAGAAAGCTGGGTTTGCGTCCAAGATCCTGGGTCTTCCAGCAGGACAATGACCCCAAACATACGTCAAAAAGCACTCAGAAATGGATGGCAAAGAAGCGCTGGAGAGTTCTGAAGTGGCCAGCAATGAGCCCAGATCTAAATCCCATTGAACACCTGTGGAGAGATCTTAAAATTGCTGTTGGGAAAAGGTGTCCTTCCAATAAGAGAGACCTGGAGCTGTTTGCAAAGGAAGAGTGGTCCAAAATTCCGGGTGAGAGGTGTCAGAAGCTTATTGATGGTTATAGGAAGCGACTGATTTCAGTTATGTTTTCCAAAGGGTGTGCAACCAAATATTAAGTTAAGGGTGCCAATACTTTTGTCCAGCCCATTTTTGGGGTTTTGTGTGACATTATGTCATATTTGCTTTTCTGCCTCTGTTTTATATTTGTTCCAATACATACAAAGGGAATAAACATGTGTATAGCAAAACATGTGTTAATGCAATACCTTTTTTGTGTGAAATACTTGATTTTCAGGAAAAATATCAAGGGTGCCAACAATTTCGGCCATGACTGTAGTACTGATCAGAAGGCTACCCTTACTGATAGCAAAAAGGACCATTGGTGTCATGCTACTGGTTTTTTCAAGTGGCATTTGCCCTGGAACTGTGCCTGCAACATTAAATGGGCGGTTAACTGGCCACTGTTCAAGAAACCCCTAGCAACTTCTAGAAGAACCCTAGGGTTCCACTGAACCCTGTCTGAGAATGGCTGCTTTAGAATAGCAATAAGTCCTTTTTTTATATAACATATTGCATATTTTTTTAAAAACCCACCACTCTCCAATCTAAGTATACACATTTTATAAATACCAACCCAGAGAAGAATACATACCTTGAGTATTACTGTCAAAAATCTCTGAGTGGTCCAATGATAGCAGAGAGGCTGAACAAGGTAACTCATATAAAGCAATCCTTTCCACTTGTCTTTTATGGGGGATGTACAGGTACAACAAAATAATAAACTCTCACTAAAACCACCCCCAAGAAAAGTCACACTTTCACCCTTGAAAGCAAAATTAATACTAAAACCTTTTCTCTTTATGAAACTCAAAAACCCCTTAAACCAAAAATATCAAACAATATAAATATAAATAAATAAATTAATAAAATAAATTAAAAAAACTAAAATAAAAAAATAAAATAAAATAAAAAAATTTAGTGTCCAAATATTAGTGTCCAAATATAATATCCGAATATGGGTACTTCACCAAATATTTCAATGCAGTATGCCCAACTTATTTCTCCATTCCAGACCACATAATACCTCGAGAAAATATAACTAAAATAGTGTATTACCTTCAAAAATTCACTTAAATGTATATACCTTTAAACAAATTAGTATATACTTCATAGGTGCAAAATAAATAAATAATAAATAACCAGATTCAACTGTGAGTGACACGTGAATCATGCAAGAAAAATCACTCTGTGTACACTCCAATAAACATGAAAAATTGTGTACACTCAAACAAAAAAAATATATATATATGAATTATATAAATCAATAAACCACATAAAGTGAAACAAATCAATCAATCAATAAATCAGTGAAGTGAACACTCTGTGACCACCTCTAAATAGTGAGATTAAATGCAATTACCCTCATGGAGTAATATCAAGCTTAGCAGGATGTATACAGCAGTCACTTCCAAACTTCCATCCAACGTATATATAGTAACCTTCAACTCTCCAAATTCCTCATAAAGGTAAAGAAGAGACCCATGTAGTATATATATAAATAAATTTAATAAATATCTTACATTGGGGATAGTATTGTACAGCATAACATTCCCAGACCAGTCTCAGCAGCCTACATGGCTCAAAACCACGTTTTTCCAGTTTTCAAAATGTCCACGCCGCTAATTCCGGTTTATCGTATTATGTCAGACGTCACGTCCCCTATGTACAGGTACAGATTAACTTTTACACTTGCTTTCTGGAACACTTTGTATCATAAACTGTTGCTATGTTTTTTTATTGTTATCCTTTGTTTCATCTCAAAGCTGCGGATCTGCAGCAACTTCTTTTCAGCCTAGTTGTCTCTATATGCATACTCTATGCTACAGAAGCCTTTACATGTCATTGATTAGAATATGCTTTCTGAGAGTAACAAAAGTGTCTCTTTTATATGCAATGACAAGTTGACATTGCAGAAAACTATTGGGAGGCAGGGATAGAGTTGTCACATCCATAACAGGAAATGCTTAAACAAGGACCTTCATGACAGAATCACTAGGTATGACTTTTGATGAAAGCTGCAGATTTAAAAGGTTGAAATAATTTAGAAAATTACATTAACATATTTATAAAAGTTTATAACAGAGCAATCGTGTTGAAATCTACTTTACATCCACATGTACCACAAAAACATTAAGTTGACCAAAAAAAAACCCAGTTAAGAAACTCTATATGCAAGACCTGGTAATTTAATGAAAGAGCATTATATAAATTTTACATCCAAATGTCCTATGTGTTACATAGAACATTTGTATAATCCTCTGCATGTGCACTGGTGTCACAGTGATAAAAAGGAAGGATTAAAATATACTTCGATTTAGGTAAGATAACAAGGATAATTGAGAAAAATACATAATTAGGTTAATTATGTTTTTAAATTGTTTCTAAATCTTCTTTTCGGAAATATTTGATATCTCCAGCTGAGCTGCATCTCTTGGGTAAGTCTAAGAGCTTGATTAATATACATGGCTAATACAGAGATATTAATGAGGAAAATACTTCAGTAATTATAGAAAGTTTTGCAGAGTCTTTCACTTCCATTTAGCAGGTTTGACTCACTCCGCTCTGTGATGAATGTTGCATTTTGGCTCTTATGCCTCTATTCCATTTTTGTTCGTTTCTATCAGTTTATTTTGGGTGCCTCCCTATAGTCCACAGGATACAATTTCCTAATTAATTCTAAACAAAAAAAAAAAATCACTAAATTAATTAGTTCTTAATTGCACTTAATAAAGATACCATGCACTATGCACTAGTTCTGAATCTGTCAGAAGACTTAAGTTCGCATTATGAATATATATCAGCCCAGCCAATACTGAGGAGCTTGTCATTGTGGTGCGAGCTGAGGGGTGATAAAATTTTGGACAACCAGGGGCGGACTGACCATTTGGAAACTTGGGCACTGCCCGAGGGCCCGGGGTCAGTAGGGGGCCCCATGAGATGCCCCTGGTACTTTTTTCATAGGCTTTTTTGAGTTTGGGCAAGGACACAGGGGCCCCATGATCCCCTATTGCCCGGGGGCCCCATGAGTTGTCAGTCTGCCCCTGTGGACAACCTTCATGTTTGTTGCTACTTGTGCTCCTGGCCATGGTGATATTGTGCTGAGGTTTGTGTCTGATTGGGCTTAGGTCTAAGAGGCTATGAGCTGGAAGAATATACACTTCTGGGAGTCTTCTAAAAGATGCTAGCCTACTACAAGGAGAATAGTATTTTGTGTTGAGGAAGTATGTGTGGCTGCCCTCCAGTTAAAGAGAGGTGGTGAGTGTCTGGATGAGTGAGACATCTCAGCTATCCTGCCTTTTGAATTCACTGCCAAAATACCAGTAAATCCTTGGTCCCTAAGAAGTCAATGAGCCATGAGTGGCCATACACCAGAATACTCTCTGGAAACATAGAAAGCCTTTGAATGGGATTATATCTCAACTTGAGTTTTGGGTTTGGGTGTGGGTTTGGGGTAACCTTGGTTGTTTCTTACCTTCCCATCTACTGCTGTGGCACCTGTCTGACAACCCTGAGATAATCCAACCCTGTGACTTTTGCTCCTCAGGCATTAAGGCTATGTATAGAATGGGACATTTACAGTTTGACCTGTTTTATGGTCTACAGGCCAACCTTTGTGACTTCAAGGTTAAACGTTTTACAATAGTATATAGTGCATGATTTAAAGAAGATCTGCTGCCATCAGAGCCTTCTCACGTTTGTGTTTTTCCTTGTGACAAAACTTTGGAAGCCCAGACCAGCCCACTGACAGTGGTATACAAATCTTTTTGGTTACCTGTGAATCTGACATACAGTATCATTGAGGACCAGTTTGCACTGATGTGTTTTAACACACAAGTTGTAAAGGGCTAAAACAAATTTGTCTGATCTCCCCATAATACAAATAGTGCCTGTTCCCATCTCAGCTCTGCAGTGCAGTGCATTTTGAAAAATATGAAATTTATCTTTTTTTTCCTTTCTTTTTAATGTGTGTTGGAAAGACAACAAAAGTCAGAGGCAATGCATCAAACTGAATATATGATGCATGCATGTGCATGATGATGTGCATCTTGATGCATTGGCAACAGTTATAAACAAGCCTTTGTCACTGGCATTTAAACCCTATCCACTCTAAATTCAAGAACACATTTAAAACACATCATTACATGTCAGTGTGTTAGTGCCTCTCAAATCGAATGTCAATGCACATAGGATGCGTGACAAAGCCCCTGCCTAACACTACAAAAAGCTTTCTTACACAAGAGTTTTGCTTTGTAATAAGGCCCCTTTGGGAAAGTATGTTATGTATGTTTGGGGTTTTAAGCTGCTATATAGAGATCATAGATTTATGTTAGTTTTCAAAAACGAATAGAACATTTAAAACAGTAGTGATACACTTCTGTCCCCAAGAACCCCTTATAGGAAATGTTTTCACAGACACACAGGTGAGATACTTTGTAATCCTTTTTGTAATGTTCTCTCATAGGTCCCTAATGAATGTAGCTGTGTCTCTACGTGACAATGAGGAAAACATGCAGTACTGGAGGCTGTCAGAGTTTTTAACTGGATGCTACTCATTCAGGGCATACTCTCTATCAGACCCGGCCTTTACTTTAGAGCTGAAGGTTATTTAACCACTTGAGCTCCAGAGGATTTACCCCCCTTAATGACCAGGCCTCTTTTTGCTACTCGGCGCTGCACTAATTCAACTGATAATTGCGTGGTCATGCAATGCTGCACCCAAACGAAATTTATGTCCTTTTTTTCACACAAATAGAGCTTTCTTTCGGTGTAATTTGATCACCTGTGCGCTTTTTATTTTTCACGCTATAAACAAAAAAAACCCAAAAATTTTGAAGAAAAACAATATTTTTTACTTTCAGCTATAAAAAATATATAGTAAACTCAAAGTTGGTTATAAATTTAGGCCAAAATGTATTCTGCTACATGTTTTTGGTAAAAAAAATCCCAAGGAGTGTATATTGATTGCTTTGTGTGGAAGTTATAGCGTCTACAAACTATGGTATAAATACTGCAATTTATGCCATTTTTCTGCTATACAGCGCTGCGCTAGTTTAACGGACAATTGCGCGGTCATGCAATACGGTACATAAATGAAATTTACATCCTTTTTTTCCCCACAAATTGAGCTTTCTTTTGGTGGTATTTGATTGCCTGTGTGGTTTTTATTTTTTGCGCTATAAAAAAAAAGGCTGACAATTTTGAGGAAAAAAAACAATATTTTGGACTTTTTGCTATAAAACATGTCCAGTAAAAAAAATGCAAAAATCAAATTTAGTCATAAATTTCTGCCAAAATGCATTCTGCGACATGTCTTTGCTAAAAATAAAACCCAATACGTGTAAATTAATTGGTTTATGTGAAAGTTATAGCATTTACAAATGGCGGGAAAGATACTGGGATTTTTAGTTTTTTTTTTATACTAATAATGGCGGCGATCAGCGACTTATGGCAGCGACCAGCGACTTATGGCGGGACTGCGGCGGACATTCTGACATTGGGGGGTACTGACATCCCCAAAAACACTAATACAGTGATCAGTGCAAAAAAAAAAAAACACTGACACTGTACTAATGGCACTGGGGAGGAAGGGGTTAACTTTATTTTGCAGGGAAGGGTTATCTGAGTGAGGGGAGTGTTTTACTAGGGGGCGGGGTGTGTGCTGGATGGGACAAGGCTGATCGAGAGAGAGAAACTCTTCTTTCTCAATCAGCTCGTCCTCGAGCTGTCAGGGAAGTGACAGACAGCACAGCTACTGCAGCTGTGCTGTCTGTCACTGTTTGCCGCCGATCGCCGGGAAACAGCCGGTAAAGACCGGCTGTGACCCGGCGACTGACATCCGCGGCGGTGATTGGCGGGACAGATTGGGCGGCGTCGCGCGTGCCCCCTATCTGTTTGCAAAACACGCGTTTTAAAACGTGGTTTTGCCTGCCAGTGCCACCCTGCCACCGTATTTCTACAGTGGCAGGGTGGCAAGTGGTTAAACAACTAAAGAAAGCTTTATTTGTTCTTACAGGACAGGTGTACCCATGGGTCGCATGCAGCCAAAGGTGGCTATGAATGTTAATTTTTCTTTGGAATTTTTTGTAAAAATGCATTTACATTTTTAGAAGTTTTATCTTCCAAGAGAAAAATCTCCCACTCTTCACAATCATGCCTTATTCATGTTATTTGTTTTTGTCAGCACTTAAATTTGCGAGCAACTATTTTCAAGGATGAAGCACACGAAGGACATTGAGAGTTGCTACTACTCCATCGAACCAGATATTGATGCATTCATTTATCAAAAACAGGGTAAAATATTGCACTAGTTTTATGTTCTCCTCTTTTACAATAAAATATATTACAAAAAAAAATAAAGTTTTATTGCTCAGATAGGTGCTTTATCTATATCAGTGATCGTTAACTTGTGATCTGTCTGACTTTTTCTACTCATCAACTATCCTTATTTGTAGTGTATTTTACGTGTGGCCCAAGACAATATCTCTTCTTCCAATGTAGCCAAGGAAAGATAAAAAGCTGGACACCTCTGCTCTACAAAAATAGGTAAATACACAGATGAAATACACATACTGTAGATTTTCCTCCTGTTATCTTGTGGACTCAAAGAGAAGTGGCATAGCATGAGTTGTCAACGCCCGGGGCAAGGCACGTAATTTGCACCCCCTAACGCACATAATTTTAGCATTCCCACAGCCAGAAGATTGTTCTTTTTCTATCATGGATGGTTCTTTGAGATTCAGGGGGCTGTTCTGCTGGGCTTTGGCTGTTGCTGGGGTGGAGGCCAGGGATTTTCCTTATTCTTAGTGCTGGACTTCTCTACCAAGGGAATGAGTCTGCGGATGTAGTTGTTTAGTCGTTTTGGGATTTATAAATAAAAGTTCCTGACTGACTTCCTGCAACTGTACAGCATCGTAAAATCATTTATTTTGCTACTGCTAGATGCCAGAGAGATTTGTCTCATGGTTCCCAGCTATGAGACTTTAAACTAATCTTGACGCTATCTCCTGGTCCCCATCTATGAGACTTTAACCACCCGGTAACCATGCTATAGCCAAATGACGGCTACAGTGCAATTACCCAGTTCTGGGAGGGTGTCACATGACGTCCTGCCAGAACGCGCCCTCCCGCACGCCCCCAGGGGTGGCCTTTTACCAAGTGATCAGCTGCGTCCAATGACACAGCAGATCACAGAGTAAATACTGTTGCCGGTTATCGGCAGCACTTTCCTAACGCTGTCACACCGTGAGGAAGGTACTGCCGATGACTGGCAGCTGTCATAGAGGAGATCGGCACTGATCATCAGGCCACTGATGATCAGTGCCCTGATGATCAGTTCCCTGCAGTGCCGCCCAGCAGTGCCATCCACCAGTGCCCAGCTGTGCCTCCCACCAGTGCCACCCATCAGTGCTGCCAAGCAGTTGCGCCCATTAGTGCGCAGCAGTGCCGCCCAACAGTGCCGAACAGTCAGTGCCATCAGTCAGGGCTGTCATTCAGTGCCGTCAGTCAGCAACGCACATCAGTGTCGCCCATCAGTGCCACCTATCAGTGACCATCATTGCTGCATATCGCTGCAGCATCATCAGTGCCTCCTCATTAATGCCCACCAGTGCCACCTCATCAGTGCATCCTATCAGTGCCGCCTATGTATGACACATCATCAGTGCCCCTCAGTGCTGCCTATCAGTGCAGCCTCAGCAACGCACATCAGTGAATTCTTCATTGAAGAATTTAATTTCGTCATATTTGTAAAGTTGAACGATTTGTTCTCGGAATTCATTTCGTATATTCGTTGCTCTGGATGAATTAAAAAAAAATGTATAGTTTTTTTGAAAGATTGCTATATATTAGTTTTTGGTTTTGATGTGTTAGGTGGATTTGTTATTCGTATATCAAAACTTTTTGATATGTTCGGACGTAGTGGCATAAATAATGCAAAATTCAGCAGCCCGAATTTTTCAAACCTAAGAATTGCATTCGACTGCGGATCTGAACTGACTAACTGAGATAATTACAAATTCAATTTAAATTACAAATTTACTCAAATACAAATTATCGAACAAATTTGAACAATTAATTCATTTCCCCATGGGTCCAAGTGCATCAAATGAAACAAATGCCTTTGTTAATTTCATTATAACTTTTCTTGAATTCGTTGAGATTACTATGTATGTCAGGGCTCCGGGTATGACCAGAGGTGTGTGGACTGACACAGAGAAACGCAGGCTTCAGGTATAGAGTAAACAAGACAATTTATTAAAGACTAAACAACACAAACGCAGTGCAAGGTAAACATAACACAGTGCAAACAACCCAACCTCCAACAGATAACCATATATACAAATCAAACGTAGTCGGGCAGGCCGGGTCGGTAGCAAACGGGCAAACAGGGTACCAGGAGCGAGCGGAAGAGTGGTCAGGAATAGCCGAGGTCAGGACAGGCGGAGTTCGTTCAGAGTCAGGATCAAAGCAGAGTCAGGATCAGGCAGGAAGCAGACAGGATGCAGGTACAGGGGCTCATGGGAAACATGCACCAAGGCACTGACTGCAGGCCTGGCCACTCCTTAAATACACCTCCTGCAATCAGCCTCAGGTGATGACTTGATTGCAGGAGTGAGCTTCTGGCTGCTGAGAGCACCCGCTGGCCAGCCCTGGTACTGCAGCCCACACGACAGGTGAGTCCCACCACCATTGGTGAGTCCATTCCTGACAATGTACTTTTGGAGATTTGTATACATCTGAATCTCCAAAAATCTAATTTTCATCTGAACGTAGATATGTTACCAAATGAAACACACACGCCTACTCATATCCTAACGCTTCTGCTGTTTGCAATTCTTCTAGCAATAACATACAAACAGACCCCTAGACTGTTCATTTGGAGCTGGAGTTAATAGACTGTTGCTTGAGCTACTGGCAGCCTCTGTACTGATTGGAAAAGAACTAGTTAAATTCAGAAGCCCCTGTGGTGGGAGCACTACACTTATGTGTATTTATTTTATTGGCTTCCATAACAACTAAATACCTACTCCCTACACAGTACTTGGCATAATTACTGCAATCAAATAAAGAGGTTCTCTTCCATTATTGTGAAGGCACGAAACCTGAGATTACTGAAAAAATTAAACCAGTACTTGTAAACAGCGGCTTATTTAGAAGGTAATACTTGACACTATATAAAATGTATTAAGATTAGCCCAAAGATTAATTTATTTTTATACATGATTTATCAGAGTGTGTTTCATTAAATATGTATGTTTTGTTAAGTCTGTTTTGCTAAAGTAGTAAACCTGTCAAAGCATGGTCACTTCCGTTAGCAGAAGCTCCAATTTTATAAACCTTCCCATGATTGCCATTTAAAGGAAACATAACTATGATTGCCTAAACTAAAAAATATTTAGCAAATCACCCTTTGTGCTTTATATTTTACTTTTATAAAAAAATAAATAAATAAATAATAATAATAATAAAAAAAAAAAAAAATATATATATATATATATATATATATACTGTATATATATAAAAAGAAAAATTAGGTTGATACAATGAAACAAAAATGAATAGTGGATTAAAGAAAAAAAATGTTCTCACTTTCTAGCTGCTGCGCCCCAGTAATTCCAGGCTGAAAATAGGTAAGTATACAGATCTCTCTTACATACTGCAGACAAGATATGTAGGAGGAGGAAGGAGGGGACATTTTTAAGAACAGATATAGTTATGCAGGAGTTCAACTTTAAATAAAATTTTGAAGGTTTACAGTGGCTGTAAAGGCAGAAGTTTTTTTCTTTTTTACCTTAATCCATTCTCTGCATTGTAACAAACCTTCAACGTTCAGCCTTCTCCCCCCCCCCCCCAGCATTCCCTTAACCATTTGCCGTCCAGAAGATTTACCCCCCTTCCTGACAAGGCCATTTTTTGTGATGCGGTGTTGCATTACTTTAATTGCCCATTGTGCGGTCATGCAATGCTGCACCCCAATGGAATTTATGTCCTTTTTTCCCACAAATACAGTAGAGCTTTCTTTCAGTGGTATTTGATCACCTGTGCGGTTTAATTTTTTTGTGCTATAAACAAAAAAAAGACCGACAATTTTGAGAAAAAACAATATTTTTGCTATTAAACATGTCCAGTAAAAAAATGTAAAAGATTAACTTTCAAAATACATTTAGGCCAAATTGTATTCTGTGATATGTCTTTTCTAAACAAAAATCCCAATACGTGTAAAACAATTGGTTTACATGAAAGTTATAGCGTCTACAAATGGCAGTATATATACTGGAATTTTTTTTATACCAGTAATGGCGGCAATCAGCGACTTGTAGCAGGACTGCAGGACTGCAGGACTGCGGCGGGCATTCTGACACTGGGTGGCAACTGACTAAATGTCACTGACATCCCCAGTGACACTAATACAGTGATCAGTGCTGATAAAAAGCACTGACACTATACTAATGACACTGGGCAGGGAGGGGTTTACATCTGGGGATATCAAAGGGTTACCTGTGTGCTTTGTGTGTTTTACTAGGGAAACATACTGCTTTGTATGGCTCTGCTATTGAGAGCAATACAAAGCAATGTGCAGGAGCTGACAGAGGAGAGATCTGTATTGCTTATATACAGACCTCTCCCCAGTCAGAGATACTCGGCAATCGCTGGGTGCCGGCAGGGAATCACCGGCCAAGACCCAGTGATTGACAGCTGTAGCCACCAACGGCAGTGTGGGTGGGGTGCACGCACCACACCAGCACCCCCTACCCAGAAATACAAAATCAGGAATATATACATGATTTTGTGCAGCCCTGCCGCCCTGTAGAAGTATTTCTGCTATAGGGTGGCGGGAAAGCGGTTAAACTTACTTGAGCCCGATCTTGATCCAGTGAGCAGCTCTCTGCCTCTTCATTGGCTCAATGAAAGCAGCAGGAGTCATTGGCTCAATGAAAGCAGCAGGAGTCATTGGCTCCTGCTGCTGTCAATCACAGACAGTGAGGATGGTTTTGGGGCAGGATCAAGACACGTTCTGTGTGTCAATGAACACACAGAGGCGGCAAGGGAGCGAGCACATACGAGTGCCCCCATAGTAAACCTGAAGCCTCGGCAGAGGACCCAATAAGAACGGGGCTGCTCTGTGCAAAACCATTACACCGAACAGATAAGCATAACATATTTGTGATTTACCAAAAAAAAAACAATGTAAGGTTCACTAGAGAGATCCGATTACACAGATTGCTGCATCACTAAAAAGAAAATCAACTCCAACTTTTCTTCCTGGCACAGAAAGACGGGTCTAGTTTTGTCAGTTATACAGAGGCAGGCAACTGTGATTTCTTATGAAAGATGGGGAATCACTGAAACTGAGTGTAAACGTTGAGCCCTGTATTAAATGTTAATTTGTAAAATAAAAATGTTATATTTAAAAAAAAAAAAGTCTATAATACCTTGAAAAAACATTAATTTTTTTTACTTCTGTGATTGCAGTCATTGTTGCAGTTCACTGTCTGAAAAGAAACCTTGTGTGCTCCTAACCAGATACTATATAAGGGGGGCTACAGCAACTGGAAGTCTAGCCACCGCAGGTGGCCATCCTGAAATTCGTATTACATGGTCAGTGTTTTGTTTCCTTTTTTTGTCATTTGCACTTCTCATTTGATGGATTAAACTATGTGGTCTCCTTTATTGGTCCCTATTTTGTGAGGGGCATTCACAGAGACCGCACTATGGGTGAGCCCCTAAGGTGATACGCATCAAGGATCCCTGAGTGCTGCATGCAGATGTGACTGGGAGTATCCTGACCTGGCCTGACCTGATCTGGGAGGTGAATGACCTGAATTATACCTATTGAGATAGGTTATATCTCAAATGCGTTTATACACACACTTCTGGTGAGTGCGCATTTCATTCATATTGAACACCTGCCACTGGAAGTAACCCTCCACGCACGCTTATCGGGATCATTCAGGATCCTCATGTGGGCAATACATCTGGGACTTTTTTGCACTTTATTCACCGATTGGTGACATAATTTATGCACAAATTTTATTTATTTATTTGTACATTTTATATTGGTTTATTCCCGCGAACGATCTAATATTGCTGGAAATCTATACCTACAGTTGTGTCCAAAATTATTCAACCCCCACTGAAATTGAGTGTTTTGGCCAGTTTGACATTGCTTTTGATCATTCAGTCATCTTGCTTACATTTACATTAAAGAGGCACTTGTAGGTCAGACAAATATAACATAACAGTTATAATGAAATAACCACAAATGTCTTTTCTGTGCTCACAGCATTATCAGTTTTATTCAACCCCCAAGTGACATTCAATCTTAGTACTTAGTACAGCATCCTTTTACAGTTATAACAGCTTTTAAACGTGAAGCATAGCTTGACACAAGTGTCTTGCAGCGATCTACGGGTATCTTCGCCCATTCTTCATGGGCAAAGGCCTCCAGTTCAGTCACATTCTTAGGCTTGCGCACTGCAACTGCTTTCTTTAAGTCCCACCAGAGGTTCTCAATCGGATTTAAGTCTGGTGACTGCGATGGCCACTCCAAAATGTTCCAGCCTTTCCTCTGCAACCATGCTCTAGTGGACTTGGAGGTATGCTTGGGATCATTGTCCTGTTGAAAGGTCCAACGTCTCCCAAGCCTCAGGTGTGTGACGGACTGCATCACGTTTCCATCCAATATCTCCTGGTACTGAAGAGAATTCATGGTACCTTGCACACGCTGAAGCTTCCCTGTACCTGCAGAAGCAAAACAGCCCCAAAGCATGATTGACCCTCCACCATGCTTCACAGTAGGCAAGGTGTTCTTTTCATCATAGGCCTTGTTCTTCCTCCTCCAAACATAGCGTTGATCCATGGGCCCAAACAGTTCTAATTTTGTTTCATCAGTCCACAGAACACTATCCCACAACTTTTGTGGTTTGTCCACATGGCTTTTGGCATACTGCAGTCGACTCTTCTTATTCTTTGGAGACAGCAAGGGGGTACGCCTGGGAGTTCTGGCACGGAGGCCTTCATTACGCAGTGTGCGTCTTATTGTCTGGGCTGAAACTTCTGTACCCACATCTGACAAATCTTTTCTCAGTTCCTCAGCAGTCACACGGGGACTTCTCTCCACTCTACGCTTCAGGTAGCGCACAGCAGTCGAAGTCAGCATCTTCTTTCTGCCACGACCAGGTAGCGTTTCAACAGTGCCCTTTGCCTTGAATTTGCGAATGATGCTTCCTAAGGTGTCTCTTGGTATGTTTAACATCTTTGCAATCTTCTTATAGCCATTGCCCTTCCTGTGAAGAGAAATCACCTCTTCTCTTGTCTTCCTGGACCATTCTCTTGCCTTCACCATGTTTGTAACCACACCAGTAAATGTCTAGAAGGAGCTGAGTATCACAGTCATTTTAAAGCTGCCTAATTGGTGCTTATTATGCTTGATTGCTGCTCGGTGACATCCACAGGTGTTTTCAATACCTGATGGAAAGCACCTGTATGAACCTCTGTTCTTCAGAGTGGTAGTCTTTAAGGGGTTGAATAATTGTGGCAATGAAGAAACCACATAAGAACCATTTACTACTGTATTACATAAACAATTGATGTCATTTTAGTTGCATTTGGGTAGTTACAACGTCCTTGTAGGATTTGATTCTGAATACAATTCCAAATGTACACTATAGTCCCTAAACCCCTTTACAGCATTGGGGGTTGAATAATTTTGGACACAACTGTATGTCCTGAGCACATGTTATTAACTTTCTCATGTTGCACTATTTTAAAGAGACTGCATTTTCTCATTTTCTTTTAATCTATTGACGAGATTTACTCTGTATATTTAATGTTTAGCGCTGCACCTTTATATTGAGATATATAACTTTTTATCTGCAACAAAATTCTGCCTAATGACTAAGTATCAGAGCAAAAAAAGCCTACTATAATAGACAGTGAGTACATAATCCTAGTGGAAAGAGAAGTAATATAATTTATTTTTAACATAGCACAATAGACACGATTTTGATGACATCCTTTTCTTTCACAACCATCAATGATACCTGCGTCCAGCAGAGCAAAACCACACATGCGAAAATGTACGGAGTAAATAACCTCAAATTCCTACCATTTAATCCACATGGTTTGTTTCCAGCATCCACTAGGTCTTGGCGATAACGTTGAGGCTCCTGCGCTTCTCTCTTGTACATTATGTGCTTACGCTGCTTTCCTGCTGCTGAAGTATTATGGAGAGGTTCGATAAAATAATCTCCATGGGGAAGACGGAAAAACCCAGCCTGGAAAAGACATTTATATTAAAAATGAAAATTACACTCAGAGCATGGAAGAAAGAAACTGATTTTATCAGAACAACATGTTAGAGGGTAAAAAACTGCAGTGTGCTCTTAGAAATTTATTTCAATTTTTTTTTATGTCAATCATATTTGTTTGGTTGCAGTATTATAATTTTACATCTCAGGTGATAAAGTGCAACTTTTAATTTTGAACAGAACTGGTCAGGATCAGAAGTTTTGCAAGTTGTTATTGCTGTTCGATTTTTCCTCTTCACGTCTTGCCCCGGAGATCTCGTGATGGGGAATCTCTCCATCGGAGATGCAGACAGCAACTAAAATCTATTTGCTGAGAATAATTAAAAAGTGTTTTAAAAATTGATTAATCATTTAAAATAACTATGAGCTGTGAGATAACTTTAACCTCCCTGGCGGTATGATTATTTCAGATTTTTGGTGCTGAAAGCGGTACCATTATTTTGCATGGAAATTTGGCGTTTTATATTGTAGGCCTGTAATTCTTAGGAATAACTCACTGAAATCTGTACGAACAAGAGTCTATTAAACATCCCGGGTATGATAAAATTTGAAACATGAAATCATAAATTATAATTTAATAAATAGTCATAAAAAATAATAATATAATAATAATAAATGTAATTCAATAATATAATCAAACAAAAAACACTGAAATTTGAAATATAGCGCCAAGTCCACACATCACTGAGCAAAGTCGCAAAATCGTTTTCAGTGTCTGATGACGAATTTCCCCACGAATCATTATCACTCAATTCTGCAAGTAGTTCTAATTTACTATCGCTGTTCTCTAGCTGGTCTAAAACCGATTTTGACCTAAAGGGACGCTTTTTGGACGCCATGGACATTTCTCAGTTTCCAGGTAGAAAGAACAGTAAAAATGAAGGCAGGGCACAGGACAAAGCACTCGGGACAAAATGTATGTGAAATGGTTTGCAACAGTAATGTTTTACTATGTGATTTTAGTGATTTTTGCGAATGTCACTTTTTGTCATTTTCAAATTTCCCGCCGTTCCGTCCCCTGTATGTCCCGACGCTCGCAGAGGACGGAACCCAGATGAGAGATGCCAGCATCCGCTGGATTACATTGCCGGGGACACTGCAGGGGGGACATCACGGGAGCGCAGGACAAGGTAAGTGACCGAGGGATCGCGGAGCAGCGCCGCATGATATTCCCGAGTGTAGCTCGGGGTTACCGCTTGTGGTACTGAAACTTTACCCCGAGCTACACTCGGGAATACCGCCAGGGAGGCTACTGTAACCACAAGCTACCCAAGCCAAATCTGACACTTCTCTCCTATATGTAAATATTTACTTTTTTTGCTAGAAAATTACTAATATCCCCCAAACACATATATTTTTAGGCAGATGCCTGGAGAATAAAATAGTGGGTGATGCTATTTTTTATGTCACACAATAATCGCACAATTTTTTTTTTTTTACACCATAATGAGTTTTAATACACAAAAACACAATATAATGTCCAAATGTTTGGTAAAATTTAAAAGATGATGTTGCAAATATCTATTGTAAATAGATACCTAACATGCCACACTTTAAAATTGCACACGCTCATGCAATGGTGACAAACTACAGTACTTACAAAATTTTCATAGGTGATGCTTTAAAAGCTTTTACAGGTTACCAGTTTAGAGTTACACAGGAGGTCTGTGGCTAGAATTATCGCTCTCACAATGTTCACACCAATATATCACATGTGTGGTGCAAACACTGTTTACATAATCATGCACGACCTTCATATGCATTCACCTCTCCCCTTAATCTTGGGGGGTTGCTTAATATTTTGAAAAATGTTATTGCTTATTTTATTTAATTTGTTTTATTTTTACACTGTATCTATAATTTTTTCATCACTTTTATGGCTACCACAAAGGATAGCCATAAAAATCCTTTCCTTATTTGTGATGTACATTTCCCTTCCATGTGCACCTTGCTGCAAAGGCCAGTCATGGGTTGGGGTGCTTGCCACTTTTTTGTATAGTTGGACAACCTGCGTGCAGGGACACACTGATGTCTTCACTGACATTGTGCTCTTGCTGGGTGTCATGTGCATCCTTGTGCCTTTAAGGAGGGGTGGGCTCCCTCCACGCATATCTGCCCTAATCTATAACTTTGTATATGGGCTCCCTCCGTGCATATCTGCCCTAATCTATAACTTTGTATATGGGCTCCCTCCACGCATACCTTCCCTAATCTATAACTTCTTATATGGGCTCCTACTGTGGAAACTCTGGAAATGTAGGGTTGCAGAATATACAGAGGTTCCTTGGCATGGCCATTGTGGATTACACATATATTTGCAAATGTGTGCAAAGAAAACTTTCTGCTTTTAATGTAAACTGTTAGACAGGGCCAATTTGGTTGTTTTGCATGGTAGCTGGTAAGTGTGCTGGGAAATCCTTTGTTTGTTTGTTTGTATTGTGCATTGCATTTCTATGTGCACCTTGCTGAAAATGCCAGTTATAGGTTGGGTGATTGCCACTTTTTTGTATCACAAGGGATGAACAATATCCCTTGTGATAGTTAGAGTGGTGACAGGTCCTCTTTATGGAGATATCTGGGATCTCTCCTCTGCCCTCCAAAGCATCAGATCAAACCCAGATAGGTTTGATCTAATGCTTTCACAGGTCGGTAACGATCTGTTTACATTAGACCAAAACCAGAAGTGACAAAATACTCATCGCTTCCAGTTTCTTTGACCATAGAGAGGATCGTGGATGTTCCAGTTCTCAAGCATCTCTATGATCAGCCAGCTTCAGTCCCAGGCTCCCTGGTAGGACAGGAGGGTCTGGGAGGCTGGCAGAAGGAGACAAGAGGTGGCCATTTTGTTGCCTGTAACAGCGATTCAGCGGCTAATTAGCCTGTGGAATTGCTTTTACATTAAAGCCCATTGCCAGCTGAAAAAAAAAGATACCGGTATAACCCCTTCAACCAAATGACATATGGGTATGTCATTGAGGCTGAAGTGATTTAAACAGAATAAACCAGTTAATTTAA
Source organism: Staurois parvus (assembly GCF_062004578.1). NCBI lineage: Eukaryota > Metazoa > Chordata > Amphibia > Anura > Ranidae > Staurois > Staurois parvus. The sequence goes on along the minus strand of NW_028318271.1, from coordinate 4,172,045 downwards.
CCTACACAACCCCCAAAACGTATATTAATATATAGAAAATAGTATGGTAAAGAAAGTGTACCCTTTAAACCTCCAAGCACAATATTCCCCGCACAAATGTTCCTGAAAATGGCCATCCGGAAATAATTGGTGCTGCAATGACCACAGGCTGGGAACCATAGACAATCCAAGTAAAGAGAAGTCACAAGCACATCAAGGATTCCTCAAGAAGGTCCAAAGCTTTATTCTCGTGGTCACATAGTATAGCTAAGGCAACGTTTTGAAGCATGCAGTGCCCCTTCATCAGTCAGTGAGAAACCTCCGAAACACATTAGATTTTTATCATACATAGGTCAAAATAACTTTAAATGTGGACTTCATATGTTCTGTTGGGTGTTTCTCCTTGCATATTTATTTCCTATTCAACCAAAGAGAGCCATCATCCTGGTGCAGCCACTCAAGGGTAATAGTTCCCTCTACACTACTAAAGTTTTGACTTGATTACAGTTTAGGTTTGTTGTGTGAGTACACAATCCTAGTGACACTTGTCTTATGGAGTGAAACTAATGATTTGTGCTAGCTTCCCAAAGGCCAGTTGCACAAACATTACACAGTTGCAGTATTAAAACAAACCCGTTCATTGTCTAAACAGAGAAGGGAAAATTAGTGATTGGCTTGGTGATTGGCAAGGCCCTATTATATGAGGATAAGAACCTTCCTCCAACTAAACCTTACATAGAGTTTCTTTCTCCTGATCCTGATGGCAGAGCAGCAGGGACGCAAAAAAAAATTATAGTGTACTGCTAGGAAGGACTTTAAAATAACTGACATTCATTTCATATTAACCTAAAGCTATAATCACATTTGTGAATGGACACTAATTTTTGCCTTGGACTGCATACATCTTATGAATGTATACATGGGGATATGACCTCAAACTAGCAAGAGGAACATTTACAACTCATTTTGCAGATTTGTCCCAGCAGCTCCGCAGTCTCACAATACAATAACCAGACAGTGTCTTTTTGTGAGGTTTAATGCTTGTTAAACTTGGATGGGGTGGAGCCTTGGGATACTCCAAATTTAGTGCACCATGTAAGAGAGGACACTCTAATAATGACTTTACTCCTCAGGGTGGACCACTTTTGGGCTAGCAGTAAGTGGACATACAACTCAGGGGGCTCCAATTGTAGGAGCACTCCTAAGCCAACAACTCTGGAGCAAGCACTGAAAGAGTTAAGCAGCAATAGTCACCAGAATATCTCTCTCTCTCTCAGGCCTTTACTCACCTTGTCCCATGTCTCTGTGTACTTGGAGGCTTCTACCATGAGTCCCCAGACTAGATCCTCAGTAAACTCCATCCGAACTTACTTCAACAACTCTCAGAGACAGCCCCCCAGCTCTCCCTGAGCTGGGAACTTGATGAAAGTCTTTGGGAGAACTCCTGCAGACTTCAGCAAAACTGCCCAGAAGAGCAGCAGCCCTTTAGGCTGGGTCTTCTCCTGGACAAAAACCCTTCTGTTCCAGGCCCTAGACTATTTATACTATCCACAGCCCCCCTATTGGTCATTCTCTTCCCCAAGAATTGGCTGAAGTTGTATAAATATGCCTCTTTAAGCCCACTACATTCTAGAAGTCACTAGTGTAAATCTTCAGTAGAAGGTGCTTGTGTTTTTTTTCCAACAAACTGGGACCAAACCTTTAGCAGCTTTTAAAAGGTGAAAGACTATGCTTTTCTTATAAATCCTAATCGGGATGGGGGCAGCGTGTAACAAACATTGTGCCGAATAATCATTTATTTGTACTAAAGTAATATCTAAGATCAATTTTCTGACCTCCATCCAGAATGATCTAAGCCTGGGGTGTTCTTACCATATATGAATGTGCAAACCCTGCTGCCCACAGTCTCTCCAACACCTGTCCAAGACACATTGGTACATCAGAACCACCAACTTTGGGACTCTGTACAAACCTGTTCAGACTTTATTATTCATCTCCTGTGTCTTTACACAGACAAAGATTGTGGGTCAGATCAAGGACTGTACCACTTTGCACTTTAGAAAATGTACACCCAAGCTCTGTGTCCCATTCTCCAAAAAACCTGAGACTTATATGTGAACCACAAGAATTCAATAATGGAAATTGATAAGAAATAGGGATAACAATCCCTTATCAGTTGGATGCTTTAGCCAGAGAGATTAGAATCCTGTAAGGGATACTACCATTCTAACTTCCCTCAGATGCAAGGCAATAAAAAGTAATTGTCCATGTCTCAAGGCATCTAAAGGGAATTTTTCATAGTCCTCTCTGAGTACTCCTAATGGGTGTAATTTTCCAGAAAAGGTCAATTTAGGACAACTAGTGACATCATCCGCTGCCCACGAACTAGAAAAGTAAGAGATTCACAAGGAGGGAACCATAGAACGCCACCCAACAGGAGAAGAGGAGATATACACTATATTTCCAAAAGTATTGATATACCTGCCTTTACATGCACATGAACTTTAACCACTTGCCCTCCAGAGGATTTACCCCCATTCCTGACCAGGCCTTTTTTTACTATACGACGCTGCTTTACTTTAACTGACAATCGTGCAGTCATGCAACGCTGTACATAAATAAAATTTATGTCATTTATGTAATGTTTTTCCAACAAATAGAGCTTTCTTTCAGTGGTATTTGATCATCTCTGTGTTTTTTATTTATTGCGCTATAAACAAAAAAAGCCCATCAATTTTGAAAAAAAAAACAATATTTTTAACTTTTTACTATAAAGCATTGCAAAAAAAAATCTAAAAAATTAAATTTCTTCATTAATTTAGGCCAAAATGTATTCTGCAACATGACTTTTGCTTAAAAAAAATCCCAATACATGTAAATTAATTGGTTTACGTGAAAGTTATTGCATTTACAAATGGCGGTATATATACTGGAATGTTTATGTATTTTTTTTTATAGAGTAATGGCGGCACTAATACAGTGATCAGTGCTAATAAAACTGTACTAATGACATTGGGCAGGAAGGGGTTAACATCTGGGGCAATCAAAGGGTTAACTGTGTTCTGTTTTACTAGGGAGACATGTTGCTTTCTCTCTCTCTGCTGTGAAGCATGTCTGTGCTCCCCTCTCAGCTTTAGCAGCGATCACCAAGTGCTGGCCGAGAATTGCCAGCCAGGACCCAATGATTGACATCCACTGCAACCAATAGCAGCGTGGGTAGGGCAGAGCGAACCCCCTTCCCAGAACTTCAAAAGCATGTACAGGTGATTTTTCACAGAGCAGCAGCCCTGTAGCAGTATATCTGCTATAGGGCAGTAGGTAAGTGGTTAATGGCATCCCAGTCTTAGTCCGTAGGGTTCAATATTGGGTTGGCCCCACCCTTTGCTGCTATAACAGCTTCAACTCTTCTGGGAAGGCTGTCCACAAGGTTTAGGAGGGTGTCTATGGGAATGTTTGACCATTCTTCCAGAAACGCATTTCTGAGGTGAGGCACTGATGTCAGACAAGAAGGCCTGGCTCACAGTCTCCGCTCTAATTCATCCCAAAGGTGTTCTATGAGATCAGGACTCTGTGCAGGCCAATCAAGTTCCTCCACCCCAAACTCGCTCATCCATGTCTTTATGGACCTTGCTTTGTGTACTGGTGCGCAGTCATGTTAGAACAGGAAGGGGCCATCCCCAACCTGTTCCCACAAAGTTGAGAGCATGAAATTGTCCAAAATGTCTTGGTATGCTGACGCCTTAAGAGTTCCCTTCAATGGAACTAAGGGGCCAAGCCAACCCCTGAAAAACAACCCCACACCATAATCCCCCCTCCACCAAACTTTACACTTGGCACAATGGAGTCAGAAAAGTACCTGTTCTCCTGGCAACCGCCAAACCCAGACACGTCCATCGGATAGCCAGACAGAGAAGTAAGATTCGTCACTCCAGAGAACACGTCTCCACTGCTCTAGAGTTCAGTGGTGGTGTACTTTACACCCCTGCATCTGACACTCTACATTGCATTTGGTGATGTAAGGCTTGGATGCAGCTGCTTGGCCATGAAAACCCGTTCCATGAAGCTCTCTACTAGTGATGGGTTTCATATTCGAGTCAACCGTAAAATATGCCCCTTTTGAGATTTTTTTTAACAAAGACATGTAGCAGAATACATTTTGGCCTAAATTTATGAAGAAAATGTGACTTTTTTAAACATTTTTAATTGGATATGTTTTATAGCAGAAAGTAAAAAATATTATTTTTTTCAAAATGTTATGTCTTTCGTGTATACAATAAAAAAATTTAAAAAAACCAGTGGTTATCAATTACCACCAGAAGAAAACTCTTTGTGTGAAAAAAAATATTTTTGTTTGCGTACAACATTGAATGACCTCGTAATTACCAATTAAAGTAGCACAGTGCTAAATAGCAAAAAAATGGCCTGGCTGTGAATGGAGTAAAACCTTCTGGAGCTGAAGTGGTTCAGTTCAGGTTTCATTAAAGTTAGGTAAAATTTACAAGAGGGACACAGAAATAACAATCTGATGGGTTCTAGCCTCCCCCTACTCTGGCTGGATTTCCACTTTTAGCCCTGGTTCACACTGATGTGGTGTGGAATTTGCAGCATTTTCTGTGCGAATTCCACACCGCATCAGAATCGCACCCCGTTCATACAAACCGTTGTGGGTGTGTATGTTAAGTTAACAACACCCTGAAAGCGGTCCGCAAAATGCGATGCAATGTGCAGAATCGGATCACATAGGTGTGAATACCCATGAGATCCGATTCTAGTGCAGACCCGAAAAAGGTCCTGCGCCTTTTTGGTGTGGGTGTGGTACGATTAGAGCCATACAAAATGTATGGCTCCAATCGCACCGCACACAAATCGCATATGATATGCACAGTAATGTGGTGCGGTTCCTGTTCAAATCACATGCGATGTACTGCACCGCATATGTATAGACCCAGGGTAAGACTTTCATTTTTAAAGATTTTTTTCTGAAGAGTATATTTTCTAAAGTGTATTGAAACCCCAAAATTCTACTACCTTGCAGCCTAGCAGCCCTTTGATGCAGTGGATGTTCTGCATTTGGTTTTGTATTTCAGGCTTTGTTTTCTTGATTTTCACCTGTAGTATTGGTATTCTACCAGTAACACACTTCCCATCAGTTTTAAAGACCTAGGAAGGAAGATTTTGTTTTGGGTTTACAGTAGTTATGCTTTGAGTAGGAGGTCTGAGGATCTGTGACAGTTTTACGGCTCATTCACACCAGCAGTTGAAGTCACAGTTGAGTCGTGTTTTTACAACCCCCTCAACCACTACCCCCTTTAGCTGCAGAGGCAGCAATTGGGGGTGTATATGTGCCATTACAAGGATTATACCCACTATAAGTTTTGGCGGGTGAAGCGCTCACCCAACGCAACCTAATGAAGTGAATTGGGCCAGCCTGCAAGCGCCCTACAACCATATGCAATGTACGTTACAACGATGCGCTAGTGTGGGGATCAAGAGGTGAACTAAATGCAATTTCTCCTGCGCTCCGGGACCCAAGCCGGAGGTGAGTAGATCAAATCCCAACAAAGCAACCACCGGGGCATACAAGGTCGTGCAGCTCCAAACCAAGGCTGGGGAAGCCCGAACAGAACTGTGAAGTAAAACAAGGAGAAGGGCAGCAACCTTGTGCATTACCTCAGTAACCAAAATTTATTTAGTAAAAGAATGGTACTCACAAACAGCGAATAAAAACAGACATGTAAGTCCTCCCAGGGACTTCAAAGGCAGGAGGCCAGTGCGAATCCCATCATGGGGGTAGCCACTCAGTACAGCTGACGCGTTTCGAAGGTCATGCTCTGAGGAAGAAGGCATGACCTTCGAAACGCGTCAGTGGTACTGAGTGGCTACCCCCATGATGGGATTCGCACTGGCCTCTTGCCTTTGAAGTCCCTGGGAGGACTTACATGCCTGTTTTTATTCGCTGTTTGTGAGTACCATTCTTTTACTAAATAAATTTTGGTTACTGAGGTAATGCTCAAGGTTGGTGCGCTTCTTCTTGTTTTACTTCACGATCAAGAGGTGAAAGCAGGTGGTTAGGATGCAGTACAACACCTCCTGACTGCCTGCCAAATGCTCCCAGTAGAGTGATCCACTCTTCAGAGAGTGTGAACGAACCCTTAATGAGTTTCTACCACAAAAACTGCCCCATTTTTATAAGACAGGAGGATGAATGTAGCATTCCCTAGTATGTCTTCAGGGAATGTTCATAGATTATTTGTACTGCTTTTCTTGTAAAACGTGCCATCAATAACAAGTCCATATGATGCCATCATGAGAGAGCAGTTAGTATGTATTGTGCATTCTTCAGACCATGAGATTCTTTATCTTCTCTTCAGCATTTCTCATTTGGCCTAATCACGATTGTTTGTCTTGCAATGACTGAAACCGTACATTGTCAAGTCAAGGCTAATTCCCTATTCCTCATACTCATGAATTAAATAAGTATAACATATGAATTCAATAAATACATTGATTAAGGGCTGGACTACCTAGATGTTTTTAAAGCAGTATTAACTACAAAACCAAAAATGTAATACATTGCAGCATACCAATCCTTTAGATGTGGTGGCTGCATTCATTTTCTTTTTTAGGTTTTTTTTTTCCCCTCTGTTTTCACCTGGTGATTTAGCCAGTAACAACGCCTCTTGTATTAGAGTACTTCCACTCTGGATGAAGGAGCACAGCGGGTCTCTTTGGATAGCAGCATTGCCAGTCCAGAGGGAGGAGAGTGTTAGAAGTACTAGCAGATTTAAATATACTATCAAACTGAAGCCAAACTTCAGCTAATACTTTCTAATCAGTTACAGCAAACCGTTTTGTTTTCCTTTTTGTTGGAATAAAAGTTTTACATAAATAAATAAAAACTGATCATTGTAAGCACAACTGCTAGTGTTAAATGGTTTGTCTCATCTCTGTAACAGATACAGTTGTGTTCAAAATAATAGCAGTCAGACATCACTAACCTGATCAATCACTGTTTTTGGTAGAAGTGATATTTCTACATGGCAAATAATTTACTAGCAGGTGTAGTAGAGTAAAAGAAATCCAACAGACCCAACAGTCATGACATGCATGCTGCTGATTCTGTGTAATTGAATCACTAATTGAAAGGGGCATGTTCAAAATAATAGCAGTGTGGAGTTCTATTAGTGAGGTCATTCATTCTTTGAAAAACAGGTGGCAATTATTGCCCTTATTTAACCATTTCAATACCGTGCAATTTTCCCCCTTCCTGCCCAGGCCATTTTTCAGGTTTCAGCGCTCTCACACTTTGAATGACAATTGTGCGGTCATACAACATTGTACCCAAACTAAAATTTTATAATTTTCTTCACACAACTAGAGCTTTCTTTTGGTGGTATTTAATCACCGCTGGGGTTTTTATTTTTTGCTAAATTAACAAAAAAAGACCAAAAATTTTGAAAAAAAACACGTTTTTCTTTGTTTCTGTTATAAAAGTTTACAAATAAATAATTGTTCTTCATAAATTTAGGCCGAGATGTATTCTGCTACATGTCTTTGGTGAAAATAACCCAAATTAGGATGTATTATTTAGTTTGTAGGAAAGTTATAGAGTTTACAAACTATGGTATAGATCTGAAAATTGATCAATCCTGAAGTACTGACGGCCAATCTAATATCTTGAGGTCCAAGAATGTCAGAACAATACAGATATCCCCCAAATGACCCCTTTTTGCAGAGTAGACAGTCCGACGTACTTCATAAGAGGAATGGCGAGTTTTTTGAAGTTGTATTTTTTTTGTCATAATTTTTCGGAAAATAAAAAAATTTAAAAAATGATTTTCACTATTTTTTTTTTTACATACTGTCACCAGTGCAGTACAGCATCATAATATAACTGGCATGGCGGTGAACAGGGACACTGACTGGTGACAGTATGAAAAAAAAAAATATATATATATTTTTTTATTTTTTTATTATTTTTAATTTTTTATTACATATTTTTTATTTTTTTTAAGATTTTTTTTTCATATTTTACTATGACCAAAGTAATACAATGTTACCATAGTAACATTGTACTACTTTGGGGAAGTGATCAGTATTTTTTTTTTTTACATTATTTGCTTATAGCAAAGAATTACTTTGCTATAAGCAAGCATTTACCTGAATGAAATCGACTCATTCAGGTTTTTTTTTTTTGTGCTTAGCTGTGATTTGGTCACAGCTAATCACATGACATGTGCATGTGATTAGCTGTGACCATTCACAGCTAGGCAGTAGTATACAATGGATGGCATGAATGAAGCCATCCATTGTATACAACTGTCACGTGACCTGCTGTGATTGGTCACAGCAGGTCACATGGTACCAGCAATGGGGGCCGGTACTCAGATCTGTCATCGGCCGTGTCCGAGGTACACGGCCGGTGACAGATCGCGCCGCTGCGAGGCTCTGCATTAGCGCAAACTGCGCAAGTGCGGGTGCACGCCAAATGGCGTGCACCCGGAATGCCGCAGCACTTTTGAAGCCGCCAAACGGCCATTGGCCGGGCGGCTAATGGTTAAGGAAGGAAGGCAGCAAATGTTGTACATGCTGGTTACAGTGCATTTCTCTCTGAAATTCTGAGGAAAATGGGTAGTTCCCGACATTGTTCAGAAGAACAGCGTACCTTGATTAAAAAGTTGATTGGAGAGGGGAAAACATATAAAGAAGTGCAGAAAATGATAGGCTGCTCAGCTAAAATGATCGCAAATGCTTTAAAATGGCAACCAAAACCTGAAAGACGTGGAAGAAAGCGAAAAACTACCATTCAAATGGATAGAAGAATAGCCAAAATGGCAAGGACTCAGCCAACAATCAGCTCCAGGAAGATCAAAGAAGGTGTAAAGTTCCCTGTGAGTACTGTTACAATTAGAAGACGCCTATGTGAAGCCAAGCTATCTGCAAGAAGCCCCCGCAAGTCCCACTGTTGAAAAAAAGACGTGCTGAAGAGGTTACAATTTGCCAAAGAGCACATTGACTGGCCTAAAGAGAAATGGCGCAACATTTTGTGGACTGATGAAAGTAAGATTGTTCTTTTTGGGTCTAGTGGCCGGAGACAGTTTGTCAGACGACCCCCAAACACTGAATTCAAGCCACAGTACACAGTGAAGACAGTGAAGCATGGTTGGGCAAGCATCATGATATGGGGATGTTTCTCATACTACGGTGTTGGGCCTGTTTATCGCATACCAGGGATCATGGATCAGTTTGAATACATCAGAATACTTGAAGAGCTCATGCTGCCTTATGCTGAAGAGGAAATGCCCTTGAAATGGGTGTTCCAACAAGACGACGACCCCAAACACACCAGTAAACGTGCAACATCTTGGTTCCAGACCAACAAGATTGATGTTATGGAGTGCACAGCCCAATCCCCGGATCTTAATCCAATAGAAAACTTGTGGGGTGACATCAAAAATACAGTTTCTGAGGCAAAACCAAGAAATAGAGAAGAACTGTGGAATGTAGTCCAATCATCCTGGGATGGAATACCTGCTCACAGGTGCCAGAAGTTGGTTGACTCCATGCAACACAGATGTACAGCAGTTCTCAGAAACAGTGCTTATACAACCAAATATTCATTAAGTGATTCAAAGGAAAGCAAAATCTTCAAACATTTTTCAGTTTATATAGTGAATGTTTGAGTTTGTAAAGAAGAATACAAACACTGCTATTTTTTTGAACAGTCTAATATTCACTTTTCTTAATTTTTTTAGAGGAACAACACAAATTTGATCTATTTTTCTTCATGTTTTGATTTGGAATAGAATGTGTAGTGTTCCCAATGCATTTGCGTGTATGGAAATAAAAGCTATTAGAAGGATTTTGAGCTTTATTCACTTTTTTCAAAACACTGCTCTTATTTTGAACACAACTGTACATTCAGATGGAGAGCTTGTTTTTTGAAAAACAACAGACTCACTGGCTGGATCACCAGATGGAAAAATAGAAGAAAGTAAGCCTAAAAAGAAAATGAATGCAGCCATCACATCTAAGAAATGGTAAGGTACAATATAATAAATGGTTGCTTTTGGGTTTAATACCACTTTAATCGTAGGCCACTGAGTGTATTAAAATGAACCGAAAAGGATCTAAAATGTGTCTAAAATAACAATGTGGATAGAGCAAGTCCTATGAGTCCAGGTCATGGGACATACCATGCAAAGGACCTCAAATCATTGACAAATTGGAGCCAAGCCCTCTATCTTTCTAAATCTAAAACTCTCCGGAAGTAGAAGATCTAGCATTGGACTTTGTTATGCCTATTGATTTAGAAATAATTGTGGTCCTAGTTATGATACTGTAATCATACTTATATTGTATTATGTTTATTAAGAGAAACAAAAGTTAAAATTGGAAACAAAAGTGTTACTCTACTCTGTATACTGTACATACAAGTGTATTCTTCAGGTTACGCAATTTATCATGGCACCTAAATTAAGGCTAGTCTCCAGCTTTACTTTCACTTTAAGCAAGTGGAGATCACTAAAGTAGTAATGTCTACTTGCAGTTTCCAAGGACATCATTCAGGTATGGTGTACACAGTACATAGTTACATATGTCCAAGCTGGACCAATATGAAATAACAGACCAGTATGGTGCCCCAATCTGTACTGTATACCAAACCAAACCCCAAAGAAAAAGGTTGGACTAATCAGCCAGTAATTAATGTTGTGTGTGGCTGGCAACCAGCAACACACATTATGTCTCTTGCAGATTGTTGTTTGACATAATGTGTGCTGCTGGTTGCCAGACACACACAGCATTAATCACTGGCCAATCTGACCCTATTTAAATCCATATGCTAGCAAAAGGGATAGGTTATGACAAAGAAGGAGTGTCCTTTGAAATGGGTTACTGCTCCCCTTGCACCATCCTCTCCCATTGGTGTGTAGAGGTTCCACGAGACAGTGATAGCGGTGCTGGAAGCTGGCCATTGGTGGTCTGTGACAGCTCTTAGATCCGAGTTCCCTGATATGCCAGCCAGGGAGTTAGATTGGCCGATGTCTTATTACAGCTTGATGGTACCTCTATCTTATTGGATTCACCACCTGAACCAATTGCCAGGAGTCTTACATATGAGTTTGCTATTTTGCTTTATTGAGTACATTTTTACTATATTGCTAACGAGGATCCCATGCTGCTCTTCCTTTGTTTCTCATGACTTCCATTAAGGTGACTCTTAACATGTTAACTCTTCATACTCAATGTGAAAGTGACCCAAGTTGTAGACTAAATGTGTGATAGTTCCAGTTACTTGCAATGCACCCCTTTATTGGACTTCAGACCAAGCAAAAGCAAAGTTTACTTGTATCAAAGTGCAACATTACAAAAAAGTACAAAAACAGATATGAGAGTCTAGCAGAACTTCAAGAAAACAGTCAACATCTTAAGTCCCAAGTCCCTATTCCTAACCAGGCTATGTGCTACCCCAGCATTAATCATGTACCTGGCGATGGAGGCCAATGGAGAAAGGGCTTCCCTTGCGGCTAAGTTCCAGACTCCCCTGAGAGTTTTTTTCAGGAACAGCTGGCTTGAGTAGGGAGATGTGGAAAACTGGATAGATCTTGTATGATTCCGGAAGAAACAGCTCAAATGCCACTGGATTGATTTCCCTCTTGATCTGGAAAGGGCCAATGTACCTTGGTCCCAACTTATGAGACGGGCAAGGGAGTTTTAGGTTGGCAGTTGATAGCCAAAGTTTGTCTCCGATCTTCAGAGGAGGGTTTCCTCTCCATTTCCTGTTATAGTGCCTCTTATAATCAGCCTGGGATTTCTGTATAGACTCTTGGAGAACTGTACAGTTGTTCTGTATCATGGAGAGTCTGTCCTGTACTGTGGGTACCGAAACTTCAGAAATGCTGTCTGGTATGCAGGAAGGGTGGTTTGTGGCAGAATGGACTGAGTTGTTGTAGGCAAACTCCGCCAATGGGAGTAGGGATGCCCAATCATCCTGAAAAAAAGTAGAGAAGCACTGTAAGTATTGCTCCAAAGTCTGGTTCATTCGCTCCGTTTGCCCGTTACTCTGGGGATGGTAGGCGGACGATAGGCAGAGTTCCACCTTCAGGGCCTTGCAGAGGGCTCTCCAGAACCTGGAAGTGAACTGCACCCCTCAGTCTGAGACAATATTACTGAGCAGACCATGTAACCTGACAATCTCTTTGATGAAGGTCAGTGCAGTCTCTGGTGTAGATGGAGTACCCACCATTGGTAAGAAGTGGGCCATCTTGGATAGCCAATCCACTACTACCAGCAGAATGGTAGTAAACCCCTCAGAGGGCAGTAAGTCCAAAATGAAATCCATTGCGACCATCTCCCAGGGATGATCAGGAATGGGCAGGGGCCTCAGTAACCCCCAGGCCTTGGTTTTCTCTCTCTTGTTACGTAGACACACTGTGCACGATTTCACATAGGTTCTATAGTCTTGATTCAAGTTGGGCCATCAAAAGGATCACTGGATTAGTTCCATTGTTTTACGAGCTCCAAAGTGTCCAGCCAGTTAATGATCATGGAAAGCTCTGAAAACTTGAGATTTTACTTCTTGTGGTACAAAGATCTTATCCTTGTGCCAAAGAAGACCATCCTGCCTTCCTAAAGAATCTTGTTTGGGTTCAGGACAGTGCAGAGGCTTGCTTGATTGAAGACTTTAGGCTGGGTTGAATCAGCAAAAAATTTTGGGCCGACAAGATTGTGTTGGGGGGAGAAACATCCTCTGGGTCTGGGAACATACAGGAAAGAGCAACCGCCTTCCCATTCTTGTATCCTGGGCGGTAGGTTATGTGGAAATGAAACCTGGAGAAATATAAAGCCCATCTAGCCTGCCGAGATCTTAGGCACTTGGCAGATCTTAGATACTCCAGATTTTTATGATCCGTGAAAATCATAATAGGGTGGTTGACTCCTTCCAAGAGGTATCTCCATTCTTCGAAGGCTATCTTGATCGCTAAAAGTTCCCTATCACCCACATCGTAGTTCCTTTCAACTTGGCTCAGTTTCCTAGAACAAAAGGCTATTGGGTGAAGCAGAGCCTTTGGGCCCTGGCACAGAGAGTACGGCTCCTGTAGCAACTTCAGATGCATCCACCTTTGGGATGAAGGGAAGCGTTGGTTCTGGATGCTGTAACACCGGAGTGGAAGTGAACTGATCTTTTAACTTTAACTTTAAGAAGATACCGATTTTTAATAGTAATTTTGTTAAGCTCTCTGCAGTCAATGCAGGGTCTGAGAGACCGATCTTTTTTTTCAACAAAGAAAATACCAGCCCCAGCAGGTGAGGAAGAGGGGCGGATGAATCCTTTAGCGAGGTTCTCCTCTAAGTAATGCCGGAAGGCTTCCAGTTCAAGCTCGGAAAACGGGAAAATTTGCCAAATGGTATTTCTGCCCCTGGAAGTAACTCAATTGGGCAATCGTAAGACCGATGAGAAGGCTATGTGTCAGCCTTCTTTTTATCAAACACATCAAGAAAGTCGTGGTAGGTAGAGGGAACTGATTGACTGGCCTCTGGCGAAGGTTGGACGGAGAGACATACGGAAGAGTTGGTGAAAGCAGGGGCACCACAGTGTTGCAGACAATATTCTGATGAAAAGATGATTTCCTTCTTCGGCCAATTGATCTGTGGATTGTGGGCTTGCAACCAGGGTATTCCTAGGATGGCTGGAAACATAGGGGATCTGATGACGTCAAAACGAATGAACTGCTGATGGCCGGAGTCAGTGGTTGCTAGAATAGGAATGGTTTCCTGGGTAACAGGTCCAGAGCTCGGAGTAGTGCCATCCATTAGTAATACGTCAAGTCTCTGTTTCTTAGGCAGAAGAGGGATGTGTAAGATCTTGGCCAATTTTATGCCCAAAAAACAGCTACACGCTCCTGAGTCAACGACTGCCCGTAACTTGACGTTCCTTCCATACACCTGCAATGACATGGGGAGAATGACATGGGTGGTTAAAGTCCCGGATATCTGAAGGTACGTAGGATGGAGCTAGATGTCCTCACTTGGTCGTACTGGGCAGTTGCGCAAGAAATGGCCCGTTGCCCCACAGTAAAGACATAGATTGCCTTGCTGTCTGCGTATCCTTTCTTCCGGAGTTAGGGCAGGTCGGAGAAGGCCAATTTGCATTGGTTCTACCTCAGAAGTGCTGATGGGTTGCGGAGTAGGGGCAGGAGCCACTGGTCCTGGAATCTTTGGCAGAACCCACGTGGGTCGAAAGGTCTGAAAGGCCGCCGACCTTGTAGTAGGGCATGGAGGGCGGACTCAGCAGTGGAGGTCCTCTGGGGATCATCGTAAAGGGCAGCCATGGCTTCAAAAAATTAATTTACTAAGTTGAGTGCTGGGTTCTTCTGTTCCAATAGACTATGTGCCCAAGACTGAGGTTCTTCAGACAAGAGGGATATGGTCAACCCGACCTTGACCGCTTCCAGTGAAAAGGTTCTGGGTTGTAGAGCAAAACACAGTTCGCAGACATTTTTGAAAGCTCTGAACACACATCGATCCCCAAGGAAACATTCAGGATTAGGGACTCTGCGTTCCAGAGGTGGTAACACCACAGCAGGAATGGTGGCAGGAGACAGACTGGCAGGTGTGGCTACTGGGTTAAACTGGCGGAAGGATCCTGGTCTGCAGAGGTAGAGAGGGAGTATCCTTGCTGTAGTTCTTTCACTGCTTGAGAAAGTGCATTTGTTGGCATAGGGCCTCTAGTGTGGAAGCCCCTCTCTTGGCCTCGGACATAGTGGCTGGATGATACTATCACGGACCTGGTGATGGAGGCCAATGAAGAGAGGGCTTCCTTTGCGGCTAAGTTCCAGACTCCCCTGAGATTGGGACAGCGTAAGTCAGGCCCAAAGTTGCACAGGTCACCTGTAGGATTGCTGGTTGGTGGTCCACCCAGAAGCACAGCTGATGTACGGAGATAGGTCTGCAGACAGGTGGCGCCTGTGTGTGGTATGCAAGCCCTTCTGGGATTTAGAGATTAACTTTTTCAGGAATAGCCAAGGTCAGGTACCAGGTGGGAATCAGAGCAGATGTAGTCAGATGGGATAGCCGAGGTCATACACAGAGGAGCGAGAGAGAGAGTATCCGTAAGCCAAGCTGAGGTCAGATCAGGGGTTAAACAGAGTAGACAGGTCCAAGAGCAAGCCGAGTCGGTATCAGGAAATCACAGGTCACAGGAAACAGGAACAAGGCACGGGGAGCTAGAGATCATCCAGCAACTTGAGGAAGTGATGAGCCTCCTTATAAAGGCCGTCTGGCACTGAACTGAGGCTGATGTGTGCTTCTGCGGCCATGCAGGGTACTGGCAGAAATGCCAGATCTTCCAGAACTTCTGCCGTGGCTAGGACCCTGACAGCATTCCATGCAGAGGTAGAGTCCATGTAATTACAGAGTCCACCAGAGTAACTTTACGGCAGCTGGGGTGAACCCCAATTTCTGATGACTTCACATCCAAGCAGTAAGTGGCATTTTGTACTTCTTCTGGATGCGGCTCTTCCTTGGGGAACCAATAACAAAGTTAAAAAGGGCTCACGGGTGAAAAGTCAATAGCTGATTTCAACCTGCTTACAAGGTGGTGACATATCTTCTCTTCACTGCCTGTAAACTTCCCCTGAAATTGATCCACCACAATGCATGTGTAAACAAACCTTTACAGTGGTGATCAGAATGCCACCCATAAAGCAGACTCCACTGTTTGGGCATCTTTTTGCTCCCCTGGCAAACTCCCCCCTGGCCACCAACTAAAATGGCAATTTTTTTCTCTCTTTAACTTTATTTCTTATCTATTTTTTTGGCCACCCTCAGGCTGCCAATTTTGTTTCCTGTTCTGCAACATTGGTGTGTGTCAACAGGCTGCTTGAATCAGAAAGAAACACCTGGCACCTGATGATATCAAGATCTAAAATGGCAGCATGGGACTTGGGCTGCGGCAGTGGTTAGTGGATCTCAGTAGGACAACACTAGATTGGCTGGGCTGGAGAGTATCTGAATTGAGGACTACTCTTCAAGACATATAAAGGAACTAGTTGAGAATGAACGCTATAAAACAGCCTTTCGCAACCGTTTTACTCCAGAGGAAACCTTGCAATAATCTTTGGGTCTCAGGGAACTCTTGAAGATTAGTCTGTTAGGGGTTATTGGTCAAAAATGCCCCTTACATTGTGGGGGTCAGTAGGAGGAATGCCCCACTCGAGTGGTGGCCAGAATGTTACCCTCAATTATACCTGGAATTATGAAGGCAACCTCAGGTGGGATGTCATTTAGCCACAGCTTAAGAAATCCCTAGCCACCTTTGGAGGAACCCTATACTTCCATGGAACCTTGATTGAGAATGGCAGTTTTAGAGGTTTGACCCAGCAGCCCTTGCAGAGTCCATGAAAGTCGTAAGAATCCAATGCTATAAGCAATATCTATCTATAACTGTAATATTAGCAGGTGTTAGGATACAGATAGAATAGGGTATCAGAGGATTTGCAGTAGCCAGACAACTGGAGGGGTACTTGTGACTCACATCTCTTTTATAAACAGCTCTATTCCAGTACAAAAGAAAAATCACGTCCACACAATTTTCTGGCTCAGGTGGATGTTTCTGGGGGGGGGGGGGGGTCGGGGGGGTTTCATGTGTCTGGCAGGATGAATGTTAACTTGATAAAAGACAAACCCCTCAGCTGCACTGATGAGAGTACTGAGCAGTATTGACAAGAGAAGGATACTGTACGGGCCTTCAGGGGCTTCTCAGCGACTCACTATCTGAAGTGATTAAAGTGAAACACTTCTGATTTGCCATGAGCACCACGTGTCACAGCAACATGCTGACAATAAGCAGATCGCAGCTAATATTACTGACTTTACAATAGATGTATAGCATTTTTCTGCTCAATTAAGGAGCAGAAGGCACTGCTGTTACAGAAATAAAAATAATAGATCTGTTTCATAACCTGACTGCCAACTCAAATATGTAAGCTAGAAAAAATCGGAAGGAAGGAAGGAAGGAAGGAAGGAAGGGAGGAAGGAAGGAAGGAAGGAAGGAAGGAAGAGGGAGAAAGAAAGAAAGAAAGAAAGAAAGAAAGAAAGTGAGAGAGAGAAAGAAAGAAAGAAAGAGAGAAAGAGAGAAAGAAAGAAAGAAAGAAAGAAAGAAAGAAAGAAAGAAAGAAAGAAAGAAAGAAAGAGAGAGAAAAAGAAAGAAAGAAAGAAAGAAAGAGAGAGAGAAAAAGAAAGAAAGGGAAAGAAAGAGAGAGAGAAAAAGAAAGAAAGAAAGAGAGAGAGAAAGAGAGAAAGAGAGAAAGAAAGAAAGAAAGAAAGAAAGAAAGAAAAAGAAAGAAAGAAAGAAAGAAAGAAAGAAAGAGAAAGAAAGAAAGAAGTGCCAATTGGCACTTGTTTTACTGTTTTTATGAAATCATGTGTATTGGTTGTATCTTTACTGATGTGTTTTTGGTGGTGTCACTGCAGAACTGATTGTATTGCTGCTGATGTGTAGAAGCACTGCTACTACATCACCCTGTAAAGCTTCTTCCTTGGTTGACATCTCTGGTGCAGGCAGTAAACAATTAGATTTCCCACCACTTTCTGTTCAAATGACAACAGCCATCAGGCCAGAAGGTGAGAGTGATACTTTACAATGGGTAAGCAGACTGCAATCAGAATCTACAGATTCCCCTTACCACCTGCTACAGGAGCCCCTTACCACCTGTAAATAAAAGCAAACTGCAATTTTGACCAAAGTTATACAATGTCTTTGCTATAGGTGTAGGCCATTTATGTATCCCCCAAAACCTGGCCGAAAAACTCCCAGAGATGGCATCATCCAATCCTGCAAGGACTTTGCTAAGATTCAAGGCCACTTGCATGCTCTCTGGCTTCCTTTTCACAGTAGTTCTGAGCTCAGCGATGCTGCGATCGAGGAGACAGTGGACCACACATGTGCGGGGGTTTGAGAACTCATTCTTGTGATGGTGGGGGTGAGAAGTAATGGCTGGGAGTGTCTTAGCAATGTGCTAACAACAAGACAGGATAGGATGATGCCATTCCTGGGAGTTTTTCGGTCATGTTTTGGGAGTTATGTAAATGGACTATACCTACAGCAAGGCCATTGTCTGACTTTAGTCAAAGCAGCACAGCATTTCTTTATCTACAGGCACCCCCTACCTGCATAGGCAGTTTTATGGTAAAGGTGAATTGACCTTTTGAAATTGACTCAAAACCATTGCAGTTTCTCTTTAACAACATAAACCTGTACAATCATCTCTGTGAATTGATCCATTCAATAACAAAATTAAAGAATTGAAAACATAAATTTTGATGATAAAAAGGAACAAATATCAGCCAAGAAAACACTGCATACAATACACTTTAAAGAACTGACTCTTTTGTCTTTTTACACAGCAGGGATTGCATGGTGGTGATACCCCTGTACACAGACTAAACCTTCACCTGCACATCCCTACAGTGATCAAAGAGAAGCCAGGTGAAGATATATGAGAGGGTTACTGCCATTAGGGAAAGTCGATGGATCATTAACCATGAATTACTGCTATCCATTTCTTGGCTTTACAATGGAATGTGACAACTTTCACACAACACATCATTCCAATCCTTTGTGTTGTACAGGACCTGTCACAGCTTGCTACTGACAGATTTCAGTTTCATATCTAAGTATTACAGCGGAAAATTACATACATTTATTAAGGCTGGAAATACATAGATTAATATTATAAGTGAGCATAAAAAAAAAAAAACATTTAAAAAAGTGTTCTATGGTGATTCACCACCTTACATAAAGGAGGGACATTTTTCAATATGATTTTTAGGAGCCCTAAATCCAGCCAGTTAAAGTGGTTGTAAAGGTTCAAGGCTTTTTATCTTCATTCATTGTAGGCATGAAGGTGAAAAAACTCCTTTGTGCAGCGGCTCCCTCAGCATCCCTAATTTTTACTTAAGCCCCATCGTGATCCAGCAATCTATACGAGAGCCTTGGGTCTCAGGGGACTATCTCTCCTCATTGGCTGAGACAGAAGTGAGAGTCATTGGGAACCAGTGAGCCAATGAGGAGAGAGAGGGGGCAGGGCGGGGACAAGCCACAGCTCTGTGTGTGAATGGACAAGCAGAACAGCGGGTTGGGAGTAAGGCCTGCTTGGGTGTCCCCCATAGCAAGCTACTTGCTCTGTGGACACTCGGCAGGAGGGAGGGGCCAGAAGCACCGGCAGGGACCTGAGAAGAAGATAGGGACTGCTCTGTGAAAAACACTGCACAAAGCAGGTAAGTATAACATGTTATTTTTAAAAAAATTGCCTTTACTATCACTTTAATACCTTTTAGACTCGGTTCACACCTATATGGCTGCACTCTGTGTGTGGAGAAACCCATTCATTTCAATGAGCTGTCCTACCCACAGAAACATGGGGTTTTTAAATCGATCCGCACTGAACTGCATGGTGCTGCAGCACCATGTGGTTTGGTTTGTGCAAAAATCATTTGCCAATGAGTAGGGGTGCTATTAAGAATGAATGGCACCCTTGAGCGTGCGGGTTGGGAATGCAGATGATTATGAACTAATTCCCAATCTGTTCTAGTGTGAACCTAGCCTTAGGCATTATCATATAAAGAGCTCACTGACATGTTTCACAAACATATTTGTGAAAGTATAGCCCAAGAAGGAATTTGTATGCATTCAATGGAAGCACATAAAATCACGTGTCACTTACTTTTTTTTTCATTCATTGATTCACAGGGTCCTGGGAGTGCAGGCATATCAAAAATATGTTTGACCTTTTTTTTGGGGTGATACAGAACAGGCGTTTACATCGCTGAAAATGATGGGCCTAATAAAACAATAATGTCTTTCCACCCACGTAACAGTGGCAATGTCCAATGGCAAAGACGGTGGGCTTTAACATATGTGAACATAGACAGCAGAGGTTTCTATGTTGAGAGTGTGGTCTCAACACAAAAACCAAGCCGTCAAAGACAGCTCCCAGTCTCTACTAGTGATGAGGAGCTGGTGGAACTGGCACACTCTTGATCATGTGGCCACTCTGACAACCAGTCACAGTGGTCATGTGATCAGGTACATGAGGAAAGTAGAAATAAAGCGTTGGACCCAAAAGGTTGTTTTATTGGTATTGCTATCTTAAAGCTACAGTCTCCTTGGCTTGTAGTGTAATGTAACAAAAACCTAAATTGAAGCACCAGATCACTGCTAAGAAGTCTAGATACACCTTTATTCCAATAAAAGTCAGGAAGACAATCCAAAAAGTAGCCAACTCATTTTGGGGGTTCAAGAGCATACCCTTCATCAGGGCTAGAAGGAACTTGATATGGAGATGTTCTTATGTTTTTTCTAGGCCTGATAAAGGGGGTGTGTTTGAACCCCTGAAACATTTTGGCTATGATTTGGATTGACTCCCTGGCTTTTATTGGAATAAAGTTGTATCTGGACCACTTAACAGTGGTGGGGCACTTCAATTTTCAAATGTGTTACATTACTCATTGTCACGGCAGACTTTCCCACCCCGAAAAAAAACTAGACTTTCTTTTAGCTATATTGTTTTGCAAAAAATATTTTTTAAAATAATCTATAGCCAAAAAGCTATACAGTAAAAAGATAAAATGCATTTTCTTCTGTTTTTACCAATGTCACCTTAACAAAAAACATTTTTTTTAAATTCTATAGTTTGTCCTATTTAAAATGATGCTATAATTATATGTTTTTTACAAAGTCTGGCAAAGTTTTTTGCAAATTTAAATTTTGCATATTTTCTTGTTATGCAACACAGGAAAAAAAGGAAACAAGATCCAATCGCAGAGCGCCTTGCATACATTGAAAATAATGGAAGGCATTTTATGAATGGGGGGAGTCCCTGCGGGACTGTAAGTTTCAGTGCCGGGAATTTGAGGCTTCCTGATTGGTGTGGAGTGAATGAAAGTAAAAGTTTTAAACAAAGAAGCAGAAGCCAGACATGGGACAGACTGCATTAGGGGTCGTTTATTGAAAAAGAGCAAATCTATATTGATAGGTTTTGGCCATAGTTCAGCTTTAAAATAAACCCATACTCAGTACAACTTTAAAACTAGGGATGAAATGAGAAATTTCTATGAAATCCAATATATCCAGCTCCAGTGGAATTATTCTGTTTGACTGCAATGCATTTTGCTGACAATGTTTGAAGCTAAAGATTTAATTCCTAGAATGACTGAAAAAGAGATTTCTCCTTTGGCTATTCCAAAACTTTGCCAAAGGAGAAAACTATATTTCACTTATCCTTCTAGCATTCAGAAATTTAGCTATCATCAAAAGTAATTGCAGTCAAGGGTTAAATATATAGAAGCTGGGCTTCTTAATGGTATATTAATGAGAGGAAACTCAGTGTGTCCCTCTTTGTCAGTAGGGACAGAGATAGGGTTTCCTTTCATTTCAAGCTGTTCAGAGTAGCTTTCAGTTTGCCCAAGGCCTACTCGAAACAAACATCTAGAAAGGTAAAACTATTTCTGTTAAATTGTTTTTGTTTTAGGTACAATCAGCAGGGGGGTCCCAGAAGGAACCCAATACAGAGATTACAATTTTGAATCGAGTAGTTCCCTTAAAGCACAAAAAGAAATCTACAGAAATCTTATTCTATAAACTCAGACATTAGCGAATAAAATTCATGTCCGTGGAAAACTGCCATTGACAGCACCAATGAGCCAGTAATTGGGCTATTAGCAGAAAAGATGGCAGGGTTAATCACTTCAGTGTATCCACTGAGATATCATCAGTACTTTAATAGAAGTTCTACTGCCGGGATGAATGGGGGTCTCTTCACAATCACATATTACATCTCACGCAGATGAACCCATCACACAGAAAAAATGGGATATGAAACTTGTATTTCCTCCAAAGTACAGCAGTACAAATAGCAGCGGATGACCTTTGGTGTACTGTGCTGTTCTTTTTTAAGCTTTGCATCGTATTCCACATTCCATAATAAACAGCTGAGGATCTCTCGAATAAAAGTTCATAAGGTTATTTATATAAGAGGCACGTCGTGGTTTAATGCAGCTTAAAATTGTACAATACAATCTTGACATGACTGTGTTTATGAGAAATACTGCTATTTCTATGGGAAGTGTTAATACATATAGCATATCTTCTACAGGAAAGCATTAATAATAATAATAATAATAATAATGAATGATCTTTTCTTTTTGGCTCCTTGCACTCCAGTGCATTCATTTGCAGTTCCTCCCTACTAAACCTTGTTTGTTCAGAATGAGGTTCCAGAATGCATACGACCTACGTTCTGGAACCTCATCCCTGAACAGACAGAACCCTAAACACTGGTACCACTCGGTACAGCATTGTGCGCCATCCAGCCACACTCTGCCATCGACTTTGACAGGCTACCTGAATGTAGTCAGCTGCCAAGTGTTTTATTTGCGCATTGTGTTTATAATATGCTGTTTTACATTATTGGGGTTAACATGCTGTGGTGTCTCCTGTTTGACCTGTGGAGCTTCCTGCAAGGGTACAAGGTACAGAGGGGGACCATAAATGGTGAGATATAGTGGTGCACTTAAGTAGGATCACCCCTTGATGGGACCCTGAAAGAAGACTGTTTTTGAATGAACCACCATTTGGTGGGAACTTACACAAGCTGAAAATGTAAAAGACACCACAGTGTCTTTTACATTTTCCCCAAAATCCTGTCAATTGTTAAAGAAGAACACTGTTAACCTGTTGCACTACAATGTGATTTCTGGAACAAAGCTGTCTGAAGAGAAGTTGTATTACCATGCCATTAACTCAGTAAATGGAGAGTTGCTGGTTAAGTGAATTGTCAAGTCTGGTTATTGGGAATGTAAATGCATGGGAACAGGGAATGAAGTGCAATCTTTCTTGTTGTCTTCATGGATAATGGAAAGCAACAAGTAAATAAGGAAGGAGAAGCAGCCAGTTCAGGAGGGGAGGCCTTGATAGTTGGAGAAGGAGATTCAATTGGAGGGGTGTAGGCAGGTGCAGGTTGAATTTCCTACACAGGTAGCGCTGTTGCACTGACCTTGCAGGGAGAGTGGAGGACAGGCCTCCATATGTGTCATCGAGTGGGCTGCTGTACAATTGGATGGAGCCATCTGGGTGACCTTTGCGACCATCTTTAGTAAGGGCAGAGCTTGAAAAAAGCCCTGGCTCACTGCAGCTGGCACGCATTCTGGTTGTTGCTAGGTTAGGGACAGGAATCCATTTGTTAGGGGGAGTGTGCCTAACCTAGCGAAAGGATCCAGAGGAGGAGGGATAGAATAGGGACTGTCATCAGAGTTTGTTTTGGAACTTCTCTGCTACTTGTGCTTACTGCATCTGCCTTCCAGCAGCTCCCTACGCCAAGTGCTGCTGACCTCTGTGCATCGCTCTCTCTCTCTGTAAGTCCTAAGTCCTGCATACTGCTGTGAGTGCTGTTTTTTGTTTTATATCACTGAATATACTCTGTTACTGTTTTGGAATGATTTGACAAAACAGCTTCACACCTTCAACCACTGTGTGTGTTGTCCCTTCCCTCTAGGATGCTATTGCCTGAGCCTTCCCCTCCCCATAGCCTATACTTGGCGTACAGTCGGCAGGATATGCCCCATTCAGCGGCTGCCACAGACGGGGAAATAGGGGCTACCATGGCACCACTGGGAGCAACCTTGGCGATAGTTCCCAAATGTAATGGTTACAACATCTCCCTATCAGAGTGGCAGAAGAGACTGGAGAGTGCTCCCTGCCTTTATCAAGTACCAAACAGGCTGACTGCAGAACTGGCTATTAACTCCTGAGAAGAGGACACCCACCAAGCAGTAATGGTATTAGCTGAGGATGCACGCATCAGCCTAGAACAAATAATGGTATGATTATAGGGCCTAAAACCCTAACTGAAGTAAGATGTAGGTTCTTCATCCGCAGGCAACAAAAGGATGAGAGTCTTACATACTTTTCCATAGTTCTAGAGAAGGCATGAAAGCAGTTGGAGTAAAAGGAACTGCAAGAGTGTGCAGATATAGTGGCCCAAGATAAGCTTTTATGAGATAAGTTTATTGGAGGAATGAGTGTGAGTCCTATCCGGCGTGCCCTGCAGGAACAGGTGAGGTCCCAGCCATCTTTCATTTTCAATGATATAGTGGCCAGAAAATATGAGGATGCAGTGTGTGCCATGCTTTCTCTCTGGGGTGCCTACCGCCTGGGCTTTCCCCTCCCCACAGCCTTCAGGGATATATTGGTGAGTGTATGGTCTACCTGTCTAGTGTTAGGAATCCTAAGTTAGGACCTGCTACATAGCAGAACCCTCCTATGGACTTGGTCTGGACCACTAGTATGTGAGGTCTTGCAAAGTATACAGCAGCGTCCCTCCATCCCTTCAGGTTCAGGTGAAATTCAGAGTTGGTGGAAGCCCTAACTAAAGAGCAAGGCACATAATGACCAGGACAGGTGTTACTCGCAGGTATGAAAGACTTTATCCTTCCAGTGTGGGGCCTGGTACAGTAGTTTAGTAGGTAAGGGGAGCTAACTCGTACATAAAGTGGCACCATCATGCAAACACGTAAGCAATTATTGAAAATCACAGCTTATGGTTCCCAATGCTGAAATGCAGTATGGCTGGATGCTGCACCTGTCCCTCCTAGGTGCACTAAAGCACCTCATAGTACGCACTGCAACTGAACACTGAACAGTGTGCAAGGTACCTAATGTGTTGTATGTATTTATATATACAAGTGTTGCACTGCCATATAGACAATAATTCATGTGCTACAAATCATAGACACATGTTCATCTAGTTCAACCATTAAAAGGGAAAAAATTATACAATGCTATACACACAATCCTATAAACACAGTTGATCCAGAGGAAGGCAGAAAACTTCATTAAAGCTTGATCCAATTTACTCCTGCAGGGGAAAAAATTCCTTCCTGATCCCCAAGAGACAATTTGATATTCCCTGGATCAACTTTACCTATAAATATTAGTATCCAGTTATATTATTATGTACATTTAGGAAAGAATCCAGGCCTTTGTTAAAACAATCTACTGAGCTGGCCAGAACCAACTCTTGAGGGAGTCTATTCCACATTTTCACCACTCTTACTGTGCAAAAGCCTTTTCATATTTGGAGATTCAATCTCTTTTCCTCCAGATGAAAAGAGTGCCCCCTTGTCCTCTGTGATGACCTTACAGTGAATAACTCTACACCGAGTTCACTATATGAACCACTGATGTATTTATACATGTTGATCATATCCCCCCTTAATCTCCTCTTCTCAAGAGAGAACAAATTCAGTTCCTCTAATCTTTCCTCATAGCTGAGCTCCTCCATGTCTGTTATCAGTTTGGTTGCCCTTCTCTGTACTTTTTCCAGTTCCCCGATATCCTTTTTGTGAATTGGTGCCCAAAACCGAACTGCATATTCCAGATGAGGTGTTACTAAAGATCTGTATAAATAACATCTTTCTCACTGGAGTCTATACCTATAAGAGGATTTTACTCAGTTTGGAAACTGCAGCTTGGTATTGCATGCTATTATTAAGCTTATGATCTACCAGAACCCCCAGATCCTTCACCATTGATTCCCCCAGTTGTACCCCCCCTAGTATGTATGATGCATGCATATCCTTAGTCAACAAGTGCATAACCTTACATTTATCAACATTAAACCTCATTTGCCACATAGTTGCCCAATTAAACAGAGCATTGAGGTTGGCTTGTAAGTTGGAGACATCCTGTAAGGACGTTATTCCACTGCACAGCTTGGTGTCATCTGCAAAGACTGAAATTGTACTTTTAATCCCAGACCCTATATCGTTTATAAACATATTAAAAAGTAAGGGTCCCAACACTGAACCTTGGGGTACACCACTGACAACCCTACACCATTCAGAGTATGAATCATTAACCACTACTCTCTGAATTCAGTCTTTTAGCCAGTTTTCTGTCCATTTACAAACTGATTTTTCCAAGCCTGTAGACTTTACCGTACACATTAGCTGTGTGTAGGGAACTATGTTAAACGCTTTTGCAAAATCCAAGTATACAGTATAAAATCCACCGCCACTCCTTTGTCTAAGGTTTTGCTTACCACCTCGTAACAAGAAATCAGATGTGTTTGACATCTTCTGTCTTTCATGAATCCATGCTGTCTGTTACTTAAAATATTTTTTCTAGCACAAACTCATCTATGTGGTCTTTTATTAAACTCTCCAGTATCTTCTCAACTATAGAAGTTAAACTAACAGATCTATAGTTACTTGATAAAGACTTTGATCCCTTTTTAAATATAGGCACCACATTGGCCTTACACTAATCCCATGGTACTATGCCAGTCATTAAAGAGTCTCTAATTATTTGAAACAATGGCTTTGAAATAACATACCTCAATTCTTTTAGGATACATGGGTGCATGCCATCTGGTCCAGGTGCTTTATTAACCTTTATTCTGTGTAAATATTTATGGACCATATTCATTTTGATTCATTGTGGATCATTTGGAGCTGTGCCAATGTCATCCCCTATATGGACATACGCCTTTGTATACACAGAGCTGAAGAAGGTACTGTATTTAATACATTTTCCTTCTTTGTCCCCAGTCACCCAGTCATCAAAATAGATTCAAATCACAAACTCCATCATTCTAAACATGGAAAAAAAAAGAAAAGAAAAAGCAAATAGTCTGATGCAAATACATTTTGCCAGTGGGAGACTTTCGAAAAGTAAAGTTCAGCAAAAAAACACTATGTCCCACAAATCATAGGTGAATCCTCTTCAAAAATCACTGCAAGTGCGTCCAAGCCTCTGAAACAAAATCTGCTTACCAGAAAGTTAGACTACAAATCCTAAGAGGTTTAACAGCGCGTATGGCGGACAAATCCCACCAGTGGAAGGATGGATGGATGTATGAATGGATAGAGTTTGCAACCTCTAATTGCACCATTCAATAGCTGTATGGATGAAAGAGTGTAACTCTCTACTCACCCTAAAGGATATATACCACCCTCCAGGTTAGCTAGATAGGCTGTTTTCTTTTTTCTTTTTTTTTTAGGCAAAGGCTGAGTAGCAGCATGGGATGAGTCAGCCTGTGAGTGAGGCAGGAGTTCACCCTAGGACAAGCTAGGGAGGTTCTACAGGTCAGGGCTTCTGAAGCCCTCCCACCTATCCAGAAACAGCAGAACTTTATGGAACAGGGCAGGACAAGGGGATTAGGCCCAGATCTGCATGTCTGAGAGACCCTGGCCAATCCTTGGGCAAGAAACTGGGCATGGTGTCAAGGGCAACCCTCAAATAAGACAGAACCTGGGGACAGAGGGGAGTCGGGTGGAGGATGGGCTACAAGGAAGGCTTGAGTGTGGAGCATGGGAAGGGGCCCCGAGGAGGAGAGGCCACCTACAGGCAGGTCTCTGGAAAAAAGGATTTACACTTTCTCAACATCTCACAGGAAGGCAACCACTAACCCACCAAGCTAACAGGAGAGGACAGTGTAAGTACTCTTACGCCCTCTGGGCCGGATAAGGGGAGAGATCATTCAAGTGAAAGACCCAATTAGTTTCTCATCTGGGACTGCCTGTACTAAATTGGCAGCTTCTGGGCCCCTTTGCCCACAAAATACCCTCAGTGTAGCTGGGTGAAGAGGAATAATCATCCAAGGTCTGAGGAAGTACACTAGGAAGAGTCTTTTGAGCTCTTCAAGGAAAGACACTGTTGTTATCCACATTTTTGTACATAGTTGCTTAGGAGTTTGTCCTCAAGTTCTACAGCACCTCAGGCATTCCATATACCCCTAGACCCCATCCAAGTTCTTAACCCCTTAATAAAACTCAAAACCAAGCTCAAGGACTGTTCTTTGACTCCAGTGTGCAAAGTGTGGAAAATATGTCTTGCCTGGCCATGCATATTATAGGGGGACCCATTCAAAGTCCAGTGGCCCCTAAGCGGGTAGTGCTACAGATACAGATACAGATGAATGGAAGTCAGCCTCCACATCTACTGTATGCTGTCCTGGCCAATGGATGGATGGATTAGAGCTTTCACTCCCACAGCTTTCTTCCCAAATGTATGGAAGGTGTCTCAACTAAAACCGCCTCTGGTTTCCGTTCTTCCACACAAGTTAAACAAGCAGTCATCTGTTCAGCCACAGAAGATACAGCATATAGGAATGGAGAATTGCTCATATTGCAGTAGAACTAAAAATTATTTTAAAAAAACAGGAATCTACATGGTTAAAATGTCACACAGCATGTAAAACCTTCCGCATTGAACACCCCAGTGGGCGTGATGATGTCACCACTGTAACTCCACCCTATGTGTCTTGTCTGTTTTTTTATGTTACCTGTTGTTCCTAGGTGCTGAGGCTTCAATTAAAAATGTTTGCATTTTTAGATGTCGGCAGGTCTCACTTTGTGTAAAGACCATATGGACCTGTCTGGTCATAGGCATTAGTTTATGGTTGGATCAGGGGCGGACTGACAATTCATGGGGCCCCCGGGCCATAGGGGATCATGGGGCCCCTGTGTCCTTGCCCAAACTCCAAAAAGCCTTTGAAAAATGTACCAGGGGCATCTCATGGGGCCCCCTACTGACCCTGGGCCCTTGAGCAGTGCCCGAGTTTCCATATGGTCAGCCCGCCCCTGGGTTGAATATTAAGACATCTGTTATGCCAGGTGCTCCTCTAAACAATTTATTTCCATGTGCACATTCTTGATAGTGCTAGATTTATTTTAACACAACTACAATGTTTATTAAAGCAGACCTTCACCCACTCTAACTCTTTATTATGTATAGAAATTGTGCAGCGCTAAGATACTGAGATACGATCCACGTGGATCACAATGCATAAAATAAAATCAAAAGTATATAAAATATATAAAATACATAAAATCCAAAATAAAAGTAATATATAAAATAGTGAGGCAAGGAATATAATGTGATGTGACCCAGGTGACTTTTGTTAATCCAGATAATGTGTGATTCCACAGTCCATGTGAGCGGCAGGCATATAGTCAAAATGCGCACCCACCAGATACACATAGAATATGCATAATATATAAATCAATGAGGATCCGTCCGGAGCTCCTCTTACGGATGATACTGGAGATGTCAGTCCAGGGTGGGTGGATTACATCAAGGTTAGCTCTGTGTCCGGAAGACACCTTTAAGGATATGGACGAAACCTCTTCTGGGTAAAGAAATGGTCACCATGGGGGAGGGGGTCTCTGGGAAATTAAAAGCTCACCAAATAGTGGCCGCCAGATCTCCGTGATCCGGCGGCGTAACGTCAGGGCGTGCAAGCTTCCTCCACATTGCATTTTGTACTAGGAGTACGTCATCAGTTGGGGTATGCCGGCGGCCACTATTTCTACACCAGCTGGTCAGTGCTCATAGCAGTCTTTAGGCTGCTTGTGTTGTTATATCTGCATTAAGGATTTGCCGCATGTATGTTCGCACTTTTATCTACCTATACACACAATAACATTTTTTTGGATCGTTAACCTACTACATTATGGTCATTTCCTTTTGTTGCTCTTTGGTGAGCTTTTAATTTCCCAGAGCCCCCCACGGTGACCATTTCTTTACCCAGAAGAGGTTGCGTCCATATCCTTAAAGGGGTCTTCCGGACACAGAGCCAACCTTGATGTAATCCACCCACCCTGGGCTGACACCTCCGATATCATCCTTAAGAGAAGCTCCGGACGGATCTTCATTGATTTATATACTGCGCATATTCTATGCGTATCCGGTGAGTGCGCATTTTGACTATATGCCTGCCGCTCACATGGACTGTGGAATCAATCACACATTATCTGGATTAATAAAAGTCACCTGGGCCACATCACAGTATATTCCTTGCCTCACTATTTTATATATTACTTTTATTTTGGATTTTATGTATTTTATATACTTTTGATTGAATTTGATGCATTGTGATCCATGTGGATCAGTATCTTAGCGCTGCACAATTTGTATACATATTTGTTTTGATTTTTACTGTTATAAGCGCTCGCTGATTTTTATACATCCTAACTATTTATTAGTTTACCAACCCTCCCCACCTCCTATATAATAATCAGATACTGAAAGTCCCCTCCCCCTTCCCAAAACCTGGGCTGCTCTACCAGCTTGTGTTACCTAGGCAAGGATCACGTATTCCCTCCTTCCTGGAGCCTCTTGGGTTACTTTCTGTAAGGGACTTCCGGCAAGAAGAATCGCGATCGGGAACGCGCATGCGCATAAGAATTCCCGTAGGCGAATTGCCGGTTGTGCGTATGCGCGCAGGAATGCTCGATTGTGCATACGCACGCGCACGTGCACATGCACGGTGAAGATTGGCACCAGACAGCCCATTTAAGGAGTGCCTCTGCTCAGGTTCAGTGCTGACTGGTCTTCATCTCCCCCGTGTCCTGCTTGCTCCTGTACGATTCCTTTGTTGCTGACTCGGCTTGTTCCTGACCCGACTCCGATTACTCTCCTGCTCCTGGTTCCTGACTTCGGCCCTGCTCCTGACTTTGGCTTTTCCTTCTGATTCTGTACCATGCTGCCCGACTGTGTATGACCCCGGCTATCCTTGACTCTGCTCCAGTCCTGTGTCCTGGCTACCTACTTTGCTCTGCTGCACATCCGGCAATCCACAGAACCTGCCTGGTCTATTTCTACGGTGCCCAAATCAGAGGATACTCTGCCTACCAAGGTCATCATTTGCAAGAGCCACAAGCAACAACCACTGGCACTCTTTTCCCCCTGGTCCCTAGACTCCCTCTGTTCCAACCTCAGCGGGGTCAGGGCTAGTAACACAAGTGAGGCCGACCTCGTCAATTCAGTCTCCCATCAGGTACGTGACACTTTCGTCATGCATTCCAGGAGGCTTTGGGGCAATTTCAGCCACACAGCACATGCACTGGGATATGTTGGACAGCATCACCCATTGAGGATATCAGGTATAAGATCTGGACTACGGTGCCAGCAGGTTTCACCAGACACTGCTGGATTTGCTGGGCATATGCATATTTTTTTTTTAGGACAACCAGCAATACAGGTACAAGGGGTGAAAAAATAAAGGGGGAGTGAAGTTCCTCTTTATTGCAGATGTTAATATTATAAATTATAAAAAATACCCTTTATACTAAAGTGTATTTAAAGCCTAAAAGTAAACTTAAAAAACAACAAAAAATCAGAATGCGCTTATATCATATATCGTGAAGAAATGTGCAAAAGCTATAAGTATATATTGTAAAAAAGAGAAACCCCAGTGAATCTCTTCATAAATTATTCATATACAAAAGTCCAACATCCCAAATTATTTCTTCTTAAACCAAATAAATCCACCGTGCTCAATCCACCACCAGATGAATGGAATAAACTCACCAGAGCTAGATGCTGATCAAATTATAAATCAGCACAAGCGTATTTGCTCTGGGAGCGATGAGAAAATCCAAGGAAGCACCCTTCTGTAATTAGAAATCCAGACACCAGGAGCAATGCTCTGCAACCACTCTACGATAGGGCCAGGACTTTTTATACAGCGATCATCCTCCAAATAAATGGTAGTATCACTCCGAAATAAAGGAAAGGCATGATGGTGCAGTACGTAAAAACTATGTATGTTTATTTAAAAATTCATATTACTCACAAAGCAAGTGTCCACCTGACACTGGTATAACAAGCGGTAGAAATATAAGAAGCATATAGCGAACGAACTCCGTTTACCGCGGACACCTCGCCGACAGTTGCCGGGAACGTCCTGACGTCATCCAATAGGCTCCGCCCTACGCGTTTCGTCACACTGACGTCCTCACGGAGCTGTAGTTGAGTAAGATCAGACCCTTTGCTTGCCTTTATATGGCCCATGGGGCACTATTTCTTCCACTGACACCAGCAACGGGGTACTATGTCTCCCAGTGATATCAGAGATAGGGAACTAATTCAACCTCTCACACCAAATATGGGGCACTATTCCTACCACTGATACCAATGGTGGGGCACTATTGCTCCCACTGACACCAATGATGGGGCACTATTCCTCCTACTAACACCAATGATGGGGCACTATTCCGCCCATGGATACCAATGATGGGGCACTATTCTGTCAACTGACACAAATGATGGACACTATTCCTCCCACTGCCAGTAATGATGGGTCACTATCCCCTCACTGACAGGTGATGTAATTTTTTTACTCCCACTGACCACCAAGCCTATGAAATTGTTTGCTCCTAGTGCATTTTCTACTCCCACTGACCAGTCCAGCCCCCCTAAACCTTGAAGGGCAGTAAACTGGCCCTTTGTTTTGAGAATTTGGAGACCCCTGCTCTGGACTATACAGTAGAATGCTATATACAGTTGCAAGAAAAAGTATGTGAACCCCTTGGGATTATGTGGAGTTTTGCATGAATTGGGCATAAAATGTGCTCTGAACATCATCTAAGTCACAATAATAGAAGAACACAGTCTGCTGAACATAATACTACACAAACATTAGATGTTGCCATGGTTTAATTGCACATAATATGTAAACATTCACAGTGCAGGGAGGAGAAAGTATGTGATCCTTTGGACTTAATAACTGGTTGACCCTCCTTTGGCAGCAATAACCTCAACCAAACGTTTCCTGTAGTTGCAGATCAGACCTGCACAACGATCTGGAGTCATTTTGGACCACTCCTCTTCACAAAACTGTTTCAGTGTAGCAATATTCTTGGGATGTCTGGTGTGAATCGCTCTCTTAAGGTCATGCCACAGCATTTCAATCGGGTTGAGGTCAGGACTCTGACTGAGCCACTCCAGAAGGCGTATTCTGTGCTGTTGCAGCCATTGTTTTGTTGAATTACTTGTATGCTTTGGGTCATTGTCCTGTTGCATCACCCACCCTCTGCGGAGCTTCAGTTGGCGGACAGATGGTCGTACGTTTTCCTGCAAAATGTCTTGATAAACTCTGGAATTCATTTTCCCATCAATGACAACAATCCGTCCAGGCCCTGAGGCAGCAAAGCAGCCCCAAACCATGATGCTCCCTCCGCCATGTTTTACAGTGGGGATGAGGTTTTGATGTTGGTGTGCTGTGCCTTTTTTTCTCCACACATAGTGTTGTGTGTTCTTCCCAAACAACTCAATCTTGGCTTCATCTGTCCACAGTATATTTTGCCAGTAGTGCTGTGGAACATCCAGGTGCTCTTTTGCAAACTTCAAACGTGCTGCAATATTCTTTTTGGACAGCAATGGCTTCCTCCGTGGTGTCCTCCCATGTACTCCATTCTTGTTTAATGTTTTCCTTATTGTAGATGTGTCAACAAAAATGTTAGCATGTGCCAGAGATTTCTGTAGGTCTTTAGCTGACACTCTGGGATTTTTCTTTACCTCATGCAGCATTCTGCGCTGTGCTCTTGCAGTCATTTTTACAGGACGACCTCGCCTAGGGAGAGTAGCAACAGTGCTAAACTTTCTCCATTTGTAGACAGTCCGTCTTACCGTGGACACATGAACATCAAGGCTTTTGGAGATACTTTTGTAACCCTTTCCAGCTTCATGCAAGTCACAAATTCTTGATCGTAGGTCTTCTGAGAGCTCTTTTCTTTGAGGCATGGTTCACATCAGACAGTGCTTCTTGAAACCAGTAAACCCAAAACAGGTGTGTGTTTTTTAAGGGCAGGACAGCTGTCAGCAACACATCCAATATCATTACACTGATTGGAGTCAAGGTTGGTTCACTCCTGGCTCCAATTAGCTCTGGGAGAAGTCATTACGCTAGGGCCTCACATACTTTTTCCTCCCTGCACTGTGAATGTTTACATGTTATGTGCAATTAAACCATGGCAACATCTAATGTTTGTGTAGTATTATGTTCAGCAGACTGTGTTCTTCTATTGTTGTGACTTAGATGATGTTCAGAGC
Source organism: Staurois parvus (assembly GCF_062004578.1). Taxonomy (NCBI): domain Eukaryota; kingdom Metazoa; phylum Chordata; class Amphibia; order Anura; family Ranidae; genus Staurois; species Staurois parvus. The sequence goes on along the minus strand of NW_028318271.1, from coordinate 4,138,168 downwards.
ACATTTTATGCCCAATTCATGCAAAACTCCACATAATCCCAAGGGGTTCACATACTTTTTCTTGCAACTGTAGACTGACAGGGAGAGAATACAAATAAAAAATGTAATGACACATTCTTTAAGAGACAAGACTGAACTGGTATAACGATTCCAAAGTGGAAATTCAGATTGCTACCCATGAGTGATTATTTGTTCAGCTGCAATTTACCTTCATTCTTTTGTCATTTGAAAGAAAAAATAGAAATTAGATGTGTTGTGCCTACTTAAGCAAATATGCAGATGATCCCAGTGATTAAAAGTGTGTCGGAAGCTTTTGATCATACTTGTTCCTTCATGTAGCCCACACTGTGCTTTCAGTAGGTAATCATTTGCATACTCATTAAGTGTAATAATAATTGAAAGAATAGCGGTTAGCCATTGGCATTTTAGGGACTCATTACTTGTGCTGACAGCTGGAATGGGATTTGTGAGAGACAATGACACATTTCAGAAAGAAAATTAACAGCAAATATAAAAGATGAAACTATACACTAAAGTGTGACTGTAACTGAAGCTACTATGTCACGTAATAAAAACAGCCCCATAAGTACCAATTGTATTTAACGTGATCTTGAAAACTTCTCTTTATCAATGAAAAAAACATTACTTTTTGCCATGCCTTTCCCAGTATATTTTCTCACATTCTACTAGCATGGTTTGATGCAATGTTGATTATGAGTAAAAACATGTAGCAGGACCTGGACAAGTGATGGGCAGGAGGGGCGGCTGCCCTGGGTGCAGTGGTATCATGTAAGGTAGGGGGTGCTGTATGGAGATGTGCAAATATTTATGCTAGGGATGAGAGCATTAGAGCTAGGAGGGGGAGGAAAATGAGGATTAGTGCTAGGGAGGGTGTTTGGGGGGGGGATATATGCTAGGAGGGGGATTGGGGGGAGTGAGGATTTTTACTGGGAGGAGGAAAGTTGGGACGGCAGTGGCGTACAATTTATTTTAGGAGGCAACATTGGTGGGGATTTGTTCTAGGAGGGGGGATTTGTAATAGGAGAGGGATTTGTGCTAGGAAGGGGGATTTTGGGGGACGGATTTGTGCTAGTAGGGATGGCTGTGGAGGATGTGTGCTAGGAGGGAATATTTTGGGAAGGAAGATTTGTGCTAGGAGGGGAAATTTGGAGATGGGGAGAGAATTTATGCTCACAGGGAAAATTTTAGGGGTAGAAGATTTGTGCTGGGTTGGGGTATTTTAGATGGGGGCGGGGATTTGCACTAGATACAAAGAATTTTTTGTTTGGGGAGAATTTCAGCTTGCAAAGAAAATTCATTCTTGGGGATAACCATGTAGATTAATGCTCAAATGTTTTTGGGGGGAGGAGGGTGGGATTTTTGCTGGCTCATAATACTCATACATTTTTTTGGTGGGACACCATTTGGTATCTTCTCCCTGTGTGCTAGATGACCTTGTCCTGGCACTGACACATAGTATAGGTACTAGGTTTAGCCATATCAGCTCTCATACCTTAATAACCCTTCCGGACCGGAGCAATTTTTACATTTCTGCTATGGGCCTGTTTATTCAGTAAAAACGTTATTTTTGTTGTTGCTTTACAATTTTGTCTATAGGGCAGCCGCTCAGCATGGGACCCGAAGCTAAAGTGGAGATCATAGGTGTAGCGGTGTCTTCTACAGTGATATTCAGCTTCCAGAGGGATCCCAGAGGTATGGTATATGCTGCTTTCCAAGATGGCCCAAAGTAGCAATGTAAAAAAGGCCATAACTGACATTTTTCTTTAACAGCACTGGTGTTTCAAAGTCCTGCTTTAAAACTCTGCTGAACTATCTCATATAGCATATCTATTTTTGTACAAAAACCAAAAGTGTATAACAAGTGCTCAGAACAACACAGACAGCTACGCCAACCAAGCCTGAACACACGACCTACTTAGCAAATTAAGAAAAAACAGGTGCTCTTATCCCTTTAAAAGTGAAAAAAAAATAATATAACCAGATAAATATATGAAACACCTAATAATTACAATATAGTTCACAATATAGTTCTATAGTTCATTTTTATATCAGAGGTTTACAACTACAGTGGACAAAAATTAGGTCAGTGACCTAGCTGCAATGTATGGCAAGGATTAGTAAAGCTGAAGAGAGGGCATATAAAATTACAAACCCTTAGGCAAATAAAACAGTTCCTGCATATCTATTTTAGCTTTGAGTTTAGCTGATTGATTATAATTCTGTTTTATAGTTCTTATCCAGAAAAAATATGTTTAATTTGTTATGGCCATCACTCACACTTCTCACTAGCATTACTTTGTGTTCTCACATTAATAGCTCCTTTTTTGGGGAGATCAGGAACACCAGTTCTAGGTCTTGGATCTCTATCTTCAGGAGTAGTCTGCTGACATAATGGGGATCCAAATACTTCAACAAATAAGGAAATGTTTCCTTATCAGTGTTTAAAAAGGCCTTTTTTGTTACAGTGAAAACTGCTAGCTGCCCTCTTTAGCCATGGTTAACACTGAATCTGACTTAGAAATCATGCAGCTTCAAAGCAGCAAATTAGTGTGATTTCAGGTGCAACTTCATGCACAGGTGTCTATGCAAGTTGCACCTGAAATCGCAAAAATTAGTGCAGGAACCTTTTTTCAAATCAGTGTGGCACTGCAAAGTCAGAGTCGCACCAATTTGAACGGTTCTATTGCCAACATAGGGTGCAACTTGTCATGCGATTTGGAACTGTCAAATTGCATGACAAGTGGCACCAGTGTGAATCAGGCTGAACAGCATAAGATGAAATTGTAACTTGTAAAGGTCCCATGAACTCTCTGACCACTGGGATTAATTAAAAAAAAAAATGCAAACCTGCAGGTGGACCTTATGGGCTATCCTTACATAGAGACATGAGATGTCCAGGAATCCCACAAAAGTGTTTGCAGACATCTACCATTCGTACAATACTTGCTTAGCAAACTTATAAGTGAAAGGGAGGCTACTGGAATAGAATGTCCGATCTGATGGCTGCTTTTTCAGGTCCACTTTAGGAAAAATTCTTTAAACTGTTTTTGATTAGTTCTGTGATGATACCAACAACAGAAGTTGCAGTACCAGAATTTGTGTTCATTTTATGATACGCAACAGCAGATTTATGCTAATTACATTTTCATGCACTATCTCCTTCTTAATCCAGTCAGCTGGCTAACTGTTAGAAACTATGTATATAGCCCTACAGAACAGACAGTGTACAGTCCACATGTGCTTTTCTGCTTTACTGCAACAAGGAAACAGGGAACTTTATTATAGAGAAAAGATATATAAGAGTATACCATAGGGATAGATTGTCTAGCGAGTGCTACCTAGAAATAAATAAGAGTATAACAGGAGAGCGGCTAGAACACCAAAAAAGGTAACCAATACACCTTCCGGGAAAATATGTAGACAATAAAGGTGCAGCGCTGTAAAATGTATTCAAGTATAGCATGCAATATGCAAAAACATCTATTAAAATGCAATAGCGTGGTAATAATATATAAAATTAAATGAATAAAACGTCCAAAAATATGTGAAGATCCAGAAGAGTCACTGCTTACGGTGGAAAATGTGTGATCCAGAGGTGATAGATAATGAACAGAATGCGCACTCACCAAAAGTGCGTATTAAATACGCATTGAGGAAATCTCCTGTAGCTTCAAGCATGTGTGAGCTCCTCCATATTTGGATCAGGCTGCATTCACTATCATCATCTGGTCACCGGTCAGTCAGGTATCTGGGGTTCATCATTCAGTCATAACATCCAGGGTCACCTCTTAAGGGCAGGCACTGCGGATGGTAGCACTCACGAAGAGAACCCAATAAAGGACATCACGTAGTGTGATACTGTTTGGATGAACTTTTATTCAATGTAGTAAGATAAAAATCACAAATACTGACCAGATATAAGATGGCCACCAACAGTGGCTAGATGTCCAGATGCTGTAGCCCCCGACGCGTTTCGTGCTAAGCACGTGTTCATAGGGTTCTTGGTAAGCCCTGCACCCTATGAATACGTGCTTAGCACGAAACATTGATTTTTGACTTTTAGGAGTATGGACTCAGAGTACATGGTACACTATTCCACCAAACAATGCACAAAATGTGCATAAACAGCAATGGCAATGATTGATAACCCTGCTGGATTGCACTAGCAATCTGGATCCTTTGACTGTACATGGGAATGCCGTACTGACTGTTAACATCACTATATGTGGGTGGTTGTTCTTGTCATGCTGCATGGGGCCATGGTCTACTATGTGTTTTCTATGCAAAAACCCATTATAGTATATAACTGTTAAACAACAAACAAGTCTGCAAGGGTTGTTTTCTCAGTTTAATGAAAAATGCAACCATGAAAGTAAATGTAAAATAATGCACCTAGGGAAAAAATAATCCCTTGAGAGAGTACAACATTGGGGGTACATTGTTGGCCAGCACTACAGAAGAAAAGGATTTGGGGGTAATTATTTCAGATGATTGCAAAATGAGCAAATAGTGTGACCAGGCAGTGGGGAAAGCACATAGAATTCTAGGATGCATCACCAGAGGGATCACTAACAGGAGGAAGGAGGTCCTGATTCCCCTACATAGATCTTTAGTGAGACTTCATTTCGAAGGTCTCAGTTCTGGAGACCCCACTTACAAATATATTAGATATTGATAAGATAGAAAGAGTCCAGAGATGAGTAACAACAATGGTGAAAGGTCTGGAGGATAAAACATGTTAAGAGCAACTTCAAGAACTTAAAGTGGGAAGTTCCGCTTTAATGCTCTGTCCCCCGCTCTCCATTAAGGATTGGCACCTTTGGGGAGTGGGGGGGGGAGCGGGTACCTGAATTTTACAGGTACCCGCTCCCACTTCCGCTGTGATTGCCTAGGCGATCGGAGGCAGAAGTTGTCCTCCTACCCTCCCTCCCCATAGTCTTCTGGGACATGTGACAGGTCCCAGAAGACTACGGGACCATTCACAAAGCACAGCACTTTTTGTCATGCACAGTGGACACCCGTCTGTGAAGTCGCAAGCTGTCAAAGCCAGGTGCCCACACTAAAGATGCCGTTGTCAGGGAGAGACGACGGTCAGTGAAACCAACGGTGGTGAGGACACCGCTGGACCGAGGGACAGGTAAGTGGCTGTATTTTAAAAGTCAGCAGCTACAGTTTTTGCAGCTGCTGACTTTTTCTTTTTCAGCTTGAACTCCGCTTTAACATGTACAGTCTGGAGGAAAGAAGGGAAAGGGGAGACATGGATGAAACATTTAAACACATCAAGGGGGTGAATAAGGTTCAAGAGAGCAGTATTTTCAACACAAAACCAAAATCAAGAACACGGGGACATGACCTTAAACTAACTGGAGGAAAATTCAAAACTAATCTCAGAAAGTACTATGTTACTGAAAGAGTAGTTGATGCTTGGAATAAACTTCCAGCAGAGGTAGTAAGCCAGTCAACAGTAAAACATGTTTTGGACAAGCATAGATCTATACTCAGACAAAAAAACCCCACACACATGGGAAAAAAATGGGCATACTCAATGGACTATTTAGTCTTTTTCTGCTGTCACTTTTCTATGTTTCTATGAAACTGATGGAAATCTAGAGGTTCTTAAATCTCAGGAGAACATGGCACTGGAGAATGATATTGCTCTGTAAGGGCTTACTTAGTGATATAATTATTTGATGTCATTTGCTACTTAACATAGAAGCCTTTACATTCCCATGTATTGGGAATATTCCTACCCAAGGACTGATCACTAGAAAATAGGAAGGAGCACCCAAATCTTTATTGTGATCAGTGAAAGAACATAAAGTCTAGGACTGCAGAAGAAAACCAATACAGTGGGGCAAAAGTATTTAGTCAGCCACCAATTGTGCAAGTTCTCCCACTTAAAAAGATGAGAGAGGCCTGTAATTGGCATCATATGTAGACCTCAACTATGAGAGACAAAATGATAAAAAGAATCCATACAATCACATTGGCTGATTTGGAAAGAATTTATTTGCAAATTATGGTCTCACCCCGTGGGGTCAAAATGATCAGAAGAACGGTGAGCAAAAATCCCAGGACCACACGGGGGGACCTAGTGAATGACCTGCAGAGAGCTGGGACCAACGTAACAAAGGCTACCATAAGTAACACACTATGCTGCCAGGGACTCAAATCCTGCAGTGCCAGACGTGTCCCCCTGCTTAAGCCAGTACATATCCAGGCCCGTCTGAAGTTTGCTAGAGAGCATTTGGATGATCCAGAAGAGGATTGGGAGAATGTCATATGGTCAGATGAAACCAAAATAGAACTGTTTGGTAGAAACACAACTCGTCGTGTTTGGAGGAGAGAGAATGCTGAGTTGCATCCAAAGAACACCATACCTACTGTGAAGCATGGGGGTGGCAACATCATGCTTTGGGGCCGTTTCTCCGCAAAGGGACCAGGACAACTGATCCATGTACAGGACAGAATGAATGGGGCCATGTATCGTGAGATTTTGAGTGCAAACCTCCTTCCATCAGCAAGGGCATTGAGGATGAAACGTGGCTGGGTCTTCCAACATGACAATGATCCCAAACATACCGCCCGGGCAACGAAGGAGTGGCTTCATAAGAAGCATTTCAAGGTCCTGGAGTGACCTAGCCAGTCTCCAGATCTCAACCCCATAGAAAACCTTTGGAGGGAGTTGAAAGTCCGTGTTGCCCAGCGACAGCCCCAAAACATCACTGCTCTAGAGGAGATCTGCATGGAGGAATGGGCCAACATACCAGCAACAGTGTGTGCCAACCTTGTGAAGACTTACAGGAAACGTTTGACCTCTGTCATTGCCAACAAAAGATATATAACAAAGTATTGAGATGAACTTTTGATATTGACCAAATACTTATTTTCCACCATAATTTGCAAATATGTTCTTTCCAAATCAGCCAATGTGATTGTCTGGATTTTTTTTTCTCATTTTGTCTCTCATAGTTAAGGTCTACCTATGATGCCAATTACAGGCCTCTCTCATCTATTTAAGTGGGAGAACTTGCACAATTGGTGGCTGACTAAATACTTTTTTGCCCCACTGTATGTTATATAATGGTGGAGGGTTATAATGAAGCTCCACTGTAACCAGTTCCCGACTGCACTATAGCCAAAGATGGCTACATCGTGGACGGCTAGTTCTGGGAGGGCGTCCATGTACATCCTCCGAGAACCACACCCCCTGCGCGCCCCCTGGGGCACACACTACGTGCGATCTGTGATTGCTGTGTCCTTTGGGCACAGCTGATCACATGACAAAGAACAGGCCAATCACAGCCACTTTTACCATGTGGCCAACTGAGTTCAATCACAGCTGATCACAGGGTAAATAGGAAATATCGATTATCATCAATCCTCTCCTCATGCTGACTGCGCGTGAGGAGAGGAGAGCTGGTAAGCGGCATTTTGTAGGGGGGAATCTACACTGATCATCATGGCACTGATCATCAGTGTCCTGGTGATTAGTGTGGCCCCATCAGTGCGGTCGATACTGCCCATCAGTGCCCACGTGTGCTTGCAATCAGTGCCCATAAGTTGAGTCAGTGACCATCAATGCCCATCAGTTGAATCAGTGCCTGTCAATTGAATCAGTGCCCATCAGTGCTGCCAACAGTGCCCATCAGTGACTCCTCACCATTGCCCATCAGAGAAAAATTATTTATTTACAAAAACTTTATAACAGAAACTAAGAAAAACTTTTTTTTTTTCAAAATTTGTGGTCCTTTTTTGTTTGTTTAGCAAAAAATAAAAACCCCAGTGGTGATTAAATACAAGAAAGCTCTAGTTGTTTAAAAAAAAATTATAAAAATTTAGTTTGGGTACAGTGTTGCATGACGGTGCAATTGTCATTCAAAGTATGAGAGCGCTGAAAGCTGAAAACTGGTCTGGGCAGGAAGGGGTAAAAGTGCTCGGTAGGCAAGTGGTTAAAGATAAATGAAGGGCAAGTCAACCTGACATAGAGTATTCGGTATTGTTTGGATGGGATTTACAGTTTGATCACCTGCAGGATATCCTGCAGGCTATTTAAGATAAAATGGTCTTTAAATAACACATGCCCATACATCAAAACATTGCCTGCCAGTCTGCAATTAATAAGTGGATTCCATTAGAAGAGGCCCCCTAAGTGAAAGTAGTATTGAAGTAATTGAAGGTCCTACATATAACATTCTATTTCAAAGGACATTAGGAAACTTAATGAGCTGATAAGCTAAATTGACCCCTTGAGAGTATTATCCAGGAAAGATTGTCTTCCAGGCCTATCAGAGAGTCATTGTGACTAAGGTTCCCTAGTTATCTATAAATGTATTAGTGAAGAAAACACAATAATGGTCTCCAGCATGAAGGCAGAAGAAGTTTTTTTGTTATTTAGAAGAGACCAAATACAAAGGGTCTAATAACATATTGTGTGCAGAAATAAAAATACTGTTCTGAACAGAATCTCTCTGATTTTACCTTTTATTTTGTAATTTTTCTATATAAACATAAGAGGTAGGAAATGACTGGGGGCATGAGCTTGACATTTCAAAGTTCAAAGCACAAATCTAAATAAAATATAAAAATAGGAGATGCATCTATATTTCTCAATCTTTAGAGAGGGAAAGAAAGACACATACAAATATCTGGGGGAAAAACAAAAAGACAACACTGGTCAGACATTAATCATGTCATGCAGGCAAAAGCAGACCATCAATAAATAGTTAACATTAACAAAAATGGATACTACTACCATCAGGGGCGGACTGACAACTCATGGGGCCCCCGGGCAATAGGAGATCATGGGGCCCCTGTGTCCTTGCCCAAACTCAAAAAAGCCTATGAAAAAGTTACCAGGGGCATCTCATGGGGCCCCCTACTGACCCCGGGCCCTCGGGCAGCGCCCGAGTTTCCAAATGGTCAGTCCGCCCCTGACTACCACTAAAAACAAAACACATTTAATACTTCATTTGAAGTGGCTCTAAAAACACTAATTAAAAATTAATGTGTTTATGTGAAGAATCACACAATATATTTTAAATGCTGTTATGTCATGGTATTAGCCTCCTATAATTGACTGTAAAGCAGCAGTAGGTTTCTCCCTCCTACCTTCTCTTTAACTACAAGACATGTGTTATAGGGTATTTCCTTTTTTGCAGAGGTTTAACCCTTTAAATATCAGGACATCACTAATAACCCAGTTCAGGGCTGTCAAAGACCAGGTGGCTGAACTTTGGACTCTCTCTATACTTGATCACGTGGGGGAGCTCATGCCTCAAGACCACTAAGTGACACCAAATCAATCAAGGCTGGTGCCCCAAGATACCAGAGGGTGGCTAACTAGAATGGGCGACCCTAGTTAATTCATTCTCCAGAGTCCCAACACCTCCAGTTTTCATCCCCACTCTTCTCCCCAAGCAGGATAACTTCTTAAGAGCATAACATTCCAAAATGAAAGAATGTCCATGCTGGAGGGCACATGCTTAAACAATATTTATTTTCCCATTATAACACATCCAATTTACAGGTAGTCAACATTCAATGCTGTCTCTTCACAGGCAAAAGATCATGACAACAGTTCTAATTAGAGAGACTCAATGACCATTGCTATTAATAAATATAGTTTCTAATATTTTTTCTGCTCCACTAGCTAAGAGTGTAATTGTTCAAAATCCCACAAGTCTTCACAAGTCCCTTGTTCTCCCAAAGGGGTGCACCCTCACAGTCCTCTTAACATTCTGATGGAGCAGGTGCCTCTTCCCAGAGATTTCCCTACTTGGGTTTGCTTACCACTGACAACCAACCTTCTAGCTCCACCTCCTATTTATTTGTGCTCTGGCACTGCCCTTGGAAAAGTAAGTAGAAAAGGAGCGCCCAGTGTCCAATGAGATGCAGGTTGAAGGTATGTTAAAAGACTTTGAGAATAGCAATAAGTACATTGAGCCAACACGTTTTGGGGGAACAAGGACTGCCCCTTCTTCAGGGCAGTTGCTGCATACAAATAGGAAGAATTCCCAAACAGATGTGTTAATGACAATCAGAGAGATGACTGTCAAAGTGTGGGCTGTGTTTCACTTGCTGATACTTTGGCAGTAATCCCTCTGATTGTTTGTAATTGACACACCTGTTTGGGAATTCCTAATATCTATTAGCATGCAGTAACAGCCCTGAAAAAGGGGGAGTCCTTGTTCCCCGGAAATGCATTTGCTCGATGCACTTATTTCTACTTTCAATAAACATAAAATAACTTGAGCTTTGCAGACATTGGGCCTTTAAAGTCCATTAGGTGTAGCACTAATATGATTTTGATTTATTTTTTCTTTGCACCAGTAACTTGTTGGAGGTGCAGAAATATATATCTGTAATTAGTGCAACGCCACAACTACGAGGTTGTATTACACATGTTCGTTGTCTGCGTACCAACATACACTAGATGACTAATGATATGAATAAAATTACTGATCAAAGCAGAAACCTGCATCTCACTACAGTATTTATCAGAAGAAAAATATAACATATTCATGAAAAAATGCAAATGCAGAGAATTTTAATTATATAATAACAAACACATTCTAAATGAGTTTTACGCCAGTGGCATTTCATGGGAATTCATTATTTTCATTTACTGCTGCAGAGGGTGTAATCAGCTTCTGACTGATAGCAATACAAATGAAATGACATAATCATACAGCTTGTCTTAAGAAAACAAATAAAGTAAAGTGAGACAGACTGCGGTCCCAATACTCTGCGTACGGGCTTTCATGGTGTCCGCTGGGACTTTTTTTTATTAGATAGATGAGTTTATCTTTAGGATCAAGCAACTCTCTCAATATAATATAATTTTTAACTTAAAATATATAATTCATTGAAAAATGATTAATAAAATAATGACTACACTTATGTATAATGGGGGAAATTTACTAAAACTGGTGCACTCAGAATTTGGTGCAGCTGTGTATAGTAGCCAATCAGCTTCTAACATCAACTTGTTCAATTAAGCTTTGAGAATACCTGGAAGCTGATTGGTTTCTATACAGAGTTGCACCAGCTTTTGCACTCTCCATCAACAAAGTTGCAGCACTAGTAGTTAGGCCATTGTTGCAGCAACAAATCTAAAAGATGATCCTGCTATTGTGTACTCCCAATAGCCCTAATCACCAGATATAGTAACCTCAAAGCATGAAAGAAGTCAAAATCGCATGTGTTAGGGATTCTGTATATAGCCCTACAGAACAGACAGTGCACAGTCCACATGTGTTCATCTGCTGCTTCTCTGCTAACAGGAAAACAGGTTCATGCAGCAAATAAACACATGTGGACTGTGCACTCTGTTCTGTAGGGATATACCGTATTTTTCGCACCATAAGACGCACTTTTTTCCCCCCAAAAAAGGGGGGAAAATGTCAGTGCGTCTTATGGAGCGAATATGGAGCGGCCGGTCCGGTATTTCCACTGCCGTGTCAGAATACCGGGCCGGCCGCTCAGCTCTACAGCGGGACCTTAGAGATGACTGCTGACCTTTGGGGAGGGGGGGGAGCGGGTACCTGAATATGACAGATACCCGCTCCCACTTCCGTGGAGTTGTTCTTTCATCTTACCCGTTCCTCTATCGGCGCGGTCTTCCTGGCTTCTGTAGTGTGGCTTCCTGGCTTCCTGTACTGTCTGCAGTCTCTGGTCATCTCCTGTACTATGTCCGCAGTCTCTGGTCATCTCCTGTACTATGTCTGCAGTCCATTAGTTCAGAATGTTTTTTTCCTGTTTTCTGCCTCTAAAACCTAGGTGCGTCTTATGGTCAGGTGTGTCTTATGGAGCGAAAAATACGGTATACAGAATTTTTAACACCCAGACATAGCCAGCTACAGCAGAGAATTGCAAGATACAGCAACAGAAAGAAGACTGTAAAAGAATAAAAGAAAATGGCCAGTGACACGATGCTCAGAGTTTTCATTTGCATACCTGACACACCAGAACTACCAGTCTTGGAAATTCAAAATGAAAATGCTGCTAAGAAGAGGTACATGGAAATATATAAATTAAGCCATGCCAAAACACCCTTCAGATGAGTGAAGAGAGAAAGACCAGGAAGCTCAGAGCACAATCTCTGTTAGCATAGAAGATGATCAAATCATACATAAATGTAAGTGTGAAACTGAAAAAGAAATATGGGAAGAATTACAAAAGGTGCATGAAAGAGCTAATCTCAGCAATAAACTGTATTTGATTAGAAAGCTATACCAAACCAAGCTGATGAAAGGCTATGATATGCAGGATTACATAAGGCACACCTTGGAAATGGTTGAACACCTTAGAGGTATAGGAGAATAAATAAAAGATTTTCATGTTGCAGCACTATTACTTAGTGGTTTACCAGACAGTTATGAAATGCTTGTCACAGCGCTTGATGCATGTCCAGTTGATGAACTGACATTGGAATATGTTAAAGGCAAGCTTTTGGATGAATATAACAGTAAAACAGAAAGCATTAATAGTGACGGTGCTTCTATTGCAGAGTCTGCTTTAAAGACTACAAATAGGAATAAAAACAGTAACAGATAAACACATGCAGACTGTGAACTGTCTGTTCTGTAGGGCTTTATACAGAATATCTAACAGCAAGAGATATAAAACATCCAATTATAAAGGAATCAAACAGTGTGTTCGCATCACCACCACCTCCACCAAGAATACAGATGTACACTCATCAGAACCAAAGACCTCAACAACATTCCTCTAGGTGAATATGTGTTTTGTTCAATCAGCAGGTATAACACACCTGGTCTTCCATAATCAGACAGTACTCCCAATTATTATTATTATTATAGTGTCAAAATTTTATGGAGCACTTTACAATATAAAGGGGGATAGTACAATTACCATACAGTTCAATACAGAAAGAATCAGAGGGCCCTGCTCACGGAGCTCACAATTTAAAGGGAGGGAAAGATGGTACAAAAGGTAAAAGCTGCACGGGATGATCTGATGGAGGTGACTCAAGTACAGTTCTGAGGTGGAGGTGGGGTAAGCTTCCCTGAATAAATGAGTTTTCAAGGATTGCCTAAAGGTGGACATGGTAGGAGCTGAACGGACATACTAGGGCAGGGAGTTTCAGAAGATAGGAGAGGCTCTGGAGAAGTCCTGGAGGCAAGCATGGGAGGAGGTAACAAGGGAGCTAGAGAGTAGTAGGTCATGGGAGGAGTAGAGAGGATGATTTGGGTGATATCTGCAGATGAGGTTGGTGATGTAGTTGGAGGTGATATTATGGATGGCATTGTATGTTGTGGTTAGTATTGCAAATTTTATACGATGGGGTAGGGGAAACTAGTGAAGAGATTGGCAGAGGGGGCAGCAGGCATGGATCGATCAGTAAGTAAGGTGTATTAGTCTAGTAGCAGCATCCATAATAGACTGAAGGGTGGATAGCCTGTGTAAAGGTATGTCAGTAAGGAGAGAGTTGCAGTAATCAATAACCAAGGAGTGAATGAATTGTTTTGTGGTGTCGTTAATCAGGAAGGGGTGAATTCTGGAAATGTTTAAAAAATTAAAGCATCAGGATTTAGCCAGTGATTGACTGTGGGGGCTGAAAGAGAGGTCAGGGTTTAGGGTTACACCTAACAACCTGGCATCTATAGAGGGACCAATGGCTTTGCCATTGATCTCAATGGTAAAATCATGGGGAGAGGATCGGGGAGGAGGATATACAGTATTTAAAGCTCAATTTTAGAAAGAATGAGCTTGAAGAAGTGGTGTGACATCCATTGTGATATGTCACTCAGTAAATTTGTTATACGTGAGGAAATTGAGGGGGTTAGTTGAGGAGTCGAAAGATAGATCTGGGTGTCATCAGCATAAAAGTAGTATTGGAAGCCATGGAAGGTTATCAACTGGTTCAGGGAAGAGGTATAAAGAGAGAACAGGAAGGTCCCAAGGACGGAGCCTTGGGGCACCCCAACACAAAGAGAAAGAGGAGGGGAGGAGATGGTGTTGTATGTGACACTGAAAGTTTGCTGAGATAGGTAGGAGTAGAACCAGGAATAAGCAGAGTCATGATTACTAAGGGAGTGGAGTTTGTTGAGGAGGAGTGGGTGTTCAACTGTGTCAAAGGCAGCAGAAAGGTCTAAGAGTATGAGTATGGAGTACTGTCCATTGGTTTTATCAGGTAGAAGCTAATTGATGAGTTTTAGTAGGGCAGTTTCAGTGGAATGTTGTGGGCGGAAGTCGGATTGTAGGGGATCAAAGTTTGTAGACAAGGCGTTCAAGAAGCTTGGAGACAAACAGGATCAGAGAGATGGGTCTTAAGTTATTCAAACAGGTGGGGTCGAGTGAAGGAGAAATATGGGGGAAACCAGTTTGAGCGGGGAGGGAAAGGTGATGAAAGAGAGGGAGTGGTTGAAGATGTGAGTAGGAGAGTTTATGATACAGCAGGAAGGTGATCAGAACAATTGTGAGGAGACAGGGTCCAGGGGACATGTGGTGAGGTGGGCCATGGAAAGCAGTTTGGCAACTTCCTTCGTGGTAACAGGGTTGAAGGACGAAAGTGTTGAGTGTGGTACTGGACCTGGTGTGTTGGTTGGGGAGAAACCTGGATGCTGGATATCCCACGAATTATGTTGATTTTGTTTTTGAAATGATTGGCAGTATCCTGGGCAGTAAGCAAGTCGGTGGGTGGAGGCAGTGGGGTGAAGTAAGGAATTACTGTAAGAGTAGAAAAGTGTTGATGAGGTTTGGATGAGAGGGTTTTGCTGACGGTATACTTCAGAGGAGAGTAGTAGGGTAGCCATGAAGATAAATCACCGAGGAAATGTGACATAGGGATGGGACACTGGTAAATTGCTGCAATCCTCAGACAAACTGGAGAAAAAAGACAAATACAGTGCACTAGAAAAGAACAGAGGGAAAGAAAGTGAGGTGTAGAAAGAACCTGGAAGGTGCTTTGAAGGGGGAGGAAAATTCCAACTCCACCTCCTTTTCGTCTGCTGGGTCTGGGTGAGTGAGTACAGAGGAGGCCACCATGGGAGATGGCAGCTTGAAGAGGCATTGTTGGATAACTACAGCAAGGTTTCAGTAAAAGCAAGTAGACTTAGGGATTTGGAGAGAATAAAGTCATTGACAGAAGCAAGTTTGTTAGAGACTGAGCAGATATTCCAGAGGGCACACATAGGGGGGACTGACACATGGAAGCAGGGGAATTAAGATAAGAATGTTATGGCTGCTGGCAGAGAAGGTAGACTGTCAATTCTGGGATGAGAGTTAGCTGCTGGAGGGCCAGGGTTTTGGGCGATATCCCCAGAAGTTAGGAGTAGCAGGAGGGTGAGGGCAGTAAGGTTGGAGCATGATTTATATGAAGGCAGGTGCTGCAGTGAATGAAGTGGTGACATTGTGTGGGCTTAGAAAAATCAAGAGGTGATAAGTGGAGTAATACTGAGAGGGCAAAAGTGAGGGATGGATGGGGTGGGGTGGAGGGGGGGTGGTAAAGAAAGGAGGGTTTAAGGAGAGACGGTGTTATTGCAAAGAAGAAGATTAGTATGAGCATGTTGAAGTGGAAACATTTGTACCCCAAATCTCTCCTTAAAGGGGACCTGTTATCCTTATTTCTAGTACAAGGGCTGTTTACATTCCTTATAAAAGAAATAAAAGTAATATAAAAAAAATGTAAAAAATAAAGGGACAGTGTAAAAATAAAAAGCTAAAGTGCCCCCATCCCTCCATGCTCGCACACAGAAGTGAACGCATACATAAGTCGCACATGCATATGTAAATGGTGTTCGCAGCACACTTGTGAGGTATCGCCACAAATATTAGAATGACAGCAATAATTCCAGCACTAGACCTCCTCTGTAACTCTAAACAAGTAACCTGTACATATTTGTAAAGTGCTGCCTATGGAGATTTTTATGTACCGTACTTAGGTATCTATTTACTCGCCGTAACATTATCTTTTATATTTTACCAAAACATTTGGGGTATATATATTGAAAGAGATTGGAAAAAAGAAGGCTGAGGGAGAGAGAAAAGATAAAAAGGGAACTTCTAGACAACTTTGCGTGGAGCAGTCTTTATTCTTGCTTTTGTAGAGGTGCTTTAGTTCAAGTGGTTCCAAAGGCTCAAGGTTTTTTACCCTCATACATTCTATGCATGAAGGTAAAAAAAAACCTTCTGTGTGCTGTGCCTCCAAATCCTTACCTGAGCCCCCTCATATCCAGCGATGTTCACAATAGCCTCAGCTGTGTGGGGATTCTCCCTCCTCATTGGCTGAGACAGGAGCAGGAGACCAATGGCTCATGCTGCTGTCAATCACAGCCAGTGAGCCAATGAGGAGAGAGAGGGAGGAGGGGCTCTGTCTTATGGACGCTTAGAGCAGCAGCTCAGAAGTAAGCATGCAGCAGTGCCCCCACGGCAAGCACCTTTCTCTGGTGCACTGCTCGAGGGGGAGGAGCCAGGAGCGCAGCAAAACTACTGCACAGTGCAGGTATGTATGATATGTTTGTTATTTTGGAAAAAAAAGCAAGCTTTAGTATTCCTTTAACAACTTCCCGACCACTCTATAGCAGAAGTACTGCTATAGGGTGGCAGGGTTGTGTACAATCACATATATATATATGATTTTGTATCTCCAGGTAGGGGGCGCACGCACTGCCCTATCTGTGCCACCATTGGTGGCTACAGCTCTTGATCACCAGGTCCTGGCCAGAGGTTCCCCGCTGGCACCTGGCGATCGCCGAGGAAAACTGACAGAGGAGAAGTATGTATGTAAACAATGCAGATCTCTCCCCTGTCAGCACCAGTACACTTCTTTGTATTGCTCTGCATAGCAGAGCAATACAAAGCAGAGTGCTTGCACAGTAAAGCACACACAGACAACACAGTAAAATAGCACACAGTAAAACACACATAGCACACAGTTAACCCTTTGATTGCCCAGATGTTAACCCCTTCCTGCCCAGTGTCATTAGTACAGTGTCAGTGCTTTTTATTAGCATTGATCACTGTATTAGTGTCTCTAGGGATGTCAGTGGCAGTTAGTCAGTTCATCCACTGCAGTCCCGCAGTCCCGCTATAAGTCGCTAATCTCTGCCATTACTAGTAAAAAAAGAAAAAAAAAGAATCCCAGTATCTATACCGCCATTTGTAGATGCTATAACTTTCACATAAACCAATTAATTTACATGTATTGGGATTTTTTTTAACAAAGACATGTAGCAGATTACATTTTGGCCGACATTTATGATGTAATTTGATTTTTTAAATTTTTTTACTGGATATGCTTTATAGCAAAAAGTCAAAAATATTGTTTTTGTTTTCAAAACTGTCTGTTTTTTTTTTTTTGTTTATAGCTCAAAAAATTAAAAACACATAGGCTATGAAATACCACTGAAAGAAAACTCCATTTTGTGGGAAAAAGGGACATAAATTTCATTTGGGTGCAGAGTTGCATGGCCGCGTAATTGTCAGTTAAAGTAACGCAGCACCGTATCGAAAAAAATGGCCTGGTCAGGAAGGGGGGTAAATCCTCTGGAGGGCAAGTGGTATTAAACTGCTGTGTTAAAAGTGCCAGGCACCCAAAGCCAAAAGGGCACTTTGTGCAAGCAGGGGCAAGCCTACCCTGACAAGCCATCCCAAGGGTTGCACTGAATTTATACTGGGATGGAGTAGGAGGAGTTTAGATAATTAATCTATTAAAAGCTAATAAAAGACACATGAAGAAAGTGGAGGTTTTCTGCCCTAAACAGATTGCAAAGCAGGACGGAGACAGCAAGATAAGGATAGGTGTTTGATCTTGGACAAGGTATCATGAAAAGTAAGTTTAATTCAATACAAACAAGTGTAAACAGCAGTTTCAATATCTTAGCAAGGTAGAAGTTGATTTCAGATATTCAAGTAGCCCAGTGTTTCAGTGAAGAGAGGTTACCGATGGTTACAGCAAAGCAGATGTGGATTGCAGTCATGTGAAGTGGCTTAATGTTGCAGGGATTGGTGGAAGCAGTTGTTATCGGAAAGAGCAGAGCAGAGAAGATATGATGAGGTGATGTATCTCAATAGTGGCAGACATGAGAAAATAATGTGCGGATACTTTACTATTATTTATTCAAAGTGATCTGCAAAGAAGTAGAATGTATTGTACATACAGTAAAGCCAGGAAACTTCATGACTCACATGGAATTCTGTCTCTTTGGTTGAGCTGGCAACATATATCATGGACAGACAAAGCTGAGCATTTTTTTCTTGTGTATGCCACCATTTGGAGTCTCATCCAATTATGGAAGATTGGGTGTGCTATACTTGCTGACTTGTCCAAAAGCAAATTGATCTCTAGTAATGTTGTTTAGGTCTTTGGTTCCCATGAATGTCCATCTGGATTCTTGGTGGAGGTGATGATTAATGAATGTTTTATATCAATTGCACTCTTTTGACCTCTTTCCTACTTTGAGGTCACCATATCTGGTGAGTGGTGGTATTACAGTAGAAGTACACAACAGCAGAATCGCCATTTGTGACTTGTATGGTGTAACAAACATCTCGTTGAAAAATAATTAACATTTAGTGATGCAGTATTAATTAGTTGATTTATCTTTTATATCTTTTGTTCCAAAAGAAAGTAACTGCTAGTATGGAAAGCACTCCTTATCTGAGCTTCATGAACTTTAATCAACTCCAACTGAAACTTTAGTTTTAGATAACTGTGTGGAAGTCTCATCAACTCACCAAAAAACCATGTAGCAGTTCTCCAGGAGTTTTTAAAGGAGCATAAGAGTTAAATTAGCTTCCTAATACTGATTTGTCCAATTTTAATTTAATGTTTTAAATCATTTTTCTAATCTTTATTCCTCTGTTCTAAGTCCTGATGAAGGGGGCTTTTTTTTGTCCTCAAAAGAGGTTGGCTGTTTTTTGTTGTCAATTTGTGAACTTGTAAGGAAGGCAATGGTCTACCACGTTCATGGCCATAACAGGCAGCTGGAGCAAACCCTATAATTACTGACCTTCCAGGCATTCAGCCCTTGACCTGTATCTCTCACTTTTCCTATCGATGGGTGGGTGGGGGCCGGTGACCGGATCCTCTACCCACCCTCCTGGTTGCACGGTTGTACCCCCTCACTCCCAGGGGGAAACCGGACGCTGGCCCACTTCTCCCAGGGCTCAACAGCCAGGTGGCATCACTGATAACTCTTCTTTTCTCACCACATATCCTCCAATATCTGAATAACTTCACACAGAGGCTGCATGTAGATAACAAACAGTCATTCAGGCCATAGGCCCAACATAGTTCAGCAGATAATGCTCTTTGCATAAACTTGTCAATAGTCCCATCAGGTTGGTGAGGTTTCCTTGTGGAAGGGTAAAGTCTCTGCTCCCTAAGTGCTGTTCTTCCTCATGGTTCTTCTTCCCATGGCCAGCAACCTACCTCCCTGTCTAGACTCCTCCCACCATATTTAGGGGATCCTTCCAGGAAGGAAATGAACTCATCCTTCTTCCTGGAAGGATTTAAATGTGCTCTCCAGTACACAGCCAAACAGTTTATAGCTTTTCTTTCCCTCATCCCTTCCAGCTCTGTAGACTCTACCTAAGGAACCCTGTTAAAACACTACTGTTTTAAAAAGATAACTATACCAAAGAACAAAAATATAGTACATGGCAGCTTGCCAATCCTAAAATGTGGTGGCTGAAAAATGTGTGAATCATGGGTGAAAACATTTATAAAAAGACCTCTTAGTGTTGTAGAATAATTCCATTTATACAATATGTTTGTTCTGGTTTTTTACTTTGGCAACAGACAACTGTGTCTTATTATGTTTATTGGAAGATTGTGGGGGACATTTATGCAGTCTTAGAGCTCAGTCCAAAGGAATGTTTTTGTGGAGGCACAGTTGTTTTTGTAGAAAGATTTGCAGCACATAAATCAATCAAGACATAAAGATTGCATTAAAAATCTGTTACGCTAATACAATTATTATTTTTATTCCAGCTGGACAGAAAACTATGGAAATTGCACATGCTTTTCTTTATTTAAGTAAGTTTGCATACTGTGCTGAGAGATAGGGGCTGCCAAATCTTTAAAATGATCTCATCCATCCCAAGACGCTGACCACATGAGAATTCAGATATCTATTGACGTTCAGCTCCTCCGTCCGTGACTCTAAATCATTGTTAGACCAGTACATTTTTTTAACTGTGCCTGGATTGCTTGTAGCTGTAAAGGATGATCTGTCAAAGGTATTCTGTGTACAAGACATCACCCAAAAATGAAGGCTTCGATACTTGACCAAGATAAATATACAATTTATTGCTTTTCATAAACCTTGTTAGATGGTTCTTTGAAGGAGAAGTAAGCTCAGATTTTCTCAGATGGCATTAACCCCTACTTAAAAACAAACCAAATAATTTCCTTGCGCTAGAAAAAACAGAAAACAAATAAAGGTTGCTTCATCCACTACACAATCTAGATACTAGATGTAAAACTACTTGGAAAAAAAAGGGAGTGCATTGTCTCTTAGAAATTCCAAAGTGTAATTGTGCATACAATATAACTAAATAAAACCATATTATTATAGAGAAAAGAGATAATGTGAGGTCAATATATGCAATAACCTAAATAAATATAAAGATAACATCACAAATAGGGTTGTGCTAAAACACCATATGCAACTTTCAAAAAAACAAATAAATTATAAATAAAAAATAAACCTGTAAATGTATATATCCATGCAGATGGGACAAATGTGTGTGTGTATGGACAATAATAAACTAGATGCCTAAATATGTCAAAAACACGCAAAATTAAAAGGTGTATGTGATATAACCCAGTACGCCACTCTCAAAATAGAAAACACATTTTAAAAGTGTATATGCGTACAGATGGATACATACATACATATGGACAAAAGTTATATGAACAAGCATAAATATTGCAAACAAAGTTGAAGATGAATAAAGCAACCAAATATGCAAAATGTCCATACAGATGAATAAATATCCTGGTGAACAGTCCAAAATCAAGATGGAAAATCCCAAAAGAAAAGGAAACACACTTCAAAGTATAAGGTGGAGAGTAGAGATGAGCGAATTATTCAAAAATTTGATTCGGCTGATTCGCCGAATTTGCGGAATAAATTCGATTCGATGCAAATTTATTCGCTGCGAATTTAACTTATTAAAAGGGTTTCTAGGCTTCAGAGAGCCTTTATATTAGTGCAGAACACTGTACCTTTAATTTAAATGCCCTTGGAGTCTGCTGGGGAAGAGAAATAATACTGTCAGTCAGTATGACATGCAGATGAGTGCCGTCGATCTTAGAATCACCGCACACTTCACTCATTTTGGCAGTCACGGGGCACGACGAAGAAGATGAAGAAGAAGATGAAGAAGAAGAAGAAGATGAAGAGGAAGAAGAAGAAGATGAAGAAGAAGAAAAAGATGAAGAAGAAGATGAAGAAGAAGAAGAAGATGAAGAAGAAGAAGAAGAAGAAGATGAAGAAGAAGAAGAAGATGAAGAAGAAGAAGATGAAGATGATGAAGAAGATGATGATGAAGAAGATGATGAAGAAGAAGAAGATGATGAAGAAGAAGATGATGAAGAGAAGAAGATGAAGAAGAGGAAGAAGAAGATGATGAAGAAGAAGATGATGAAGAAGAAGATGAAGATGAAGAAGAAGAAGAAGAAGATGAAGAAGAAGAAGAAGAAGATGAGGATGAGGAAGAAGAAGAAGAGGATGAGGAAGAAGAAGAAGAAGAAGAAGAAGAGGAAGAAGAAGAAGAAGAAGAAGAGGAAGAAGAAGAAGAAGAAGATGAGGATGAAGAAGAAGAAGATGAGGATGAAGAAGAAGAAGAAGAAGATGAGGATGAAGAAGAAGAAGAAGAAGAAGAAGAAGAAGAAGAGGATGAAGAAGAGGATGAAGAAGAAGAAGAAGAATAAGAAGAAGAGGATGAGGATGAAGAAGAAGAAGAAGAAGATGAGGATGAAGAAGAAGAAGAAGAAGAGGATGAGGATGAGGATGAAGAAGAAGAAGAAGAAGAAGAAGAGGATGAGGGTGAGGAAGAAGAAGAAGAAGAGGATGAGGATGAAGAAGAGGATGAGGATGAAGAAGAAGAAGAGGATGATGGTGAGGAAGAAGAAAAAGAAGAAGAAGAAGAGGATGAGGATGATGAAGCAGAAGAAGAAGAAGAAGAAGAGGATGAGGATGAAGAAGAAGAAGAAGAAGAAGAAGAAGAAGAGGATGAGGATGATGAAGAAGAAGAGGATGAGGATGAAGAAGAAGAGGATGAAGAAGAAGAGAATGAGGATGAAGAAGAGGATGAGGATGAAGAAGAAGAAGAAGAGGAAGAGGATGAGGATGAAGAAGAAGAAGAGGATGAGGATGAAGAAGAAGAAGAAGAAGAGGATGAGGATGAAGAAGAAGAAGAAGAAGAAGAAGAAGAAGTAGGATGAAAATAAGAAGAATTCCAGTACAGCAAAAAGTGTATCTGCAGAGAGCTCCGCTATTTCTGACAGTTCTCTGACAGTTCCTTCACATTTACAGCGGTTGAAACATTGTATCTATTTGTTTCCGAATAAAAACAGCTGTATCCTAAATGGAAACAAATAGATACAATGTTTCAACCGCTGTAAATGTGAAGGAACTGTCAGAGAACTGTCAGAAATAGCGGAGCTCTCTGCAGGGACACTTTTTGCTGGCTGTAGAAGGGATGAAAATCGTCCGATCGGGAAAAATTCGATTCGTGCATCCGAAGTTTGCTAATTTTCGGATTCGACGCGAATCAAATTTTTCCTAATATTCGAAACGAATTCCACTTCGCCAAGTTCGATTCGCTCATCTCTAGTGGAGAGCATTGAGTGCTGCAGGAATAGAGGGTGCCAGGAAATCACACCACCCACATGTAAGGTGAACTCATTACCAGAGACACTGATCCCACATAGAGATCATGAAGTCCCTTGCTGTCCCACAGCACAAAATATTCAGACACACCACTCCATCTGGATACGATCCTGTATAAGTGTGCTCAGTTGAGAGGAGTTAAAAAACAAAAAGAGACCATCATAGTGCACTATGTTAAAACCAAGGGCTTTTAATATAGTAATGTACTTACAATCAGAAGACAATCACAAGCATATAACAAATAATGAGCATCACCAGATTCCGACAGCGTGCATAATAGCATCACATGTTTGGCCCTGCCCTAACGCAGGGCCGCTGTGTTGTGGGTACCCCTAAGCTTCTTCCTGCACAGCTAGGCAACAGGTACTTCCCACACAGACTTGCATCCAAGAGACAATAACCAGTCTGTGGGTTTGGCTTTGTTGTTTTATTAAGGGGAATCAACTTGGATAGGGAAATAAGGATTATGGGATGCCCAGCTTGGCTTGAATCAATGAAGGAGGAACAACTTCCTTCCTATGTACAAAAGCAGATCCTGGACTATTCTTTTCTTGAAAGCCGTCAATCATTGCGGATCATTAGCAACAGCCCTTTATGGGTGAGGATCTAGCAGCCGCTCAAAAATTAGCTTAACTTCTCTTAACTACATGCAGGAATGTCTTCTCTACCCCTGTAGAGCTGCTCCCAGCTCCACAGCCTGCAAACACTACCAGCTCCCCTGGCTTCTCAGAAGATCTCCCAGGACAAGGATAAAGGATTGAGCCCAGCGCTGTCCTTAGTAAGCTTGCTACGTGTGACAGTCTTTCCCTTTGTAGATCCCAGAGTGTGCTGCTGTACTCACACTGTCCTCTTTGCTTCCTGCTTCTCCAGGTATCGATACCATTCATGCTCACTCTGCTGAATATGTCCTCCTGTGTTGGCCCAAGCCCAGCCTGGAGGCCGCCCCCCTAGACCTAGGGGACCCCTCCCAGGCACTGACAGCACTCCACCTTCCATCCGACTCCTCTGTCAGCCTGATTCTCCCTTATCTCTGCGCCAGTCCACCACTCCACTAGGGCCTCCAAACCTGGGAATGGCCGGACTCCCATAAACATTCAAATTAGGGCTCCACCCCTTCCTGCTCACCGACCCCCGGAAGGTTCCATGGCCTCCAGAGTCAGGAGGAAGCAACAGAGCCACAACCTGCCAAGTCATCCAGCTGAACTGCAACAACCAGACCTCAATCACAGACCCACACAGCCACCATGAGTCATACACAATGATTTTACTTGCAATACACTACACTATTCTAGCAACACACTAGAGGGTGCTACACCAACAAGCCACTATTGGCTTATGAAAGCCTCAGATCAAACCGATCTCAGTTTTATCTGATGCTTTAGAGCTAGAGTAGAGATATGGGGTCTAATAGACCACAAATCTCTCCATAAAGAAGACCTGTCACAGTCCATGCTATAACAAGGGATTTTGTTCATGCCCAAGAGACAGTGTAAAAAAAAAAGTTTAAAATAAAAGAGTTTAAAGTGCCTCTGTACCCCCCATGCTTGCACGCAAATGCAAACATGCATGTCTGTTCCCAAACGCTTGTATAAAGGATAATCGCACCACACATGTGAGGTATGAATATCAGAGCTAGGAAAATAACTCCACCTGTGTAACTCTAAACTGGTAACCTGTAACCGCTTATAAAGTATTGCCTATGGAGATTTTTAGGTACCATAGTTTTGTGCCGTTCCATGGGTGTACACAATTTTAAAGCATGTTTGGTATCTATTTACTCGTTATAACAGTATCTTTTATATTTTACCAAAACATTTGGTATTATTTTGTGTTTTTGTGTATTAACATTCATTAAAATTTATTTTTTCCAAACAACATGCTTTTGAAAAACTGTAGCGCAAATATCGTGTGACATAAAAATAAGCAACATCCACCATTTTATTCTGCAGGGTTTCTGTTTTAAAATATATAAAGTTTGAGGGTTCTAAGTACTTTTCTAGCAAAAAAGTTGTTGATGTTCTTACATGTATATTTTTATTTATTTCAGGGACTTATATAGCGCCGTCAATTTACATAGCACTTTACACACACACATATATATATATATATATATATATATATATATTGTATATTCACATCAGTCCCTAATCCTCAAGTGGCATACAGTCTAAGGTAGGAGAGGATGTCAGAATTGGCCTGGACTGGAAGGTTAAGATGTCCTATTTATGTATAGGGATAAAAAAAGAGAATTAAAAAGATATTTTAAAACTTAGAGCACAACCGTAGTTGGGCACACAGATAAAATGGTGTCTCTAAATGTTGTCAGTAAGAATGACAGTAGCTTCCAAAGAGTTAACAGTGGTGACTACCTTGGCAGTGGTAGAATGACCAAAATGCAACTGTCA
This sequence comes from Staurois parvus, assembly GCF_062004578.1. Taxonomy (NCBI): domain Eukaryota; kingdom Metazoa; phylum Chordata; class Amphibia; order Anura; family Ranidae; genus Staurois; species Staurois parvus. The sequence goes on along the minus strand of NW_028318271.1, from coordinate 4,112,874 downwards.
TTTTCTAACAAACGTTTTCCCCTTACTGGCCAGAGGCCTGAAGAAGATGCCTTAACAGAGCAAAACCTCAATGGTTCAGTCAACAAAGGAATGATGCCACGGGAGCAGCTGCGTTTTATCAATTATCTGAGTGGTGAGTTGTCTTCAAGTGCAGAATCACCACTGTGATATGGACCTCACAATGCCCCACAAATACAGTATGTTGCATGGAGACTGGAGTAAGAGATCTACAGAAATGTATGCTGTATGTGTGATAATAAAGAGGTCTGACAAACCCCAAACTAAGTGGGGAGAATGGAGACATCATACTAAAAACTGTGCCACCTTAATTTCTCCAAAATTAAAAAAAATATCGCAGAAAATGGTCACATTCAGATTTTATGTCTGGGGTGGACAGTCATGGATGGTAAGGTACTTCATATAACCCCTCCCCCAACTACTTTGCCTGCAATACATCTAGGAAAAGAAGAGGCATCATAAATCCCAATAAAACAGTCCAGTTACATTTCCTTTGAGCTGACACAGGCAGCTAACAGAATACAGCAATGTCATTAAATTCCATTAAGAGAACATCGTAAAACTCCATTAAGCCAAAGTCATGTTGTAAATGCCATGTATGATATGTGATTCTGAAAAACACATTTGCACAGAGTTAAGTTTCATATAATTTCCATAATTTCTGCTATGATGGAATTGGATTAATAAAAAGTGATTACAGAAAAGTGGAAGAAAATAACAAACAATTAGACACCAAACACACCTATATTACTGGGTCCAGGAGATTTCCAAAACAAGATTGACGCAATCCGTAAGGACATCGTCAACTCACAATCTACCTCTCCAACCAAGCCCCCCTCCCTCCATCAACCCCTCAACCCTCCCCTCCTCCGACCTCATAGCCGCTCTACCCCCCCCATACCTAACGCCCCGCACACTATCACCTCCCCAACACTCCGCTCCTTCAGCCCAGCTACCACTGAGGAGGTCTCTAAGGTCTTCACTGAAGTCTGCCTCACCACCTGCCCCCTGGACCCTATCCCCTCACAGCTCCTCCAGTCACCCTCCCTCCATCATTCGCTCCCTCACCCACATCTTCAATCTCTCCCTCTCCACTGGCACTTTCCCCTCCCCTCTAAAGCATGCGCACATCACCCCCATACTCAAAAAACCCTCCCTTGACCCCACTGACCTAAACAACCTTAGACCCATTTCCCTGTTACCATTCACTTCCAAGCTCCTTGAGCGCCTGGCCTACAATCGCCTAAGCGCCCACCTCACTGATAACAACCTCCTTGATCCACTACAGTCTAGCTTCCGTCTCCTACACTCCACCGAAACCGCCCTACTTAAAATCACCAACAACCTGCTAACCGCCAAAGCTAATGGCCATTACTCTGTCCTCCTGCTCCTTGACCTCTCCGCGGCCTTCGACACAGTCGACCACCCTCTCCTCCTTACTAAACTGCACTCCCTTGGCATCAAGGACGCTGCTCTCTCCTGGTTCTCCTCCTACCTATCCCAACGCTCCTTCAGTGTCACCTATAACACTGCCACCTCCCCCTCTCTCCCCCTCTCTGTCGGAGTCCCCCAAGGCTCTGTCCTCGGACCCCTCCTCTTCTCCATCTACACCTCCTCCCTTGGCAAACTAATACACTCCCACGGCTTCAATTACCACCTCTATGCCGACGACACACAAATTTACCTCTCCACCCCCCACCTCACCCCCTCACTCTCCGCCCGCATCGCCCACCTCCTGAACGACATATCAGACTGGATGTCGCTCCATTTCCTCAAATGAAACCTATCCAAAACCGAGCTCCTGGTCTTCCCCCCAGCCCGCGCCCCCCCCTCCATCCTCTCCATCACTACTAACAACGCCACCATCACTCCCACCCCACATGCCAAAGTCCTGGGTGTCACCCTGGACTCAAACCTTTCCTTCCAGCCTCACGTCCAATTACTATCAAGGTCATGCAGGCTCCACCTCCGCAACATCTCCAAGATACGTACATTCCTCACCCCAGAGACTACTAAAAAACTTGTTCACTCCCACATCATCTCACGCCTGGACTACTGCAACTCCCTTCTCACTGGCCTACCCAAACAAACGCTATCCCCACTCCAGTCGATCCTGAACTCAGCGGCGAGACTCATCCACCTCACCAACCGCTCCACATCCGCCACCCCCCTCTGCGAATCCCTTCACTGGCTCCTGATTGCCCAGCGCATCAAATTCAAACTGCTAACTCTGACCTACAAAGCCATTCACAACACCGCCCCAAACTACCTAACCGACCTGATACCCAAATACCACCCTACCCGTGCCCTTCACTCCTCACAGGACCTCCTACTCTCTAGCTCCCTGGTCTCCTCCTCCCACGCCCGATTGCAGGACTTCTCCAGGACTTCCCCCATCCTCTGGAACTCCCTACCCCAATCCATCAGACTGTCACCTACCCTCCTCACCTTCAGGCGCACCCTGAAAACCCACCTCTGCAGGGAAGCCTACCCCACCCTCACCGAACAACTGACCTCCTCCACACCTCCCACCACTCCATGCCCTACAGCCATCTCCTCCTGTGCCACCTTCCCCTCCCTCCTAGATTGTAAGCTCGAAAGAGCAGGGCCCTCGAACCCCTCGTGTATTGTATTGTTACTGTCTTGTCTCATGTTCTGCCCCCTTGCTATTGTACAGCGCTGAGCAACCCCTTTGGTGCTATATAAATACTGTATAATAATAATGGATGGAGGACATTGAACCTCCTGGGAGATCCTTACCTCTGGAATATACCATGTTTGGTTATTGGAGTATCTGGAAATATGGATGCATTCAGAAAATTTAGGATTGAAGGGGTGTCTGCTGGAGCATTATATAACACCTGAACACCAATTTGGCTCTCCCCTCAGACCAATTGATAGGTTATACTACATCTGTAAAGGCCCTCTTCAGGGACTAGAAATAATGGCTGCAGCTCAGCAGCACTTAATGCCATTGGAACTATGAAGAGTAATGGCTGTAAAATACCTTACAAGTAACATGCTAAAAACAATTTTTTCAATGTTTGCTTACTTTTCCAAAAAGAGAAGATGCAGTATATTTTTGTGCACACAAATTAAGGCCTCAAGCATGCTTGAGCTCAAAAACTCTCCACTTCACAGGCATTTGAGCTTTTTTGTCTCTGCTTCTAAATGGCCCTCCAGGAGTTACAGGAGTTTAATGTCAGAGGCATTAAAGAAGGCAGAAAAAAACCTATGAAAGTCGCATTCGGGAGAGGAGCGTTAAACAAAAAACGCCAGATGCTCTAAACTTGGGTAAACACGTGTAAATGGGTGCTTGAGCATTTTTTCCCATTTCAATAACCAGAATAATTTAATATTCTGGCCAATTAAATAAACGCCCAAGGGATTGACGCACCTAAATGCATTTGCAAAACACAGTTTAGGTGCATTTTAAGCTGCTTTTCTCCTGCCACAAGAAAAACATTTATAAAAGCCCCAATGTGCACAAAGCCTTGGAGTTATTATTGCAATGTTCCTCTTCCCGACCAGGCACACATAGACGGCTTTTCGACGGGTGGGCTTTAACCCATCTATGCATCTATTTGTATCTATTTGTAAACAATTTATTGTGCTGAGAGCTCTCCCAGCACAGCAACTAACATGTAATGGAAAGCTCCCAATGCATGCTTACGATCGGGAGTGTTCTGATCATGTGACCGCTGTGACAGCCAATTACAGTGATCACATGATTGTACTCCTGATGAAGCCACGTGATGTGACGTAACGCGTAGGGTACACCGTTGACTTCAGGCCGTTAACTGGAAGTGCACGTGCCACCATTTTGGAAGAGGAATTTCTGCATACACTTGGCAAATAACACTGTATAGTGAGTTTTTAACCCTGCAGTGTCCCAGGAGGACACATTTTAATGTGAGTTGAACTAGATTGTTTTAATAAAGACTGTTTTTAGTAGAAATGTTTTTCACATGGAAACGGAGCGATCTGCATCTGCTTAAAAGTGCTGGCAAATGGTAGTGAAAATCTGTGTACCATTATACACTCTTGGGTTAAAGGGAAAAGCGCAGTTTGACGAGTCATTACGGGTCAAACTTGGAGGTGAGCGCAATAGAGTGTTGGAGGTGGAAGAGTACTAAGGGGTGACGCAGGAGCACAGTACACGTTTATGCAGTAGTGTGTTTACACTGGTCCACTTGAAGTACAGCGAATTTAAAGGGACGGTCCACCACTATTGAGACTATATTCAGTTGACACTTTTTGTTGGTGTATTTGGATCACGATACACAGGTCCACGTGATGGTATTTAGGATTTAAAAGGGACAGATCACCATTTAGGATTGTTGTTTTGTATTTGTGTGCACTATTTATTTGTAGCACTGGTTATGTACAGTTCCTATGAATGTTTATATGTAGGCATTGGAAGACATCTTGAATAGCATATATTGATCTTCACAAGCACAGCAGGTTGTTTTCACTCGCACGCACGTATTAGATTGTAAGCACCATTATATTTATTTATATATTGTTGTGCTGCATTTCTTCATTTCATTTGATTGGACTGCCTGCCTCTGCCTCCTGGGATTTTAATCCACTGAATGGACCGAGAGGCAGCAGTGGAAAGGTTTTAAAAACTAACTCCAGGCAATTTGGATTTGTTGTTAAAGCTGAAGTTCAGTTAAACATATTTTTCCTCCACTCTTTTAGTTACATTGCTTACCTGTAATAAAATACACTCAACGGCCACTTCATTAGGTCCACCTTACTAGGGAAGAAAAAATCCCCCACACGATTAAACCACCAGCCTGAACCATTGATACAAGGTGGAAGGGATTCATGCTTTCATGTATACGCCAAATTCTGACCCCATCATCTGAATGTCACAGCTCAAATCGAATGCCCCTCCTCCTCTGACCTCTGACATCAACAAGGCATTTTCATCCACACAACTGCTGCTCACTGGATATTTTCTCTTTTCGGACCATTCTTTGTAAATCATAAAGATGGTTGTGCGTGAAAGTCCCAGTAAATCAGCAGTTTTTGAAATACACAGACCAGCCCGTCTGGCACCAACAACCATGCCATGTTCAAAATCACTTAAATCTCTATTCTGATGCTTGGTTTGAACTTCAGCAAGTCTTCTTGCACAGGGCTTGCACAGGCGCCCGCTCACAAAATGCTAGGAGAAATTCCTCTGTGGCGAGCAGCGAGCACAGATGAAGCCTGGAGCAACTGCACCTGCGCTTCAAGCCTCATTGTGAAGCCGAGTTCCAGTTGACAACTTCCGGTTTCTGGCTTCTGTGGCACCACCGCTGAGGGGACAGGTGCAGGAGAGGTCCGCTCTCCTCCACTGAGAGGAGACACCCTCTCCACCGCCACGGGGGACTCGTGGGGACAGTAAGTACTGTATACATGTCATATCACTATAATAGAGTACAGGGGAGCTGGGATATACATTACTGTATACATGTCATATCACTATAATGGAGTACAGGGGAGCTGGGATATACATTACTGTATACATGTCATATCACTATAATGGAGTACAGGGGAGCTGGGATATACATTACTGTATACATGTCCTATCACTATAATGGAGTACAGGGGAGGGGGATATACATTACTGTATACATGTCATATCACTATAATGGAGTACAGGGGAGGGGGAATATACATTACTGTATACACGTCATATCACTATAATGGAGTACAGGGGAGCTGGGATATACATACTGTATACATGTCATATCACTATAATGGAGTACAGGGGAGGGGGGGTATACATTACTGTATACATGTCATATCACTATAATGGAGTACAAGGGAGGGGGGATATACATTACTGTATACATGTCATATCACTATAATGGAGTACAGGGGAGGGGGGATATACATTACTGTATACATGTCATCACTATAATGGAGTACAGGGGAGCTGGGATATACATTACTGTATACATGTTATATCACTATAATGGAGTACAGGGGTGGGGGGATATACATTACTGTATACATGTCATATCACTATAATGGAGTACATGGGAGGGGGGATATACATTACTGTATACATGTCACATCACTATAATGGAGTACAGGGGAGGGGGGGATATACATTACTGTATACATGTCATATCACTATAATGGAGTACAGGGGAGCTGGGATATACATTACTGTATACATGTCATATCACTATAATGGAGTACAGGGGAGGGGGGATATACATTACTGTATACACGTCATATCACTATAATGGAGTACAGGGGAGCTGGGATATACATTACTGTATACATGTCATATCACTATAATGGAGTACAGGGGAGGGGGATATACATTACTGTATACATGTCATATCACTATAATGGAGTACAGGGGAGGGGGATATAAATTACTGTATACATGTCATATCACTATAATGGAGTACAGGGGAGGGGGATATACATTACTGTATACATGTCATATCACTATAATGGAATACAGGGGAGGGGGATATACATTACTGTATACACGTCATATCACTATAATGGAGTACAGGGGAGCTGGGATATACATTACTGTATACATGTCATATCACTATAATGGAGTACAGGGGAGGGGGATATACATTACTGTATACATGTCATATCACTATAATGGAATACAGGGGAGGGGGATATACATTACTGTATACATGTCATATCACTATAATGGAGTACAGGGGAGGGGGGATATACATACTGTATACATGTCATATCACTATAATGGAGTACAGGGGAGGGGGATATACATTACTGTATACACATCATATCACTATAATGGAGTACAGGGGAGCTGGGATATACATTACTGTATACATGTCATATCACTATAATGGAGTACAGGGGAGGGGGGATATACATTACTGTATACATGTCATCACTATAATGGAGTACAGGGGAGCTGGGATATACATTACTGTATACATGTCATATCACTATAATGGAGTACAGGGGTGGGGGGATATACATTACTGTATACATGTCATATCACTATAATGGAGTACATGGGAGGGGGGATATACATTACTGTATACATGTCACATCACTATAATGGAGTACAGGGGAGGGGGGGAATTACATTACTGTATACATGTCATATCACTATAATGGAGTACAGGGGAGCTGGGATATACATTACTGTATACATGTCATATCACTATAATGGAGTAAAGGGGAGGGGGGTATACATTGCTGTATACATGTCATATCACTATAATGGAGTACAGGGGAGGGGGATATACATTACTGTATACATGTCATATCACTATAATGGAGTACAGGGGAGGGGGGATATACATTACTGTATACATGTCATCACTATAATGGAGTACAGGGGAGGGGGGATATACATTGCTGTATACATGTCATATCACTATAATGGAGTACAGGGGAGGGGGATATACATTACTGTATACATGTCATATCACTATAATGGAGTACAGGGGAGGGGGATATACATTACTGTATACATGTCATATCACTATAATGGAGTACAGGGGAGGGGGGATATACATTGCTGTATACATGTCATATCACTATAATGGAGTACAGGGGAGGGGGGGATATACATTACTGTATACATGTCATATCACTATAACGGAGTACAGGGGAGCTGGGATATACATTACTGTATACATGTCACATCATTATAATGGAGTACAGGGGAGGGGGGATATACATTACTGTATACATGTCATATCACTATAATGGAGTACAGGGGAGGGGGGATATACATTGCTGTATACATGTCATATCACTATAATGGAGTACAGGGGAGGGGGATATACATTACTGTATACATGTCATATCACTATAATGGAGTACAGGGGAGGGGGGATATACATTACTGTATACATGTCATATCACTATAATGGAGTACAGGGGAGGGGGGATATACATTACTGTGTACAGTTTTATATGTTGGACTCTTTATTCTAAAGAAAAATGTAATTTTATATGCTTTAAGGGGGCATGGTTGGGGGCAGGGTTTGGAGCGGGCGGAGGGTGCGGTTTGGGCCAGGCTGGGGGTAGGGTTGGGGGCGGACCTGGGCAAGGCTGGGTGGGGCAACTGGTGGAGAGTAAGTTTTGTGACCGGCTAGTAGGTCTGGACTCGAAATTGTAACCCCTGTTCTTGCAGACACAGGGGGAGAGGGTGGGAGGAGGAGGAGCAGAGCCAGGGAACTTTGAAGCTGCGCAGCAGGAAAAGGAAGGGTGCTGAGAGTCAATCCATTCATCCATCCATCCTGTGAGTGAAGTCACCACCCTCCCTCCCCCCACTTTCCTCCCAGTGCAATAATGTAAGAAGTACTGTGATGTAAGGGGTGTTCTGTGGACTCTGATGTAAAGGAGGCTTTGGTGATCAGAGACCCCCTTACATCAGAGTTTCCCTTAGTTCAGAGTTAACTTTGCATTCCAGAGTCTACGGAGATCTCCCTTACAGTGTAAGTAGACATTCTGTGAACTCTGATGGTCGGGGGCTCTGCGGGCTCTGATGGTGGACGCTCTGTGAACTCTGATGTAGTGGGGCTCTGTGGACTCTGATGTAGAGGGGGTCCACAAACTCTGATGTAGGGGGTTCTCTGAGGACTCTGATGTGGTGGGGGGCTCTGTGGACTCTGATGGAGGGGAGCTCTGTGGACTTTGATGGTGGGGGACTCTGCGGACTCTGATGGTGGGGGGCTGTAGGAACCCTGATTAAAGGGGAATGCTGGGAACTTTAATGTAAGTGGGGTAGCCAAGACCCCCTTATATGAGAGTTCCCCTTACACCAGAGTCTGCAGTGTTCCTTCTTACATCTTACAGTACATCTTGCAAGGAGTTCCCTCCTTACATCAGAGTTCTTTGTGTTCCCCCTTAAGAGTCTCCAGAGTTCTCCCTATACATTAGAGTTTGCAGAGTCGCCTCTTACAGTGTAAGGGAACTCTGCAAGTTCAGATGTAAAGGGGAAACTCTTCAGATTCAGATGTAAATGTGAACTCTGCAGATTCAGGGTCCTGAAGGTTCTACTTCTCCCTCTGTCAGGGGATGTAGTATAAATACAGGGCATCATGGCCCTTTACCTTTGAAGGGCATTACCACAGCAGCCTTCATTCATAGTGTATTAATGCAGAGTGGCGCTGATGTCATCACTTTAGCTATATCTCTGTATCTCCGAAGACGCCCACCACTAAAGAAGATTGAGAGATGACCTTACTTGCCATGTCATCATCGGAAAAAAAATGTAAGTGTATATTTTTTTAAAGCATCTCGTACATACTGGAGGAGCTTCTAAGGGGGAGGAGGGATTACCAGTGGATGGACCATGGAGCTCAGAGTTAAAGTGGTTGTACACTTCTGACTTGAAATATGAACTAAGCATATTTCTCTATATGTGTACTTGTCTCAATACAGAGTACAATCTGTCAATTCTGTCTGCTGCCTCGCTTCTCTGTTATATGCATGAGTCACTTGCAGGACTAGCGATAGTGCACACCGGGCATTTGCCCAGTGGGCCGGGGCCACCGGGCTTAAGAAGAGAGGCCTGTTGATGACCGGGCCGCAGAGCGTGAGGTAAACGGCGACTGAGTTCTGGACAGGGCTGACACAGACCACGGCCAACACTTACCTCCAGCTGTGTGGCTATACCCAAATCGGTGTTGACAGGAGGAGCAGCAGTGACGGCTACAGCAAAAGTCAGGAAGCACCGCCAAGGACAAACAGACACCTCACTGGCCGGTCGTTGCACACAGCCTCTCTGGAGGGACAACGGCAGCCTCTCTCCTTCACCGGCCGGCACACAGTTACAGCTCAGCGGTGGATTGGGCTGTCTCTTTACTGGGTGACCCGTCTCTTTGATGGACAGGCTGTCTCTTTCCTGGACGGGCTGTCTCTTTGCTGGATGGGCTGTCTCTTTGCTGGACGGGTTGTCTCTTTGCTGGACGGGTTGTCTCTTTGCTGGACGGGCTGTCTCTTTGCTGGACGGGCTGTTTCTTTGCTGGACTAGCTGTCTCTTTGCTGGGTGGGATTTCTCTTTGCTATATAAGGATGCCTGTTTGCTATATGGGGATGTCTCTTTGCTGGACTGGGCTGTCTCTTTGTTATATAAGGATGCCTTTTTGTTGGATTGGAATGTCTCTTTGCTGCATTTGGTCATCTCCTTGAATCCATAGGGGGCACAGTGATTAGATCTCTAGGGGCACTGTAATGGAAAGGGGCACTATGATATAAAGGCGACTGCGCTGTAAACGGGCACTGTAATAAATACAGTACCCCTTTACAGTGTAGTCTCCTTTATGTCACAGTGCTCCTTTACATTACAGTGTGGAGGACTCAGTGGCTCCGTGAATATTTCATCACCAACTGCCCCGTGCATGCCCTTGCACTCGCTCCCCCCCGGAAATATTGGCTGCTCAGTCTAAAATGCCCGGGCCTATTTTTTGTCCCAATCTGGACCTGGTCACTTCTGACGAGTTTTCCTGATACCAAGAGAAAAAGGTAACAAGGGAGGGACCACAAGCACACAGCTTGTGATTGACAGCTTCAGCTCTGTTTCTTTGTGCTGTGTGAAGGGGTGTGTGTCCCTTCCCTTCAATCAGCTCTCACTGATCTTGCAGAGTGTAACTTCAGCTCCCTGTCCCTTGTTTCCTGGAAGCTTAGACAAGCTGTGTACATTCTGGACTTTGAACAGATGTAGGGAAGAGAAGACTGCAGATAAACAGGTACAGCTTATGTAGGAGAATTTTTCATCATTGTACACCACCTGAAGCCAGTCACTTCACTAGGTATATGTAAGGGTCTACAACCACTTTAGGCTTTAAACTAATTTTTATTTGACATTGGGTTGGATGATTCCTAGACTTGCATTATGAGACGAAGCAGAAAAGCACAACCCTTGCATACCCCTTTAAAGCAGGATGGAACTGCATCTGGGATAAGCAAATAGAGCTGCATATGTATAAATACAAACTATACACAAACACAAATTTTGATGATCCCTATTGATGAATAACACATACCAGACATGTGCATTTCATTTCATTACGAATCAGTTTTCGGCAGAAAATTGTATTTTCTCTGAATGGACATAGTAACAAATATCAAAGAATCCAAAAAGTTACAACAAAATTAACAAATGCATTTGTTTCATTTGTTTCATTCGGATGATGTCACATGATGCAATAGTAGTTCAGGCCCATGGGGAGATTAATTAAATGTTCAAATTTGTTCAATAATTCGAATTCAGGTAAATTTGTGATATAAATTGAATTTGTAATTGTCACAGTCAGTCAGTTCAGTTCCACAGTCTAATGAAATTCTTAGGTTTGAGAAATTTGGGGCCTCCAAATTTTGCATTATACTTATCCTGTTGCATCCAAAAATATTGAATAGTTTTGATAAATGAACAACGAATCCATTCAAAATTCAAAACGGAAAACTAATATATAGCAATCTTCTGAATATGATGAAACTAAATTCTTCAATGAAAGAATGCGTCCGAAATGAAACAAAAAATTCCAGAATGCATGTCTAACACATACTGACAAGAATATTTGCATCAAACTTCTTTACAAGTATTTGTATATAATAATTGAAAATACCAAACAATCCCTTTAAAAAGTCTGAGAGCATCAGGAAATGTTTGTAATTTTACTAGTGTTTGTCACTCAAATTCGGACAAATATCCTATAGAATAAAACATGCTATTAACAGACAGATGAAAAGCAACAATTACTATGGTGCTGAAGTTGTTAAACTTTGAAGCATTACAAGCTGAAGTTTTTGATTTATTAGCAAGTGAGCGGGTGTTGTGCTGCATGTCAGAATGTTTGATCCTGGCATGAAAGAATTATTGCCACAAGTATTGCTGGTGACAGGATACGTGTCACAGTGTGCAATCTTCTCTTTGACATATTGTCATGGCAACAATTTGCCAACAGCATTTCTTCGAAACTCTCTGGGATGAAACTCATCTGTGTAACTCTTTCTAAGTATATTCCGATATTGCATTCTACAACATAAAAATCATTAGATTTCTCAGTAGAGTGCTCTAACATCCACGTTATTACTTGTATTCTCAAAGTTAAATGACGTTTTTTGCTTTGATCTGAATGGTGATGATGTGCTGTATAAATAACATTCCAGATTGGATAGACACAGATACAGATAAAGCTAAACTCTAGGAATTCAGCCACTTTCTAAAATGTGCAGGCATACTATGAGTTAATTTCAACGAGATGCATGCCACCTCTTGGACTTGTCTCTTTCATTTATATCTGACACTTTTATGGAGCACGGAGGATAGCAATCACTACACTTCCAGAAAGCTGGAACATCTGGTCTCAGTTCCTCCAGCTGCAGTCGGATGCAGCTGCTGTGCCAACCCCGCCCCTCTTCCTACTCAATTACAGAGCGCTTTGTATTATGTGAATTCATTCATAAAATAACATTCTGGATTGGATAGACACAGATACAATTGTGATACAATATTAAAGCTAAACTCTAGGAATTCAGCCACTTTCTAAAATGTGCAGGCATACTATGAGTTAATTCCAACAAGATGCATGCCACCTCCTGGACTTGTCTCTTTCATTTATATCTGACAGTTTTATGGAGCACCAGGAGGATAACTATCGCTACACTTCCAGAAAGCTGGAACATCTGGTCTCAGTTCCTGCAGCTGCAGTCGGATTTAGCTGCTGTGCCCACCCCGCCTCTCTTCCTACTAAATTACAGAGCGCTTTGTATTATGTGAATTCATTCATAAAATAACATTCCGGATTGGATAGACACAGATACAATTGTGATACAATATTAAAGCTAAACTCTAGGAATTCAGCCACTTTCTAAAAAGTGCAGGCATACTATGAGTTAATTCCAACAAGATGCATGCCACCTCCTGGACTTGTCTCTTTCATTTATATCTGACAGTTTTATGGAGCACGGAGGATAGCAATCACTACACTTCCAGAAAGCTGGAACATCTGGTCTCAGTTCCTGCAGCTGCAGTCGGATTTAGCTGCTGTGCCCACCCCGCCCCTCTTCCTACTCAATTACAGAGCGCTTTGTATTATGTGAATTCATTCATAAAATACAAAGGCTTCTGTCAATGGACAGCAGAAGAGAGGGGATGGTAGAGCTGCTATGTGTGTGTAAGAAGACAGAGTCCCGCCTCTCAGAGCCTCAGAGTGTATATATGTCAATATTTCAAAATTGGGTTTGGGTGCTAAGGTTTTTTTTACTTTAGTCATGAAGGGGTTAATGACCCCTCACTGTCAACCAAATGCCAAACATCCACAGGGGTTTATACATATGCCGCAGCAGAAAAGCAAATACACAACTCAACAAGATGAGGTTAACAGGTGGTGCCACCTGTCAAACCCACCTATTGAAGTCACTGGGACTGTGTTTAATTTCAATGCAAAGTCCCTGGGAAAAAAAAAACATTCATTAAAAAAAAACAGGCTGCCATGGCCTGGAGTCAGTCTCGGAGTCCAGTAGCTAAAGTAGTAGAGAAGCTCTCACCGACCAGCAGCACAGGTATACAAGCGGGTCACTCTGGCAGATGACGCAGGCTCACCCGAGGTGTGGAGTCTAAGCACTAACCAGTATTCATCAGAGCTCCTGATGGTGGAGATGGATTTTGCTGCTTCTTAGTACCAGGTTGCAGTCCTCAGGATCACCCCACTAGGAGGTGAGCAAGGTGGGGTCCAGTAGCAGATATAGCAGGTAGGATACAAGTAAAAGTATAGTCCGTAAACACGCCAAATGTCAGTAACAATTAGCTGCAGGTTGGGATCAAGCAGAAGTATAGTCGAGGAACAAGCCAAAAGTCAGTAACGAATGGTAGTGGAGATACAGTCAGCAGTAGGGGTGACAAAAGCGAGATATTGGTTGGAGAGAGCACAATAATCTGGCAAACAGGAAGTACAGAGGCATGACTTAAATCAGGAAGTTTATGGGTTATAGGTTGGGCTGGTTTTTTGTACACTTGCTTGAACTTGGTGCAGGGACGTGCTAGATGCCTTCAGCTACCATTGTGCTCTTGCTGGGTGTTATGTGCATCCCTGTGCCTTTACGAAGGGGTTGGCTCCCTCCAGGCACACCTGCCCATAATCTATCGACTACTAAATGTGCTCCAACTTGGGAGTCTCTGAAAATGATAGAGTTAGGACCGCAATATAAAAAGGAGCCTTGACGTGGACACTGCTGCTTATATTTGCAAATGTGTGCAAACAAGACCTTCTGTTTTTAACGTGAATTGTTAGACAGGGTCAATTGGGTTGTTTTGCAGACTGGCTGGTAAGTGAGCTGGGACATGTTTTGTCTGTTTGTGAAGTTCATGAGAAGAGCAAAGAGTTCATGGTTCACGAAAAAGAAGGTACAAGGCAAGATTGTGTAACAGACACAGCAGAGCTCCAGGGTTCAGATCCCTGACACAGGCATTCAGGAGACAGCAGTATCATCTCCTGAACATCTGAAAACAGCCTTTGAAAAGTGTCCACTAGGGATTGCTTTTGAGAAGGAGCAGTAGGGACTAGCACCTGTATGAAAGAGGCCTTAGACCGCTGTCTCTAAAACAGGTGTCACCACAGGACCTCGTGTTGTGGTGACAACAATAATATCTTAGATTTCCCATCACTTTCTGTCCCGTTGGCAGGGATCATCAAGGTATACAAAGAGAGGTGACAAAGGTTATATATAATGCTTCCGCACTGTTGCCAAAAATTTACCTACAGTATATGTGTTCTTCCAGGAACATAGACACAAGCAGGTATTCACATTTATTTCACACAATTTCACGTACACTGACTGGCCACTTTAATAGGTACACCAGTTCAATTGCTTGCTAACACAAATTGCTAACCAGCCAATCACGAGGCAGCAACTCAATGCACTTAGGCATCTAGACGTGGTGAAGATGACTTGCTGAAGTTCAAACTGAGTATCAGAATGGGGAAGAAAGGGGATTTACCTGACTTTGACCGTGGCATGGTTGTTGGTGCCAGATGGGCTAGTCTGAGCATTTCAAAAACTGCTGATCTACTGCGATTTTCGCTCACAAACATCTCTAGCATTTACAGAGAATGGTCCAAAAAAAGAGAAAATATCCAATGAGCGGCAGTTTGTTTGGATGGTTCAAGAGGACAGAGAGGCAACAGTAACTCAAATAACTAAAAAAACATGGATCCATCCTGCCTTGTATTAATGGTTCAGGCTGGTGGTGTAATGGTGTGGGGGAGATTTTCTTGGCACTAGCTAGGTGTAACTAATAAAGTGGCCTGCGAGTGTATATAGGAACGTGTATCACATCTGCTTTTAGAAAATCAGAGTAAGATATTCATGCTGCATTAAACAAAGTATGAGGCTTGGAAAGAGTATACTTTAGTAAATTAAACCTAATATATGAGAACTGTGAATTTAAAACATATAAAGAAACCAAGGCCTAGAATATGGCTGGAAATGTTATATATGTAATGCCTGGCTAATTGCAAGAGCCTTGAAAAGCTCTTAACAAACAAAAATGAAGAACTCTTCCAAATGTGAATATTGATGCATCTGATTATGTATGTTCTTTTTCAGTCTTACAAACAACTTTGCACTTGAAAGAAACAGACCTTTTTTTGACTTTATAATAGATTAAGACTTTCAATTAAGCGGACAATCTGAAAGGAAGAATCTCCTGTCCCTTTAGAAAACCCTTAATGCACTGCAGAATCTATGGCAGGCATCCTTGGTAAATATGTAAATTAAAAATTTTATATAAATAAAAGAAAAATCACATAAAACCCCAAATTAGTTATTGTGACATTTACACTTTTAATTGCTTTCTGCTGTTTTTTTTTTTTATTATTGTATTTTAGGGAATCGGGTTAGCATCCCTGCATGCAGTTGTACTCTAGCCTCATTTTTTTTGTTTAGAAAAAAGGAAAGGGTTAAAAGTAACTTCTGTCTGCCGTTTATTGCAGTCTGTGTCCCCATTTTTCATTCAGCTGTGTCACCAGCACAGAAAGTAACAAATCGCATCCAATGGGAGAACAGCTTATCCTTTAGACTGCAAAGGACATACTGTATACTACATCATGGACATTAAAGGGTTATATAAATGATTATTAGGCTGGTCTGTGTTTAGTAGCACTTGGGTAGCTTTAGGGCTCATTATTTATACATAATCTATGAAGAGCGAGCCACTTTCAGATTGCTTTGCAGACAGCATTTGACAGGTGGTGAGGAGGTGTTGTATCTCCTCCTCAGCACCTGCTTTAACCCCTTGAACCCTGCACTAGTGCTGTACAATCACGTGCATTGCATGCGGCTGTGGGGCAGTTGCAGAGCAGCCCTATTCACTTGAATTGGTCATTCTCAGGGGGCTCTATGCTAACAGAAAGCTACAGGGGGTACAGGGGAGGACTGCCAACTCATGGGGCCCCCGGGCAATAGGGGATGATGGGGCCCCTGTGTCCTTGCTCAAACTCAAAAAAGCCTATGAAAAAGGTACCAGGGGCATCTCATGGGGCCCCCTACTGACCCCGGGCCCTCGGGCAGTGTCCAAGTTTCCAAATGGTCAGTCCGCCCTCAGTGTGAGGAACCCCTAAAGCCACCTCAAATGTCTTTATGATTCAGAAGTATTGTTTTTGCAGATTCACATGCACTCACACATTTATGGCTAGATACATTTGTTGTTTCGTAGCTCAACAAAGATTCATCTTCAATATTCAGTTGATCATTCTGAGATTATATTGTATTTGGGTCCTGGAATTGTCTCCTGGAAAAATATATTTCAAAAACCTTTGCTTAAACACAGTGCAACATAAATGGTTTATTCCATCCAATGCTTTCAGGAAAAAATACAATTTTGTAAATGTTGAAGATAGTGTTGTGGATTTTACTATAAATGGCTCGATTCACATTTAAGCATTGCACGGTAGTGCGGACGAACACAAAGAAGATCTTTGGCAAATAAGGTCCAGAACCCAACCAGTCTTTCAAAGTCCACTGATTTCTGGAACTGGATTGCAAGGATCTTTGTATTTGTTAAGTTGTAGTCAGGAAAACACTAGAATTACAGAGAAAGTAGGTGAGGTTTCCTGCGGAGTGTGGTGTGTGTGAACTGGAGTGCAGATCTCTTTGATGACAAAACATGGATATTGTGGAGTGGGTTGGGTGTTATGGAGTGCAGATCTCTTTGGTGACAAAACATGGATATTGTGGAGTGGGTTGGGTGTTATGGAGTGCAGATCTCTTTGGTGACAAAACATGGATATTATGGAGTGGGTTGGGTGTTATGGAGTGCAGATCTCTTTGGTGACAAAACATGGATATTATGGAGTGGGTTGGGTGTTATGGAGTGCAGATCTCTTTGGTGGCAAAACATGGATATTGTGGAGTGGGTTGGGTGTTATGGAGTGCAGATCTCTTAGGTAACATGTATACTGGAGAGTGAGTTATGTGTATTGGAGTGCAAATCTCTCTGGTGACATGTGTAGTGCTACCCCAGAGAAGCCACTGAATTGCTTTGTGATTTCTTTTACAATATTTTTATTGAAAACAAACCCTTTTTTTCCAGAGAAAAAAATAACCAAAATCAGAGTTATAAACTGGCAGTGACAATGAATCAGGCCATCCACATAGCATATGAACAGGCCTTGCATAACCAAGAGACAGAGAACTGGCCATAAGATAATGCTCCATGAGGCTGATGTATTCCCAGGAAAAAGGATAAGGGGGTACCCTCAGTCCTCCTGTACAGGACCCAGGCCAGCAGGAGGGCCTAGGCAGCTGGACAGCTGGGTAAAACGGATGTGGGCAGGGAGGGTGGTTGGCATGGTAGGGAGGGCAATTACTGGGACCAATCTCTCTGCAGCAGCAGCTGAAAGCTAACTTCTTCTCTTCCTCCTGGTGTCTTTCAGCTGTTGCAGAGAGAGACATACAGGGGCTTGGTTCCCATCACCCTCCCTGTGCACCATATGTTTCCCCCTGCTGCCCTGTGCCCCCATACCCGCAGTGCTGCCGGCTCCCTTCCTCTCCATCCCACTGGCAGCTGCAAGCACATAATAGGATCCTTCAGGATGGAGAGTGGAGGAAGGGTCGGGTAAGCATGCCACATTTACCAGCCCCTTCCTTTCCTGAATGAACACAATGAGTGATCAGTACTGAAGCATTCATTCATAACTGAAGCATAGTAAACTGTGCTTTTTTTTTTGGGGGGGGGGGGCTGTCAAGTTGGCTGTATGGGGTCCTGTGATTTCTAACAGCATCCCTGTGGATTCCACTGAGGGAACTCAGCAAAGTAATCTCTGTGCTAGATATACAATAAATGGAGATGGGCTGCAAGATCCAGCAAGTTGTACACTATGGCTAAAGTAAGATCCAAAACTACACACAGGGTTGACCTCTGAGTGATACGTGGAGTTAAAAGACAAGGCCAGTGTGACGGAGGAGTGGGTGGAACAGAACACACATAGAGAGCAGGAGTACACACAAGGCTTTTATTGAAAGGCAAGGAAAGCAGAATTCTGGTAGGCAAAGGGGTAAATCTGTAACACAGGGCTGAACACACTACAGGGATGGCAGGACTCCAGCAGACAAAGGGTTAAGTCAAGCACACAGGGCAAAGGGTTACAGACAGAGCGCGGTTAAGTCCAATATGAGGGTAAAAGGTCTAGGCAGAGCAGAGTTAAGTCCAGCGCACAGGGCAAAAGGTTCTGGGCAGACTAGGGTAACATCCAGAGTCAAAAGCAACAATACATGCAAGCACAGTGAGTCACAGGCCACAGACTGGTACAGCAAAGTCCAGGGGCACAGGGCATCAATTCAGGGACTTTACCTACTCATCATGGGTCCTTGGAGGCCTGTGGTGTCCTGGCCGCAGCTTCAAGACCACACAGGCAACAGTTGCAGGAAGAGCAGAGAGGAGAGCAGAGTCCCAGTGTCCAGGAAGCCACATAGACAATATGAAACTAGAAGTCCCAGCAGTTCAGAAAGCGAAGCACAGCCCGTACAAGACAATCTTTCTCAGCAGTTCTGACATGCAGCCCTCAGCTCCTGAGTGTCCAGCACAGGAGTAAATTCAGAAAAGGTCTGAGACTTTCTGCCAGCATAGGGAAAATATATTGTTCCTTCAATTCAACCAAACCTCAAGCACAGTGTGCCGACATATCTGGCTTTTTCCAGCTGCAGGACACTGTGCTGTCTGTGCCTCCCGCTGAGATCAACCTCATCTCCCACCCTGCGGGGCACAGGAATTCATAATTTAATTAAGCAGACAAGCTGACTGCTTGACACACTGTTGAGTTCAAAAAAACAACACAAAAATAAAATAATATTTCTGCTCTACGTCACAGCCAGCTCTCAGTGGAATCTCTAAGAAAGCCAGCTCGTATGACAGGTAAGGTTCGACTCACACAAATATCGAGCTCTTAGATCATAAAAATAGGGACACAAGAAGACAGAGAAAAGTTTTTCATGTGGTCTGGGCCAGCCATAGCAGGTTTTGCCTGAGAAGGTACTGGAGAGAAAGAGAGAAGAGAAGTAGTTAAATAGAAGAAAAGAAAAGGGGGAAGGAAGAGAAAGGAAAGGGAAAAGGGGGGAGGGAGGGGTAGAGTAAGACCCCTCTGGGGGGGTCCATGAGTAGCTGTTGAAACAAGCCCATGTAACAACTTACAGTTCCAGAAACCATGTAGGCAGGCTCATAAATGGAAACTGGTCCAGCCAGGATTGCCAGATCCGCCAATATTTCTCATGTGTGTCCGTGAGGATTGCTGTTAGTTTTTTATTAACAAGTGTCCCGTGCACCTGCTGTTTCACTTCATGAAACAAGAGCAGGGGTGTTTTCCAAGCCCGCGCGATAGTCTGCTCAGTGGTCATAAAAATGTGGGTCTCCAGTATACGTTTATTTTTTATTATGTCTGGTATTGTTTTGTGAAGCAAGGTTTCCCAGGGGTCCTTGTGTATTTTGAGGTGGAGTATTGACATGGCATGGACTTCATGGAATCCATAGGCATTTTACTTTGGGACACATCCGCTTCATGTCAGCTGGTTCTGCATAACCACAAAAGCATAGTGTAGGATAATCAGGGAGGTATTTTGCAATCCTCTCGAGTATAATACCACCTACACATGACCTTAAATTAGTTTTCCAAATTTATAACGTTTTGCAAAGAGCGAAAAAGAGATTCCCACATCTTAGTTCAAAACGCTAGATCCAGCGGGGAGCCAAAGTCTTGCTCCCACTTTATGCAGTAGGTAGAGGCTTGAGTAGCAGTGACATTCAGATGTGAACTATAAACCAATGAGACTAGACCTTGGGAGGTCAGGCTGGTTCGGCACCAAAATTCAAACACTGTTGAGGGTGCTTTGTGATTTCTCTGCACCCTTGAAGATGGTCACCTCACTCACTCAACACTTACTGATATACCTTGAGATATTTCAAAGAAGTTATTAGACCATTCATAGCCTGAAAGAAGAAAGGATTAGCAAGTGTACTTATATAAACAATCAATAAGATGATAACGTTACTCTGAGAGATGTATTTAAACACTTGCAGTATTTTGAATAACAGGAGAACTGATCTGCAATTACATAGCAACAACATATACAGATATTCCTAATGTCAGGAATCCAACCACGGTAGCCTCTAGCACTCCACAGACCAGAATCCCCCAAGGCGCGGAATCTAAGCTCTGACCTGCTTGTTCACCAGGGCCCCTGATGGTGGGGATGGACTTGGAGCAGGCCGAGACCAGGTCGCAGCTCCTGGGTTCACCCAGCTGTGGTAGAGGCACCGTTGAAGGTGTATAGCAGGTAAGAGTCTGAGGTGAGGAGGTAGCTAGAGCAGCGTCGGGCAGGCCGGGTCGGTATCAGTGGTGGCAGTGTGGTACAGAATCTGCAGGCAGAGGGATAAACAGGTCACAAGCCGGGTTCGTCAACAGGAGGTCAGAACGTACGGGGTTAAGCAGGAGAATGGTCAGACAAAGCCAGGGATCAGAGCAGGAGACGGACAGCAAATCAGGGTCAGGCAGGGTCGGCAACAAACAATCTACTCTCAGGAACTCAGGATCACAGATAAGACCATATGGCAATTCATTGCAGTCTGATCTTGTTTTAAATAGGGCACCCTGCGCCCTGATTGGCGCGAGCGCCGCTGCAATCGTGGGTGTCCTGGTCCCAATGCTCGCACGCTAGTGCGGCCGGGCACACCGCGCATGCGCAGATCCGCACGCGATCGCGGCAGCCACTGGGGTCCCTGACATTTAATGTGGTTGCCATTTTGTCACACTGGCTAGTAAATGATGAAAAAAAAATGTTGGCCGGCAAAGTTGGGGCCCTTCAAAAAAGAACAATAATTCCCAGCAGACAAAAGATTAACTTATTCAATGTTTTTCTATTATCAGACTCAGAGTGGCCTTTTCTGGGTCTTTGAACACATGCTTTGATTCAGTGAAAGACAGGGATAGAAGTTGCTGTTTTAATTTTCTCTGTTTGGAGATGGGAGGCTAAGTCATCCATCGTCTTCAGGGGGCACATCATCTTCAAATCTAATTGGAGATGGGAGGCTAAGTCATCCATCGTCTTCAGGGGGCACATTATCTTCAAAACCCACAAAATATGCCAAAGATCACATGGTATTGGGCACCATTCTGGTGCTAATGACACTTATTTCAGTCTCTCTGCCAGAGGCAGGTGTTTCCCTTATAATCAATTCACTTTGACCTTGAACCTCCAATGGCCTGGGAATAAAGCCTTATAGGACGCATCTACCCACTACCCGATTTTTTATGCCATACCTAATGACATACCATGGTCAGTCTCAGGCAGGACCAAAGCCAGACTAATCTCGTAACAAGAACTGAATTTCAAAACCCACCAAAATCATTTTCAGTCTACCCAATGTAATCCATTTGGTGATGCTGCCTCCTCTCTGCAAAATGTTACCCAAGTTTGATTCAACAAACTCAGCACAAAATATACTAATGTGCTAAGTAGTGATTTCCACAGTGTCCTTTTGTAGATGACAGCTTCTCTTTAATAGCTGGTATCTGTTACTATAAATCGGATGGATTATAGCAAATTAGAAAGACACTAATCCCAATGCTAAAAAGGAAAATCCCTTAAACTAACATCGCTTCTGCACTCTATGTATATTACAAGCAGTATGTTATTTTTAGTCCAATAAATTTAAACTTCTAAAGACAGTAAATTATGTTTCCTCAAGCCACTTAGAAAACAAGTTAGCAGTTCACTAATCAGACATATTCTCAGATCTGTCATGTAATATCTTTCTCGGTGTCTGGCAGTTTTCTAACATACTGTACTTGCAAGGCCAAGTATATGATCAACCGCAGAGAATCATTTCATTGACAGCTGCCTAAATACTTGTTCAGCATTTGGAGATGACACAGCTTAGCAGAGAGCTTCTGTACTTCTGCACTTTTATAGCATACTGATCTGCACAACAGAAAGTTCCAGAACAACCTTTGTAGATGTAATATAGCTTGTAGCATAGTGTTGTCTCTGAACTACTTTCAGCAATCACTGCTGCGTGACAATGGACTTCAGGCAGTGTTCTCTGAGCTAAAAAAAATCTGAGCTCCACAAAACCATATGGCATGATCACCATGTATAAATACCTAAGTGGTCCATATAGTAAACCTGGTGTTGAATTATTCACTTTCAGGTCATTATAGAAGACAATGGGATACACTTTACATCTGCAGGAAAAGAGATTTAACCTCCACATACAGAACAGCTTCTTCACAGTAAGAGCTGTAAAAATGTGGAATAGACTTTCTCAAGAACTATTTCTGGCCAGTTCAGTTGATTGCTTAAAAAAAAGAGCTGGAAGTATTTCTATGTGCACAAAATAAAACTAGATACTAACATCCAACAACCCTCCTGGGGGAACAGAACTATCCCTAGAAAGATTGCTGGATTAACTATTTGGATGTACCGTATATCTTTTTTTTAACTATGTAATTAACCACTTGTCCTCCTGAGGATTTACCGCCCTCCCTGAATAGGCCATTTTTTGCAATACGGCGCTGCGTTACTTTAACTGACAATTGCGCAGTCATGCAACGCTGCACCCAAATGAAATTTACGTCCTTTTTACCCACGAATTGAGCTTTCTTTCGGTGGTATTTGATCACTTGTGCATTTATTTTTTGCTCTATAAAAAAAAGACCGACAATTTTCAGTAAAAAACTATAATTTTGACTTTTTCCTCTTAAACATGTCCAGTAAAAAATGTAAAAATCAAATTTCATCATAGATTTAGGCCAAAATGTATTCTGCTACAAGTCTTTGCTAAAAAAAAATCCCAATACGTGTAAATTAATATAGCGTTTACAAATGGCGGTATATATACTGGAATATTAATTTTTTTTTTTTACTAGTAATGGCTGCGATCAGCAACCTAAAGCAGGACTGCGGCGGGCATTCTGAAACTTGGGGGAACTGACTTGGTGTCACTGACATCCCCAGTGACACCAATACAGTGATCAGTGCTAATAAAAAAGCACTGACACTGTACCAATGGCACTGGGCAGGAAGGGGTTAACATCTGGGGCGATCAAAGGGTTTCAGTATGGGGGCTGTGTGTGTGCTTTCAATTGTAAGCACACTGCTTTGTATGGCTCTGCTGTACATACAAGGCTCTCTCCCGTCGGAGATACTCGGCGATCACGTGTGACGGCGAGTAATAACCGCCTGGGATTGACAGCCGAGGCCGCAAATGGAACTGCAAAATTACGTATATATACGTGATTTTTCACACCCGTGCCACCCTGTAGCAGTATTTCTGCTATAGGGCAGCGCAGAACTGGTTAAGATTTCACAGAGCACTGGACTCTAGGTACTCTTCTGCCTCCAAGAACTTGGAAACACTGAGCTACACTTGACAGAAGCCAGCTGTCACACCAGCATCCTCTTGCACCCATACCCAATGCCAACTGTAGCCTAACTTTACTGAAAGGAAACAGTTTCCTAACTAGAAAAACCCACCCCAGCCAGGAAAGGCCTGGGAAACCTTGGCATGGGAGGAAAACACAACCGATTGGCCCTTTTTATGGTAGAGACTGACTTCTGTGGGTTAAAGAAAGTGTACACACATTTTAACATCTTCCATCACTAGCTTTGTGGCTCTCAGCATTCGGTCACATAATATCTCAGAGCAACAAAAGGAAGTCACTGCTAGAAGATCACCTCCTCAGTACAGTACTGCAACTGAATGGGGAGAAGATGACATTCATGTAGTCACTGATTGTAGTCTCTGATTGCGGGTTCTGCTCTTATCCAAGTTTGGATAGAAGAGAATCTCATCTCCATGCCTTCAGCGGGACATATTGTATTGGTACTGACCAGGGGCGGACTGACCATTTGGAAACTTGGACACTGCCCGAGGGCCCGGGGTCAGTAGGGGGCCCCATGAGATGCCCCTGGTACCTTTTTCATAGGCTTTTTTGAGTTTGGGCAAGGACACAGGGGCCCCATGATCCCCTATTGCCCGGGGGCTCCATGAGTTGTCAGTCCGCCCCTGGTACTGACCCAGGATGCAAATCTCCCTTTCCCCCTAGTTTAGTCCTCCTCTGTTCCCAGTCCACCTATTGATGTGTTTAAAGTCTGAAGAGGCACTCTTATTGGAGACAACTGAAAAAACAGATAGCCTTGCCAAAAGTGTGTTACTTTGGCAACCAGTAATTTGTTCCATGTCTTCTTTGGTTGTAGACATGTCTCTTTAATCTGGATCCCAGCAAATCAGAAAAACACTAATTGCAGAGATAAACACAATAATTTGTTAAACCTTATCTACATGTAAGCATTTTAAAAGCATTATTGTATTTTTAGCCCGATAAATATATTTTCTAAAGATTCTAAATCATGTGTCTGGTAATGTTCAAGTCATTGAGATAACAAGCAATGCAGTAATCAGACATGTTCTGGGATCTTTAATGTAAATTCCTTTTTTCTGTATACTGTTTGGTGCTTTGAAAAGAAAATATCAAATGTCTAATGTTGTTTCCTGCTTGAACTTTAGTGGGGATTAGTGGCGATGGGAGCATATTCATTAACTTTAGAACTTTAGGGAGATTTTTTTTCACGTGATGTGATATTTATGTTGCCTTTAAACATGTTATCTGCTTTTTTTCAGGCTCTCTCGTTGTCTATGATTTGGCTGTAGTCTTGCACGATATCCTTGTACATGTAATTCTTTCTGACATAATGTTGATAAATGTAGTTTAAGCCTTTAACCATCACTGCAGCTGTTATTTCCTTCTTGAAGATGTTACATTTAAAGGACAACTGTTATAAAAATGTTATATGATATAGGCTGCCCACACTCATGGGAATCTGCAAGAAATTGCTGTGGAAGGAGGGAGACAAAATTGTTTGTGAACTACTAAATTAGGGTATGGTGATAGGAACCATTCATAAAGAAAGGAAAATGTGCATATGGTTGACATTAAACAGTAATGATAGAATTGAAATCCCTAATGACATCTAATTCTATAGAATGTATAAATAGGCAAAGCTAATTTTCTTGGAAAGAATAGGGAAGAGTTACAACCGTTATAATCAGGCTGTTTTTGTTGTCCTTGTCTCCAACGGGGAGACGCTGGGGAGGATGGAGAATGCAAAATCTGGTGCATAAACCAATAAGCTTCCAAGTTTTATCACTAAAGCTTAATTGAACAAGCGGAAGGTGGATTCTGATTGGCTACCATGCACAGCTGCACCAGATTCTTAGCGCTCCAGTTTTAGTAAATCAGCCCCAATATCTCTCAAGAACATGATCACTAGAATTTAAAGTGATGGGAAATTTGCAATTTTGAATGGTCACCAGAACAGAGTTAGAGGGAAAAATCTTTAAATTTTTGCACTTATCTTCAATCAGCTTAAAAAAAATTCATTAGGGTCCAGGACCAGTGTTGGCATCTGGTCCTGCATTGTAACTGGTGACATTAGTGATGTGGCATCCATACGATCAGAAGACTAGGACTGGCTATGTGGGACCGATTGTCCATCCCAGGACTGGCAGTGGAGAAGCCTATAGGAATGCCCAAGGCCTTGACAATGTGTGACATGATTTTGTAGATCAATAATGCAATGTGATGCACCTAGAGGACAAAAGAAAAGATAAAGCAAGCCTAGATTTTATTGTCATTTAGATGACTGCACCTGTAAGCCACACAGTTCAGGATTTACAGAGGAACAGAATTGAGATACAAATAGCCACATGACCAAGGGACTCATGATATGTGCCTGTAGAAAGATGTGCATGTCAACCTCTATTGGCTTTACCAAACTTAATTTGCCATATGATTCTCTTTCTTTTAAAGTTTCAGAATAACCTCCAACAAAATGTGCAATCTTCACTCTTTACAGTATGAACTGGCTTTGATTCTTTTTTTTCCTAAGAGAAGGGGTAGAGGTGTTTAAATGGCTTCACAAAAAGGCTGTAAAAAAGGAAGCTGCCATAACAAGGTCACTTTTTAATAGAAAACACACCACTAATTAAATGAAATATATAACTAATAATTAGTGAAGCACTACCTATACATAAAATCCAAATCAATAATTGTTCATTATAAATATAAAAAAATAAGTGACTAAGTCCTTTCCCTTCAATAGGTAAATAATTCATTCCTTGCGCATTGACACCTTGTGCTCCAATATAATAACGTACCAAAAATCACCACCACTAGATGTCTGCTCACCTCCACATTATGACCTCACATTAATATGCTTGGTCAATGCTTTTTTCCCTTTAATGGATGCTGTAGATTTCCTATGTGGACTCAGCTTCAATGGAACTCCTTCCAATATAGCTCTCCACCTTAACACCACTTAAATTAAAGATGCCCTGCACCCCCCTTTCTACTTGTCCCCCATACCCTTCTGGAGTCCCATTGGGTTGGCTCCCTCCTAAAAAAGGGGTTGGGGAATAAAGTTCCTGTTCCTCATATTTCAGAGGGGCATAACTATTATTTATAGACAATTGGTATTGGGAATTGGAGGGCTTCCTAAATCTTGGTCTGGTAAAGGTCTGTACTGGGTAGACCCATTATGATAATGGGAACCCTGTTGACTATTACCATAATTATCCTGATAGTAGGGCCTCTGATTTTCAAACTAGGAATTCCTACTCTGTTCATAGGAATAATAAGGACCCCCCCCATCCTCGCTCAAGTCTCCTATTCTGTGGATGGGGTTTATATTGGACATACGGCTGTGTGTCTCCTGATGGTCTATTATTTTTGGGTTGGCCACCCCATTTATTGGCGTGTTTGACTTTTGCTGACACATTTTTATTAACTGGAGTTCTAGACACTGATTCTGCATTAAACCTGATCTCTGTACTCTCATTTTTTTGGGGAGTAGTATGGGCTGATTCTACAACTTCAACATTCATTTGGAATTGCCATTTAAAGGCTTGCTTGTTCTGATAGTCCGTCAGATCTTTTTGAATTTTTTTTTGATTCTTTATTTTATTATCTTGATCCTGTTTAGCCACATTTTTGGACAAATCATTGGACAGCTTATTAAAATCCATCTTTAATTGGCTCAGTCTTATCAATGAGTTCCTTAAGCTGTATCTCTATGTTACATACTTTCCTTTGCTTTCTCTTAATAAGGAATTCCAACAGTTCATGTCCCTTCTTGTTAAAAAAAACCTATACCATTCCTGCACATCATCCTCTCCTCTTCATCACTGATGGGAACATCCCATCTTAATTTACTGGGTACCATATTTTCCTTCCTATATCTCTCCATTTTGAGCAGATCCCACCAGAAATTGATTTTCTTATCCATTGACTATTTTTCCGAAACATACTGACCAAATTACTTTCATAATCTTTCTCTTTATATGGATTTTATAGACTAATTAAAAGAAAACTGACATTTTAGAGAATTTTCCTGAGCCAGAGGAAAAGAAACAAGTAAATTGTTTCTTAGTATAGTACATTGCTGCTGACCTCCTAATTTTCCAGATTCTATACTGTGTGTTCCTATTGCTAAATGTCAGAATATTGTACAGCTGTCAGAATGTCATGGTCAAGTATTTTGTAATTATCTATGAACTATTGCACATCACACTCTTGATTTTGCTCAATTATAACAGTATATTTTCAGCAATGCTTGGTGCTTAATATTGTGATAAATAGGTTTGTCTTGAGACTCTAGGACCTTAGTAGAAAACAAAACGACCCAGACTTAAAAATAAGCAAAACTATCCAGACTTAACAAGA
This sequence comes from Staurois parvus, assembly GCF_062004578.1. NCBI lineage: Eukaryota > Metazoa > Chordata > Amphibia > Anura > Ranidae > Staurois > Staurois parvus. Next base: position 4,084,621 of record NW_028318271.1, on the reverse strand, counting down.
AAAATGCAGCTTATCTGCAACTGAACCTGCTGGACAGGCCCCTTTTTTAAAAGCATAATTCCTGTACACCTGATATAGACCAGTTTCTCTCAATTTTTTTTTCCAGAGGAACCCCTAAAATACATTTCATGTTTTGGGGAACCCTAACTAAATACAATTCATCTAAGATTAAATGGAAAATGCCCTTACATAGGTTGTCAGGAAGAAGAATGCAGTCTTAAAGACCGCTAAAACAAGATGATTGGTATCATGCTGCTGGCTGTCCTAGTCGTGTTGGCCCAGGAACTATGTAGGCACCATCAAATAGGAGGTCAACCAGCTACTGCTCAAGGAAGCCCTTGCAACCTCTGAAGTAACCCTTAAAGACAGCTAAAAAGATCATTGGTGTCATGCTGCTGGCTCACATAGTAGTGTTGATCCTGGAACTATGCAGGCACCATCAAATAGGAGGTCAATCTGCTATGGCACTAGGAAGCCCTTGCAACCTCTGAAGTAACTCTGGTTGGCTGTTCAAGACTAAGAATATTAGAATATTCTTGCCAGAAATTGTGTTTATGGATTGCAAGGTCATAGCTATTACATGGATAAGTCCAACGTCCCCTAATGTAGATCAGTAAAGGTCATTGATTAAACAGATTATCACGTATGCAACTTGTATTTGTGAATAGGAACTGTTTCTCAAACCTCCACATAATTTTGGACCTTTGGTGTAATTCTACTCTCATGTTAATTTTAGGGTGACCTTCTCAGCTTACAGTTATAACTATCTTACTAAGTATATGTAAACTTTAGAAGTAATGTAATGTGGGCAGCATAGTGGCTAAATGGTTAGCACTTCCACCTGGCAGTACTAGGGTCGTTGGTTCGAATCCCAACCACGGCACCTCCTGCCTGGAGTTTGCATGTTCTCCCTGTGCAGGCATGGGTTTCCTACCACACTCCAAAGACATGCTGGTAGGTGAATTAGCTCCTGTAAACTGGCCCTAGTATGTGTATGAATGTAAGTTAGGGACCTTAGATTGTATGCCCCTTGAGGGTTAGGGACTGATGTGAATGTACAATATATACAGTATGTAAAGCGCTGCATAAACTGACAGTGCTATATAAGTACCTGAAATAAATAAAATAAATGTACTATATATACTGTATGTATGCAAGTATATAACAAAAGCACATAAGACACTCTCACTGTTTCAGTTCTTTATTTTATAAAAACATATTTGTGAGTATAAAGTATATGTGCTTCTGCACTACTGTACCGTTTAAATTGCTTAAGTTCAATATACTGTGTTTAAAAAAAATTAAACAAAAAACATAAAATTAGGCCTATCTAAAAGGTGAAATCCAGTAGACTAAATACACGTGGGTTCTGCTATGCTGATACAAGTGAGTAGGGCTTTGAGCAGTAAATTAATGTTTTAAGAAGTGGATGTCAACCCCCATATTCAGTCTAGTGGTGAGGGGTGCCAGGCTCTCCTGAACCTCATGGTCACAAAGGAAGAATGGATGGGAGTTTATCGAAAGCCTTTCTGACCCTGTCTATTGAAATCCTTATGTGCACAATTACACAAGAAATATTTAAAGCCCAACTCTAGGAATTACAAAAAACAAACTACCATTGTAGTGGGCCACCCACCCCCTCCTCTTCCACTGCAAGGGTGATATACTCAATAACTGTAGAGAATGAAAAACAAGGGTAATATTACCCTTCTCCTTGCTCTGCCCAGCTCACTCCATTTGTGCAATCGGTCCCCTAAGGCCACTTCTATATGAAGTTCTGCTTTATTTAATTCATATTCCCCTATTCATACTTACATTTAACTAGGAAAACAAAAGCAGGGAGGTGTTATATCTCAACTTCATTAAAACCATTTGCATTGTTATTTGAGAGAGCCAAATTCCCCTAAATCTTCAATTTAATAGTTTCTGAAAGCAGTGGCTGTCAATGTTCTTAATATAAGGGGCTTCACATACAGCCCCTCACATTATCAAAGGACCTCACATAAAATTCAATAAATGTAACACAACAGAACGCTGTCAGACACTGCAACCACACAACGGGAGATTGTCAAAGACTACGGCATGCTACACCAAACAGCCAGAGGCTATAGACATGATCCTGAAGATGTTCAAAGACTGTGAACATATAGTAGTTTTTTGAAACTGGACAGATGCTTCAGGAGACAATTACAGACTGGAGAAACTTTAAATATGACTACTAGAGATCACTGTCATCATAGCCCCTTTAAAGAGGACCTTCACCCTCTACATAAAGTTTCACACTCTCCACCCATCTGTCCCTCCTCTAGAGGAAGATCGATATTTTTAAAACTTTTTTTCATATAAGACCTGCACAGTGCACGCTGTGCCTCCTTGGATATGCAGATTGCGACCTGGTCCCATGCTGCAGAGCCAGCACTGACAGCCCCCCCTCCCTTCTCCATGGACAGGAAAGAAGAGGAGAGAGAACTGGTTCTGTTCCTCTTACTGCCGCTGCTCCCCCTCCTCCTCTGTCTGCCCCACACTCCCCTGCAATCTTGTCCCTCGGAGAAGATGTGTGGGTGGGAAGTTTGAAGTCCAGAGGCCAGAAGAGGGAAAGAGGAAAGGTGCAGCTTACCCATCCATTCATCCACTGTGGGTAAAATCTCCCCCCTCCCTTCTCTATCCTGCCTCCCAGTGAGTACTCTAATGTAAGGGGGACTCTGCGGACTTTCTTTCTTTCTTGGCTTCATGTTTGAGTCGAACATAAGTTCAACTCGAACATGGGCCATTCGTGTGTTCAGAGAATGGTAAGGGCGTTCGTTGGGGTGTTTGCCCACTGTGCACCACAATGCGCTGTGCTCTGACAGTGCATTGTGATTGGCCAAAGCAATGCATCTGACCACAGGTCAGGTGCAATGCTTTGGCCAATCACAGTGCATGATGACATCACAAGGGGGTGCCCAGCCGTACTAGGACTAGCATTGCCACCACAAATTCACTTTGCCAGTATAGTTCCAGCATTTGGTAAATTAAACATTACTACTGCTCACTGCTGCACTTGAGGTGGCCTTGTTACTGCTTATGCTGATCTGGACACCAAATTTCATCTTTTGTCTAAACCTTACTGTTAATCACTTTGTATGCTAAATTATGTTATTACCATGGATTAATATGTTTATCCATATTAATTGACAATATATTAAGTTTGTCTTTACTACCTGGTTTGGTGCCTGTTTTCTTTAGTGTTACTACTGGGTACTACCTCAAGTATTACTTGAAGTGATTTTCTGTGATATTTTATGCTGGTACACTCAATCTTAGGTTTTTGAAAAAGGTTGAGGCAAAGATCAGTGGATCCATCCTGATCAGTGGCTCCGACGAGGGTAGTGCTACACTTTCATTTGTGTAGAAACACAATTTACAAAGCGCTGTTTCCACGACTTACTCATCAGGCATTTTAACCATTTAAGCCTTTTCATGTGAGTCTGTTCTCAGCGTTATAATCACTGTGCTCACAAGCCATTTTGCTTCATTCAAACAGCATTATAACACTTCAACAATTCTTTTTATTGTTGCCATTTGAAAGAAAATTATGTATGCCTGCTTACCGTGGTACACAATACTGTTTCCCTGTCTAATGTAAGGCAAGCACATTTATTAACGTGTTATGAATTGCTGACCCACTGACACTCCTATATAGGAATTAACTTGGGTTTGGTTTCAAGCCAAACCCAGAAAAAAGCTGTCAGCCCAATCAGCTGTGGTTAGGACATTCCCCACCCCACAGCTACACATACACTATGAGGCATGGATGTTTATTAATATGGCCAAAGGGCCATATTAGGTCCACGCCCCCATTTGTGTAAGGAATGTCCCGGCTGAAAGGATAACATGATAACATAATCAACTCCATTTTGTGATACAAGTTGCTTGCTTAAAATATATACATGACCTTTGTACACGCTAAAGAAAAGTGTTTATGTAAGCTTTATAAAGAAATAACTGTTTCTGCAAGCTTTATGAGGAAGTAACCTTTCATAAAACTTCCTGCAAGAAGTTGGTGGTAGTTATTGTGCAAAGGTGAAGATAATATGCATGTATCTGATTGGTTGATATTAAAGTTTGATCAAAGTCTGCCCAGAGACTACAGAATTATATATACTCTGATATTATGGCAATAAAGCTGAAGTGTTTGCAACGACTTCGGTGTGAGTGCATCATTTCCCGATCTATCATAGCTATCATCCAGGTGTGCAAAGTGGTACTGGAGGGGGCCCCCAAGGAACAGGAAGAATACCACCAAACCTTTAAACTGGTGTCAGAAGTGGGATTCGAACCCACGCCTCCAGAGAGACTGGAGTAATTGTGTAATATTTAACAATCAGGATATAAATGATGATATGGTTACCTATACGGGTTGGACCCCAAAGCAGGGTATGGATAAATATCCCCTGTGGTCTAGGGAACATTGGGACGCTGTGTGGGAGGAAGTTAAACGTGAATTGATGAGGCTCTACAAACAGAGGAAATTATTTTCCCTGATTGTAGCAAAGTGTCACTGAAACTGCTACAGAGTTTATAAAAGGTTTCAAAAGGTATGGCTGGAAGATGGAGAAATTATTTTAAATGTTGGAGAAAGCGGATCCATTTTTATCCAATCATGATTGAATGGAGTCTTACCCTATGTTAGACTAGCAATTAGACAGCTGTATGATGGATGGGAAGATAAAGGGCCGGTGGAATTCGAGAGGTGGGTCTTAAGTAAAGATGCAGCAGGGATTTTTGAGAAGGGAACAAGGAAGCCCCAAGTACAGGCACTTGCACATAGGAATGACAGGGAAGAAAGACTCAGAGAGCAGCGCTTGTACCAGTGTTGCCCCTTTAAACAGGCCCTACAATGCTACAATTGTGGAGAGGAGGGGCCTTTCCATTGTGAGTGTACTGCTCCAGGAGCACACTTCCTTTGAAAAAGTGTTTGAACACGAAACGCATTAGAGAGGTGCCCCTAATTACTGTGTACACACCGCATGGCCTTTATGGATGGCTGGTGGCCATCTTGGATTTCTATGTAAGTGTGATTCATCTTATATACTCTAATTTCAACTAATAAGAATACTACACCATTGGAGGCTTTTTCTGGGGCTCTTTCTTGTTTGTGAGCCCCCTCTTTGAAGTTGATTCGTGATTTCTGTTTACCTGACGCATGGCATTGTACATGATCCCCCTGGTGGCTGTTATCGGCATCTCTGGAGGCTGGTTACCATATCCGGATGTATGACACCTGATGGTTGCTGCGCTGATGACCTCAACCGTCTGCAGTGTTCCAGATCCAGAGAACCAGGAGTAGGTCTTATATACTCCATGCATAAACGGTTTTGCTATCTGGTTAGTGCAATCTATATCCATTTCCACTATCACAGGAGTCACGGATATTCTGCATCACAATTTTATTGACTGTACCACACCTGTCACTTTTTACATCCCATTTTATTGGGATTCAGCACCTTATATGTTTTATAGGCCTTGGTTTATATGATTGCTCTCTGTAAGTTTATCAGCGCTGCATATTTTATACATATACCATTTTTGATTTGTAGGTCTTTGAGGTTCACCTTCATATGCCAGCAGCTACTTATATTTCACTACTCACCCAGCACTCGATTACTTCTGTTTATATTAATTCTCCAGGAGCACAGTTTCTGAGGAGGGAGCCCACCGATGAAGAAAGACAGTTTGATGAAATCAGGAGGGAACAGGCTGCTGCTTATAAGCAGAACCAACAACATCCAGAAAACTATCACCCTAAATAAAAAGTGGACAGGACCAACAAAAATAAATAGGGGGGGTAAGGATCCACTCGAGCGTACTTCAACAGTGCCATTGTTTCCATCTTTTAGCTGCTCCGATTTATTTTCGGAGAATCCCATGATTACACTCACAGTGGGGGATGTCCCCTGCACCTTTTTAGTGGACACGGGGGGTTACTACCTTGACAATAAATAAGGAATTTTTAAAACATTGGCATAAGAAGTATGGGACCCCCCTGGAAATTTTCTCGAGTAACACTCAGTCAATAGGGATTGAGGGAAAAGAGACGCCCACTTGCATTACACCTCCCCTCCCAGTACAGGCAAAAGGTGGACAGGTCTGCTACCATAAATTTCATATGCTCCTGCATTGCCCAGTGTCCCTATTAGGCCAAGATTTGTTAGCTGATCTTAAAGCTGTGATGTCCACCACGGAGGAAGGTATGCAATTGGACACACCTTTCTTAATTTGCCCAGCCATGGATTATGATTTAAGTAAACTCCCTGAAAATCTATGGACTAAGAATGCAATAGATGCAGGGCTGATTGATTGCACACCACATAGAGCCACGCTTAGAACTAGAAACCATGTTTATCATAAACAATACCCCTGTCCAAAGACAAAATAGACGGACTCAAACCTATTGTGGAGGATTTTAAAAGAGGGGAATACTGAAACCGGTGGTATCCCCCTACAATTCCCCCATTAATCCAGTAAAAAAGCCCAGTGGTGAGTGGAGATTAGTACACGATCTTAGGGCAATTAATGATCTGGTTATTCCGATTGCCCCTATAGTCCCAGACATACTAACTCTGGTAAATGCCATACCAGCCAACGTCACACATTTTACAGTAATTGATCTGTCAAATGCATTTTTTAGTGATCCAGTTGACCTGGAGACACAAGCACTGTTTGCTTTTTGCTTTCAGGGGGAGAGGTTAACCTGGACCCGTCTGGCCAGTAGATCCATGATTAATGACTGGGAATCCACCCATGGTACAGTACTCCTCCAGTACGTGGACGACTTACTGATTAGTTCTGTTAATGTGAGGGCATGTCATGCTGACTCATTGTCATTGTTACAGTTTCTGGCTGATCAGGGACAAAATGTTTCCTGGAAAAAGATACAGTTGGCAGCACCACAAGTAGAGTACCTAGGATTTGTATTGTCTGAGGGTCAAAGGGGGCTGAGCCCAAGGAGAGTGGCAGCAATATGTCAACAACCAAAACCAGAAACTAAGGTTCAAATGCAATCCTTCCTGGGTATGGGTATAGTTTACTATTGCAGACAGTGGATTCCTGACTGTTCTTATTATGACAATGTACTACGTCAAGTGACACTGAAAGATCAGCCAGACTGTACTGAATGGACACCGCCATTGGTGCAGGCATTTGAGTATTTGAAGTCAGCACTGGTCTTGTCTCTCGCATTAGGGTTACCGAATTATACTAAATGTTTTAATTTGTATTGTCAATCTGCATGAAAAACTATGGCGGCAGTACTGGCTCAAAAGCACGGAGGTGCAATGAGGCCGGTAGCATATTTATCAAAAACAATGCCCATCCCGGTCCAGGGCATGCAGGGGTGTCTCCAAGCTTTGTCTGTGGGTGCCTTGGCTGTGGAAATGGCATCTTCTATAGTTTTGGGGCACCCATTGATCCTACACACATCCCATCATGTCCTACATGTACTAAAGAATATTAATACTCAGCACATGTTAGCACAATGTTTGGCAGCGTGTGAGGTAATTTTAATATCCAAAACTAATCTCTCAGTAAAATACAGCCTATCAACATCAGGACCACCATTGTTGTTGTCCTCCCTTCTAAATCTCCACACATCCAAACCCCCACCTTACTTCGAGGAACATAATTGTATAGATGTTATTCAAGCAGACAGCTCTCCAAGAACAGACATGCAGGAAACCCTGATTCCTGGGGCTCCTAATGTTTTTGTGGATGGATCATTCACGAGCCCTAGTGACAGCACATATGTCACGGGACACAATGTTGTGGAAGCACCAAATATCATCGGGACAGGGTCCTTCCCATACCCCAGTGCACAAGCCACTGAACTTGTGGCCCTTACAAGGGTATGCACTTTATACCATGGACAAGATGTCAACATCTATACTGACTCCAAGTATGCCTTTGGGGATGTACATGATTTTGGCCGAATTTGGCAACACCGCGGTATTACTACCGCTGATGGAAAGTCAATATCCCATCATTCTGTGATCCAGGATTTGTTGGCCGCACTTCAACTTCCAAGGAGGATAGCGGTCATCAAGGTACGAGCCCATACTAATGCCAAAGACCCAGTCACAGAAGGAAATGCTATGGCAGATGCAGCTGCAAAAACTGCAGGGCAACTGCAAAATCAGGCAGATCTAACTACAGTGATGCTGTCCACCCCATGTCTACTGTCAAATGAACTTTTAAGCACATTATAGGACCAAGCCTCTGAGGTGAAACTGATTTTTGGGCCAGCAGAGGTTTGACACAAGACAAAAATGGTCTTATGTCTGAAGAGGGGGTTGTGGGTTTACCACAGGCTGTTGCTGTATTGTTCATTCAAAATTTGCATGGAGTAGGTCACAAGGGAAAACATTTGGTGGAACAAGAGATGTGCAAACATTTTTGTGTGGTTTGTACATGACTGGGTCCAGCAGACTGTAGGCAGATGTCTAACTTGTTTACAGAATAACCCTGGGAATTGCAGACACGGGAAACATGAACATTTGACACCATTCACACAATTACAAATACATTTTACACATCTTCTAAAATCAAGAGAAAGAGATAAGTTGTTGGTGGTGGTAGACAGATTTTCAGGGTGGTCAGAAGCTTTCCCATGTAGGAAGGAAACAGCTGATACAGTGGTCAAGGTACTGTGTAAGGAAATCATTCCTAGATGGGGTTGTCCCCTAGTGATAGAGAGCGATCAAGGCCCGGCCTTCACTGCAGCAGTGACCCAAGGGGTCTCAGATGCATTGAGCATGCAATGGAAGCTCCATATCCAATACCACCCTCAAAGTTCAGGGGTAGTGGAGAGAATGTACAGGACCATTAAAGATAAATTAGCCAAAGCTACAGGGGGAACTGGCTAGCTGTACTGCTTTCTAAATTAGCTGAGATAAGGGTGACTCCTCGTAAACGGAGCAGGCTTTCCCCTTTTGAAATTCTCATGGGTAGACCGTTTCCCACCCCATGGACCAGACAACAGCCCCCCTTATGGCAAAAGGGTGACTTAGAGGTGATACAGGCAGAATATGTGAGAGCATTATGTGAAAAATTAAATAGTGAATACAGTGATGCTGCCACCTCTTTTCCTTTACCTGCAGATCAACCAACCCATCCCTTTGAAGTGGGTGATCAAGTGGTGATCCGAAGATTGGATCCAAGGGCAAGACCCAGTTTGGAGAACCTACAGTAATTGTGGCCATTACCCGGACAGCCGTTCTTACTGGAAGATCAGGCACCTGGATCCATGCATCAATAGTCAAAAGGATTTCCCAAGATGGGAGACATGATCAAGATGATCCAACAACTGAAGAAGGAGTCAAGACCCAAGAATTTGCTACCAATCCTACTGGATCCCCATGAGGACTGGAAACATTTGATTATTATCCTATCATTAGTGACTATAATCATTGTCCCAATCTGGTTTCTGGTGGAAAGTTCATATGATAAAAAGGGACCAGTTGCTCAGAAACTCCCTGGGAGTTCAGGATGGGTGGGGGGTTGTACCTCATCACAACCAGATAAGAATAGGACATGCACTATATTAAAATGGAGCAGTTTATCAGAATCATATTTGGTAAAAGTGAAATTTCAGACCCAAACACATCTCATACCCTCTCATGGTCAATGCCAGATAGACATCAGTACTAGATATAATCTCACATATTGTAGTGAAGGGACATGCAAGGAAGGTAAAAAATGTACATGGAATGAGGGAACCACTTTAGAGATTCGAAATAGGGACACGATAGTCGTTAAATTCAAATGTGCCTTGCCTGATAACCCCAACACTATAAAAAGGAAACAAAAGAAATCCACAACTGAAAACATATCATTACTGAAGTTTAAATATAAATATGTTACATTCTTGGGGATCAAAAGTTGTTGGGTTTGTAGTATGCTGCATCCTGAAACAATGAACATACCCATATATGCAGCACCCTTAAATGTCACACCTATGTTTGAAGGTAACCTGAGCATTATATTGGCTAATGTCACCACCCAACATAAATTTGAGGTATTGGTAGTTGTCATGAGGCCCAAATGGTGCTTTCATCTGAGTAAGGGGTCAAGAAAAGGGGAAGAGTTTTGCAGTAGGTTCAAACTGAATATCACTGGAAAGGAACCTACAGATGGCTCCTTTATTCAAATACAACTAAGAGAGAATGGGAGAAATATATTAAAAATATCACTGACCAAAATGACCACCCAAAACGTTACGGACTAGGATGAGTTTTTATTAACGTTGCCCTAGCAGGTTACCCCAACTCCAATGTAACTACAGCAGGAAAAGCCAATTTGGTAGCTTTTACTCAGGGAGTCCAAGTGCACTGTGGGAAAGTCTGTTACCCATGGATACCCTGCGATCAGGAGGGTTGATGTTACCTGGCCACCTTGGTACCAGTAATGGATGTCATGGGAGGAAAACATAGTGATGCCCTATTGGCTAGTCATCATCCCTGGTATTCTTTGAAACATAGATATGGGAGAGATTTGTTTAAGGTAGAAGAGCAAGCTTGGTCATGGTTTCCTGCATGGACTGGATGGGGAAGAAAATTAATGAGGAGACTTAATAACTACTCACTTATTATGGATCAAAAAATAAATGAAATACAAGCCAAGATAAGTCTCATTAATATTGAGTTACGAGCCTTAAGAAAACAAGTAATGAGATGAAGGTTGAACAAATCGGTGCAGCACTGATTGGGCTTTGTGAATCCACCACTGATTATAAGTGCTGTACCTGGGTGCACAACACCACCGCCAACATACCAGATTACTATGAAATGATTAACAAACATAGGGAAAAAGTAGAGGAACTCCAAGTTGAAGCTAGGAATATAGCTGAGGATGGGTGGAATCCCTTTAAGAGCCTGGGAAATGGATCTTGGTTTGGGGACCTATTCAGCAGTTTTAGGAAAACAGTCACCCTCATGATTGTGATTTTCTTACTGATTTTTATGGGGTATCTATTGTACCGATTGATCATGTGTATCAGAACAAGAGTTAAGGAGAAGGAGTATGAAGAGATGTCATTGCTTCAACATTATGAGGAAATGCGTGGTGTTGAGGTAACTGGGGAGGAAAGTCAATGAGGAGTGTTTTCACTTTGTGATAAAAAAGGGGACTGAAAGGATAACATGATAACATAATCAACACCATTTTGTGATACAAGATGCTTGCTTAAAATATATACATGACCTTTGTACACGCTACAGAAAAGTGTTTATGTAAGCTTTATAGAGAAATAACTGTTTCTGCAAGTTTTATGAGGAAGTAACCTTTCATAAGAATGTACCCGTAGTCTGGGTGTTGGGTTAGACATGTTGTGCAAATCTGACCACAGACTTAGTTGTGAGCAGGGGCGGACTGACAACTCATGGGGCCCCCGGGCAATAGGGGATCATGGGGCCCCCGTGTTCTTGCCCAAACTCAAAAAAGCCTATGAAAAAGATACCAGGGACATCTCATGGGGCCCCCTACTGACCCCGGGCCCTCGGGTAGTGCCGAGTTTCCAAATGGTAAGTCCGCCCCTGGTTGTGAGTCAGATGTCCTGCAAGAAGTTGTTGGCAGTTACTGTGCAAAGGTGAAGATAATATGCATGTATCTGATTGGTTGATATTAACCTCCCTAGCGGTCTGATTATGTCCATATTGCTGTGCTGAAAGCGGTAAATGTTTTTGCATGGAAATATGTTGTTTTTTTATTGTAGGCCTGTAATTTTTAGGAATAACTCACTGAAATCTGACCGAACAAGAGTCTAGTAAACATTCCGGGTATGATAATATTTGAAACACGAAATCATAAATTATAATATAATAATCATAAAAAAATAATAATATAATAATAATAAATTTAATTCAATAATATAATCAAACCCAAAACACTGAAATTTGAAATATAGCGCCAAGTTCGCACATCACTGAGCAAAATCTCAAAATCGTTTTCAGTGTCTGATGACGAATTTCCCCACGAATCATTATCACTCAATTCTGCAAGTGGTTCTGATTTACTATCGCTGTATTCTAGCCGGTCTAACCGCTTTTGACATAAACGGACGCTTTTTGGACGCCATGGACTTTTCTCAGTTTCCAGGCAGAAAGAACAGTAAAAATGCAGGCAGGGCACAGGACAAAGCACTCAGGACAAAATGTATGTGAAATGCTTTGATACAGGAATGTTATACTATGTGATTTTAGTGTATTTTGTGAATGTCACTTTTTAAATTTTTTAAATTTCCCGCCGGCTCTGGCCTCTGTACGTCCCGTACATCCCGACACTTGCAGGGACCGGAACCTGGAAGCCGGATGTCGGCATCGGCCGGAGGAGATGGCCGGGGACGCTGCAGGGGACACATCGCAGGAGCGCAGGACAAGGTAAGTGATCGAGGGAATCCCAGAGCAACGCTGTACTGTAATCCCAAGTGTAGCTCAGGGTTACCGCTTTTGGCACTGATAATTAACCCCGAGCTACACTCGGGAATATCGCCAGGGAGGTTAAAGTTTGTCATCAAAGTTTGCCCAGAGGCTACAGAATTATATATACTCTGATATTATGGCAATAAAGCTGAACTGTACTGGAGGGGGCCCCCAAGGAACAGGAAAAATACCACCAAACCTTTAACCGGCTGCAACTGATTGGGCCAGTCCTGGCATCATCCTTCCTGGTTCTGTTCAGACGGAACTGAAGCTCATCCCTACTCCTAAACTGACCAAGCACAATTAGAATTGCACTAGAACGTTAGTACAAAATTCTGAAATATTGTTCATCAGAACATTTGATGATGCCATCATTGAATCAACTAAAGGTCTTCAAAATGTAATCCAGACCTGATTCCTAAATGGAATCCCAGATGTATTAAATAGATTTATTTTATTGCTTATGAAATCAACTAAAGAATAATGCAAAGCAAAGGTTATTTAAAATGATCAGAGTTTTCTATATTTAGTATATTTATGCTGCATTGGTCTGGTCTCTGCTGAACTGAGCAAATTTCAATATGTCAACTCCCAACTTTTGTCCATTCACATATGTGGGGAAAAATGTCCACAGTTCACAGTTCTGACTTCTTGTGCCAACACAGTCAAAAACAATCATCTTTGTCCCATTAACCATTACAGAATTAAACAAATGTTCCAAAAACAAAAGATTTAGAACATAATTCTGCTGGTGTATGGCCAGCTTTAGAAGTTCCCCATCTCTTTTGTGTTTTTCCATGAGAATGATGCAAGCCATAAGCCATGGATATACTGTAGACTTCCAGTTGGATCATTTTTGTAGCTTTATGGTGGCTTAAGGCTAAATGTTACTCAGCAGTTCAGTGAAAGTATGGATTGATCAGATTTTTATATAGATTGCCAGTCTACAGTGAAATTCGATTATCCGAAGCTGTCGATAAAACCCTTAACAGGTTACACCATCTGAATATGATATTTTAGTTATAAGTATGGTCTGATGAGCCGAACACTTCTTATTGTTTTGCTTTCTCCAGCAGTGAGATCTCCCTGCCCTAATTCCTAACTGTACTCTATCATAGCTAGGATTTTGGGGTGTTCTCCCCTATCTTTGTATGTTCCAGCCACTTCTGTTGAGTTCTCAATAATATGCTGCAAAATGAATGCTCAACAGTGAGAATCAAAGAATGATAGAGAAGATCAAACAATGAAATTAGCCAGACTGGTCTGTGGCTCCTCTGTTAACTCTAGGATACAGAATTCTAGATGGTACCCAACACATGTTAAGTTGGCCCCTCATATATCCAAGTATACCCTCTAATTGCTGGATAGAGTATACTGCAAAGGAGAATTTTCTCCACCTCTTGTGGGAATTCCTATACATCAGGAAATTTGAGCTGAAAATGTGGGGGGGCATATCTCATAATGTACATCTGGAGGTTCAAGATGACCCATTAGCCATGTTTTTTTCATGCGACCTCTATGTCCATTAGGGAATATAAAACTTTTTACCTCCTCGATGCGGCCAAGAGCCTCATATCCTGGTGCCTGAGTATAACTGCCTAGGTACCCTCCTTGAAAAAGTGGTATAGAGTAATGAATCGGATCATGAAGAGCGAACAACAGACTTGTAAACTGAAGGATTCATACCTAAATGTTTGAAGAGGAATTATAACTATCTTTTTCTTATTGTCTTCTTACCCTATTCCCCTACTTTTCCCCTTCCCTTTTTACTCCCAGTCTTGATATTCAGGATTGGAGTGAGAAGAGACTTTCTATAGGGAAGCAACCAGCTATCAGGGGAGAATTAGCCCCAACTGGGTTGATGTAATTTGCACAATTTCAGCTTCCCTGTATAACATCACACTATATACTGTCTGTAAGTTGTTTAAGCTGTTACATTCCCGACTTGTGGACCTATCGAAGGTGTGTACGTTCTGTATTTGTTCATGGGATCAATTATGCTTGTATGAAAATGTGTAGAAAACCCTCAGCGCAATGAACCTCCTAAACAAATTGTGCGGCTAGCATATAATGCGTTCCCACATGTAAAAACATAAATAAAATTGAAGAAATGCAGCACAGCAATATATACATAAATGATGCTAACAATCTAATACGTGCATATATAAATAGTGAAGAAACAGAAAACTGTGCTTGTGAAAATCAATGTATGCTATACCAATTGTCTTTCCAGTGCATACATATAGGCACCCATAGAACTGCTCATGACCAGTGCTATAAATGAATAGTGCACACAAATACCAAATAAATAGTCCTAAATAGTGAACTGTCCCTTTAAATCTTAAATATCATCACGTGGATTTGTGTGGTATATATCCTATAGATCGTGATCCAAATACACCAGCAACAAGTGTCTTCTGAAAATGGTCTCAACAAATGGTGAACTGTCCCTTTAAATCCACTGTACTTCAAGTAGACCAGTGTAACACACTACTGTATAAACATGTACGGTGCTCCTGTGTTACCCCTTAGTGCTCATCTACCTCCAACACTCTATTGCGCTCACCTCCAAGTTTGACCCGTAATGACAGGTCAAACTGCGCCTTTCCCTTTAACCCGGGAGGGTATACAGATCTTCACCACCATTAGCCAGCACTTTTAAACAGCTCCAGATCGCTCCACATCCATGTGAAAAAATGTTCAATATAGTGTAGTACACTCTAAAAAATAATGTTTTGGCTCAACAAAAAAAATTAACGCAACAGTTTGCATCAAGCTTTTTACGTTATGACAATGTCTGGTGAAATTAAGTTGAAGCAACAAACTACATTGCATTGAGGTAATTAGCTTTTCTGATAGAAATGAATGCATTTTTATTTACCGCCAACTTAATTACTGGCATTATAAACACATGTTTTTAAGTTGAGTACTTAAACATATTAAGTTAATTCAAATAGTTTTTTCAGTTTTTATAAGAAACCTTCAAGTCACGTGTACTTAATTGCTACAATTATGAGCAAGTTTTTTAAAGTTAAAAAGCAGTTAAAAATCAAGTTGATCCAAATTGATTTTCTGTATTAGTTTTTAGCTTTGTTTTTTTTATACTAGCTTTCAAAAATGAATTAATCAGTTTAGGCTTACACTAGAATGTGTTTCAGAAACCCCGCAATCTGTGTGCATTTCGCGCACCGCATTCAAATTGCATTACCCTTGCAGTCTGCAGTGGATGTCAGTGTTGCAAACACAGTGCATTTGCCAGCACCAGATTGCATGGTACAAAACAAAACATGCAATCTGGTTGCACCGTGGTTCAAAAATTGGTGCATGCATGTCTTTGGTGCGATGTGGTGTGATTTGAGCTCATTCAAAATGAATGGGCTCAAATTGCATTACACTGAACCACATGTGAATTGCACAGGAATGTGTTGCAGTTCCTTTGTGATTCACATGCACTTCATTGTGTGAACCAAGGCCCAACAATCCAATTGTTAAACAATTGACATTTTTTGCACACCAAAATCAAATCCTTAAAGTTGTACTGATGAATGAGTAAGCACTTTGCATTAAGATTTTTTCAATATTGTCTGTCTGGTGCAGAAACTCTTTCTCTACAAGACCTTTGCTATATTGTGCAACAAATTGTGGCAATATAGTGAAGCTATTGGAGGATATTGAAAGTTGATATTTTGTGAGCTTTCTTACAATTTGCTATATTCTTTCCGCATTACCCTGCGACAACCATTTTGTGAACTGAAATAAAAGTGAAAAATATCATCTGAGTATGACTGTGCTATGGAACACATACGTTCTTCAGAGAATACTGTACTTGAGACCCATTACTTTAGCACTGGCTTTCAGTCCATCAAGTTCAAGGAACAGTTTTTGAAACAACTGAGACTTGATTTGTGTTAAGTGAATGGGGGTGGAGACTTGCAATGCAGCTCTCAATGTAGAGCAAAATTAAGTTACCAAGTCAAATTTATTAAGGTACCTTAACTTAATTTCATTGTACAACAATGAATGCAGAAATGTAACTGTATATGACACACAATATTAAGTTGATGTAATTTCCAACATTATCATTTCAACACAACTCATGAAAGTAGGTTTTTAAATGAAAAAGTTTATTTAAACCAATAAATTAGGATTTTTATCTTGGAAATACACATTTAATTAAGTGGTGGTAACAGGTCGCTTGAGTTATTTTTTAGAGTGTATTTCCACTACTGTAAAAACAGCCTTTATTAAATAATTTAGTTCTACTTACATTAAAATGTGTCCTCCTGGGACACTACAGGGTTAAAAACGCACTATACAGTGTTTGCAGTAAGAAGTATGCAGAACTCCCTTTTCCAAAATGGCGGCACGTGCACTTCTGGTTGGCGGCCTGATGTACATGTTTATACAGTACTGTGTTACACTGGTCCACTTGAAGTACAGCAGATTTAAAGGGATGGTTCACCATTTGTTGAGACCATTTTTAGAAGACACTTGTTGCTGGTGTATTTGGATCAGGATCTATAGGATATATACCACACAAGTCCACGTGATGATATTTAAGATTTAAAGGGACAGTTCACTATTTAGGACTATTTATTTGGTATTTGTGTGCACTATTCATTTTTAGCACTGGTCATGTGCAGTTCTATGGGTACCTATATGTATGCATTGGAAAGACAATTGGTATAGCATACATAGATTTTCACAAGCACAGTTTTCTGTGTTCTCACTATTTATATATGCACGTATTAGATTGTTAGCATCATTTATGTATATATTGCTGCGCTGCATTTCTTCAATTTTATTTATGCTAGTATGTACTTTTGCTCTTTAATGCACCCCGTGGTTATACAAATTAAATAGTTAAACATTTACAAATGCATTTGTTTCAAAGTGTATTAATCTTTCAACATGATCTGAGACTTTGGTCACACTGAATCCAACTTTGAAATCGCACGACTTCATTTGAATTCGCAAGATTTCAAAGTCAGATGTCAGTGTGACTTTAGGTGCGACGTGGAAGACATCTGTGTGACTTCATGCACAGGTGTCTATGCAAGCTGCACCTGAACTTGCAAAAAGTAGCGCATGAACTACTTTCAAAATCGGTGCAGAGTCGGAGTCGCACCAATTTGACCGATTCTATTGCGGACAATAGGGTGCAACTTGTCATGCGATTTGAAACTATCAAATTGCATGACAATTCGTACCAGTGTGACCGGTGACTAATACTTTTTTCTAATTGCCACCACATGCATCTAGGGAGAAGGGCTAAGTCATCATAGCGTAGGGTAGCAAAAGGATCCCTGCACTTTGTAAAGATATTTATAGTTGACTTGATGTGAAGTTGACATGGTTGTAGTTTAAATAGATGTAATTTAGCTTGTGTTCTATGTCTAGAAACCAAATTCTGACACATTCCTGACAATGACCTGTTGCCTATTAGTACAACCTTCCAGAGAGATGCTTCCATTATCTCACCACCCAGACCTGTCCTGTCAATAGGCAACATGACTGCACAAGAACCGTGCTCTATAACATCTGCATCACAATTCATTAGCATCTGAAATTAATAACACTGACAGCCCCCACTGAGAGGCTTGGAATGTCTAGCCTGAGAGAATGAATATACATCTGAGAATACAATCAGTCCATCATAGAAGAACACATTCATGCAACGTATGAAGCTGCAGCTGAAACACCTGAAAGGATGGTGGAAAAGAATCAACGTGTCTGGCAGAGGGGAATCAACGAAAACTTAAAATAGAATGTTTGGTTTCCAGTTTTGGATAGAATGTGGAAGGATATGATCCTGTGATGGGTCTTTATTGCAGTTTTGTCACATGACCAAGGGACTAAAGATGGTTTGTAAGTCCCACTAAACCAATACCTACCCTCCATCCTTAACCTAAGTAACCGCACTGATAACAAATGGAGTTAATGGAATAAAACCGGCCTTTTATTACAACCATCAATAAATACATTTTTTTAAATAACAGAAAAACACAGTATAAACATACATTCCTTCAAGGTCCCAATAGGCATCAAGAAAATGAATACCTGCATCCTGCTGAACTAGACCTCCAGCCGCAACATCACTGACTCGGAGACACCACCGCAGATACCCCCACCAGAACAACTGGAAGCCGTACCTCAGACGGGTTCCTACAAAGTACCTTTTCTTGTGCCCACATTAACCAACGAGGACCTTGCACCCCGCCAGACGTCCCCCAGCACCAATATAGCACAACCACCACTCCACCGAGACAAACCATCAAACAACAGGCGGGCAGGTGGGAAGTTTGCCCTGTGAACAGGGGCGGACTGACAACTCATGGGGCCCCCGGGCAATAGGGGATCATGGGGCCCCTGTGTCCTCGCCCACACTCAAAAAAACCTATGAAAAAGCCAATGAAAGGTACCAGGGGCATCTCATGGGATCCCCTACTGACCCCGGGCCCTTGGGCAGTGCCCGAGTGCTCGAATGGTCAGTCCGCCCCTGCCTGTGAAAACTCTGTTCAGACTGAAAACCCCCTGCCACACCCTGTAAGACCACCCCTACTCCTTCCTTATCTATTTTTGACTCCCCCTTATACTAATGGGACTCTGCCTCTCCCAACTTGCTTTAACCCCTGTCATGCCGGCCCTTCGTTCAGGTCTTCTTTCTTCTTACTCCAGGCCTTCCTTTTAATTGATGAAGTCAACACATCCACAACAAATATGATAGAGGTGAGTAATGAGCCTTATAGGAAATAAGGGATCCTATAACCCCTCCGAAAGAGATCAAATCTTTTTTTTCACCCTGATTGGGAATATTAATCGCCTCCACTTTATTCCTCCATGGAATCCTCAATGGTGTATAGAGAAAGAAACTACATAGTGTAATACTGCCACTTAATATAGAATAAAAAGATAGAATAAGGCTCATTACTCACCTCTATCTGGTGAGTGCGGTCAATATTATTTTTCACGTGGTGGACAGGTGGAAGCACATTTTGAATAATTTACTATTGGTCTTGATGGGAATAAGGACTTGTTTTCACATGGACACTTATTGTTATTTTTATTTTTATTCACTTGTGTAATTTTGTTTGTAGATTTTGCACTGTTTTTTTGTTGTATATTATTGGTGTTTTTCACTATTGCACAGCTGCATAATCACTGAGTATTTTCTTTTTGGCGCTGGGATATATATTTTTGACAACATATATGATGCCAAATAGATTATTTTAAGAATCTTGCAAAACATTTCCAATGGATAAAGGCCATACAGCGTACTGTAGCATACATACAGTAGTTAAAGTGTCCAATCCAAATAGTGTGCATAGAACCCTTCAGTATGTGGACCAAGATACTAAGATAGCGACCACAGATAGGCAGATACTGTATATGAGGTCCAGAAACCAACGTTTGGGAGTATAGAAATCCCTTGTCAAGAAGGATCGTCTTTTGGGTAGGCAAATCCTTTATGCTCTTTTCACGCTAGCAGCTGTGTTTACTGCCCCCCTAAAAAGATATTCAGGGTGGAAGGCTTTTCAGAGGATTGTGAAACAAGATTTGCAGGCATGTAGTAAGTGATACTCACACCTCAAACTTTGCATTTCCTGATAAAATTGCTGCACTGTGATGCAAAGCAGCAATGTGTACTCACCTGAAAGGTACCATGTCTGTTTGTAGCTGGGCAGTCAGGGGCAGTAAAAGTGCAGATAAATTGCCTGTTTTTACCATCCCTGGTCATTTGTGTGAAAGAACCCTAGTGATTCTGCCCATAACACAGTGTCTGTCTCTTCATGTCTATTCTTGTTGTGTCCATGGAGGAAGCAATGGGCGTTCACCATTGTTCATCTCCTTTACATGATGGATTGATGGTACTAGTAGTTTACACAAGCTCACAAGAACACTGCAGTTTTGGCAAGATCAGCAGGGATATTCTGTACTTGCTCAGGACTCATACACATGGGCGCAAAATACACTGCATTCAGATCTGTAACGAGTACATTTTTTTAATCTGAATGCAGCTTATTAAAGTATATGGGCCCACAGAGACAGCTGTGCACAGTTCCACAATCTGGTGCTGAATTCAACTACATCAAAATCTAAAAAAATTGTATCCAAGGTCTATCGTATGGATGTACACATGTAAACATTTGTGCTAATACATTGCAAATATACTCTCTTGTAATACAAGAGCAGCCTGCAATGAAGCATACTAGGTGGCAGGAGCCACCTGCATCCTAGCAACCAAGAATATTAGGTGGCAAAAGCTACCTGCATTCAAGCAATGAAGAATGTTGAATGGTAATAGCCATCTGTATCCTAGCAACCAAGAATGCAAGATGGTAGTAGCTGTCTGCGTCCTAGCAACCAAGAATATTGGATGGCAAGAGCTACCTGCATTCTAGCAATGAAAGATGATCAATGAACAATACTAGGCAGCTGCATCTTAGCAACAGAAGACAACAGGCAGCAATGATCACCTGCACCATTGCAAGCAAGGACTCTAGGCTGGATGGCTGCCTCCGTTCTAGCAACTATATATGCTAGGCAGCAAGAGGCATCATGGCACTAGCAACAATAGACTGCATTAAGGGTGTACCTTTGTACATATGAAAATATTATACAAACATTATATGAAAACAGTGTTTGGTCAACTTAATTGCAGTATCCCTATCAGCAAGATCTACTTGCGTCCTTGTAACAAAGGAAGTCAGGTGACATGAGTCGCATTGGTCTAGCAATGAAGAACATAGGTGGGAATAGCCAGCTGAATCCTAGCAACCAAGGATGCTAGGAGGCAGGAGTAACCTGCCTCCTAGCAACCAAGGAGGTTAGGTGCCAAGAGCCACCTGCATTCTAGCAATGAAGTATGCTAGGTGCTAATGACCATCTGTATCCTAGCAACCAAGAATGCTAGGTGGTAAGAGCTACCTGTGTCCTATCAACGAAGGATACTGCACAACAATAGCAACCTGCATTCTAGCAAGTAAAGACTAGGCAGAAATAGATGCCTGTGTCCTAGCAGCTAAGGACACTAGCCAGAATGGCCAACTGTGTCCTAGCAACCATAGATACTAGGCAGCAACCCATCTGGAAGAAAAATATATTTAAAATATATTTTAAAAACATTCTTCCCAAATATATTGACATATATTTGAAATGTTACAATTTTGGCCATATTCAATATATTTCAAAATATATTCCAATAAATATATATACCGCATGTTGAAATGCATTTTTATTACAAAATATATGAAAATATTTTTTTAAATACATTTCAAGTATACTGTATGTCTTTAAAAATACAAATGTACATATTTGGAATGCATTTACAAATATATGTAAAAATATATGTTAAAATGACTTTTTTATATGTTAAAAAAAAATCTGAAGAATATATTTAAAAAATATATAATATAAAAAAATATATATATATACCGTACCGCATGTTGAAATGTGTTTTTATATATTATAAAATATATGAAAAATATTTTTAAAATTATATACTTTTAAAATATATTCTTCAGATTTTTTTAACATATAAAAAAGTAATTTTAACATATATTTTTACATATATTTGTAAATGCATTCCAAAAATGTAGATTTGTATTTTTAAAGACATACAGTATATTTGAAATGTATTTTTACAAATATGTGTCATATATTTTGTAATAAAAACGCATTTCAACCTGCAGTATATATATATATATATATATAGCCCTTGCAGTCTAAGAGCAAGGGTTCACTCAAATGGGTGTACTGAGTTTTACAACATAAAATGCAGTACCCTCCCACGTGGAAGAAAAATATACCGTATTTGAAATATATTTCAAAAATATCCTTCCCAAATATATTGACATATATTTGAAATGCTACAATGTTGGCCATATTTAATATATTTCAATATATGTATATTGAGATATATTTTGAAATATATTGAATATGGCCAAAATTGCAGCATTTAAAATATAAGTCAATATATATATATATTGAAATATATTAAATATGGCCAACATTGTAGCATTTCAAATATATGTCAATATATTTGGGAAGAGTATTTTTAAAATATATTTCAAATATATTTTTCTTCCATGTGGGAGGGTACTGCATTTTATGTTGTAAAACTCAGTAGACCCATTTGAGTGAGCCCTTGTTCTTAATCTGCAAAATGAAAATGAATGCAGCCACCACATCTAAGGACTGGTAATCTGCAATATATTACATTTTTGGTTTTGGGTTAGATACGCTTTAACTTGTAAAACTTTCCAAACATGCAGATGTTTGCACCAGGCACACAATAAATGTCATAGGAAAACAGATTTGACTAATATACAAATAAAACACACTTGTAAAGACAGCTCCTCTCTCCAATACATGCAGCATATGTTTCCAGCACGGCTCTCTCACTCACTGTGTCAGATTATCGCTCTCGGGTCCTCTGGTGATGAAAGAGGAAAATAGCCAGGGGACACGGTCCGCAGATTGTGAAGAATAAGCAAACTAACTGGGGGAATAAGTAAATTACACTTCATGTTGTGACCTTAAATTGCCTGTTGCAGCATAAACGTCAAACATTCTTTGTGTCCAGGACGGCATCTGCAGATTTTCTTATCTTCAACATCAAAGACGATTCTTCTTTTTTTTATTATTTTACAGTTTTTGTACAGCGCTGCACTCTAAAAACCATGAAGTCAGCATTTTGTTTATAGATTCCTGAAGTGTAACTCAAGCTACTTTTTTTCTAATTTTGAAAAGAATGATAATCCCTATCAGGTTTTTATTACTGTACAGTATGTGTTCTTGCTGGGGATATCTAAACTTACCAGGGACGGACTGACAACTCATGGGGCCCCTGGGCAATAAGGGATCACGGGGCCCCTGTGTCTTTGCCCAAACTCAAAAAAACCTATGAAAAAGGTACCAGGGGCATCTCATGGGGCCCCCTACTGACCCCGGGCCCTCAAGTCTCCAAATGGTCAGTCCGCCCCTGGAACTTACTATTTGTTCTGGTGACCAATGTGACCGAGAGAGAAAATGGGGTCCTAACTCTTTCCCTGTCTATTTACAATTTAAAGGTTCAGTTCACCTTTACAAAAAAACTACCTATGCAGGTAAGGGTGTCTGTGGATAGAAACAAAGTGTACAACTTTGTCCAAAGTTAAATAATGCCTTTCTATAGGTGTAGGTGTATGTACCTCCCAAAGCATGGCCAAAAACCCCCAGAGATGGCATCATCCTTTTTTGCCCTGTTGCTTGGATGTTACTAAGACTTGGCCAGCTGATTCAAACCCCTTCACATGTGCCCTCCCTTACCTGCTGCAGTAGTTCTGAGTTCAACAGAGGAGATAGTGGACCACACATGAGCGGGGGTTTGAGAGCCCACTCCTGTGATGGTGTGGGTGAACTGTAATGCCTGAGAGTGTCTTGGCAACATCCAAGCAACAAGGCAGGATGGCATAATGCCATGACTGGTAATTTTTTGGTCAGACTTTGGGAGGTACATAAATAGTCTACACCTAAAGCAAGGGCATTATCCAACTTTAGCCAAAGCTGCACAGTTTGTTACAGGTGCCCCTTACCTGCATAGGCATTTTGTTTGTAAAGAACAATGGCCCCAGCTCTCCTGATCTCTGTGCCAACTGTGTCTGGTGCAGACACAGCATGGAAAACTGAAAAGATAGCAGATTGCTCCTAGTAAGAGGAGAGGATCAGTTTCGAAAAGTGGCACAGATTTTTTTGCCTGTTAATTCCCCCTATATGTATTTGCTCCACTAAATCATAGATCAGGTGCAATGCTTTGGCCAATCGCAGCAGAAATAGAGCAGAGCTAGCAGTGATGTCACCAATAGCTCCGCCCAATTGTTTACATCTGTCAGATAGCATTGAGTGCTCTGCGGGTGTGAACAGGTCTGTGGGTGTCGGGTTTTATTTATTTCAGTGAGTTGACGCCATCATGAGAAAGGACTTGTCAAAAACTGTTCTTGAGTTTTTATTAACATTTTGCACTTTTTTGGTGAATGGGTATGGGTACTATATACACATTCACAAGGGGGCAGGGGATGTCCAGTTTCCGATAAGTGACCCCCACAACCACAGCCCAGGGTTGTGGGGAAGAGGCCCTTGTCCCCATCAACATGGAGATAAGGTGCTTTGGGCGGGGCCCTACCCCAAAGTACCCCCCCCATGTTGAGGGCATGTGGCCTGGTACAGTTCAGGAGGGGGGTGCTTTTTCCTGGCCCACCAGGCCCGTGCTCGGATCAAGGGTCTGGTAGAAATTTAGGGGGGACCCAATGCGTTCCCCCCAATTTTCGGGGGTGGGTGCCCCTTAAAAGTCCTACCAGGCCTAGAGGCCCTTGTATGGCTTTTAGGGGGAACCCCACGCACTTTTGTGCCCCATTTTTGGGAGGTGTGGTTCCCCTTACATGTCCTACCAGGCCCTAAGGCTTTTAGGGGGAACCCCACACACTTAAAAAAAAATCACTGTGGGGTCCCTCCTAACCTTCCTACCAGACCTAAAAGGTGAGGTATGGACCAGGGAGGAGGGACCCCACGCTGTTTTTTTAAATAAAAATGTCATGTCCTGCTGCAGCAGGTACTATACATAGTACAGATGTGCAACTTTGCAGGTTGTTTAAGGGGACCACCCCAGGCATGATATTTATTTTTCATTATTTTTTTTTAAATACCACCCCTTTAAAAACAGTGCTCTGTGAAATGTTTTTCTTCATGGATTCATGTCTCTCAGGGCAGTACCCAAGTCCCCATACCATTTGTATGGCCAATAACTTGCATATAAGCCTTCAAAATGGGCGCTTCTGAAATGACAAGTTTGAGTCCCATAGACTTGCATTATGTTCAAAGTTCACGTTTGAACCTTCGTTAGGTTCGAATGTTCAACTGCGAACCAAAAAGAGGGGGTATTCGGCCCATCACTAATTGATACCACCAGCTGTGAAAGGGAGTTCCACATCCTTATTGGCCTAAACGCAAAGACCCCCTACTCAGTTTAAGATTGAGACATTTCTTTTTCAACTTCATTGTGTGGCAGTGTGTCTTCTTCTAGAGACATTAGAATAAATAGCTTCCTCCCAGTGCTAGAGTCACCATTCAAGGATTTGTATATCGCTATCATATCATTTCAGAAGCATTTCTTCTCCAGGAAGAATACGTTTAATGTCTGTAGTCGTTCCTCATAACTGAGATCCTCCAGCCCCACCTATTAGCATTGTTGCCCTTCTCTGGACTTTCTTGAGTTCCAGTACATCCTCCCTGAGAAAGACCTCCGTTGTGACGGCTAGCCTGGGAATCTTCTTCCCCAGCATGCTGTCACAAATTAACATCCACTCACACGTCCATTCAGTGTTCTGTGAATGGGACGACTACATTCCCGACAGCCTATGTAGCTGTTGACTTGTAGTTCTCAATGATCTACCACGGAGCTGGTAGTTCCTTTATTCTTCCAGTCAGTGTAAGGGCTCATGTACACTGCAGCTGATAAACTCACATTTAGGAGCTCTTCAGCATTTTTTTCAGCAGCCCCTGAACTCACCCTAATGTTTTCCTGTGTGCCCATGTACACATCTTCATTTACAGTCATTTACAGGCATTTGAGTTTACAGTCTTTTTTTTGATCACAGAAAACTTGCGTTCAGCAGTCGATTTTATCAGTGTTTCAAATGTAAAATGCTTGTAAACGCGGCTAAATGCGGCTAAATGTGGCAAATCGTGTTTATATGCGATTGATTTTTTTTTTACTTTTCCAGTTCCTGATGCTGTCCAGAGCCTTTTTTCATCATGAAAAATGCATGGAAGGTACTTAGATGGACAAAACACTGAACACAGGATGTTCCTACCAAGCTTGTCACACATGGTAATGACCAATTCACACCTCAGACCTCTCTGATGTATCTGCAAAAAAATGTGCATTTATTATTTTTTCTTAAAAGGTGAACCTATCCTTTATTTAACCATTAGCCGCCCGGCCAATGGCCGTTTGGCGGCTTGAAATGTGCTCCTGTATTCCGGGTGCACGCCATTTGGTGTGCTCCCGCACATGCGAGGTTTGCGCGGTTGCAGAGCGACGCAGCAGTGCGATCTGTCACCGCCCGTGCACCTCGGACACGGCCGATGACAGATCCGAGTACCGGCTCCCGTTGCCGGTACCATGTGACCTGCTGTGACCAATCACAGCAGGTCACATGACAGTTGTATACAATGGATGGCTTCATTCATGATGCCATCCATTGTATACTAGTGCCTAGCTGTGAATGGTCACAGCTAATCACATGCACATGTCATGTGATTAGCTGTGACCAAATCACAGCTAAGCACAAAAAAAAAAAAAAAAGCTGAATGAATCGATTTCATTCAGGTAAATGCTTGCTTATAGCAAAGTAATTCTTTGCTATAAGCAAATTGTGTAAAAAAAATAAAAATAAAAATACTGATCACTTCCCCAAAGTAGTACAGTGTTACTATGGTAACATTGTACTATTTTGGTCATAGTAAAATATGAAAAAAAAATCTTAAAAAAAAATTAAAAAAATGTAATAAAAAATTAAATATAAAAAAATTAAAAAAAATTAAAAAAAATATATATATTTTTTTTTTTCATACTGTCACCAGTCAGTGTCGCTGTTCACCGCCATGCCAGTTATATGATGATGCAGTACTGCACTGGTGACAGTATGTAAAAAAAAAAAATAGTGAAAATAATTTTTTAATTTTTTCATTTTCCGAAAAATTATGACAAAAAAATACAACTTCAAAAAACTCGCCATGCCTCTTATGAAGTACGTCGGACTGTCTACTCTGCAAAAAGGGGTCATTTGGGGGATATCTGTACCGTTCTGACATTTGGGGGATATCTGTACTGTTCTGACATTCTTGGACCTCAAGATATTAGATTGGCTGTCAGTACTTCAGGATTGATCAATATTCAGATCTATACCATAGTTTGTGAACTCTATAACTTTCCTACAAACTAAATAATACATCCTAATTTGGGTTATTTTCACCAAAGACATGTAGCAGAATACATCTCGGCCTAAATTTATGAAGAACAATTATTTATTTGTAAACTTTTATAACAGAAACAAAGAAAAATTTGTTTTTTTTTTAATTTTTGGTCTTTTTTTGTTAATTTAGCAAAAAATAAAAACCCCAGCGGTGATTAAATACCACCAAAAGAAAGCTCTAGTTGTGTGAAGAAAATTATAAAATTTTAGTTTGGGTACAATGTTGTATGACCGCGCAATTGTCATTCAAAGTGTGAGAGCGCTGAAACCTGAAAACTGGCCTGGGCAGGAAGGTGTAAAATTGCACGGTATTGAAACGGTTAAGGAGTGGTCTAGCCACGCGGTATTTAATGAATACTAGTTTGTTGTTAAGGAGCCGGAACTTTCTGTGTCCTTAACAACTAGTGAATAGCTGGTTGTTAAGGAGCTGGCACCCGCTGTTTCCTAAACAACCAGTGACTCATCTGCTGTCAGCAGGGATTCCCCACTGACAGCAGAATGTAAACAAAAAAGCTGACAGTGAAAACAAAAATTAAAAAGTGGTAGGAACACCACTGCTAAATGTTTCAGTTCCTACTGCAGCCTCTCTGTGGTAAAATGATGTGCAAAAATGCATGTTAAATACTGCAAAAAAAACACAACTAATGCAGTATTTAATGTTTTTTTTTTTTTGGTGAACTTGCACGTTCATGGGTTTATTTAACTCAAATAATCAGGTAGTCATGCAATATTTAACTCAGTGAATTGAGCCTATTGTGTCTTATATACAGTATCTGAGCACACCTTAAGCCCTGGTTGCCCAGTGCGACTTGTCATGTGACTTGACAGTTCAAAGTCGCATGACAAGTCGCCCCCCATTTGCAGCAATGGAATCATTCAAATCACTGCAACTCAAGTCACGGTGACTTTGAAAATGGTTCCTGCACTATTTCTGTGCAACTTCATTGCGATCTGGTAAATTAAGTCACACAGATGTCAGCAAGTCGCACATGAAATCGTACAATCTGGTTGGAAGTTGCGCTGAAGTAGCAAGACTTCGAAGCCACACAGCTGTGGACCAGGACTAAAAGTCTTATTTATTTGTTTGTTTTTTTTTACTTTTTGTGTTGTGAGGGATGTTAGTGCCAATCTGTGCAACTCGAGCAACCTGCACTTAGGCTTGTGTTTTCAAATGTTGGGACACATATTAGCTTTTGCGGCAGTCTCTCACCTTGTCAAATGTTAACAGTAAATGGTTAGCACTTCCGCCTGGCAGTACTAGGGTTATTTGTTCAAATCCCAGCCATGGCACCACCTGCCTGGAGTTTGCATGTTCTCCCTGTGCCTGTGTGGGTTTCCTCTGGGTATTCCAGTTTCCTCCCACACTCCAAAGACATGTTGGTAGGTTAATTGGTTCCTGTCTAAATTGGCCCTAATATGTGTATGTATGAATGTGAGTTAGGGACCTTAGATTGTACACCCCTTGAGGGTTAGGGATTGAGGTGAATGTAAAATATATATATGTAAAGCGCTGAGTAAATTGACGGCACTTTATATGTACCTATAACAAATAAATAAATGCTGTAGACCATAAATTTTAAAAAAATGCAGCGCACAACTATAAATACAAATACGGTGCTAAATAAATCCAACATGCATATGTGAAAACGGAAAATTGTGCTATGTGACATTAATATGTGCTACATCACAATAAATATCAACACATACAGTGGGGATCGAAAGTTTGGACACCCCAGCAAAAAATTTGTATTAATGTGCATAAAGAAGCCAAGGAAAGATGGAAAAATCTCCAAAAGGTATAAAATTACAGATTAGACATTCTTATAATATGTCAACAAAAGTTAGATTTTATTTCCATCATTTACACTTTCAAAATAACAGAAAACAAAAAAATGGCGTCTGCAAAAGTTTGGACACCCTGCAGAGTTAATATCTTGTACTGCCCCCTTTGGCAAGTATCACAGCTTGTAAATGCTTTTTGTAGCCAGCCAAGAGTCTTTCAATTCTTGTTTGAGGTATCTTTGCCCATTCTTCCTTACAAAAGTCTTCCAGTTCTTTGAGATTTCTGGGCTGTCTGTCATGCACTGCTCTTTTAAGGTCTATCCATAGATTTTCAATTATGTTGAGGTCAGGAGATTGTGAAGGCCATGGCAAAACCTTCAGTTTACGCCTCTTGATGTAATCCCCCATGGATTTCGAGGTGTGTTTAGGATCATTATCCATTTGTAGAAGCCATCCTCTCTTTAACTTCAGCTTTTTCACAGATGGCATCAAGTTACCATCCAAAATTTGCTGAAATTTTATTGAATCCATTTTTCCTTCTACTTGTGAGATGTTCCCTGTGCCACTGGCTGCAACACAACCCCAAAGCATGATTGATTCAACCCCATGCTTAACAGTTGGACAGAGGTTCTTTTCATTATATTCTGTGCCCCTTCTTCTCCAAACGTACCGTTGCTCATTCTGGCCAAAAAGTTCAATTTTAACCTCATCGGTCCACAGAACTTGTTTCCAAAATGCATCAGGCTTGTCTATATGTTCATTTGCAAAGTTCAAATGATGATTTTTGTGGTGAGGACGTAGAAGAGGTTTTCTTCTGATGACTCTTCCATGAAGACCATATTTGTACAAGTATCTCTTTATAGTGGAATAGTGTACCACAACTCCAGTGTCTGCCAGATCTTTCTGGAGGGATCGTGCAGTCAAACATGGGTTGTGAATTGTTTTTCTCACAATCCTGCGAGCTGTTCTGTCTGATATTTTTCTTGGTCTTCCAGATGTTGCTTTAACTTCCACTGTTCCTGATGACTGCCATTTCTTAATTACATTCCGAACAGAGGATATTGACATCTGAAAACGCTTTGCTATCTTCTTATAGCCTTCTCCAGCTTTGTGAGCGTCAACTATTTTCAGTTTCAGTTTTCTAGGCAACTGCTTAGAAGAACCCATAGTGCTGATTGTTGGGGCAAGGTCAGATGAGTCTGGGCATTTAAAACCTTTGAGATTGACATAACCTGGTCTTCCCAGATGATGATTGAGAACAA
Organism: Staurois parvus; assembly: GCF_062004578.1. Lineage (NCBI taxonomy): Eukaryota > Metazoa > Chordata > Amphibia > Anura > Ranidae > Staurois > Staurois parvus. Next base: position 4,054,111 of record NW_028318271.1, on the reverse strand, counting down.
TCCATGACACTGGCAGGTCTCAGCTTGGCAAAGGGGGCAGTGCATGCTATAAATTCTGCAGGGTGCCCAAACTTTTGCAGACGCCATTTTTTTGTTTTCTGTTATTTTGAAAGTGTAAATGATGGAAATAAAATCTAACTTTTGTTGACATATTATAAGAATGTCTAATCTGTAATTTGATGCCTTTTGGAGATTTTTCCATTTTCCTTGGCTTCTTTATGCACATTAATACAAATTTTTAGCTGGGGTGCCCAAACTTTCGATCCCCACTGTATACATGAGTATCCATAAAACTGCATATACTGTACCAGTGCTAAATGAATAGTATATGAAAATATCAAATGAACCGTACAAAATAGTCAACTGTCCCTTTAACACTCCAATATCTTCACGTGTGCTTGTGCGGTATATCTCTGTGCATCATGTTCCAAATATATCATCAATAAGTGCCTCAATATTACTGTCTCAAAATGCAGGTGAACCGTCCCTTTAAATCCGCTGTGCTCCAAGTAGGTCTGTGTGATCACACTACTGCATACACATATACGGTGCTCCTGTGTCACCCCTCAGTGTTTATCCACCTCTGACACACTATTGCTCTCACCTTCAGGTTTGACCGATATACACAGGTCATACTACGCCTTTCCCTTTCACCTGGGAGCAGGGGCGGACTGACCATTTGGAAACTCGGGCACTGCCCGAGGGCCCGGAGTCAGTAGGGGGCCCCATGAGATGCCCCTGGTACCTTTTTCATAGGCTTTTTTAAGTTTGGGCAAGGACACAGGGGCCCCATGATCCCCTATTGCCCGGGGCCCCATGAGTTGTCAGTCCGCCCCTGCCTGGGAGGATATACTAGTACATAAATCTCCACCACCATCAGCACTTAAAATCTCTAAAACGCTCCACAGACATATGAAATAAATGCTCCATATAGTGAAGTATAGTCAAATACAATCTACTTTATTAAAACTGATCAAAAATACTCTCACATTTAAACGTGTCCACCTGGGACACTACAGGATCAAAGATTCACTATACAGTATAATTGTTGAATCAAAGTGCATAGATCCCTTATCCAAAATGGCGCCACATGCACTTCCGGTTTATGGCTTGATGTCATCAGCCTAGTCTGGTAACCAGAGGAGAAGTGACTGAGGACATACTTCTTCCTGCCTGCAGCAAACTGATGACACCACCTCAGTAATTTAATTCTGCAGACCTTAGATACTGTGAACTGACCCTTAGCCCGGGTTCGCACTGATGCAGTGTGGAATTTGCAGCGGTTTCAGTGCGAATTCCACCCTGCATCACAATCGCACCCCGTTCATGCAAACCGCTGCGGGTGTGATAAGTTAACAACACCCCGAAATCGGTCCACAAAACGCGGTGCGATGTGCAAAATGAGATTGCATAGGTGTGATTATCCATGCAAACCAATTCTAGTGCAGACTAAAAAAAGGGTCCTGCACCTTTTTGGTGCAGATGAGGTGTGATTTGAGCCATACAAAATATATGGCTCAAATCGCACCGCACAGAATTCGCATGTGATTTGCACAGGAATGCGGTGCGGTTCCTATGCGAATCACATGCGATCTGCCGCACCTCACAAGTATGAAGCCAGGCTTACACTTTCTACTGGACACTAGTTATAAAATCCAGCAAAAACTATCACATTTTATTTTTCTCTTTATTGCTGTAACATCCATGACTAGTGTAGAAGAGATGTGTTGTCAAATACTAACACCCCCAAAAACATACTTACCCAACTTCCGAAAAAACTCCCATTTCCCAACACCCCCTCCGCCAATAAAAGGAGACCACACTTTGTTGGAGTAAAATGGCCTTCACGGCCTTTTATTAACAATTTAACTTAAATATACAGAAAACATTCCTTAAAACAGAAACCTCCATAAACTTACGGAATGAGTTGTTGGTCTAGGCAGGCACCCAAAACAATATTGATCTTCCCCTGCAGAACCTTCACCTTAATGTTCCGACTAGGCCTCCAGCCGCAACGCACCGACTCAGAGACAAGGACACACCTTCTGCAGGTAGACCTCCACCTTCCAGCTAAACCTTGGTTAACTGGAATTTACCCGGGCACACCATACCACAGATGGGTCCCAACCATACACCTATCATCACAAACCATTAACAACCTACCAAGACCAACAACTGCCACCAAACTAAACATGCCAAAGCAGAACAAACACACCAGGGGAGGGCGGGTGGGAACTTCTCTCTTCAGCTGCTAACCAGCACTGGCTCCTCCAACCCCCCAGCACTCCCCCAAGATTCAGGATGATCCCACCGACACCTACTAACACCAATCAGGTAACCTTAATATCTTTTTTGTAACCCTTCCCCTTTAACTTAACCTTTTCCTGTCTTTTCTCCCTCTTCACCTAGTCATGTCTGCCCTGCACTATACATCTTTCTTTCTTTTTTTCTTTCTTTCTTTCTTTCTTTCTTTCTTTCTTTCTTTCTTTCTTTCTTTCTTTCTTTCTTTCTTTCTTTCTCTTTCTTTCTTTCTTTCTTTCTTTCTTTCTTTCTTTCTTTCTCTATGGGCACCCCTTTACTTATTCGGATACTTGGGAGCAGTCTAATGTAATGTGAGGTTTTCTGTGATATAATTACAGAGTAGATTCCTCATATAATAATATTTGGCTCTGCTCTATTGGGTAAATAGTTTGGAGCGTATGACTCTTGGCTGAGCGTGGACGGCGATGCTGTGTTAGCTACACAATTGCTGCTTCCAGGCCTCTGCAGTTGCTCTGGGCAGGAAACGTCCTGTAGAGATTCTCACACTGAGATCCCATTTCAATGTTGTTGTTTATCAATCCTAAACAGCTGCTCCGAGCACCGAAATGATTAAACGGCATTTATCTTCCTCTAGACGCTGGGCGCTCTGCGGAGGAGTTCTGCACAGATCTCCGAGCACTGGCCGGGGACTGAGTGCTCCGCCATCACAAGAGCCAAATATTTAGCATTTCTAAGATACCTGAGATGTGACTACAAACCCGCATACTGTATATAGATATGAACAATATCATATTATACAAATTCAAGGATGTGCACTGCAATGTGGACGTAGACTTTTTATCCTGTGGATCTGACCAATCCCTTCTTGATAACTGAAAAAGAGAGAGAATTCTGCATTTGGTAGATTACAGCTTCTGTTGCTCTGTCCTTGGTACAGCTGATTCCCCTTTTAATACATGCATTCTTCCTGCATGAGAGTGGGTGGAAGGGCCGGATCTAGGAGGATGCTGGGGTGGGCTGTGACCCCCCATATTTTAGTTGTGACCCCCCCTCCCCACCCCCCAGGTCTTTGAGAGTGCATCCACTGATCCAAGAGCCAGTCTGATGAAGACAGTTGATGTAAGGGGGCACTCTGATGGGGACAATCTATGTAAGGGGTCACTCTGATGGGGATCATTGAACATATGTAAAGGGACACTCTGATGGGGACACAGTTGATGTAAGGGGGGACTCTATTAGGAACACTGATGTAAGGGAGTATTCTAATCGGGACACTTGCTGTAAGGGGGAACCCTGCTGGGGACACTGATGTAAGAGGGCACTCTGCTGGGGACAATGATGTAAGAGGGCACTCTGCTGGCGACAATGATGTAAGAGGGCACTCTGCTGGGGACAATGATGTAAGAGGGCACTCTGCTGGCGACAATGATGTAAGAGGGCACTCTGCTGGAGACACTTGATGTAAGGGGGCACCCTGCTGGGGACACTGATGTAAGAGGGCACTCTGCTGGGGACAATGATGTAAGAGGGCACTCTGCTGGGAACAATGATGTAAGAGGGCACCCTGCTGGGGACAATGATGTAAGAGGGCACTCTGCTGGGGACAATGATGTAAGAGGGCACTCTGCTGGGGATAAATGATGTAAGGGGCACTCTGCTGAGGACAATGATGTAAGGGGGCAATCTGCTGGGAACACTGATGTAAGGGGGCACTCTGATAGGGACACAGTTGATGTAAGGGGGGACTCTTTTAGGAACACTGATGTAAGAGAGTATTCTAATGGGGACACTTGCTGTAAGGGGGCACTCTGCTGGGGAAACTGATGTAAGAGGGCACTCTGCTGGGGACAATGATGTAAGAGGGCACTCTGCTGGGGACAATGATGTAAGAGGGCACTCTGCTGGGGATAAATGATGTAAGGGGCACTCTGCTGGGAACACTGATGTAAGGGGGCACTCTGATAGGGACACTGATGTAAGGGAGCACTCTGAAGGGGACATTTGATGTAGGGGGGCACTCTGATGGGGACACATAATGTAAGGGGGTCCTCTGATGGGGACACCTAATGTAAGGGGGCACTCTGATGGAGACACCTGATGTAAGGGGGCATTCTGATGGGGACACTGATGTAAGGGAGTACTCTGATGGGGACATCTGATGTAAGGGGGCACTCCAATGGGGACACTTGATGTAAGGGGCACTCTGATGGGCACCGGATGTAAAAGGGGACTCTGCTGAAAAGTCATGATGTAAAGAGAGACTTTGATGAGGACTCCCTATGTAAAAGGAGAATCTGATAGGGACATTTGATATAAGAGGTTATGTTTTTCACCCTAATCTAATGACAGCCTGGTACATAACAGTGTTTCCCAAATCGTGATACTGTGTGACAGACTGTCAGTGACTCATACACAGTGTTGGCATTATGCCCCCTGATTGTTTTTTACTGCACCCCCAGATCAGATAGGCTAGATCCGGCCCTGGTGGGTTGGCAGATTATTCAGTATAATAATTCTTTTTGATTTATAGAGTGTTACCATCTCTCGCTGTGGGGTCTTATGTGTATGATACAAACAAGAGCCAGAAATAGGGAAAATTCGAATACATTAGACGTATGAAACAAACCTGTGCTGTGGCCATGTAGGGAAAAGACACAGTTTTCCTTCAGGCTAGGTTCTTATTACTGTGTGTCAGAAACGTGCTTTCCTGACACGTATAGAAACACACTGTTCTTTAGCAGAAGCACAGGGGTGCTAGTCATTTTTAATGACACCCTCCTGTATCAGCAAACGCGTCCATTTCCACGCACACCAAACCACATGGAGTTGCAGCACCGTGCGATTCAGTGCAAAACAATTTCAAAAGGTTCAAGGAATTATGTTCCCGTGTTTTCTGTGGATAAGGCAGTCCTTTGAAATGAATGGGGTGCCCTACATGTGACATGTGGGAATGTGTGTAGAATCAAGCGTGCTCACGCACTAATGTGAAACAAGCCTATCTTACTCCCCCAGGGGCACATACTGACAATTCCTTTGCAACTTCCACCTCTTTGTTGAAGCCCTCTGTAAACTCTAGGGGCCTATTTGAATCTATTACCTTTTGCATCACTTGACTCTCCCTTTTAGATTGTAAGCTCTAAGGAGCAGGACCCTCTGATTCCTCCTGTATTGAATTGTATTGTAACTGTGCTGTCTGCCCTCATGTTGTAAAGCGCTGCACAAACTGTTAGCGCCGGGGCTTTTTTTAAGCAGGAACTCAGGGGAATGCAGTTCTGACACCTCCAGTATTAAATGTTTACAATGGCATGGGGTGTTGGGCTGTGTTTGAGGGTCTATTGATACTGGCTGATGGGGATCTATTGTTGCTGGTGGGGAGCTATTTCTGCATGGGGGTCTATTGTTACTAGGGAGGTCTATTGTGACTGGTGGGGGATCTATCATTGCCAGTTAGTCTTCTGTTGCTGGGAGGGATCTACTGTTGAGAGAGATGTCTATTTTTGCTGGCTGCTGGAGGGTCCATTGATGCTGGCTGCTGGGGGATCTGTTGTTTCTGCTGGGGTTTGTTGTTGCTGGGATGGTCTGTTACAGCTAGGGTGGTATTTTGTTGCTGGGAGGGGTCTATTGTTGTGTATGTGATCTATTGTTGCTGGAGGGTCTGTTGTGATGGAGATCTGTTTTTGCTGAGGGGGTCTATTGTTTCTGGGTGCAGGGGATCTATTTTAATGCTTTTTCAGGTTATCATTAACAAATTCCATACTAAATACTTAGTAAATAAATAATAAAGCACTGCAAACGCATAATTGGTTCTGTATTCTCTAAAAAGGGTGGTACTGGGAGATGGGCAGGGGGTGTAACCAAGGGACGGTGTTCAGAGGTGGGTAGGGGGAGGACTCAAGGGGTGACTCAGAAGGGGGGAGTTACGGCACTTAGTCTCTGAGAAAAAAAGCCCTGGTTGGTGCTATATAAATCCTGTATTATAATAATAGCATTGCATTCAAAATGAATAGGCTGCCAATACACCAAATGGACCAAAACTGGTCCATGTACCATATCTGGAAGGCCACTGCAATAGGCATCACAATAAATGACAATGTGTCGCACCAGCAATATAATATATGTTGTGGCAAAACACAGTAACATGGTGCCACTTGTCAGGCTCTGCATCCCAAGTTGAAAATGCCACAGCTGTAAAGTTGTAATGTTAGCAATCAGGTGGGCCACCCATGTGAAAGAGGCTCATTATCAGGAGCCACGAAGAACATCCTTTAACTTTACTGAAAAAGGTGAATTGTTAAAAATAGGCCGTGTTCACCGGGATGTGATGAAAAATGAAGCATGTTCAATACTTCCCAAACTTCCAAATCACTAAGCTGTCAGAATGACGAATCCTGGAGGACAAATTACTGGAGTATTTCAGCATGAATCACAAGAGTGATTCATAGGCTTATGAAGGCAATTTTGAAATAGACAGCTGGAAACCCTTTAAATATGTAATTTAATTAATGAATTAAAACAAAACATTTTTTTTTTGGTACAGCTAGACCCAAAATATAACAAACATTGGAAGTGGCTGCTGACATGAAAATTGTCTGATCTGTAAGCCAGGCACCCAAAATAACTTAGAAGTTGTTCCTCCCTGCTTTACATAAACCTGTGACATCTCTGCCGATTCTCTGCCGAAAATGCTAGCTTTCCTGGCTGTGATAATGGATAGATGTACTTTTTTTCAACCTATGAAAATGTCCTTGCCTTTAGGCATATCAATATGTTTAAACAATGTCTAAACCCAGGAATAAAAATGTAAATTTGATATTTTACATTTTACAGGTCTTTAAATACGATGGTTACATTAGTTTTCTTTTTCTTTTTTCTTACAAATACTGTAGTTGCTACAAATACTGCAAATACTTTAGCTACTGACTTGTAATAAAAGGACACTTACCTGTCCAGAGATCCAGCGCTGTCCTCACCGATTCTTCACTGGTCTTTGGGTCTCCGGCACCGCCATATTTACTGTGGGAAGCCAGCTGTAACTTCTTGTGGCTTCACAGGTGGCTTCCCACTGAGCTGTGCTTTGTGAAAGGCTGCAGGCAAAGAGGAGGGGCAAAGAGGTGGGGCTTAACTTTAATTTGGATCGCCAAAACTAGGTATCCATTCCCCCCCAACATTTTTGGGACATAAAGCATAACTTTCCCATTGGGGTGAAGCTTTAAGTACATTGTCTGCAAGAACAGAACAATACCTGGTAATGCTCATGCACACAGCCTGTAAATGCACCTCTATGTTAGTCTATGTGGCCATTCACACATAGATGTTTACAGGTGAATGTAGGTCTATATAAAGGTGTATATAGGAGCATTTTCAGATAAAACACACCAAAGTACTTTCCAAGATGAGTTTATGAGCATAACGTATGCGTCTATGTGTGTAAACAGGCATAAGTGTGCAGGTAAATGTATTTCAATGGCCAGAATAAATTAATATTTTGGCTAGTAGAATTAATTTAGGTTTAACACCATATGTATATATGTAAACATTTATAAATGCACGTATTTAAAGGCATTTAAATGGCAGAAAAATGGCAGCATATTTTGAGCATAAATGTATATGCCCAGGTGCATGAGATCTTAATCTTACCAGGTCCAGTGTCCTTGTAAGTTCCTGTGCACTGAACTGTTCTATCATCTTTCTGAACTATGTTTTGTGAACTGACTCTTTTCTATGTAATGGAGGTAAGGAGAGAAGGAGGTGTTTGCAGTCCAAATTAGGAGAGTAGAGTTGAGTGGAAGAAGGGAGCGCTCAAAATATCTACCCTATGTGGGCTAGGTGGTGGACCATCAGCAATAGGGGTTAGTAAAAGGTCCATGTGGAGATGATGACCAAGTCCATCTTTAATGGGGGGGGGCTTGTAGTTGTGAGGCCTGATGAAGGAGCGCGCATGCTCCTAACGTGCACCATCTTGGAAACATGATCCATGCGGTGACGCCATCCCTGTGAGCTCTCCTGCGCCGCTCTGCAACTCCCCAAGCCCTAGACACCACTGGAGCGGCAGGGTATCACCCAGTGTGCGGTAAAGGACCTGATGCTCCACGGACCTCCATAACTTGACATGCCTACTTGTAACCTGCCAATGTGAGTGCATTATTACCATTAAATCTGCTTGATTTTAACCTTCTACACTCAGAGTGGCACTGCTGTCTCTCTTCTCTACCCAAATTATGAGAGCAGCCTCCTTAGATATAGTACAGTGTTGTCACCCTAGGACAAGAAAAATCCTTAATGTATATGTGAGCCCTCACCTTCTAAAACAACCCATTCAGTTTAAAAAGAGAAATAAAGAGCAACATATTTGTCTATAGATATGAAAAAAATATATTCACCTTTTCTTTCCCACTTTTTTATAAGTGATCACATTCCCCCTGTTCTCAGCTGCATAAGAGCTGGGGGAAGGGAAGCAACAGCACACTGATCTTCCCAATGAATGATTATTCGGGGGGAAATATGTTAAGACAAGTCTGAGCATTGGAGGGGAGCAGGCTGAGTTCCAGCACAGCTAGAGCACTGACCATGCTATGCTCTCCCGCCTTGTGTAGTCAGTTTTTAATAGGAATGCAATGGGACTGGCAGAAACAGCAGAGATTTCACACAAAGGAAGCAATGCAAAGAAAACAGAATACTTTTTCATACAAGTACATGGTACAGCAGACACATATCAGGAATATGAAATGTTGGGTTGCACTAGTTTTAGTGTGATCCACTGCAATTCAAATGAATGAGCTGAAAAATCACACTATACTAAGTCAATTAGGAATTGCACAGTACCGTGGACAGTGTTCTTGTGCAATTCTGCTTTTAACCCTAAAACTAATGCAACCCTAATGGGCTGCAATATATTACATTTTCGGTTTGGGATAAAGAAATTTGTCCTTGCAAAATATATTATTATTATTATACAGGATTTATTTAGATTTAACAGTTTGCTCAGCGCTTTACAATATAACGGGAGACAATACAGCAACAATACAGTTCAATACAAGAGGGTTAGGAGGGCCCTGCTCCTTGGAGCTTACAATCTAAGAGGGAGGGGCTAGTGGTACAAAAGGCAATAACTGTGGGGGATGGGCTGGTAGGAGGAATAGAAGATTTCATTATTAGCTGAGGGCAGGATAGGCTTCCCTGAAGAGATAGGTTTTCAGAGATCGCCTAAAAGTGAGCAGAGTAGGCGATAGTCTGATAAATTGGGGTAGAGAGTTCCAGAGGATGGGGGAAGCTCTGGAGAAGTCCTGGAGATGAGCATGGGAGGAGGAGACAAGGGAGCTAAAATATACTTGATCTTGAACAACAATCAGCTACTCATAGTACAAGAAAACTTCAGAGATACTAAGTGAAAATTCTGATGTGATGGAATCGGCTGCAGCATTCCCTGCTCCACCACCGCATGTAAACAAAGGAGTTGGAATGCTCATGACATAATTTACTTAACCTCCCTAGCGGTCTGATTATGTCAATATTTCTGTGCTCAAAGCGGTACATTTTTTTGCATGGAAATATGTTGTTTTTTTATTGTAGGCCTGTAATTCTTAGGAATAACTCACTGAAATGTGTCCGAACAAGAGTCTATTAAACATCCCGGGTATGATAAAATTTGAAACACAAAATCATAAAATATATTATAATAAATAATCATAAAAAATAATAATATAATAATAATAATAAATTTAATTCAATAATATAATCAAACCAAAAACACTGAAATTTGAAATATAGCGCCAAGTTCGCACATCACTGAGCTTAGTCACAAAATCGTTTTCAGTATCTGATGACGAATTTCCCCCACGAATCATTATCACTCAATTCTGCAAGTGGTTCTGATTTACTATCGCTGTTCTCTAGCTGATCTAAAACTGCTGTTGACCTAAAGGGACGCTTTTTGGACACCATGGACGTTTCTCAGTTTCCAGGCAGAAAGAACAGTAAAAATGCAGGCAGGGCACAGGACAAAGCACTCGGGGCAAAATGTATGTGAAATGGTTGGATACAGTAATGTTTTACTATGTGATTTTAGTGTATTTAGTGAATGTCACTTTTTAAAATTTTTAAATTTTCCGCCGGTTCCGGCCCCGTACGTCCCATACGACCCGACGCTCGCAGGGATCGGAAGCCGGAGCGAAGGACAAGGTAAGTAAAACAGGGATCACAGAGCAACGCTGCAGGGTATTCCCGAGTGTAGCTCGGGGTTACCGCTTTTGGCACTGATAATTAACCCCGAGCTACACTCAAGAATACCGCCAGGGAGGTTAAAATGTCCACAATGTCATATTTGGTCAATGAGATCACGAGCATCTCACATGACTAAATATGGCCATTTGGACATATTACGTAAAATAATGTCACGAGCATGCTTGACGTACAGCTGTATGAAAACAAAGGCCTGGGATTCTCATGACATATATTACCTAATAAAGGCACATAATGTCCAGGCTGCAGCTGATGGGGCTGGTGGTGTTCTGTTTCAGCAATATAAGCACTGAAAATGTGATCTCCATAACTAAATCAGCTGTGGTAAAATAGCTTAATTTACAGTCTAGTAGCTTGACAGACAGTGGCTCGATCCAAATTACATCATGCAGATCACAGAAAGCTTTAATCCAAAGCTTATGTAGATCATAACAGAACATGAGATAGGCCAAAAAGATCCAACAGAATACTGTACATGTTATGAATGGAGACTAAAGCTTGAAGAAGAAGAAGGTATGGACGAACTACATAGAGCATCACCTAGTTATGGAGGAAAAAAATAACAAAATGATTTCAAGGCAAGCAAACAACAATGCAGGTGTAACATTATAGGAGGGTATGCGATTATGTGACAGCTTCCCACAGGTTCTGCTGAACTAGGATCGAGTTCAGACCGAACACAGCTAATCCTTGGTCACAGTCTTCTCCTCTTCTAGGAGTGTCTAATAATTCTATGCTGACCCAGCTCCTCTGCCCTTTCATTTACCTCCTTGCATAACCTTTTATGTAGCTGCCAAGAGAGGAGTGAAAGGAAATACTAAATAGCAATCAACCTCAGCCAGGGTTCCATGGAACCTTAGTGTTCCTCCAGAGATTGTTAGGGGTTCCTTGATGTTTGGATGAATGGCTTCTCATTTAAGGGTGCCTGCAGAGATCCAAGGCCAATGTCACTTGACAGGGCCAGCTCCATAAATCCAATGATCTTTTTAGTCATCTATAAGGGTGGCATTCTGACCACTACTGTAAGAGGGGCATTCTTTCAACCAGGGGCGGACTGACAACTCATGGGGCCCCTGGGCAATAGGGGATCATGGGGCCCCTGTGTCCTTGCCCAAACCCAAAAAAGCCTATGAAAAAGGTACCAGGGGCATCTCATGGGGCCCCCTACTGACCCAGTAGCAGTGCCAGAGTTTCCAAATGGTCAATCTGCCCCTGCTTTCAACTGAACAACAATGACAATTTTTCCCTATGACCCCCCTCTCAGGTGAGTTTGTTTTATCATGGGTACCCAGAGAGCTGAAAATTATTTCAAGGTTTCCTCTAGGGTGAAAAGGTTTGGAAAGCCTGCAACAGAGTGTCCCTTGAGTGAAAGCTCTGAGTCTGCTGGAGTTGCAAGATCCAAGATGGTGGCATCCAGCAGATCTTTAATACAGGAAGCTCCTACACACAAGTATAGTTTCACACTAGATTACTACACAGCTCTGGAAGAAATACACAAAGTATGCCAAGATCTAAGGAAGAATATACAGTACATGGCTCTTGTATTTAGACATTATTTGCGTATTCCGGAAGTTCACCATTCATTTTTTCTCTCTACTGACTATTTTGGTCCTAGCTAGAAGAAAATATTCTTGCATTCTGCATAATCACCTGTTATAACTGTTCAAGCTACAGACAAGGTGCAGCAGTAACATTTTGTGCTTCTATTAACCACATGCCACCCAGCCACTGTATAAATACGGTGGCAGGGCGGCATGGCTGGACAAAACCACATTTTAAAACGTGTGTTTTGTAAACAGGTAGGGGCGCACGCGAGGCGCGCCGCCACCCTACCTGTCCCGCCGATCACAGCCGCGGATGTCAGTCGCCGGGTCACAGCGGTCATTACCGGCTATGTCCCGGCGATCGGCGGCAATCGCTGACAGAGAGCACAGCTGCAGTAGCTGTGCTTTCTGTCACTTCCCTGACAGCTCCAGGACAAGCTGATCAAGACAGAAGAGTTTCTCTCTCCCGATCAGCGGTGTTCCCTGCAGTACACACCCCCGCCCCCTAGTAAAACACTCCCCTCACAAAGTTAACCCTTTCCCTGAAAAATAAACTTAACCCCTTCCTCCCCAGTGCCATTAGTACAGTGTCAGTGTTTTTTTTTTTGCACTGATCACTGTATTGGTGTCACTGGGGATGTCAGTGACCCCAATTAGTTCCCTCCAATGTCAGAATGTCCGTTCCCCCCAATGTGTGATTACAGTGTAAAGCACACACACAGCACACAGTGAAATAGCACACAGTTAACCATTTGATCACCCCACATGTTAACCCCTTCCTGCCCAGTGTCATTAGTATAGTGTCAGTGCTTTTTATTAGCACTGATCACTATATTGGTGTCACTGGGGATGTCACTGACACCAAGTCAGTTCCCCCCAGTGTCCGAATGCTTGCCACAGTCCTGTAGTCCCTCTATAAGTTGCTGATCACTGCCATTACTATTACGAACAAAATCCAGTATATATACTGCCATTGGTAAATGCTGCGTTACTTTAACTGACAACTGCGCAGTCATGCACTGCTGCATCCAAATGAAATTTATGTCCTTTTTTACCCACAAATAGAGCTTTCTTTTGGTGTTATTTGATCGCCGGTGCAGATTTTATTTTTTGCGCTATAAACAAAAAAAGTCTGACAATTTTGAGAAAAAAAACTATATTTTTGACTTTTTTCTATTAAACATGTCCAGTAAAAAAATAAGAAAAATCAAATTTTGTCATAAATTTCAGCCAAAATGTATTCTGTGACAGGTCTTTCCTAAGAAAGATCCCAATACATGTAAATTAATTGGTTTACGTGAACGTTATAGCGTTCACAAATGGCGGTATATATACTGGAATTTGTTTTTCCTACTAGTAATGGCGACGAACAGCGACTGCGGCAGACATTCTGACACTGAGGGGAACTGACTTGGTGTCACTGACATCCCCAGTGACACCAATACAGTGATCAGTGCTAATAAAAAGCACTGACACTGTACTAATGACACTGGGCAGGAAGGGGTTACCATATGGGGCAATCAAAGGGTTAACTGTGTGCTGTGTGTGTTTTACTAGTGTTTTCCACTGTAAGCACACTGCTTTGTATGGCTCTGCTATGCAGGAGTGTCTGCATGAGCTGACAGGGGAGAGATCTGTATTGTTTACATACAGGTCTCTCCCCTATCAGAAATCCTCAGAGATTGTCGGGTGTCGGTGGGGAATAACCGGCCGGGACCCAGTGATTGAAAGCCGAAGCCACGAATGGCGGCGCAGGTAGGGCGCGCGCATCTCCTACCTGGAACTGCAAAGTCATGTATATATATGTAGTTTTGCGCACCTGTGCTGCCCTCTAGCAGGGCGGCGTGGAAGCGGTTAAGGAGAACACTGCAACAATGACTCGAAGTACACACTTATAGTCACATCTTTCAGAGTTGATGATATATACTATATTATTGTAACGTTTGCACAGCAAAAATAATACTAAGCTGCAGACACACTTATAGATTGATTTACTAAAAGCAAATAGACTGAGCACTCTACACGTGCAGTTGCTCCAGAGCTTAGTAAATGAAGGGAGGCTCTGCTGACCTTCACCATCCAATTAAGTGCAAGCAAAAATGTAGTTTTTTTTTTTATTTTCCTTGCATGTGATTGCGTATTCTTTGTAAAGTGAAGCTTTACCTCATTTATTAGGCTCTGGAGAAACTGCACTTGCAAAGTGCACAGTCTATTTACCCTTAGTAAATTAACCCCATTGCGTACAAAATGTAATAAATGATGAATATGGAAAGTGCTGTGCTATTAAGACAAATGTATGAATAAATTCTATATCACAATTAATAAAATAATAAAGTTAACTACAAATGTGTCAAAATGTTTGTGTCACCATATAAATGGACACTAATAAAGTGCAAGATAATCCGTGCCAACCAAAGGCACAGACAATGTGAAAAAAGTGCAATCAATATATAAAAAGTGCAAACGATATAGAAAGCAATCTATGTGAAGAAAGTGCAATCAGTCTATACAACCACTGTAAGTCCAGTTCATATAAATGTGCCAGGTGACAGATGAAAATCCACAATGGTGATCCGTGAGGAAGTAGCAGAAATGCGCACTCACCAGAAGGCGGATATATATAAGCAGTATATATCAAAAGCTCATGGATCCTCGGTCAAGAAGAGATAGATCTGGTCACTGTAGCTCAGCTACGCCCACACTGTGAAAACTCCCCCAGACAGCCAGTCTATACAGCCCCGTCCGACTTTGCAGAGTCTTTATTAGGAATTCGAGCACCCACCTGAGAGGAGGAAGAATTTTGCTCTGCACCCTTGAAGAAAGGAAAGGCCAACCCATAGTGACCAGTTCTATCTCTTCTTGACCGAGGATCCATGAGCTTTTGATATATACTGCTTATATATATCCGCCTTCTGGTGAGTGCGCATTTCTGCTACTTCCTCACGGATCACCATTGTGGATTTTCATCTGTCACCTGGCACATTTATATGAACTGGACTTACAGTGGACAATTTTAGATTTATTAATTAGCGCTGCACTTTTATTCACGTTATTCTGTATAAGTATTTATTGGTTACTTAGAGTGCCTAGCTGCTTTTTAGGATCAGTGCTCACTTTTTTCATTTTCTATAGAGTCTATACAACCAATCAATACAAAGAATAAAAATAAAAAGCATAACATCCATATCAATCCGTGTTCACGCGTGATCCGTGGCTTCTAAATGTGTAGTGCAATTTATGTTTTGATTCAATAAAATGTGTTTATTGGTTACACTATGAGGTTTTCTTTTCCTTTGAGTTTGGCTTTGCTTTGCAGAGTGCTCTGTTGCCTTTGAATTCATTATATACATCAGATGCACAACTTCAACATCCATCTCAGATCCCAGATGGTTTTGAGGCTTCACTGGCCCTCATAATAAAGGACTGATTCTAAGGTGAACATACACCCTTTGGGGGATTCCTGGTGGCGATCCTGTGTGTGCTTTTTCAGACTGGATGATACTTGACATATCTCCTTGAAATGTCAACTTAGACGCTAGTCACAGACAAATTTGCATGGATCATGTGAACACGGATTTATATGAACTTTATGCTTTTTACTTTTATTGTTTGTACTGGTTGGTAGTATAAATCAATTGCACTTTCTTCACCTCGATTGTTTTATATATAAACTGTATTTTCTTACTTCTGCAAAAAGTAAGAAATCTTATACAAGAAGCACAGCGGTCAAATAAAGCCAATATCACCATCTGACTGTGTCAGCTCTGCTTGTATTCACTGATGGCCTTTTCTGAGACAGATGTTTCTTGGATATTAATGTTCCTTTTATCTGTCTCCTCCATTTTTGTATCACATAAGTAATGACAGCAGAATTCCATCCATTATTCCTTTGATAATCTCTCGCAGTACAGCCGTAGCCTACTCTGTATTCATCAAGGACTTGTTTATGTAATTTTACCATTTAGAACCTTGTGGGCAGTAGCCTGAAGCAAAAAAATAATCATTTCGGAGACAACCGTCACAAAGTTTAGACAGGCGCAATATTAATTGTGGCTCCTGTGCCTTTGTGTTGTGATTTTGCTGCCTGTTACTTTAGCCCCAACTCTGGGCTCAAAATTAAGGTAATTCCCCTCTCATTCCTCCAGCAATCCCCTCCCCCTGGGAAGTTACCCAGCATATATGTAATATTTTAAAATATTATATGTATTATTCAAACCAAAATTGCCCGTTGTTAGAAATACACTATATTGCCAAAGGCATTGGGACAGCCCTTCAAATCATTGGATTCAGGTGGTTCTATCACCTCTATGGCCACAGGTGTACAAAATCAAGCACCTAGGCATGCAGACTGCTTCTACAAACATTTGTGAAAGAATGGGTCGCTCCCAGGAGCTCAGTGAATTCAAGCGTGATACCGTGATAGGTTGCCACCTGTGACAGGTCTTTCCTAAGAAAGATCCCAATACATGTAAATTAATTGGTTTACGTGAACGTTATAGCGTTCACAAATGGCGGTATATATACTGGAATTTGTTTTTCCTACTAGTAATGGCGACGAACAGCGACTGCGGCAGACATTCTGACACTGAGGGGAACTGACTTGGTGTCACTGACATCCCCAGTGACACCAATACAGTGATCAGTGCTAATAAAAAGCACTGACACTGTACTAATGACACTGGGCAGGAAGGGGTTACCATATGGGGCAATCAAAGGGTTAACTGTGTGCTGTGTGTGTTTTACTAGTGTTTTCCACTGTAAGCACACTGCTTTGTATGGCTCTGCTATGCAGGAGTGTCTGCATGAGCTGACAGGGGAGAGATCTGTATTGTTTACATACAGGTCTCTCCCCTATCAGAAATCCTCAGAGATTGTCGGGTGTCGGTGGGAAATAACCGGCCGGGACCCAGTGATTGAAAGCCGAAGCCACGAATGGCGGCGCAGGTAGGGCGCGCGCATCTCCTACCTGGAACTGCAAAATCATGTATATATATGTAGTTTTGCGCACCTGTGCTGCCCTTTACCAAGTGGTAGGCCACGTAAAATGACAGGGCGGGATCACTCCATAGTGAAGCACACAGTGCGCAGAAATCGCCAACTGTCTGCAGAGTCAATAGCTAAAGACCTCCAAACTTCATGTGGCCTTCAGATTAGCACAACAATAGTGCATAGAGAGCTTCATGGAATGGGTTTCCATGGCCCAGCAGCTGCATTCAAGCCTTACATCACCAAGTGCAATGCAAAGCATTGGATGCAGTGGTGTAAAGAGCTTTGCCGCCGGACTCTAGAGTAGTGGAGACGTGTTCACTGGAGTGACAAATCACGCTTCTCTGTCTGGCAATCCAATGGACATGTCTGGGTTTGGCATTTGCCAGGAGAACAGCACTTACCTGACTGCAATGTGCCAAGTGTAAAGTTTGGTGGAGGGGGGATTATGGTGGGGGGTTGTTTTCAAGGGTTGGGCTTAGCCCCTAAGTTCCAGTAAAGGGAACTCTTAAGATGTAAGCATACCAACACACTTATTTTCAACAATTTAATGCTCCCAACTCTGTGGCAACAGTTTGGGGATGGCCCATGAGCGAGTTTGGGGTGAAGGAACTTGTCTGGCTTGCACAGAGTCCTGACCTCAACCCAATAGAACACCTTTGGGATTTATTTAGTGGAGACTGCAAGCCAGGCCTTCTCGTCCGACATCAGTGCCTGACCTCACAAATGCACTTCTGGAAGAATGGTCAAACATTCCCATAGACACACTCCTAAACCTTGTGGACAGCTTTTCCTGAAGAGTTGAAGCTGTTATAGCTGCAAAGGGTGGGCCAACTCAATATTGAACCCTATGGACTAAGATTGGGATGCCATTAAAGCTAATATGCGTGTAAAGGCAGGTGTCCCAATACTTTTGGCAATATAGTGTATAAGTGAATTGAACTAAGTGAAAAATAAAATAGAATCAAACAACAAAGTGACTCCCTTGGGCAGCTGCTGCTCACAAGTTACATTAACTACTTGAAAGATAGTAAATAAATACTAAATAGTGTAAATAAATACTCAATAAATAATTCAACAATAAATTGTGATCAATAGTAACAAAAGTCTCTATGTCTCCTATTCGTACATAAAATAGTGACCAGTGCTTAAAAAGTACATCGACATGTGTAACAATGTATACATCCGTGACTGCTCCTGTGAACACTCCTCACTGATGTGGCTTGGACTTAGTCGGTCAATACCACTCAATTTTATAACTCAGTACTCAGGCAGGCATAAGAAATAGAGAGGGAAAAGCTAACATAGTGAAGTATTATTTATTAGATTTAAAAACATTTAAACCAATGCACTCACATTTGCTTGTCACACAATTGCATAGAAACCCAGAACCGCAGCAAGTAACGTCATCGCAAACCCTGCCCAACATAAATACCAATGGACGTCTTCAGGAACAGGTCTTAAGTCAGTATTTATATTTTGTATACATACCTTTTTCCTAAATCTTCAGGCGGGTCATGTGTCCTTGCCCCTCTCTCTGCTAAATGACACGCCCTATAACAGCCTACATGGGTCAGGTCCACAACTACTTGCATTCACAGTAGAGATCTGTCTTCCAATTTGAGTGATGCTTCAGGGGACAGCTCCAGGGAATTCTATGTACAGTATTCTTCATGGCACATGTCTGCAGTCTTGGCTCTTTCCCTACATCTGTAGGATGCCGAGAATGGAGTTGGGTGTTGGGGAAGATGCAAATCCTGTGAGCACATCATTATGTCTGCCCAATGGCCACAGAGGAATATGGGGGAGAGAACCAGAAGCAATGGTAGAGGAAAGTGGGAGCAGGGCAGCGACTATAGTCTGGACCTGTTATTATCTTAAGAGGGCACTGTGTTAACACTGGTTTACAAATAAAAAACAATCTATTCAGGTATGTATTCTGAAAGGATAAGTTCACCTTTACAAATAAAAATAATAAATGCACATAATTTTGCAGGTAAATAAATGTGCATTTACTATTTTTTTAGGAGCCTGGAAACATTGCAAGTGATCAAAAAATGCCATACAGGACTCCTGCAGACTGTCAGTGTAAACTTTCTGCCTGTACATTGTACGGGCAGGCAGTTTCACAGTGACAGAAAGAATCAATGAACTACCAGAGCGCACCACAGCGCCTTGATAGTTCATTAACCCCTTCACGTCTAAGGATAAAACAAATCTAAATGCCTAAGCACAATTCTACAACATTGACATGTGTTAGTAAAACCGTACATATCATCACAACTACTTTGTACATCCAGGTGGATTATACCTTGATTTTTTCAGGAGAAATTGGGCTTTCATTTGGTGGTAAATAGTAATGGATAGCTTCTAATTTTTTTTATTATCAAAGGAAAACTGGCCCAAAATAGTAAAAAAAAATAGTTTTTTTTTTATTTAGCTGTGTGTTTCTTGTTACGACCATAACCCACCTCCATAGAACAACCCAAAATAAATTCTGCAGCTCTTGGCGATCGCAGTGATACCATATGTATGTATGTTATTTGTTGTTTTTACCCGTAGTACACTCCAGAAACAATAGTGCGCATTTTGTTTTTGTCTTTTTTTTTTTTTTTTTTTTACCCAAAACACACTGACATTAATGCTAACTGACACCAATTTTTTATTAAATCCTGACCTTTGACCCTGACCTTGACCCAAACACTAACCCTGGCACTGAACTAGATCAAACCTTGATCTAGGTATTTTTCTTTATTTTTTCTTTTCTTTTTTTTAAGATTTATTTATTTATCTTTTTTTTTTTTTTTTTTTACAAACAATTTTTATCTCTCTATGTCAGGAGTATCCCTCTTCTCCATTCATAGAGAGAGAAAAAACAAGGGGGCCAGGCTGCACAGTGACTGATCACTGTGATAGCCAATCAGAGGCTATTACAGCTATCACGTGACTCGGAATCGGGAGTCCCGGGTCCCGATCGTTAGAATGGGTCCCGGGGCTCTCAGTGACACCATGGTCTCTGTGCTGGGAGCGCTCAGTGCGGTGTGCTCCCAGCACAAAGACAGGTACGCAAATATGCGGCCCCACGGCAAAAAGCCCAGTTCCGTGAGGCCGCATATTTGTGTGCCGTTGGCGTCAAGGGGTTAAGAACCACAAGCCAACATCTGCAGAGAATGTTGGTATTTGTAGTCGATTCATTCACAGATCTTTGTGAATGAATGACGTGGCTTTGTGGGCAGAACCCAAAGCAGCCGCACTCTTTTCAAAAAGTGACAAGTGGTACTGGGAACTTCTCCCCGTGCTGCTGTCACACAGAGAGCTCAGATTGCTGAGCCACTGCAGGAGCTGGAATATGTTACATATTCCTCCTTAAAAACAGGTGGAACTTGTAACATGTTCCCGAAGGTGAACTTATCCTTTAACTCAAAAAAGGACCTTCTATTGCTCTCAGCCTCCTCCAAGTCTCCAAATTTAATTTCTTTTGCTGCTATGCTCTGACTTCCTCTTACGCTTGGTTCACATCTGTGCGGGTAGTGCTGCTGTAGATCCGCATGAAAATCCATGCACCCGCACAGAGGAATGCGGACCCGTGGGCGGGTGCCATTAGTTCTAATGGTACGCCGCCTGCACTGGAAAACGCAACCGTACTGGGAACCGAGGTTCCCGTGCGGGCTGCGTTTTCAGAAGAAGTGCAGGGACTTCTCTGCATGTCACGGGGCACGGGAGTCCATTCAAATGAATGGGCTCTCATGCCCGTGCAAAACGTGGCCCGCACGGCCGCATATATGTGAACCAGGGCTTAGAGGGTAGCTGTGTTTATTATCTATGATCCCACCGCATGCTGGACCCTGGGATTTGTAGTGTGCATAGAGCAGTGCACATAACCGCAACTAACGTGCACTGCTCATTCCAAACAAATGGGAGTGAGAAAAAAGGTTCAGGAGCTCAACAAGGACGTTGCAAGGAGGCAGAAAAACTCATTGAGAAATTATTTCATGAAAATTTGATTATAGGGCCATTAGATAGTGGATATATATGGACAGGGGCAGGGGCGGACTGACAACTCATGGGGCCCCCCGGGCAATAAAGGATCATGGGGCCCCTGTGTCCTTGTCCAAACTCAAAAAAGCCTATGAAAAAGGTACCAGGGGCATCTCATGGGGCCCCCTACTGACCCCAGGCCCTCGGGCAGTGCCCGAGTTTCCAAATGGTCAGTCCGCCCCTGGACAGGGGTGTCCCTAGGGTTGGTGTCACCCGATGCGATAACACTTGGTGACACCCCCTCCGACAATCCCCGCAGGATGGATCGGATCTGCGGATTGAGCATAATGGATCAGAGTCCGATCCATTATGCTCCCCAATCCGTAGATCCGATCCATCCTGCGGGGATCGTCGGCATGCAACCTATAAGGGGTGACACCGGACCCACTCCATGAAAAGGTAAGTTGTAAAGCAAGCCGGTGATCCCCGCAGGATGGATCGGATCTGCGGATTGGAAAGCATAATGGATCAGACTCCGATCCATTACACTCAATCTGCAGATCCGATCCATCCTGCAGGGATCGCCGGCTTGCTTTACAACTTACCTTTTCGTGGAGCGGGTCCGGTGTCACCCATGCGGTAGGTGTCACCCGGTGCGGCGTGCACCCCCGCACCTGCCTAGGGATGCCACTGTATATGGATTCTTTTCAGAGAATAAGGATATCATTTAATATCACTTTAAGTGTATCTTCATTCAGCGGACTTCACTTCTTTACTTCCTCTTTAACCACTTTAAGATTTTAAACAAAGGAAATACAACTTATAGAAAACTTCAATAAAGTTTCTAGGATGTATTGTATGTCCTACTTCATGCCCCCCCACATCACAGACACAAATACCAGCTGTAGCAAAAAAAAAAGTCTGCAAAGGTTTTTTATTTGCAAGTAACCTTACCATGATTTGTATGTAAAACATAATTTAATAGCCATCCAAGCAATACAAATACAAGAATGAACAGTGTACAAGATATCAATTATTCTCCAGCTGACATCACTATACCTGGGTACAGACACCATTGGTTACCTATTGCAAGTTAAAACTAATTTTTGAATGCTAACGCTGATCAAAATGCATTTTTTTACTTTTTAATGTCTATTTCTCTAACTGAAAATAATTTTGCAAGTCAATATTTCAAAAGAGACAATGTCCCCCCGAAAAACAGCATGTGTATGACTCAGTGTCAGCACTGACTGCCCATAATGGAACTGTAAACCTTGCTCTGATATTATTTTAATAAAAGCTACAGATTGAAAATTAGTGTAGAAATGACATTAACATATTAATTCTTGTATGGAATTTTAGTAAATGGGATTACATACACTTTAATTAGGAGTGATCTGGCAGCAGTATGCATAAACAAGGGAGTGCTGACACTAAGCTGGCTGTTGATAACCTATAAAAAGTTACATTATTAATTGGAATTTCCAGATGAGCATGAATACACATTACGGCAAGGCTGTCTCATTGTGCTGATTAACTGAATTCTTAAAATTGTTACTTAAAAGCAAGAGAACTAATTAAAACAGACGCAGACATAAATACGACTTCTACTGGGAGTCTGTTAATGAAGGTGAGATTCAAGCAACATGAGAGAAGCTTCGCACGTATCCATCCATACATAATTGTTCTACCTTAGTCTACTAGGGTTGTTTTTACTGGTTCTGTACTTAGCACTTACCGCTGTTCCTGCCACAACCTATCTCAGGTACCTGCATGCAGACTCGCTTCTGCATAGAAGCCAATCAGATTCTAGCCTCAACTTGTTCAATTAAGCTTTTGCAATAAAACCTGGAAGCTGATTGGTTTCTATGCAGAAGTAAGTCTGATTTTGCACTCTCTAACTTTAGTAAATCTCCCCCATAGTGTCATCACTAGGTGTGTGTTCGTGCTTTGTGGTGCGCATTTCACTGTGTATGTACATTCGACATTAGTGGTAGTGCCAAATGGCCTGTTTGAGGTATGACCCGGCTCAGTGCCAGAGCTAGCTGGTCTTCAGCTTGTTCCTTGTGACCAGGGGCGGACTGACTATTGGGGAACTCGGGCACTGCCCGAGGGCCTGGGGTCAGTAGGGGGCCCCATGAGATGTCCCTGGTACCTTTCATAGGCTTTTTTGGGTGTGATTTGAGTGTGGGCGAGGACACAGGGGCCCCATGATCCCCTATTGCCCGGGGGCCCCATGATTTGTCAGTCCGCCCCTGCTTGTGACCCAACTTGTGTTCCACGTATGTTTCTTTATTGGTGACCTACTTTTGGATCCTGCTCTGTACTATTGATTATCCAGTTTCTGACCTCAACTTTGTCTCTGACCCTGACCTTGCTCACGATTTAGTATTGCACTTCCAGTTCCTTGCTTACCTTGCTGTGACTTTGCTACTGCCCCGTACTCATTCCTATGCTACTAGTCAAGTGCCTGCCCTGGACTGCTTCAATATTCAGCTGCAAACTTCTACAAATACTCCTGCTACCTGCCTGCTGGTGTTGTTGGCAGGCTCATTCTAGCCAGAGTTAATCTTTAAAGAATAATTCCAGGTATGTATATTTTATACATAGTTATTTTGGCCTGGTTTGGACCAGTTTACCTATGTGTATACCATACCTGACTGATGCTCCTGGAAGCTGGAAATCACTGAAGTGGACACCACTACTCTCAAGATCTCCAGTGACTTTCTGGTCCTGCACAGAGGGGCTGCCCTGCTGTGTTCTGAACACAGGAGGTCAGCTGCTTGGCGTGGGCACCATTAAGAGAATGCTTTGCATTTACTGAATGAATGCAAAGCATTCTCTGATTGGACAAGGTGGAGAGGCAGAGCTGTGAAGTCAAGCTCTCTACTTCATCCAACAAGAGAACACTTTGCATTCATATAGAAAATGCAAAGCATTTTCTGAATGGTGCTTGTGCTGACCAGTCAACCTCCTGTGTTCAGAATGCAGCAAGACGGTAGTTCAACGCAGGTCCTGGAAGCAAGTGGAGATTGCTGGAGTAGCAATGTCTACTTCAGTGATTTCCAGCTTCTAGAGGGATCCCACAGGTATGACATATCCATAGTTGCATTGGTCCAAGCTGGACCAATGTTACAATGTATGGAATATCCATACCTGGAATTCCTCCCTAACTTCTGAGACTCTCTGTGGTTCCACACAATCTGCTGGTTCTTCCCCTTCAACATCACAATTGTGAAGTTCTGCAAGCTACATTTCCTGGCACTTGTGTTCCTCCTGACCCTTTTCTCTATTTCACTTTCAGGTACACTTGGGCTGGAGGTATAAGAGAGGCCACCATCTTTGTTTCGGCCTCTTATCAGGTACATGACAGGTACAATTCAGTCCAGGTAAAAAATGGTGTTTACATGGGCTTCAACCTGCACTTGAGCATCGCTATACTTCACCACAGCATTCATATAGGTAAAGGGGTAATGTACAGATCACATACAGTAGGAGGATGGAGATACATCAAATGTGAAGGATAAGGGAGATGAAGGTGTTATTATAAGGTCACTGCAGGGAAAATTTGGAGCAGAGTTTATCCTCCTTCCCCTTCCTCCACTATAAGAGGAAGGGGAGGGATCACAGATGTAAACACTACACTGTTTACTGATATCCAGTCAAAGGACTATACAAGCTGGTGTGGTGTCCCATCTTTCCAAAACTTTAGTTAAATCCTCTGGGGATCCAAAAGGACCCCATAGTTGCTGGTTAACAGCCTTTAGGACCACAAACCACCCATCACGTTATAATGTATCTCCATACGGTACAGCACTCCTACATCAAAAAGATTTAAATGGAGAATAGAATGAGTATGTTCTCTAACTGGGGATGCTTTTGAGTTGGGATATAAAAGATAGTTTATGGAGTGTTTTCGTTTCTTTTCAGATGCATTAATTTATTGAACCGACTAAGAAATGGTATGAGCTGAATGGACAATATCGACTGGTGTCATGTGCATTTGGATTCGCAAATGGAATGAAATTCTGATCCATTTATTTACCCCTAGGCCCAAACTACTATCCATCATGTGATGACATTGAAACAAATACATTTGTTAATGTAGTTATAACTTTTCACAGATTTGTTGACTTTGGTTACTATGTCTGTCGAAATTTGTATACATCCGTATCTCCAAAATTGAATTTTTTTTCCTTCGCAATCATAACAAAATGTCTATACCAGGGGTGTCCAAACTTTTTTCAAAGAGGGCCAGATTGGATGAAGTGAACATGGTGGAGGGCCGAACATTTTTCCGAACATTCTTTGAACCATTACAATTAAATGCAAATAAATTATTTTATGCCAAGTTAATTGCAAACGACATACTTTTCATTTCATAACATTAAGATCAACTGACAGCTGAGTTTTCACAATGTATTGAAAAGAAATTTAAAAAAAACTTACCTGCACTAATGTGAAGGGTGAAAAAGGTAGCTGGAGCTGAAGTCTCTGCTCGGCAGCCGGGAGGGGAAGAGAAACACACTTCATGCTGGAAGCCCGGCCCTGACGTCACCGCCCTCTGTCGCTCCCAGCGCGGCGCAGTCACGCATGCGCACTGCTCTCAAGCAGAAGACTGTCTGCCACAGAAGGGAGGGCCGTGCGACAGCCGCATTTACACAGACCAGGGAGAACGCGCTGCAGTCAGGCATGCGCACTGCCCTCTGCTCTCAAGCAGAAGACTGTCTGCCATAGAAGGGAGGGCCGTGGGAGGGCCACATTACACAGAGCAGGGAGGGCTGTTGGAGGGCCGTATTAAACCGACCCCCGGGCCGTAAATGGCCTGCGGGCCGGACTTTGGACATGCCTGGTCTATACACTCTGTGCATACAATGAGTGCTTGGTAGCTTGGTGTACGCACTGACCTAGAAGAGGGTAAAGTGTGTATAGAAGATATCACTTATAGGACATGTCTAAGTTTATGGAACATGGGATATATTTGTAAAGGGGTATGCAATATTTGCAAAGGGAACCAGAGGAAAACCATCCTATGATGTTCACTGTCCGAATCCAGCTGTATAATTTCAATGAGAGTTCAGGGTATCATGAAGGCTACTCTCCATCTCTATCTATCTATCTGTCTGTCTGTCTGTCTGTCTGTCTGTCTGTCTGTCTCTCTATCCATAGTCAGCAAATCTGGATGCCAAACCTTGAGGGAACTTCTTTTTTTAGTCTGCTTTTTTTGTAGAAGAAGATTTTCAAATTATGTTAAAATAAATACAACATACAGTGCTTCATTCAATTTATTTTATATCAACACAATTAGATAGATAGATAGATAGATAGATAGATAGATAGATAGATACAGATAGACACGTAGTCATTGGAGGATATGACCTCCAGTATCAATCTTTTCAGAAAAGCAGATGGGACTCTGCCGACACTGCTGCCCCTTGTGAATGTCTATTTGGCGAGTTTCCATTTATTCACTAGATCTTTTATGGCAAAGCCTTTCACATTGCATTTGTTCCCTGCCACTTAATACCACTCATCACTCCATATGTGACAGATGTGTGCTATCAAAACATAGAAAACCGAAAGGTGAATTAAATTGAAGATACATGCCTAGAATCATTCTAGCTAAATTATATTTTGTGTCTGTATAGTTTCATGAACAGTGTTGTATGGATAGATGATTAAAACTGAAAAAGTCCATTATGCTCTCAGTTCACCCGAACCTGTCCTGGGATACAGTGAATGGGTTAGGGCAGTAATGGACAAACTAAGGCCCGCGGGCCGTATACGGCCCGTCGGACCTTTTAATCCGGCCCGCGGATGTGGCTGTCAGGATGTGTGTAGGCGGGGCAGCGTGACGAACGTGAGGGGAGGGGAGCTAGGCTCCTCTCACAGTCCGCCCTGAAGACCGGAACGGCGCGGGAACACGGCGAGAGGAACGCGCGGAGCAAAGGTAAATGAATTGACACAGGGGGGACTTGGCTTACTACTTGGGGGGGAATAGTACTATGGGGGATGAATTAATATGGGGAATGAATTACTATAGGGGGGATGAATTACTATAGGGGGGATGAATTACTATATGGGGGATGAATTACTATGGGGGATGAATTACTATGGGGGATGAATTACTATATGGGGGATGAATTACTATGGGGGATGAATTACTATGGGGGATGAATTACTATATGGGGAATGAATTACTATGGGGGATGAATTACTATATGGGGGATGAATTACTATGGGGGATGAATTACTATAGGGGGGATGAATTACTATATGGGGGATGAATTACTATATGGGGGATGAATTACTATGGGGGATGAATTACTATATGGGGGATGAATTACTATGGGGGATGAATTACTATGGGGGATGAATTACTATATGGGGAATGAATTACTATGGGGGATGAATTACTATATGGGGGATGAATTACTATGGGGGATGAATTACTATATGGGGGATGAATTACTATATGGGGGATGAATTACTATGGGGGATGAATTACTATATGGGGGATGAATTACTATGGGGGATGGATTACTATGGGGGATGAATTACTATATGGGGGATGAATTACTATGGGGGATGAATTACTATATGGGAGATTAATTACTATGCTTACTATGGGGGAATATTACTATACTTACTATGGATGACACATACACATCATTCATCTACTCTTGGTCCGGCCCCCGGGTCCAATATATGAACCCATTGCGGCCCTCAAGTCAAAAAGTTTGCCCACCCCTGGGTTAGGGTATAGTGATCATTGATCTTTCAACCTGGATCGGGTAAATTACACATAAATGGCCCATGACTGAGCTCTCCACTCATCAATACCCTTAGAGGAGGTCCATTTGTATTTTAGTAAAAACAGTTGGCACCCAGTTTATGACCCATAAAAGTGAATTTATCAGGCTCTTAAATTAAACCCTAAGTAACCCTTAATCTAACCCCTAAACAGCAATATCCCAGCTGGATCCTCTGCCCCTTATGTTCCTAGCCTATTAATTCCTATGGATGGTCCATACTTATGGTGGCCCCCTGCCATCTGCCATCTAGCAAGTTACAGGCCATCCTTAGGAATGAAAGTGGCCACAACATTTGTGTACATTAGGCAGAGGACCTGGTTGCTATGTTTTGGATACAAAGTTGTCCTTTAAACGTAGGTTTCTGGTCAAATGATCACCTAAACTTAAACTATCACATGAGCTGATTTACTAAAGGCAAACAGGCTGTTCACTTTGCTTTTTCCTTTAATTTAGGGAAAATACTACATATCTCTTGGCAGATTAAAGCAGTAAATATATTTCACCCAATAATTAAAAAAAAAAAAGAAACAAAAATTGATAGAAAATAATACCAGACCAGGCCAGGTAGACTTTTTTGATTATCCTCTGCACACGATTTGGGTCTGTCTTGGTTGTCTTGATATGATTTAATCCAAATGGTTTTCTCTCTGTTTTTTTTTTGTTTACTGGAAAGCTTTAGAACCCAACTCCAGGCCCCTACTAGGGGCCCCAGTGTGTTTTTAATGTTTTTTTTGTTTTATACATACATTTTCCAGATTTCTTTCACTTCATATCTTTTAATGGCAGTGCTTGATTCTTAATGATACAGAGTGTGGTGCACTGAAATTGCAGGCACTTTGATGACAACCCTTAGGTCCTTAACGCCTTGCACTCACAGTATTTCCTCAGTCGTTCAGGTTGAATTATGCTGTGCTTCATTCAAGCTGGAGGACTGAGGACTTTTGTGTCACAAAGCATTTACTGTAGGGCCAGCACCAGAGAGACGATGGGTATTGCAGCCAGAGATGTTTTTTTAAACCTCTAGGGCAGCCCTTCTCAATCTTTTCACCCTAGAGAAACCCTTAAAATACCTTTTATGTCTCAGGGTATCCTTAAAAGGTCAGTACAACAAGCCCAGCAAGAAAGTTCACCCGACTGGCGCGCTCACAACAGTTCAGAGCAGAGTCAGTGGTGTGGGTCTGAGCTGCTGACTTCTGATAAGGGGAACGGAGTGCAGCCTGGCTGGTCCATCCCAAAGGGGAGATTCAAGGAACCAGGGAAGTTTTTAGAACCTCTACCTACTTCTAGTGCTGTCCCTGAGAGACAGGTATCCTGGCCCTACACTAGCTACTTGCATAAAGAGCACCAAAACCCTGGGGGCATGGACTTAAAAAAGACTCTGCATGACCCAAGATGGCCACCAGAATCAAATGGATCCAGCACATCCAACCAGATCACTGCTCCAGGGAACCAAGGACACCATAGGGAAACAGTTCTTCCAGACTTCCTTCCCCAGTTGCATTGCTGCTACAGACGAACAAACCATATGGAAAGACAAAAAGATCAACCAGAAAGATAAAAAGATCAAGTTCCATGGAAATCTAGTTGAGAATTGCAGCTCTAGAAAAACCTTTAAAAAACAAAAATAAGCCCAAGTTGAGATTTAAGCTCTGAATAGTGGTTGAAGCAATTGTAAAAGTCCTATTCCAAGCTATTCTAGCAGATTAAAAGGTATTTAACTTGAAAACTCATTTTAAAGTATAATTTAGCTTCTGAGAACGTGGCAACTAAGAAGCCCAAAATGAGTGTATTAGTGAAGGAGCTGGGAATTCTGCACTTCATCCAAGATAAATGCATTTTCCTTATTGAGATTTCTATGTAATTTCAGTCAGTAATTGACATACTTTCCATTTTATTATTCAGCTTAGTATGGTAATTATATGTAATCTACGGAAACCATATTTCCCTATGGATTTTGTATAGGACAACAGGAAAAACATTTTTTACCACAGCAAAACGTCCATTAAATGAAGACTATGCTGGTTTAACATAAAGGTTACAGCAGTTTAATTAGGTGTCACGTGTAGATTAAGAAATAATAATGACAATGTTCAAAAGAATTGCTACTGTACTAACCTTCTATTGTGGGCTGCAACTGCACTTAAAATAGTTATACAGATTTGACAAACTGAATGAATAATAAATGTATTTCCACATATAACTTTGGGCACCTAGACTATATGGAAAAAAAACCCAACACATTCTCTGCATTACATCCCCATTTTCCAATGTTTAGTCTTCAAAGGATAGGTTCACCTGTTTACAAAAAATAATAAATGCACATTTTTTTGTAGGTAAAAAAATGTGCATTTAGTATTTTTGTTTCTCGAGCCTGTGAAGCATTACACTAGTGATTAGTAGATCGCTGGTGCCATGCAGGTCTCCTGCAGACCTGTCAGTATATCTGCTTGCCCATATACTTCACCATACACTTAAAATGACATTTTACCTTTTGGCACTCTTCCCGCCTTTCCACCCCTCCTTCCCTCCTATCCTTAAATAGTGCTGTCTTTTTTTGTTTTGTTTGTACTTTTTTTTTTTTTATGTTTTTGGACCACCCTCCTGTGCACATCAATCACCTATGCTAATGATGCGCACTGTGCTCTCTTTGCCTCCCAGGATATGCACATTATATGCACATATCCCAGGAGGCATTGTATTTCCATTCCGTAAAATAGGAGGGAGGCAGGCCAAGTAGCGTGTCATAGGTAGGCTGGCCGGCTGAACCTGGAAAAGCCGATGTTGATGATGTCACACTTGAACATGGCTTTGTGGAATGGAGCAGAGGCAAAACAGAAGAGGATCTCAGCGGGACAACATTGTATCTGCTGGTTTGGTGAGTATCTCATTTGTGCAGAAGACAACCTCTGGTAACTAGGGGTTAAAAAAATTTGGCAGCTTCCCACAGGTTTGGAATGAACTCAGGGATGCTGATGACTTTGTTGACATAGTATAGACAATGTCATTGACCCAATATAGCCATGTGGCCATATTAGGTCAATGATGTCACCAGTATCCTCACCCCTTTGTTATGTGTGGCTGTGGGGTGGGAAATTCCACGGCTACATCTGGCCGAGCCCCTGGCCTCCTATCATGTGACAGTTTCCTGAGCCAAATCTTAGCTTATCCATACACCTTAACTATACTATTAGCCTAAATCCTATCCTCAGCCTAAAATGCCTGAACATATTATTTTGCACTAAATGCTGAAATTAACTATTGTTTGAAAATGTGTTATGGCTCATGAATTCTACATAGCTGTCCGACTGCAGCTGTGACAGGGGCATCATTCTTTCTCATTTCTGAAAAGTTGATAGATGTGTCCATTGGTTCATGTCTCTGGCTGTGCTGAATGACAAGTCACCTTGAAGCAATATTCCCCACGCAAACCCAATTTGTGAATGGATTGTTCTTTAGAACATATCCACATATTTTCTGTGAAAGGTATTAAAGGCAATAAAGATGCATCACCTGGCTTCATGACAGCATAATGAGTGTTTCCCCAAATAATGACTTCACATCAATCCACTGCCTGGTCACACACAAGGAGTAGAAGGTCATTTAATAAACAAAGCTGATGCTTGTAAAGCTTGACAGGCCAACCGTGCATTTCTGAAGGGGAGGCTGTTTAATCACCTTGCAGGATCCACATGGCTACTCTAATTCCAAGATATAACTACTTTCAAAGGAATGTAGAGAGGTCAGGTCACAGCATTTCAATATGTCTTATGTCACGTCTGCCATGAGGATAAATAGGCAGCATGGTGACATTGCGATGAAGGGTCTATAACGTGGCAGGCAGCTCAGCTTTGATTTTTAAAGTGATTGCGTGTTTTGCCCATGGAGGAAAAATAAATGGGTGTGGAGGCCCCTAGGCAGTCAAACCTTGGAGCTTCTGTAGGTTTGCACATGCGCTAGCTGGATAACATTGAACTCAGTAGGCCACTTGATGGAGACAACCATCACTACTGCACATTACACGTACCCAGGTTTAACCACATTTTTTTACAAACTGACAGCTGAAAGAAGATGACTTTTTAAGAGACAAACTGGAATGTGAACCTAATGTTTATGGTTTATGTACTTTAAGTTATTAGGTATAATAATGTAGTGCCCTCCTAGTTAGCTAGGGGGAGCTAGAGCCCTGATTGTTAGAGAGGAGGGCTGAGTAGCAGCCTGGGTGTAATAGCCAGCAGGTCAAATTGTGGTCAGGAGCTGAGAGGCTCTCCAGGCAAGCCCCTCTGGAATTTCCCCCTGCTCTATGGTTTTGGAGAAAGGCCTTGAGGCAATGGGTGGATCTGAGGAGTGGCTGGCTTGCACTCTTGAGGGATCCTAGCCAATCCCCAGCAGAAAGCTTGGCAAGGGGTGGGACACGCTTAAAAGTGTTGGAGCCTGCTCAGTTGCAGGAGAATTCAGGTGGAAGACAGTGAGAAAGATATGAGGCTGAATGTGGGTGGCTGCGAGGAGACCCAATGGGATGGAGCCTACCTGCAGGCCTGGAGTTGGAAAGGAAGAAATTCAGAACTTCACTAGCCCCCCGAGGGAGGACCACCTGTATGGCAGGGAAGGAGCAGCCCAGATAAAAGGCCACCAAACCACGGTACAAGAGAGAATCTGAGTGAGTACTCCTGCAACCCCTGGGTCGATAAGGGAAGGAGCACTCGGAAGGAAAACCAGATTCGCTGCTTATTTGGGACTGTGCACTTTTAAAGTAATAGTGTCATGGTCAGAGGTCAGGCTCAGAGACCACTAGCTATAGCAGAAGACCAACCAACAGGATAGGTAAACAAGCAGGTCACCCTGGGAGATAACGCAGGCTCACCTGACGTGCGGGGTCTAAGCACTAACCGGTATTCACCAGAGCTCCTGATGGTGGAGATGGGTTTTGCTGTGTGTTAGTACCAGGTAGAAGTTCTCAGGATCGCCCCACCAGGAAGTAAGCATACCAGGATTCAGTAACAGATATGGCAGGTAGGGATCTAGCAGAAGCGTAGTCAGTAAACAAGCCAAGGGTCGGTAACAAGTGGTAGCAGGTGTGGGTGAGAAAGAATCGTACTCAAGGAACAAGCAAAACAATAGATCAGGCAGAGTGTTGTACAGCATCCCAGATAGCTCAGTGAGAAGAGTTACTGTCAGACACAGTAGAGGTCCCAGGTTTAAGTCCAGGCCCTGACAAATAGGCGCCAGATTGCAGGGTGTAGAAGAGAAGTTCATCTAGGGTCTGGGATGGTAAATAAAGGAGATGCTGGCTAGCTCTCTAACAAAGGCTGTGCTGCAGTGAAGGCTTGGAAATAGCTCCAGGAAGCTGTCATCAGTTTCCTTGGGCATCTTTTACACCCCTAACCCTATTCTAGTTCAAATCCCCTAAATTAAACAACAAAATGAAGTTCAAGGACTGATCTCTGACTCTGGATGCAAGTCTGTGTGAAGATGCATGTTGCCAGGCTTTGAAGGACTATAGGGGGACCCAAATCTTCTAGCAGCTCATAAGAGGCTAGTGCTACATTGTATTAATACAGTATTTTCTCTATAGAGTCTTTAATGTAAAGTTATCGTTTCTTTGAGTTGATTCACTTTTTTCTCTCTTTTTGAACAACTTAGGAGAGTGTTAATGTAATTTTCTATCAAGATCAAATTAATATTTGATTTGAGAAACCCATCTCCATCTTCAGGAGTTCTGGTGAAGAATGGTTAGTGCTTAGACCCCTGGCCTTGGGTTGGACCACATTAGCCGCCAGGGTGACTTGCTTGTGCATTTATCCAGCTGGTTTCTCTATGAACCTTTGCACTTATATAGCTACTGGATGAGCCTGACCCCTGACCATGACAGACATACTTCTGTGTGTCAGACACTAGGTTCTTTTAGTCCATGTGTCCTCCCATCAGCCCCCACACTACTGTGTCTTGTAATGGCGTATGGGCAAATGGACTGAACCACAGTGTGTTCAGGGATGCAAGCACCTTACACACCCTGAAGTGAAAAATGCTAAAAATCTGCTATAGGCTGTAGCTCTTGAAGGACGATTGAAGAATCTCTACTCAGAGAAGTAAGTGTTTAGGTATATCTAAAACCATTCTGATTGGAGTAGAGAATGATTCCAACCCATCGGGTTCTTTTTGCCTTTGCGGATTCTTGCTTGATTCTCACCCCCATTTACAAGTCATGCTACAGGCAGTGCAATTAGTGGGAGCACCCAGGGGCGGACTGACAACTCATGGGGCCCCGGGCAATAGGGGATCATGGGGCCCCTGTGTCCTTGCCCAAATTCAAAAAAGCCTATAAAAAAGGTACCAGGGGCATGTCATGGGGCCTCCTACTGAACCCGGGCCCTCGGGCAGTGCCCAAGTTTCCAAATGGTCAGTCCACCCCTGGGAGCACCTTGTCTGTGTGTTTCTATTGATGCAGACAGTGTAGGGAGTGTAGGGAAACACCACTGTAGTCCCTGCATGCAAGATGACTCCACAAAATGCTGAAAGAGAGTTTAAAGTGTTACTAAACCCAGGACCTGCATTCACTATATCTGGTCTCCCACAGTACACACTACATGGAAATGCAATTACTTTAGTAAATATAAACTGCTAAATACCTTTTCTCATCAGCAGTATATAGCAGTCTTGTGACTTCAGCAGAGCACTGGTTAAAGCCTGTATGAGGAGTTTCCTTTCTGCTCTAGGAAGATGCAAAACCCCTGACCTCTGTCTAGACAGTGCTGATTGGCCCTGTGTTGATCACATGCACTCTCCAAAGAAAAGAATAAAACACCTCTCTAGCAATACACACCAAACTGAGCATGTGCATGTGGCTATGGGTTCAATCTGTCTTATCAGGAGATAAGATGTGGACATTTGAACATGAGAAGGGGCAGAGAAGACAGGATCAAACAGCCTTTTTGCACAATGCAGAGGATTAACCCTTAGGTTCCGCAGTGTGTATAACAAGCATGCTTTGCTGCATATACAGACTGTTGTTACTGTTGTGGGTTTAGTAACACTTTAATGTCACTTTAATATTAATGCTGTAATATTTACCAGCCTTTCTGAACTTGGGTGCCATCAGATCATTAGGGGTGCTGCAGCATCCTGGTTGAGAAAGGCATTCACTGCTCTGCCGGACTGTACATCGGCATATCGGGAGCTTCATCAGGACAGTGAATACAAAGCAGTGGAAGGGGCAGGCATTTTCCTGAGTCTTGACTTCTCTACCTCCCCCTGCAGTGCATTACCTGGAATTGTGAGTGCAGGTACAGTACTGCACAATTTAAAAAGGCTGTGTGTGTATTTCTGCGTATGTATGTGTGAGTGTGTTTGTATGTATGTATGTGAGTGTATGTATGTTTTTATGTGTGTATTTCTGTATGTTACTTTTAGGCCATGTTCACACATATACAGATAGCTCCTTTACAGTAAAACCACAGCAGTTTACATTCTAGCACCTCTCTGTTCTACACCGTGACTACAGTGAGCTGGCAGTAGGGGACATTGTGGTGTGTGATTTAGTGCATCACGCAGCTCCATTTTTATTTCTTCTTTTTTTTTAATGAACTTTATTTGAAGTACACAAAAACATTTCATGCAACTGAACAGCAGCATGGTGCTCTGTGCTGCTGTACAGTGACATATAATACTGTCCAGTGCACTGAGAAAAAATGCAGCATGTCTGCATTTTATCTCGCATCACTGAAGCGCAGCTCTGGGCTGTGTTTCAATGTGAATAGGATACATAGAAACCAATTGTTTTCTATGTGTCCTAGTGATGCCTGATGTTTTCCAGCGTAAAAATGCCAGACATTGCACTGATGTGAAGCGGCCCTTAATCTTGACCCCTAATCCTGTACAATCAGAACTGCTTTTTTGGGGGCTTGTTCAGGGGCGCATCTGCTGCGAGGCAAACAACGCTTTTGCCTAGGGCGGCATTTTTCAGGGGGGTGGTGCCGCCACCAGGCAGAAGGTACAAGGGACCAGGGCTTGGCAGGTTTGGTAAGCTTGGCAGGGCTCGGGCAGGAGGCAGGGTTTCGGCAGGGGGGCGTGCTTGGCAGTTCAGAAGAGAGCAGCCATACTAGCAATTCTATGACAGAAGAGTGTGTATAGTGTACAGGAGGGAGAGAGACAGAGAGAGAAGTGTGTATAGTGTACAGGAGGGAGAGAGAGGCCTACTGAACCCACCCTCTGCCCCAATGACCACATGATCTGCCCTACTGACCCTGTCCTGTGCCCCGCTGACCCCATGCTCTGCCAACCCCATCCTCTGCCCCATTGACCACATATGTGGATGAATCATGTCTCAGGGTCTGATGATGAAGCCACATCTATTCTCTGTGAACGAGTGCATCTTCCTCGTCAGACACTGAAACAGGAACGGTATACTGTGGCTGGCATGGGACAAATTCATACAAATGCTTGGATCTCTTTTCAGAGGCTTTTGACAAGTGCATAGGAGACAATATGTTGCTCAATGCCTGTTTTAACCCCCTAAATGAAGCATCACCATTTTGAAACCATGTGAAATGCACGTGGTTCCAGGGTGCTTGCAATGCGGCCCCATTCACCTGGGAGTATAATACCTGCCATGGCCACAGAATATGTACTACCCAGGCCTTTGGCTGCTGTCTTTTCAACTGAAGAGGGAGCAGCTGGGAGTGGTAAAAACATGGCTCAACCACATGGTTTTATCATTACCCAACCTTATGTGTACAGAAGCCCTTGGTTTGGCTGTGTGCTGTGTGTAGGGCAGCCCATTTATTTCAATGTGTTGCCCTACCAACAGAGATGCAGAAATAGAAGTCCATGACCCTTTTTTAAAAATTGTGCTGCAACGAAAATGCACCACATTGGTTCATGCATGGGCAGGGGCGGACTGACAACTCATGGGGCCCCCAGGCAATAGGGGATCATGGGGCCCCTGTGTCCTTGCCCAAACTCAAAAAAGACTATGAAAAAGGTACCAAGGGCATCTCATGGGGCCCCCTACTGACCCCCCAGGCAATAGGGGATCATGGGGCCCCTGTGTCCTTGCCCAAACTCAAAAAAAGCCTATGAAAAAGTTTACAGGGGTATCTCTTGGGGCCCCCTACTGAACCCGGGCCCTCGGCCACTGCCTGGGTTTCCAAATGGTCAGTCCGCCCCTGTGCATGGGGGTACCATACTGTCATATTCTAAAACCACAGGTGCACTTCCACCTTTGACAAAAAGGAACAAAATGACTCCTCCCTTCTGAGTAACTTCTTGTCTCCGCCCCCCCCTCCCGAGCACCTTCACTTGGTTCCACCTCCTATGCACCTCCCAGTAGCACTCCTTTGAGAGAATACAGAGCCAACTATCATTTTGTGGTGCTAAATAATTTGTATGGAATTCATTAACAACAACAAAAGCAGAACAATGGATCTATTGTTGCTGGAGGGAGGTCTATTGCTGCTGGCTCTGCCCCCCTCCAGCAACAATAGATTCTTCTAGCAACAATGGACCCCCAGAACAAAATACCACCCTAGCAACAATAGAAACTCAGCAAACCTACAACAGATCTCCCAGCAGCCAGCATTAACAGACTCTCCAGCAGCCAGCAACAATAGATAACAGACCCCTCCCTCAACAGTAGATCTCTTGCAGCAACAATTGACCCCCACCAACAATAGAACCCCCACAAGCAACAATAGACCTGCCCAGCACAATAGACCACCACAAGCAACAATAGACCTGCCCAGCAACAATAGACCACCACAAGCAACAATAGACCTGCCCAGCAACAATAGACCACCACACAAAAATAGAGTGACAATAGATCCCCCAACAGGCAGCAACAACAGATTGTCCAGCACACCCCATCACCCTTTGTTATTACATACAGTTGCAAGAAAAAGTATGTGAACCCCTTGGGATTACGTGGAGTTTTGCATGAATTGGGCATAAAATGTGCTCTGAATGTCATCTAAGTCACAACAATAGAAGAACACAGTCTGCTGAACATAATACTACACAAACATTAGATGTTGCCATGGTTTAATTGCACATAACATGTAAACATTCACAGTGCAGGGAGGAAAAAGTATGTGAGGCTCTAGCTTAATGACTTCTCCCAGAGCTACTGTACTTTCAGTGCTGGATGTGCTGAGGGTGCCGGAACTGCATGCCCCCCTTGTTCCAGCTGAAAAAAATCCCTGATAATGTATAAGAAATGTAAAAAAAATCTGCTTAACCCCTTGCCGTCCGCCTGCTGTTGATAAACGGCAGGGCGGTGGCACTCCAGGGGCGGGTTTCCGTTCATAAACGGCACCTGCCTTTTCTAGCTGTGCGCGCTCCCTGGGAGCGCGCAGCACCGTGATCCGGTGCCCGCTGTGTCCTCCGGACACAGTGAAACACCGATCATCGGACGGGACCTCTGTACGAGGTCCCGATCATGTGATCACTGATTGGCCAATCAGTGATCACATGCAAAGTAGTAAGCAAGATGTCACTTGTGACATCATTGCTTACTACGTGTGAAATCTGTGAATGATCACAGAGGTCACATGGTACAAGGCTATTCACAACAGCCTTGTACCATGTGACAAGCTGTGACCAATCACAGCTCACTCAGTACTTCTCAATGACTGCAAGAATGCAGAGAGAGAGAAAGGAGAAATGATTGCGTTTACATCCTATATGGGTGTAAAAGCAATCAGTGTAAAAAAAAAAAAAAATCTTCATCACCCCCCACAAGTGGTACAGTGTCACCATGGTGACACTGTACTGCTAGGGTGACAGTATGTACAAAAAAAAATAATATAAAAAAAGTAAAATAAAAATGTAAAAAAAATGTTTAAAAATTATAATTTTTGGTTATAAACTAATTTGGATTTTTTTTTTTTTACTAAAAAAAAACGGAATAAATTTTGGCCAAGATTTATGATGAAATATTATTTATTTGCAAAATTTTATTAAAAAAAACACTTTTTTCCAAATTTTTGGACATTTTCATTTACATAGTAAAAAAAATAAAAATCCCAGCGGTGAATAAATACCACCAAAATAAAGCTTTATCTGTCTCAAAAAAATGGTAAAAAATTCATATGGGTACAGTATTGCATGACCGCGCAATTGTCATTCAAAGTGTGATAGCGCTTAAAGCTGAAAATTGCCCTGGACGGGAAGGGGGTAAAAGTGTCCGGACAGGAAGTGGTTAAATCTACCAAAGTTTTTCTATCTCATTAAAATCCTTTCAGGACCTAAAATGGAATTACCAGCGAGGTCGCTTAAACTCGGCCGCGTTATTAAGTGTATGATGGAAAGCGGTATCCATGCATGCACAATCGATTGAACACAGCTAAAATGCTACAAGATGCTAAACGCTAGAAGAAAGCCGATGGTACGGATGTTTTGTCTGAGCCGTATAATGTAACACAAGAAGAAGGGAGGAGGAGATCCCAGCTTGTGTTGGAGCTACGGGTCAGACTGGAGCAGAGGCACAAACACATGACTGGGAATGTAAAGCTAATGATCCACACCACACAATACAAACAGGAGTCGCTACCGTCTACAGCTGCTGTGATACGGCCTGTGCAAGGGCGGCTTCCAGAATCGCAAAATTCATCGCATTTTCTGATCTTTTCCAGCACTAGACTGCGCCTGTCAATGAATATGAGCGGTCTTAGGTGGCAGCTATATTGTATGTTTATTATATTCCTAAGTTAGTTCTGTAACGTTTACATCAAGGGTACATTTTTTACATCGTTTGCTTATTCACAGGGGTAGAAAAAAAACTCTATGTATAGCTGCGCTGAGCTGCGTTTAGATGCACATTTTCTGCATGAAAGAACGGTTACTGTTGGCAGTAACCCAGGCATGCAGACTGCTTCTACAAACATTTGTGAAAGAATGGGTCGTTCTCAGGAGCTCAGTGACTCCAAGCGTGGTACCATGATAGGTTGTCACCTGTGCAATAAGTCCATCCGTGACATTTCCTGGCTGCTAAATATTCCACGGCCAACTGTTAGTGGGATTATAACAAAGTGGAAGCAACTGGGAACAACAGAAACTCAGCCACCAAGTGGTAGGCCACGTAAAATGACAGAGCGGGGCCAACGCATGCTGAAGCGCACAGTGCGCAGAAGTCGCCAACTGTCTGCAGAGTCAATAGCTAAAGATCTCCAAACTTGGTGTGGCCTTCAGATTAGCGCAACAACAGTGTGTAGAGAGCTTCATGGAATAGGTTTCCATGGCTGAGCAGCTACATCCAAGCCTTACATCACCAGGTGCAATGCAAAGTATCAGATGCAGTGGTGTAAAGCATGCCGCCACTGGACTGTAGAGCAGTGGTGACGTGTTCTCTGGAGTGACCAATCACGCTTCCCTGTCTGGCAATCTGATGGACGTCTCTGGGTTTGGCTGTTGCCAGAAGAACGGTACTTGCCTGACTGCATTGTGCCAAGTGTAAAGTTTGCTAAAAGGGGGGATTATGGTGTGGGGTTGTTTTTCAGGGGCTGGGCTTGGCCCCTTAGCTCCAGTGAAGGGAACTCTTAAGGTGTCAGCATACTAAGACATTTTGGACAATATGGACACACACACATTGGTCTTTCCCCTGTATCTCTCCTCCATCACACACACATTGGTCTTTCCCCTGTATCCCTCCTCCAGCACACACATTGGTCTTTCCCCTGTATCCCTCCTCCAGCACACACACATTGGTCTTTCCCCTGTATCCCTCCTCCAGCACACACACATTGGTCTTTACCCTGTATCCCTCCTCCATCACACACACATTGGTCTTTCCCCTGTGTCCCTCATCCAGCACACACACATTGGTCTTTCTCCTGTATCCCTCCTCCATCACACACACATCGGTCTTTCCCCTGTGTCCCCCATCCAGCACACACACATTGGTCTTTCTCCTGTATCCCCCCTCCAGCACACACACATTGGTCTTTCCCCTGTATCCCTCCTCCAG